>NW_027466476.1:2530000-3187500 GCF_050575085.1 Anarhichas minor | reverse complement strand
ACACTTGACACTAAAGCTAAAACATTTCCACGTGCTAACGTTAAGATGCAAGTTTAGACTGTCCTTGATTTGGTAATTTACTAGCCAATACATCGAGATGAGTTATGTTAAGCTAATGTCAGGCGAGCTGAGAAACATATCAAATAACCCACGTATCTAACGTTAGGTCAACTAACGATAAATGCTATGAAGGAAACTGACACAACCCAGGACACCTAGGTGTTAGCTACACTGGCACAAGTCAAGACGGGCTTACGTTTGCACTGATTTGAGAAGGAGCACAGACAGAAACCTGGTGAGCTGGCCAACCCTATAGCAGTAGCCTGCTAACGTTAACCAAGTTGAACTCGTCTTGCTAGTCAAGCAGGGTGAGCTAACGATGAAGCTAGTTAGCTACGTTAGCTTAGCTCTAGGCTGCAAGCTCCTCCGTGTCCAAATCTGATCAACAAAACATGCGAACGTAAATTCAGCAACTTACCGACTGTTGTTAGCGTTTACCGGTTGTTCGCTATTTCTCTAAACACGGCCGATCAAAAGATTTCTCGAGTCAGAGGAATTGTGTGTTAGCCGTCTCACACTGGCTTCTGCAGGAGCGAACAGTGCTGTCATTTGCTGTCATCACGAGGAGACATGCGCACCCCGCATGCGCAAAGGCTTGTTAAAGGAAGCTTTTCCACCTACAGGCCTACACATGATAATGTGTCTGTAACAATAGTTTGTGCAATTTCTGACAAATCCTACCCCAGTTTTAAATGGAAAACGACATACTACAACCAAATATTTGGGGATTTTCTGATTCACAAGCTATATGTCATATCTTACTGGATAACAAACACAATTGTAATTCCTGTTGATATCCTCGTCATATAGCGGTATTGTGTTCTTCATATTCTCTCCAAAATTACACTTTTTTTTGAGATTTTTGGCTTAAAATCCTGTAAATACCCGAGTGTCAATCTGTCTGGATCCTGTGCCACAGAGGTAATTTTGTTGCACTGAATTAATGTTGAATATTATTTAATTTGTAAAAAAAAACAAAAAAACTTGGTTTACTAATACCACTTGTATCTTTGCCCAGTCTGAATATACAGGGAAAATAAAACAGTATAATTCAAATTATAGTGAAAACGTACATACACTGTGATGTTGCAATCACTCAGATTAGACAAAAAAATGTAATAAATGCTTAAGAGCAACAGATCAGGGGCCACATCCCATAGAGAAAAACTGAAAAGAACAATAGCTCATCCTCTCTCTGGATTTTACATCTGACTGAAATCTAATTTGTTATAATAGCTTATGATTTATGAATTCTCCCTGATTTGCTTGTGTGTGTCCATTTAATAATTTGATTCATTGACTGTATTCACGGTTTTTATTTTTGTGTGCGGTGCAGTGCCATTGTAATGTGTTTTCAAATGTTCTGTATATATAAAGATGGATTAATATGGCAACATATGGTTACTATTTATTGTACTTTGCTGGATTTAGAGTTGTTGCAGAGAGCCAAGATGAGATCATTACAGAAAAATATTCAAGCCGGTTAAAGAATAAGTTGAACTGAATAAATACACATACTGAGCCAGTAAATAGTGTGGTTACAGCTACACTAACATGCACTGACGTACATATATATGGACATGATCTAGGTTTAGTGCTGCTCAAATGGGGGTGAAGAAAAACGAATACATGTATTCTACCACTAGGTGGTGGTCTAATAACAAAGAAGAAGGACACCTCTGGAAAATCCTTGAGTCAACAACCTGTTAGAGTAACTCAAATCAGACATGTTATACCACATTAGTATATTTAAAAAAAAAAGTTGAAAGAATAAAGAGAGGATCTGGATAAGGATATCTCCAAGCATCAGCCAATTTCAAACTCAAGTCATAATATACATATATATATATGTATATTATGACAGTCTTCATAATATACTCATGTAAATGTACTTTGCTATTGCTATTGTTTGCCTAGTGCTATTTATCAAGAAATCATGACCTTGTTACTCAAGATAATCCACAGCCATTGTTGAGAGCAGTTTCATAGGAATGGCAGTTTCATAGGAATGGCTGAAAGTAAATAGTTCCTACATGAAACAGCTCACACGGTCTGTGGATTACCTTGATTAACCGCACCACAAGCCTAGTGACATATAGTCCCATTATATTGGAGGAGGACATCTCTACGGCTGATATCTCCAAAACTAGGCAACTCACACTAAAACAATCTAGATTGATAAATAGCACTAAAGATAAGAGGAATTTTGTGTATTTTTGATTTGGGGTTTAACTATCCCTTAACGGGAAGGGTTTTTTTGTGTGAATACTCCTGCATGTGTGTCATAAAACCATGTAGGAAAACTTAAGCATAGCTGAAGAAGGAACGGGACAGGCGGCTGATGTCTTCAGACATGCTGATCAATGTCAATCTAATTGCCGAATAAGGAGTACCCAAGAAGATAAATACAAAGTCACAAAGTCACTTGTTAAATTCCATTTATTCTATATTTATATATGAGTTATAAACATCACAAAATAGAAAGTCAAGGAAGGTCTCTCACAAAGATATATAATCAAGTAAAAGAGCAACCTTAGATTAGTCAACAATGGCAATGGAAGCAGGCATATCATCACATCTGGGTTCAGTGCTGCAGCTGTGTTAGGAACATTCTTATTTCATAATTTATGTTTTAGTGCAAACAAGGTCTTTGCAGCTCTTGGCTCCAGGGAATCATTCAATATTAATAATAAAATAGGATTTTACAATATAGATATTAAGGTTGCTCTTTTATTGCATATTGTTGAAGAACATACTGTGGTATTAGTTACAATAAGGTCAGGACATGATGTTCAAATTATCTAATATTCAATATATATATATATATATACCTCTTACATGTCTAAGCATCAAATGGTACCTCATTAACATAAATATAATTATAAGCAATATCCATATTAAAATACCTGAATATAAATAACATGCTTTGAGCAAAATAATTGTTCATTTACAATGGTAGTTTAAACAACCTAAGTCAAGAACTGTCAAGCCTTTAGAAATAGCTAAACCTATACATTGCTTTGTGTCAAATGCATTTTTTTTTCGACTGAAGGCCACTTTCAAACAAAGCAATATATACAAGAATGACATCAAGTCTTATCACAAGATGAAATAAGCGCCAACTAAAATTCTTAATCAAGTGGGAAACAAATATGTGGTATGATTGTACTTCTTTGTCTATCAAACAATAATTAACATGGCAAATCAAAACGTACCCACACAACTAATATACTTAGGAAATAATACTTAAGTACAAATAAACAGCTGTAATATTACAACCACTGTAACAAGTTATAATATAAATTTCTTTGAGAAATCAAAAATGGATAAATGTTACAATATGAGACATGGCTGTGCCTACTATTATGTGGTGGCAATGCAATGTTTATTTCATAAATATTGTGTGCTTCATACACTGTCTGCAGAAACTGCACGGATCATACATGTTTACATCTTAAACACCTGGGTAACTTGTGACTAGTCTACATGCAGGCTATTAACTCTTCTGAGTGCAACAGGATCAAAACAAGCCAAAAACAACATAGGGCATCCTTTAAAAGTGTGAGTATATACTGTACGTGTGTTTGTCTTTGTATGAGTGAGTGTTTGTGTGTGTGTATGTGTGTGGGTGTGTGTGACAACAGAGAGAAATAAGAGAAAGATAGAGAGACAGTAGGAGAGATTGGTCACAGATATACACAGATTTCCATATCAATATTCAATTTGCAACATCATGTATTTACAGTATGTACATTTAGTGTAGGTGACATCATTATCATAACTATTTAGTGCTGTCCTATATAATATCATCCAAGAGATGAGGGGTACCAACCCAGTCCAGTGTTCTTGGCTCGGACGCAGCCATGATCATGCACATAAACTGTTTCCCTGTTCTCTTATCTAATGGGTAAATTGTAGTTGGAGTGAACCTTTTGTTGCTCTCCACAAACTCACACAGCTGATTATAGATTTTGGGGTACTCGTGACGAAGGAAGACTCCCCTGGTCCTGAGCTCACGCTGGATATTGACAAAGCACACCTCTCTGGCTTTCCTGCCCTCCTCTCCCTCCTTGTCAATGTCTGGTGTGCCTGGAGGTGGAGTGAGGATGAGAGTTTCCATTTCACTCTCCTTCCTGAGTACCTTTCTGTCAGGGCTTGAGGAGGCCAAGGACACCTTTGCATATTTTCGAACTGTTGGTGCTGGGACCCTTGGTGAAGGTCTGTTAGGCACTAGTTCACCAACAGCTACGGATACATTCAGAAGGAAACATTCATTGGGGTCATACTCGTTACCTGCCTGCTGCAGTTCCTTGCAGTATTCGCCTAGGTTGTCCTTGAAGCCATCCAGCTCTCTGAGAGATAGGTATGTGGGAGACATGAGGAGGCTCTCGAGTCCAACTTGAAGGAAGTTGTCAGCTGTCTCCGGATTAGCAAAACCCAGAAAGAGAACGCCTCTCCCTCTGGAGAGATAGCCAGCTTTTGCAACGCGAGAGAAGGCTTTGTGGATCTCTGTATTCTCTCTACAGAACTTAAGAGAGTGTCGACACACACTGTTCACACGGCCGTACAGACAGCCCTCCTTATGGATCTCCCAGTCATCCCTGCGACAGTTTCGTGAGCAGTAAAAGGTGTAGCAACTGTGACATGATTTGAAGTACAAGCAGGCATTGAACATACTCTCAATCCGGTTGCACTTCTTGTTAGCGCACACCATAGTGTCGTCCTCATCTGTGCTGTGGTCTGGAGAACATTCTTCTGCACTCCTTTGTAAAGCATCACACCCACTATCAGGGTCTTTGATTGTGTCAGGGCTGGATTTAGATGAGGGGAGCTGTGTGTTCAGGCATCCTATGTTTTCCAGTCCAGAAGATCCTCTATCTTTGTTGTCATCTTCAGTAATTAAATGCTTCAGCTGGTCTAAAAGGTCCTCGCTTGACTTTCTGCTAGTTGGTGGTTTGTAATCAACGACCAAATCAGCTAAGAGTTCGTCAAGTTGCTCTAGACTCTGCTGGAGGGAGAAGTTGTTGTGTTTCCTCTCTTTGGTTATGTCCTGTGTATTTTGTGGCTGCTTGTGATGCATTACTCTTGGAGATGGTATCTTTTCACCGTCCGACGTATCCCAGCTGACAGAATGCACATCACGCCGCTTGCTGTTGCCTGCACATAAGTCATTATCTGTTATGGTGATCTCAGGAGTTACAAACCAGTGCCCACTCTTGGTATTCCTCCACGGATTGCTTGAGGCCCTCTCTAACGAGCTTTCAGAGAGCGAAAGGGCAGCATAGCGTCTTGGTGAACTTGAGAGGTTAAGTATAACAGGTTGACTCTGTATGTCAGAGGATGCTGCATGCTTTGCTTGGTGAAACAGGTTCTCATAGCTTCGACCACGGGGCACTGATTGCTCTCTTTCGTGCCGTGGATTTAGAATATTGTCCCAAGACTTGGAGTGGTTTCTGACCTCTGCTCCTAATCTACTTGTTTCCACAGAGCTGTTAGTAAACCACGGGGGTATACTGGGGTCTTGCCTTACTCTTGGTGGTGTGTGCTGAGAGGACTGGTTGGAGTAACCAGATATACTCGAGCGATACCAGTCATCTGAAAAGGCCTGCGACATTCGAGGGTGTCGACGACCCTCCGTATGGTATGGCCTTGATGGAAAGTACTGCTCCTCAGGAGAGCATGGTTTGGAATAAAACAACCTTGAGTTACTCATATAGTATGGATTGGATCGGTTATCCTCTCCATAGTAAGGTTTAGATAGTGGAGTTTGAGAAAAGTATGATCCTGCCTCACTGGTAGAGTAAGGCCTATTATATACAGAGTCTGCTGGTTCTCTGTTGGAAAGGTTTTCTGGGTAATACGACCTGACAGGAAGGGTGTGCACCCATCGAGTCCTTGGATCATACTGACTAGTCATTGTACTACCATGGCTGGTTAGACTGGACCGGTCATCCTGAAAGTATGCTCTAGAATAGGGATGGACTTGATACCGAACTGGGTCCTCTGTATAGAAAAACTTGGTTGGTATGTTAGGATTTGAGTAAGCTCTTTGTTCTTGACTCAGATATGGTGCTGTTGGTGAAGGCATTCTGTGCATGTCTAGATGCTGGTATGAGATAGGAGACATGCTGGTGGTATAGTGGTATCCTTGTCTAAAATCTCCACTGTAGCATTCACTCGGAGTGGGTGTTGGTGAGGACACCATCTGTCGAGGTACATACAAACCTCTACTGCTACTGGCCTGGGAGTATCGCTGCCAAGGATGCTCAGTTCGTGCATTGGGAACCTGCCTAGATGTGTGCTGCAGTACAGCAGCATCTGGTTTAATGTCAACACGGCACCTGACATGAGGGGTTATGGCTGGTTTATCTGGTTTACCCTGCTCAAAACAGTCTGAGACATAGAGGGGGGTCTGAGGCTGCAGTTTGATAGGATGTACATCATTCAAAAAAGCCTTGTTTGAGGAGTAGGATTCTCTATGTGTTTCAGAAGTCATGAAGGTATCTGATGCAGCCTGAGGTGCATCCCTCCCCTTCCTGGCTCCTGGAGGGGACACTGAGATGGGCACAGGGGTGAGAGTGGACTTAATTCTTGGAGCGCTTCTAGATCTTGTTCTCTTTTTAGAGTCTGACCATGTAAGATGGCTGGTTTTATCCTGGTTGGTGTGCTGCTGGAACTGTCTGGTGTTGAACAGATCGGGAGACGAAAAGCGAAGGTGCCCCGGTTGATCTAGTCCATTCCACATTTGATCTTTGTTTATTGTCTGATGCTCAGCCCTCTTGTAAGGGTACTCCATTGAGGAAGAGAGGGACTGCGGGTCATCCAGTGACTCAATGAAGTCAAAGCTACGGCAGTGTCTTTTGTTGATGATTTCTGGTTTGTCTATCATTTTCGAGTCACATTGCCGGGAGGAGTGGAGAGAAATCGAGTGGTTGCTGATGGGATTTAGAGTAAAGTCCCGATATAGTGTTGATGCCAGTATATCAGGGGGATGCGTTCGTGTCATCTTAAAGGTACTTCAATGCTCTCCATTCAGTGTGATTCAAGATCAACACAGCCTGAGGAAAGAAAGAGAGAGAAGAAAACAGATACCCTTCAATGCAAATTAAATGTACAGTGAGTTGTTTACGGCAATAGTTAGATCAGCATATGTTTGATTAGTATGTGAAACAAATCTCGACAGACTTTCTAATATGTTTTATCAAAAAGCATCTATAAAGCTTAATCAGTGAAGTGAATCTGTACAACAACAACCTGACCACATGATACAGACGCCTGTCATGATGATAGTATATATTTAACAGATGTATAGATCATTTGCCAACCAAGTTCATCTCATGAGATAATTTAGCATATTTGAGGCTTTGACCAGACTGGAGACACTGTACGCTAAAATGAACTATTCACATTATCCTGCTCTGCTAACTTGAAGGTTTTTGTATTAAAAGAAAATGCAAAACATAACTTATATGACATAATACCAAATTTTTGGTAAAATTGTTTGGTTGGTATATTAATCATTAAACATGTTAGTAGACAATAATCTTAAAGCTTTTTAAACCAATTTCTAATGAAAATATGATCTGAGATCTTTCATCTTACTGCATAATTGCAGCATATCATGGTTTACCATTAAATCCTGTGACCTATATTAGACAGCTCAAAATGTAAAAGGAGCTGCCCTTGTTTTAACAATTTTTAAAAATGCAATGCAACAAAGCATTTCTGTTTTCTACTGTTTGAATAATTTACATCTTATAAATTAATAATATACAGAAAACTGCTGTGAATCTATGCTTAAGTATATTTTTAAGGGCTTTAAATACTTTCATGGACAAAATTATTCAACAATGGATTTACGTATGATATACACATGGGCGTCCTTGTTGGCACGACCCACAAGCTAATGCTGAGTTACCATCTGTTCATCGTGATGAGAGAGGACTGACCAGCCATCCCCCTGTCATGTCTCCACAACACACCTAAATATCGAGTCCTTTCACACACGACTAACCGTGACAGACAAACCAACAATTTTTATTGTTTGCTTTGCCTCGTTCCTTAGATTTGTTTGTTTCAAATACATATTATAAGATACCGGCGTGTATTTTGCTGCTCCTAATAAAAATAAACACAGCAGCTAGTTGTATGCGAAGGTTCATTTCATTTCAAAACACTGTTTTTAGACATGCATGAATGAATGTCAATAGGTGAAAACATTGCAAATGAAAACCAGATCACAGAGCAGTTGTCAAGATGGATCACCTAAATTTAGTATAATCAATTTGAATGACTTTTCTTTCGATTTACGAAGCGTTTTGTCTCATTTCATAGTAGTAAATACTTTAGAAGTCTTTTAGTGCCTGTGTTTCAGCTGCACAGGTAATTCGAGACTTCAATTTTACTTGCTAAATCCAACAATTGTAGAACAATCTATTCAGGAATTAAATTGTAGTTCAAAAGCAAATTTCCCCGTCTTTTCAAATCCTGTAAAAAAAAATATTTTTCCCAAAAGTCTGCTGTTCTTAAAAACACAGGCAGACATCAGCTGTTATATCACTGTTGGGACTAATGGTCACTAATGATAATTGATGGCCGAAATCATTATAATATAAATACCAACTGTGATACATTTTGTGTCAGTTGTGCCGAAATAGCAGGAATAAATTCCTTATTAATATCCCATCAGTGAAGAATATGTAAATGATGATTGTATGGGTACTGAAGTTTATACTAAATGCCACTAAATGGGGAAAAAGTTCCTTAAATCAATTTTGCTTTCTTACCATCATCTTCCTATTATTCTAGGTTTAAATGAGGTGAGGTGTCAGCAAGATGGCAAGGACCTTGATGAGACTGAGACAATCTATTACACAGCATAAAAATATGCCCAATAAGGTGCAGGATGTGAAGGCTGAACATTCAGGGAGAAGTTCACTTCCACAATCTATCTGTCCTCAAACAGCTATAGCTTCAATACATCAGTGGATATGAACAATAGCTCCCCGTCACGTTGTCTCCAATGATGTTGCTAAAGGAGATATGAATGTGTTCAAGAGACTGTGAAAATAGTCCTGCAAAGCAGCTGTACAAGTCCCAATAGCAATGCAACAAAATGCCATAAGAGATTAATATAATAACAAAATCAATTAAGTAGGTCTACATCACTGTTGACATCACTACTGACCCCCCCAGACACACTTTTAGGTCCCTGTGGAAATCAAGTAAAGTGTTAATATGTTAATGATCTAGGACTGAAGATGAGACAAAATAGCACATTTGTGTTAAATTAGAGGACAGGATGAGAAGCTTGGGCTAACTAAATGCATGTATCCCTTCCTCTACTTATCCTCATGGTCTAAGGATGTTCTTGCATAAAGGGACTACACTTTCCTGCTCAAGTATAAAACCGCATGCCACACACTGTCTCCATGGCTACAGCACACAGCAAAGAAACCATCTAACACTGCTGGAGTTGCACACTCAGGGCACTATTTCAGTCTGGAAAAAAAAATGGACTCCCATTCATTATGAATTGCTTTAATATTGTCTGTGTGGGCAAAATCCACCTGTGACACACAAGTGCAACTTTATATTGACCTTATATCAAAGGATACACCAATGATATTGTTATAATAGCTTATAGAGCCAAAGGCTGTTTTCCTGTGCAAGCATATCATTTTGGTTGCATGAGGTTATGGTTCTACGTGCAGTTTAATATTAATTCATATTCATTAGCTTGGCAGTTTGTAACAATAACTAAAAACTTCGACTGTATTCTGCCAATTTCACTATTTTCACACAATAACAAATGTGATGCCGATTCGCCTGAAACCTCCCCGTGGGGCCATACCGAGGCGCATTGAGCCTTGACGCGTTACCAAATACTTGCTCTAACGCACTTCGACACCCTTATTATTTTGGTGCTGCGGCACGAACGGCCCTCCATCCTCTGTGGCTGACCTAATGCCTTTGAGCCGGGAATTACATAATTTGCAGATAATCAACAAACAAAAAAAAAGCAAACCAGGACAGAGCCCGCCGGGAATGGGGGGATGACTTTGGCTAAGTTTGGAAATGAACGATTGCGCGAGTGAAAGAGGGGCCTTACCGTCTCGCCATTGAGTAGATCGTATGCGGTGAACATGGTGAAGTCTGTGCCGCCTGTTCTCCGCGCGGTGCAGCCTCAGCCCTGCCGTAAGCCTCCCGGAGGCGAGCACTCGTCCTTCATGCTGCCTTACATGTTGTATACTTCACCCAGCGATGCTCTCAGAGTCGCGTATGGCTTTATGCGTGTGCGTGTGTTTGTGTGTGATGGAGGGGAAAGAGGAGGTGTGTCTGAGCCTGCGCTTGTGCGCGAGCCTCTGGAGGCGTGGTTGTGCGTGTTTTTATGGGGAGGGAGGGAGGAGAGGTTGGGGGTGTTGGAAGAAGCAAGGGGTGGGTGATCAGTCTCGGAACAGCAATGCGGTCTCTCCGTTCATCTCGGAACATGGAGCCCGGAGGACTACTGCATGGGCATTTCCGGGGGAACTGCTGTTTGTTTGTGTCCTCCTGCAGTGTAAGGTGCTTTGTAATCAGCTCTCTTCATCGCGAGGCAAAGCGATTCTGACATTTACATTTTTAGAAAGTTTGCAGACAGACTAAAAAAATTGCCTGCAGAATTAGGCATCGCCTACTCTTGACTGGTCACTTCTTATCTTCCTCCTACACTGTTGCACATGCATTATACACGGTGATGAGAAAAATCAGCCTTGTGCCAGTATACTGTAATGTTGTTGCCGTGGTGGAAGATCAATGTGTCATGTAAGGCTGCATGATTTATTATACACCACTTATTTTCTTAAGTAATTGATTAGCCTGTTAGGTCTATAAAATGTCAGAAAATTTCTAGAAGGGCCGTTATAATTTCCCATAGCTTAAAGGTGGCATCTACAAATAGGCCTACCTTGTTTTATTCGACCAAGAGCCCAAAACCAAAAACACCTCGACTCTGGAGAACATCTCAGAAAATGTCCTCTTCTACTCCGTGGAAATTAAATCTTCCTTGACACAACAGAATTTTGATACAACACATTATCTTTGTTGTTTGCAATCTTGCAAGATAAAAAATCAGTTACATTGTGCCTTCCTTAGCTTGCCCTGTGCCACACACATCTGCCCCAAAGTCTCACCCCACCACAGCCTTGTGCATTGTCTGAATTGATGATGGGGACAGCTGGCTGTGAGCCCCAGCCGGGAGCATGTGACTACCGCTGGAAAACTGCTTATTGAAGCATTCTCACAGAAGATACAATTCACCACAGACAAACTGTGCTGATGGGGCTGAAGATCGCAACGATATTTAGCTGTGACATGGCTCATTTTGTTACAGGAAACACATTTTTACACTGCTTGCGCACAGTAAATAATCACCAGGTTTTTTGTCTATACTTTTCCTGCATGCATCCTGCTTATAAAACACCATAGCTAACCGAGACTCCATCTGTGATGTACCACGTGTATGAGATATGATTCAGAATGACAGAACAGTGGATCTCACATTGTGCGGCATCCAAGATCCCTAAGAGTGGGTTCTATCTGAGCATGTGTGACTCACCCTCTCAAACACAGTGCATTGGCATCAGTTTGTGTCAGCTGTTGGTTAGCAGGCTGCTAGCAGGTGTCTTAGGCACCTTGTAGGCTGTGTGGAGAGGAAATCAATGGCTCTCTGTTGATTAGAGGCCCTTCTGACAGGGATCAATCAGGCTTATACCACCACAAAGTAACAACATTAAAGCAGAACCCTGCTTCACTCTGGCTCCACTGCTCCGACAAGCTTTCATGCTGCTCTGACATATCAGCCATAATGAGCCATAAGGAAGAATCTGGACATTCTGCTTTGTTGTCGTTCAGCGCTCATGCTGACACAGTAAACAACCTTCAGTTCTCCAGCTGCCTCCAATCAACTCCATGTAAGATTAAGTTGCTCTCTACAAACTTTCTCTTTGGATTCTTGTGTTGCCATTAGAGGGAATTACATAAGACATGCAGGGATGCACATCCAGCCAAACCCCACTGCTCACAAAGTCCAGCCCAAAATAGCCAGTGTGGCAGGCTAATACAAAGCAACTCTCAGCTTGGGTTATTGTGGACTGTAATGACATGCCAGAGGAAACAAGGAAAACACATTAGATAGCAATGTTAAGGCAAACACATTTTAGCTGGACTGTTTCACAAGGAATCCCCAGGGCAGCTAGGAATTTTGTCCGCGGTCCCTGCAGTGGTTAATATTTCACACCGCCAGAATTAGACCTCTTAGATAGACATATGTCAGAATGAGGGGGGTTCCTTTAGATCTTACGGGACCTTTACATGCTACATGCCTCGTATAAAATATGTAGATACTCTGATTCAGTGGACTCAGAGATGAGTGAAATGCAGCAGCTGTGAGTTTGAAGACTCTGGGGAGATGCACCCAGTCTTCCCTTAATCCCGAATGAACCCTGATTAAATTCTCAACAAATTAATCCACTCAATCCTCTCTTCCCAACTTTCTTGCCCCAGACACGATTTACAGTTGTGGCAGCCATACAGCACATGCCACTCAGACCACGTGTTTCTGTGAGGATTTAGATGCAGCGAAGTGAAGTATTTGGATGCTCTCTTGGCTCAACTGAAGAATCCACGTTGGCGTAGATTTGATTCCTGGTGGATCAGACTAGATTATATTCAGCGGATTTTTAGGCCTTTCTAGACTGCACTTGAGTTAGAGACACTCTTAGTGTGCTCATGTAGCTGATACTGCATGTTGTAAAGGAAGCAAATGTTTGCAAAAAAAACCCTGCTTGAAGAAACCTTGACTAAACGGGATGCTCTTGAGACTTGAAGAATAGAATAGAATAGAATAACCATTTCAATGTAATTCCTCATGCTTAATCAGCAAATTATGTTTACTTTGGCTGCGCACAAAAAGAACATTCAAATCCACTGCAAGTAACACTCATAAACAAACAAGCCAAATCATTTGGGAGCGGTATCCATGGTAACCCACACTGAGTAGGAGCAAAAGAGACTGAATTGATTTCAAAGGGAATGAAGTAAAGTGCTGATGGGAAGTCTTCCATGGAGACCATAAAAATGTACGTCACGAGGATGAAGGGAGTTAAAAATTGCTTGTAAACCTTCAACAATCTGCAAATACACCGCAGGAGGGTTTGAGCAGTGCAGTCTCACAACGATGCACGTTCGGTGGAAACACACAGTGTCGATGTCTCTGCTGGCCGAGATTATCTCCAGCAGAGATTGACAATTTAAAGTTAGCATAAGGTATACCATATGAGGCCCCCTGTGGCAGCCCCACGGTAATAATAAGACGGGAAGAAAGACTTGTGTGGGCAGATCCTCCTCTCGGTACATGTAGGTCAAAGTAAGAATAGTGTAGATATTATTCACAGCTGCACTGAACAAACACAAACTCCTCTGTCCTGGTCTCTGGAGTCACAGTAAGACATCCCATGGTGAGTCTTAATTAAATCTTTACCACACACTCCTCTCTCTCATCCTTCATGTTCTACCATTTTGGCTAAGGAATCAGTCAGTCATGTGTGCGAGTTTATTAAAGGGGAAACACATTTAGAACGAAGAGACGGGCCTCTCTGTGGGTGCAGTTTCTTTCCAACTGCACCGATGGTGTGAATTATTTGTGGCTGTGCATTGTCACTATAATATTGTTATGTAACGACATGGCAACAGAATGCAGTTATATTATATTTAGAGAGTTTCATCAGATTTTCAAACTGCGATTGAGGTCAGCAGAAGGCTTTATAATGCAGGGCTGTCACTAAGGTTGCTCTATTCAAGACTGGGCAGACAACACATCTTTTGTGCCTTGGTTTGGAAGAATCAACGAGGTCCTTCTAAATATGGATATCTCTCGCTCTCCATCCCACAGCAGCACAATGCAAAGTAGTACTGAGTTGCACTAATTGTGCAAGGCTGCAGGCCGTGTATAATAGCTGTAACAGCCACTGTTTCCCGTTCAAAGACTGCCATCTGATTTCTGAATGAAACAACTGAATTGTGGACTAACATTAGCTTTTCTTTTCCCTCCATAGAAGAATGACTCAGAAACCTTGGTTACAAGTATTCTGTTCAAGCATTTGAAATGAACGAGACAAATGTGACATGACCCCAGAGCCTGGAGTCTTTCCCATTCAAATCATGCGTAGTTTGCACATCCCATCAAATTACATGTGCAAATCTGTTTTGACACTTAATGTATGTAATTACGCATCCCGGTGGCCATTTGTAGCCATCCAGATGCACCTGTGCTCTCAGCTTTCTCCAGGCTGTTTAAATGGGTCAGCTCTGGAAATATCCTGGCTCAGAGAAGAAGTCGTGAGCGCCCCTCCCGTAACAGAACAAGACTATTGCTGGCAGTACCCTTGAATCCTTTGTTTGTGACCTGCAAAGTCATAGAAGTTGTATTAGAAGATTACACAACACCTCAAGTGCATGACTGTAGTGGGAGAAAATCGCAATTTCTGTTTGTCTTTTTGTGAATGGACGTGAAAGATGTGCAGTGGTATGTGTAAATGATGCTGACTTGTCAAAAATAAGTGGAACGTAATCATCTTCCAGAACATGAAGTTATGTCTGTCCTGTTCGGATGAGCACCTGGACTGCTAACCAAACCTAGATTTGTTAGGAGGGAATGGTATGGCCCACTGAGCCGCTAGATAAGAAGTGCAGGCGGGCAGACAGCTTTAAAAACCAGACTGACCTTTTGTGAGCGAGCTGCCATATAACATCCTGCCCGCAAAATTGGATTTTGCACTCCAGACACTTTTGTCTACAGTAAAAACTTCCAAGGGAAAAAGAAATTGATCCATTTGGTGATTACAATTGAGCTCTCTCCCTCATTGCATAAAACCAGTCAGCCTAAAATATTTAGACACCACGGCAAGTCATTTTAAAGTTGGATAAGGGAAAATAAAATATCTTAATTTTAATATAATATTTGTTTCAACATGTAGATGCAGTCACATTGATTTGTACACTAAAACACAGGCATTCTTTTGACTAGAGGATGCATAATACTATTGGCCTCTCTCAGCTGCAGCTGCTGCATTCAGATATGCAGCCCGAATGAAAGTCCAAAAGACATTGGAACATAATAAACAAGTTCTTCCTCAAACTGTGTGAATAAGGCCATTATTCTAATAAGAAAAGGTAGGCTAAACTATGATGAGTAGTATTCAGGGAGCCATTTGTTCATATGTGCCCGATTAGTTTGGTTTAATAGGATTATGCACACATTGGTATTAATTTTTTCTGTGTGATTATGTATCAAAATCATGTCATTAAAATGCATGTCTGCGTAGACAAAACCTCTTTGCTGTTTATAACACAGTAGAAGACAATACTCCCCAAAAAACCTTGTCTCTGTAATATTACCAACATAATAATGGCTCAATCGCTGAATAGTCAGTGAAATACAAACATCTCAGATCTAAAAAATAAAATAAGAATCCTAACTGTAGCACAGAACACGTTTTTACCTTGTTGTTTGAGAGAAATGCACTTCCAGTTTTTAAAAATGAACATAATGTATTGTATTGAATAGTTGGGATCAAACAGACATAAAAGGGTTATTACTCCATTGTAAAAGGAATTACATAACCTGATTAATCTCCTGCAGAGTTGAAGGCTGTGGCAGTGAGACTGCAGGCCCACACCACCTTGTGGTCACATTAGTATGGCTGCTATTACAACAACTATGCAAAACACTGGTCAGCTGAGCTAAGTGTGCTCAGTCGACAGTTTTCGGCATGCATTTCAAGCATGTTTTATTGCTTTAAAAAGTTTACAAGATTTAGAGACCTTTTCAGCTCCTTCCTGACCTCAAATTTGAGATTTGTTAAAATACTTGCATATTACCATACAATACAAAACACAAGCACATCAAGCACAACTCCAGGATGGTTAATACGGGCAATTCTAAAGCGAAAATTACATTTTCATTTTCTTGGATGTCATGGCAGGTCATCGAAGTTTTATTTTCGTAAATCTTTGTCTTAGGGGGCTTTACAATCTGTACAACATACAACACAACACTGTATCCTTTGACCTTCAACTTGAAAAGAAAAAAGGCCACAAAAAATACATAAAACTTCAGTCAGAGCAACAGAGGAGGAATCTCTGCAGGATGGACATACATGCATTATGTACAGACATAATTGAGTGAGACTTGAACCCGAAACACCCTGTGTTACTGTTCCATATTCAGTCAATAACAAATAAAACAGTCATTGTTGGTCATAGACTTTATTAGACATGTGCATGTTTTAATAACATACTCATTTTCACATAATATAGCTACATTGCATATAACATCAAATATCTTTTTTTTTTTTTTACATTTAATTCAATTCCACCATGATTTACATAATGCAATATCTACTTTTTTGATTGACAAAAACCTCAGCTCTTTGATTCTTGCACTTACATTTATGATATACATTTTAAAATCTGGCAGGCATCAAATGACAATCAGTTCAACTCAAATTTGTAAAGATTTAGTCTTTTCACAATGATAGTACAATGCATTTAGAAAACAATAAAACTAGCTGTAACAAAGAAAATAATGTACATTCACAGTCAGATATATCCACCATAAATAATGTAAACTTTTAAAAAGAAAAAAACCCCATCTGTGAATATCAAAAACATACATAAAACTAGTTCTTTGCATCACTGTCACAGCTCATCCTGTCAGTCCCAGGAGGTGCCATGGCAAATAGTACGTCTTATAATGGCCAGCAGGCCTCTGAAAATGTGGGTATGACATTTTTCAAAGTTAACCATCCATGCTAATTGTGATGACTCATTTTCATAAATTACACACTCAGTGTAACAGTTACACAAAGCTTCTCTTACTGATCCTCTTGGAGTTGGTCTGTACCACGATGAATCAGACGGTCATGCACTGACACTGAGTCACTGTAAAATTTAAAAATGACAGCCTGAATCACTAATGCATTAACTTACTAGCCCCAGATAGTCCTGCCTCATAGAAAAAAACGTAAGCGTGTACAAAAGTGTACGTAAGCGTGTGACACATAATATCAACAAGCACAAATAGCAGCAGGGGATAAAGGGGACAATCTGCACCACTCAGAGCTCTGTACAACACATCTATTTGGTTTGACCAGTTACGGAACGACATTCACACATTTATGCACCATTGAGCACAAGGGGTCACTGTGGCTACACAAAACACAGGCAGCATGAATAATCTGCAGGGGAACCAGGGGTCCTTTTGGCTATTGGGTCTTCTCTAAAAAGCATGATATTGCCATTCTACGTTGACATTCAAATAGAAAGCACTCCTTCTGGAAGACATTTCAGTGCCTGGAAACAGAATCGTTTTTCAGTCGTGATCAAAGGAAAGGTTGACAGTGCAGGGGGGGGGGGGGGGGGGGTTGCAGGAAGTTCTAAATCTACTGCAGGGCCACACCCCCCAGTTAACATTCCTATACCTTTGCATTATTTCTTTATTGTATAGCGTATTCTTACAGACTGTAAAGTCATTGAAACCCAAGGAAAGAAAGTCTGCTGCATTGTATGATACAGACTAAGGTTTAGAGTTACTTAAGTGCAAAATCCAAATGCATCAACTAACTCCTGAAATAAACCCGACTCAATCCACTAACTTACTGTAAATCCATAGCTACAGTAAGAAGCCTTTTCATTACATTGCATTGGAATCAAGGGAATATGAAATTACACTGTCTGTATATTATCAAATGTTTCACTAACTGTACCTGAACAGTTGCAAACCCTGCCTATGCTGTATCCTTCTGTGCCACACCTGTCACACACACAGCAGCACCCCAGGGTGGGAACACCGAGTTGTTGCTTTGTCAAGTGGCAGACGTATAAACCTGAAAATAAAGACTTCATACATCAGTCAATGTCACTGTATTCAAGTATAATTTTGCAGTATTGTCTGTGTGCAAATGCATCTGAAATAATAGAAAGATTCTACCTTATTAAAATGCATGCTTTTCCTTCATTATTAGTAAACAAGCACAATAAAACTGCAATGGAAGACCCTCACCCTCACATACAAGTGTCACAATCAATTGGAAATCCCTGAGACAACTCCATTTGATCTGACATTCTTGTCTGCTTTCAAGGGGGAGAGCTTTTGGGCTTTTGTTCTTGTGCGACAAAAAAAAGTGGCAGCAACAACATACTCACAACACCTACTAGGTTACTGTACTAACTAATACAACTACATGTCACGACACAGTTACAAGCGCCAATGTCAGGGGTTGGAAAATGCGACCATTGCCTCCTGTTGACATGCAGCTAAGACATCACCATGAGCGGTCAACAGCTCAAACAGCCTATGTGTGCAGCTGTGCTGTGTTAGGGACTGTACAAAAATGATTTTGGGACGGACGGGTCAGAAAAGGGTATTGTAACTTTGTTTTTGCTCAGGGGAGTGTCGTCTTACTTTATTGGGAGAGCAGGGAAGGGTCTTTCGTTTCTTTGTATCTTACCCCATATTTCTATACTAGGTCATATTTGATGTTGTTTATGTGAGATGATTTATATAAAAATAGATAAAATAGTTAATAAATCAAAAAGATGATTTTCATGTGTGCCATAGAGGTGCATTATGCCATATGCAGAGGATATAATAACAGTTTTAGCAAGTTCTACATTCAAAAATAGAAACTGCTGTATTTTAACTATTTTGTTATGTTTGGCATAAATATATAATTTTGACAATTTTTAAAAACACTGGGGAGGGCCTTGCTTTTTTTTTAAATAAAATAAAATATTAGATTTAGCACTCCTCCACTCCCCAATGATTTTCGTACAGTCCCATAATTCATTCAGTTGGTCGGCTAACCGACCAAAATGCAAACATAGAGATCACAATTACTTTACGGCACCTACAAACAAGTGGGAGCAATATTTTGTTGCTTAGTTTCTTATCTTTGTGTATTTGAGTTCATGCATATATAGGCTTTCTTCTGTGATTTGTTTGTGTAACACGAAGGTGTGGATGACTTACTTCAGCTTGAGGCGAGGCAAGGAATGTTTCAGATAACAGTGCCTAAATTAACTGTATATTCTACTTTTTGTTCATTTTAAAAGGTGTTAACTATTTAGGCAGTGGGTGTCAAGTGTGTACATTTTCATATCATGGTCAATGTACATGAATTGGATCCTGTTGGTCCTTGGTCGCTGATGGAATCTGTCCTTCAGTTTGCCTGTCCATCTTTCTGTCAGTAGGAGGAGAGGAGGGGGGCTTATGCCGTCTCAGTCTGAGAAGAGACTGGCAAAAGATTTGCGTAGATTGCGTATGGTTTCAGCCTTCACCTCATCCTGGCTAAGGCTGGCTCGTGGCGCTGGGGTTTCTGGAATGTTGAAGGCATTGGTAAGAGACTGGGACTTGCTATAAAGAGAGGAAAATGGCAATAGAGGAGAGGGAGAGGCTATTAAAGTCATGCAGCAAACCCATGAAATGAAAAGACATGAAGCACGGCAAGACAGAGAGAGAGAGAGGCAGGAGAAAAAAGGCTCAGTAAAAAAAGGATAAAAGCTTTCTATATGGCCATTCAGTATTTCCTTATCATTTAGCTTTGATATGATATCGTGAATGGCTTTTCTGGATGCAAAGAGATGATGACAAGTGTTTTATGTCTCTATTTCAAGAGAGCATAATGCAATCTAATATAATCCAAAATCAGGATCATGTGAGTCATTTCTCCATAAAAGCCATCAGCTGGAGAATGTATTGACCACTAAGGTAGAAGCAATATTACTCTTTTTTTTTGCAGCAAAAACCTCCGACTACATTTCTAAAGCTTTCAACAAATACAGGTGAAATGTAAAGGTACTTTTCAGCTTTGAGGGCTTCTACTGTATATCGACTTGAGTTGTATAAGTTGTCAGTAGTAGTAAATGGTCAGTTTTTTTTATTAAGATGTATCTTCTTTTTTTTTCCAACACACAGTTTTGCATTATTCATCGAGCAATTATTTTCAGAATATATGAACTATTGTTTATTTTTTAATGTTTAATGTAATGGTTCAGATTCCTCAGAGTTATCAGTGTTGTCTCAATTTCAATTTTGTAACTGAATGTGAATCGGAATAAAGATAAGTTAAAATGACTTCCAATAATATGCCAATATTGCTTATTAATTATTAAACTCAAAATGTATATTTCTGTAATAAATGCCTTATATAACATCACATCAACCGAAGAAGTTTTATATCAAATAACCACTTTTTTAAACAACTTCTGAACAATACTGAGTAAATACCTATTTTGATAGGTTTTTACTTTTTTTCTATCCATGCCTGATACAAAGAGAAAACTGATTTAAAATGTTGAACATTTGTTAACCTGTGTCCTAGAATATGGATTGTGACAAATGTGATAGATTATGAACAACAACAAGCCAAATTTGGCTTGTTGTTGTTTTAATGTATGAAATCTGAAATGTTATGTTTGGTGAAACTGCTGCGGAAGGACTGAAAATGTAAGAATTAATAAATCATGCACATTCAAGAGGATCGCTTGTCAAAAGGTGCATAAATAGATTTCCCATGTGGCATGCATATCCAAATGCAGGCAAAAAGTAAGACAAATGAGAGGAAACTGATCCGCAATCTTTTATCATATACACTTACTTACTTTAGTTGTGGAGAACCGCCCACAGCCGGGTTGTCCTGACTGGGCTTGTCCTGACTGGGCTTGTTTGGGGGCTGAGGCTTTAGCTGCAGCGGGGGTCGTCCTCCTGGGCCCCCATGGCCTTGAGCAGCAGGTCGGGGCTGCTGGGTGGTGGTTCCTCCAGGGCGACCTTGCTGGCCGGGAGCCCTCTGTTGCTGCGCTGACCCCTGTGAGTGCTGCCTGGGAGGTGCAGGCCTCTGTTGAGGTTTCTGCTGCAGGGGGACAGACTGCTGCCTCTGAGCTTGAGGTGAACCTCCCTGGCTTCGCTGAGGAGAGCCCTGACCAGAAGGAGTTCTCTGGCCTTGAGGGGCTCCCTGACCTGGTGGCCGTGGTTGGGCTGCAGGTACTTGGTTAGCCTTAGCCTGAGCACTGGGGTCACCGGTTGCTGGGTTCGCAGCAGATTGCTGGGCCTGTGCAGGAGGTTGGCCTTGAGGCTGTGGGCGCTGCTGAGATGGGGGACTTTGCTGAGGACCACCTACAGTAAAAAACAAACAAATCAGCAATCACATGCAAATACCTTCCTGGTATCCTTGCCTAGACTTCGAAATAAAGAGAAATTATTTCTCGACAAAAATGAATTGCATCATTTAACTTCCAAGTTCTTACCCTGCGGTGAGGGGCGCTGCTGAGCCTGTGGTACGTTGGGCTGTGAGACAGGCTGAGGAGACACTGTTTTCTACAAAACATACAGGGGTAAAATGGCAGTGAGTAAATGTGCATCAATCAAGAAAGGAAAGAAAATTAGCTCAAGATAGAAAAATATATTAAAAGGATCAGTGCTTGGCCCGTTACTCTTCATTTATGTTTTGACTCTTGATTAGCCACACATATGACATAAATCTCCACGTCTGTGCTGATGACACTCAATCTGACATCTATCCTTGCAAATGTTTGTTTGATACCTCAGAAATATATGTCAGCTCACTCAATGCACCTGAAAATACTGTCAGACTGAGTTATATTAAGTATTGGTCCAGGCAGACACAGACATCTATTTTCAGACATTACCTTAGAGCCAGAATGCTTATTATTTCATTATTCTTAAAACGCAATTCTTAAATTTTTATAACATGTCCAGGGTCTTCACTATGCTGTCTTTTACAACGGTTCCACCAATGTATGGTTCCACCAATTACCTGGAGTTTGGTCAAGGTACACCTGCACGCTTAAAGGTCCTTGCTTTGATATTTAAAGGCTTGCATGGCTAGGCACCACATACACGTGGACATGAATGTGTTTCACTATGTATTTACTCATTATCGGTTTCTCATAGTCTGTATACAGTATGTATGCAGTATATACAGTGCATTGTATATATGTTATCTCATAAGTTTCTGATGTTCTTAGAAACCTCGTGTGTAACTGTGCACGCTAAATAAAAACAGATCTGACTTGACATATATTACTAATAAAAGTGTGAAAAATAAAGACAGGTAAGAGATTTCTGGATCAAAAAAAGAGTATCTGTGGTTTGAGCACCTGTGCAGGCTGCCCTGCTGTGGAAGAGCTCAAAGTGCGTGGAACAGCCTGGTTCATCTTAGAAATCACCAGCTCTGCAATCTGAACACGATCCTCGTCTTGCTGGTCTCCAATCAGCGGCATCGAACAGTCATCAACCTAAAAATCCACACATGATGGATTTAATAGATTTCCCTCATGGTCACAGACAAATATTCCATTGATATGATTTGTCTGCCTTTTAGTACCTCTATAATGTAGTCCATGCCATCTTTACCGTGTAGAGCCTCCACAGCACAGATATCCAACCCTCCAAAGATGTCAGCACAAGAGTCCACCCACAATCTGTACCTGTAATAACATGTTAAACAGATCTATAATAGTACAGGGAGACATTATAGGATTCACCATCTCATCTCCTCTGCATTTATGAGCTCTTACTTGTCTGACATGGCCACCTGCTCAAGCATAGATGAGCCAGTGTTGGTTTTCCAGTTGCCAGAAATTGATGTTCTCCTGTTTATTAGAATTGTTTTAATTATTTTGCTGTTCAACCACTTTCATTTGATATAATAATGTACCGGTGAGTTGGCTCTCTGGCAGTAATCTGAAACTCACATGTAAGCTTTGTAATGGTTGCCGATCTTCTGGATGCGGACATCATACTTTGCATCAATGAAGGGCTCGGATGTGGCATAAGTCTTGGTCAGTGCCACAACACTGGCAATATCTTGAAAATCATATTGATTGTCCACTTTCACCTGGAGTGGCAAAGGTCAACATATAAATATACTGGCATATATTGGTCCAAGAAATATTGTGTTCACACTGAATTGAGTAAACACTCCAGTACTACCTTTCCCATTCCTGAGTGAGCATGGCCCATCTTTACCACTACAGGAAAGCGGGGGGAGGTAATCTGTAACAAGAGAATCATCACATACTCAGACTTATCATAAATTAGCTTCATCATTCATCCCTCTAATCACTAAAACACCATTTTTTAATGCATTTCTGTCAAACAGAAGTGACACACAGCACACCTCCTCTATTTCTGCAGGAGATTCGGATTCATAGTGATGGCTTGAAAGCCAGCCCAGTACTGTCAGCCTGTGACAGCAGGGGTGGAGATGCCTGCTCTGCAGCAACAGACTCGGTATAACTGTAATGTCACTGACTTGGCAGACGAATAATCAGAAACTCTGCATCTACCAGTTACGGACACTCCCCAGAAAATTAGATCGGTCTCAGCTGGTACATGAGATGGGATATTGACATGAAAGTAAATGACCCTCCTAAAATGTGAAGTGGGCCGTGCAAAGGGATGACCTGTTTGTGTGTGAGTCTGTGTGTGTCTCCTTAATGCGTCAGCATTAAGACATACCCATCAGCCCAAGTGGAAAGGGGGGAGGAGAGAGAGAAGGAGAGCAGATGGCAAAGAACTTACCATTTCCTTGTGGTTTGGGTAGTAAACCTGCTCGATCAGGGGGAACTCCTCTGAGCCTAGTTGCTTGGAGATTCTAGACATCTGAGCAAACTAAAATGGACAGAAATGTTTAGGAGAGAGCATTTGTACTCCAAAAAAAAGTTTCATATGTCTATGCAGATGAAATTGTGTTATATGGGTTCAAACTAATTGATGAACAATACTTGCCACCCATGGTTTGTCACAGAAATTGTAGACAGAGTGCAAAGAGTTAACACTTGGCACTCCAGCATACTGCAGTCCAATCACTATGTTCCGGTGGTCTCCATTCTTGTCCATGCTGAAGGCATGTTGTCTGATCAGCACAAAGTCTGGCTTTAAGGATCTGGGTGAGAGGACATTAGCAAAATATTAAACTGCATCGCAAGACAAACTGAACAGTCATGAGGCACTTCCATTCATGGTAGTGGATTTTCAGCAGATTTCAACAGTAAATTTGCAGCAGCACTTTCAAACTTTCTTAACTAGAAATGTTTTGCAGAGTACTTACTTAGTAACCTTATGCCCATTCCTGATTGCATCAATGTCCACATTGTAAGTGCCTGTGGAATTCACCACCAGGCTGATTTCAGAGAATTCTGCCTAAAAAAAAAAGAATTAAAATCATGATCACAGCAGCAGGACAGTGCATGACATATCAGATCGGATGGCAGACTTCATCTGAAGCGTGTTTCTACCTGTTAATAAGAGGCCACGGGGGAAATAATGGAAATGCCAGAGCAACATGAAGTAGAGGGACAAAAATAAAAATGTCTCAGGCAGTGGAAAAGATTTAATAACCATCAGGGTGTCCTCTAAGTGTTGTTGGGTGGATTACAATATAAGTAGTTAATAATATAATAATAATAATAACACATATTTTTACAAGGCTACTCATTACTATTGTTACGTTCCCCTTTTCACAGATTTACCAAAATGACTAGACCACACAAACAACTCATTTATTTCTATAAGAGATTACAGTAAAAACATTTTCTCTTAATCAGACTTCAAGAGAACAGTGTGGGAATGAATAAAGCAGCCCCCTCTCCTATCAATACTCTGGGACATTTATCATTCTAAGGGCTCTCTATGAACACCGTAATAGCACCCATTGTACTGGATGATTCATCTGTTATTTACTGAAGAAACCACAAATGATGTTATGTTAGTATCAGGCCTGTTGTTGATCAGTTTACCCAATATGCAAGTTGACATATTAGTAAGATTTACCCAACAAAATGACTCACCAAAGGACTTAGAGATGTCACTGCCTCAGAAAATAAAGATATCAAACCAAAATAGGATCAAAGGGAAGACAAATGATGCATAATATGGGCAGGGTTATGTAACATCCCTCCAACTGAAGTTCACAGTTTAGTCATGAGGCTAAAGCTGTTTTATTTCAACTAGTCCAGTTATTTTATAAGTTCCCTGTCCTCCTAATAAGGAGTAAAGATTGACACAAACACAGAGTACGGAAAATAGTTGTGTGTAAAACCTACCTGTTCTACCTTGATGTCAAATTCACTGTGGACCTTTCTTCCTCTGAAGACCTTTACCCTGCATGTGAAATGAAGATTTCAGTCCAATTGTTGTTTGTATTCAGACACAAAACAATAATTTAATTTTGCTAATTTCTCCTGTAATTGACAGATGACACTTTCTCCAGCATTTGCAGAACATTTCAGAACTGACCAATGGAAGAGTTATGTCAAATACATAAATAAAGCTGAATTCAATGGAACTAAATGCTATTTCTCCACAGATAAAGTAATAGGTTAGTGGCAGTATGTTATATGCTGGTATGACTGTAACTGCTGGCAGTCATCAGGATTAAACAAAAAGGTAAAGCTAAATTAAGATTCTTAAATGACATTATTTTACTACCTGATGCACAAGGAGATATGAATTGGACATAAGGACATTAATACTGGACCTAGCCTTTTACATCCACCTTATGAAGTATGAATACCCACATATCCTGCATGTGGTGACAGAGTGTGAGAACCACAGGGCCTCTGTACTGTAGCATGGAAGGGTTCTGATGTGATGATACACAGATATGCATAGTTTATTGTCACCCTAGGGTGTCATTTTGGGACAACAGTGCAGTGTTTTATCACCTTTGCTGTGTGTGCAAATCTCCAACAAGCATGCATTACGCACACTGGTGAGGAGGCTTGACTAACCTGATGCAGGCATTTTTCTTGTGCACAATTTGCTCTTACATCCACTCCACTTGAAAATGCCTGCATCATCATTGTGGCATTATAGCCCATCCCTGCATCGGCCATGCAGATATGGCCATAAGCATTTTATTGGCAGAATGCAATCTACACCAGCAACAGCTTATCGTCAATTGAAAATGGCTCCTCTGCCTTCAGTCGGTTGCGCGTTTGCCATGGTGCACTATCGGTACACAAACGCGTTTGCACGGTGTTTCAGGTCTGAGCAAAGCCAACGGCTGTTACACGTGGTATATCTCAATGCACTGGGTGAATCATATGACCTTCTAGATGTTAGGCCACTGCAACCCACAGTCTGCCACACATTTTGGTCTAGACGATGAGGCACCACGCAGGCAATAAGCACTGCTCTTACCAGTCGGTCTGCTGATCGTCGATAACCAGGAGGATCTTGGCACTGCTGGAGACTCCTGCCCGGTCAGCTGCCTCAGATAAGGTAGCAGCCGCCGCAGCTGTGGTCTGTTTAACAGCATTTGATATGGATGAGAAGAAGCCGGAGCCTCCACCTCCAGGCTGTTGCTGCTGCTGCGGCTGCTGCTGCGGCTGAGGCTGAGGCTGCGGCTGCGGCTGGCTGGTGGACTGCCGCCGCTCCGTCGGGCCGGGCGACACTGCGGGGCTTTCCTGCGGCTGGTCGGGGCGTTGGAGATCGGTCATGTAGCCATTGGGCAGGTTGGACATGAAATTGCTGTCCGAGAGTCGTCGACGCAGGTAGTTCATGATGGAGACTTTCTATAGTGACGGAGAGAGGTGTCCAAATATCCTCCAACTGGATGCGACTTGCAGCTTGGCGTTCAGTAACAAAACAGGGGCGGGGATCAATGTTACCTAAAGAGAAACAAGTCGTGTAATATCTATTGGGTGCAGATTTGTAATATCTAATTACAACAGTAAGGAATCGTGACTGTAAAGCTTGATGAATTAGCTAAGGTTAAGCAATCACACAGCCTATTGATAATAGCGGAACAAAATAAGGCTCTATAAATAAAATAATGAATACTATTTACATTTATATAGGATGGATTGTGTAAATAAACCCCACCCATCAAAGCAACCACTACTGTCATAACAAGGCACGATGAAGCCTACCTGGGAGTGTATCCAACCTGATCCGCCCCGAGGGTGAGTTGATGATGCCTAATTATTATCTCTCACAGGAAACCTAAATATAGGCTACTCTCATGTCCTCTGTGCAGTCGGAAAAACGGTGCATCGGGCTTGAACATGTGAAATGAACGCTACAGTCCTTCCAGCATCACCGCCGTTCTCCCTGTCCGTACTCTACCCTCAAGCCCTAGTTTTTTCCGTCTGCCCTGCGTCACTCCCAGTCATCCTGAAGGAAAGTGGCCTGCAAGGCTGCACGAGAGTCAAGTTAGGCAGTGTGCGAAACACGACTTCCGGATGTTGCTTTCAATTTATTTTTTACTTTATAGGTTTTACACCGCCTACGATGAATTCTATAAGAAGAGTATACATCTTGACATTGTAATTCAAAGGTAACACATTATTCATTTTGACACGTTTTTATTACACATAGGGACATCTATTTCTCTTTTGTGAATCAATTTGCCATAACCACTTGATTCTGTAACTTAATATTGTTCTCTCAGCAACGTGTTGAAACGATGACGGGAAATCAACAGATGTTTTAAATAGTTGTTTAAGTCATGTTAGTAAACCAACATGTATGGGTACAGCTTCGGAACGTGATGATGTGTTGCCTTCGTATGTTTTATGTCATTGTAAACTAAATATTCGGGGGCATATAGGTCGTGCAAAACTATAATAAGTCATGTCAGGCTTTGGTAAAAAAAAAAAAATGAAAGAGTCGTTTTGCAGTTTTGACGTTGACCAAACGGTTAATGATTTAAATGAATCGAATCAATGCGTAAATTGAAGTGGAAATAATTTGCAGTTGCACCCATCAAAGAGTGGCAGCTGAAATCACTCAAATGTCTTGCAAATGTTTAAGTCTTTTAAGCTATTAAAAGGAATTTTAATTAACTTCCTGTATTGTTCAGCCTGTGATTGTCTGACTTGACGCAGCTCTCTGTTGGGATATGATGGTGGTGCTGAAGAGAGTGTCAAGGGCGTAGCTCTGTCAGACATTAGCACGCTGTGACTCCACGGGGTGCTTATGGGTGTTGATGTGATATTGCATTCTGTTGTGTTCAATAATGCATCAGTGGCACACTTACTGTTTAGATTTCAGGGCGCTGACACAGTGTGTTACTTTTGATTTTCAGAAGACTCGATACAGATTGAGAGATGCGCCATCTGTTGGTGACACCCAGGCGTCAGTGATCAACACAGACCCCCAGGGAGTCCCAAACCTCTATGGAAACGGTGTGGTGATGACTGAACCATGTTAACAGTGGACACAGACACACAGTGCATTTTAATCAGTTGAATAATGCCTGGTCGAGGTAGATATTACTGACAAAATAGTTCTGCTTACTTAGTTGACTATAATAAAAGACACTCGGTAAAGAAAAAAAAAGTTAACCTCTATTTAAAAGAATGAGTGAGGAGGAACCATCCACAAAGCCAGGAGAAACTGGACAGAACTCGGTCGCACTCGTCGATTACACATGTGCAGTTGACCACTGAAGACAGGTGTTGCATGAGGCGGAATGGCGAATGCTCAAAGCGGGAAGAAAGCGCTGCTCTATTATTTCCTCTGGCTATATATTTAGTAAACTTTGTTGATGCCATATTCTCTATCTGTTAATTAGGGTTTGGAGAATAACTTTATGTCTTTGAGCTAGACCTTCAAGTACGCTGTGTAAAACCCCGCTACAATAAGTGTAAGTTTAGCAACAACTTGAGTTTCAGCTAAAGTAGCGTGCTTATCAGAATCAGAATCAGCTTTATTGGCCATGTATTTGTACACATACAAGGAATTTGACCCCGGTTTTCACTTAATCTCAACGTACATACACAAGTTTACAAACAAGAAAAATATTCAAAATAAAACAAGGACAACAAAAAAAGTAGAACAGATGTAAGTATACACTTTTAACGACTATGTACAATATAAATATAAATATATATCCAAAGTGTATATATATATATATATGGACATAAACCTATACAACAACAATGACAGTGGAATTGAGGTGATAGTGCAAATGGAATGAAGAAGCTGTTCCTGTGTCTGGTGGTTTTGCCGTGCAGTGCTCTGTAGCGCCTACCAGAGGGGAGGAGTTGGAACAGCTTGTGTCCCGGGTGTGATGGGTCTGCAGTGATCTTTCCTGCTCGTTTCCTGACTCTGGAGGTGAACAAGTCCAGGATGGAGGGCAGGCTGGAACCAATAATTCTCTCTGCAGACCTGAGTGTCTGCCTGTAGGTCGGGAGAAGATGAACCAGACAATGATCAGAGAGTCCCAAAGCTGCACGGGGGACTGAGCGATATGCGTCCTTTATGATAGCAGTGGTCCAGTGTGTTTTTGTCCCTGGTGCTACACTTAATATGTTGTCTATTTAGGCAGTTCTTTGCTGAGGTTTGCTCTGTTGAAGTCCCCAAGAACAATGAGCAGGGAGTCTGGGTGTTTGTGCTCCATCCTGCTCAGCCAGGTGTTGGAAGGTGTTAGTGAATCAGGGTTAACACCTAACATTTCTATTTCACTTCGTGTTGTGATGCTACTGCTTCAACCCGTTGCTCTCAGGCCCATCTACCTTCTGTTGTATTTACATTTTTGATTTCATTGTTCCATTCAAATATCATCCTTATATGTAAATACCAGCCCTTTTCAAAATAATCTGTATTGTGTATTATTAGCTGTTGCAACCATTCAGTGAATGAAATGTTGAATCAATCAATCAATAAATGCAGTATTTACTCACTCTGCAGCATCTTCTTTTACTTGATTATCTAATAATATCAGAATCTAGATTCCTCTTAGTGGCTGTTTCTCTTCAATGCTCCAATTGATTGATTTTGTGGAGCCTTGTTTTGCTGTGAGGCACAAATACAACCATTATTTGTTCTACCATAGAAATGCAAAGTAACATTTGACATGCAAATGTGGTTTTAATGCTGCTATTGTCGATGTCTCACACCTCCATGGGGATCCTGACAGTGATTGCCGAAGACAATGTGGCCTCTCCTCACTCGCTGCACCTGGAGTCTACAGCTAATCGTTTTGGATGGAACAATGGTGATGGATGACCTTGAAAGTCTTCCGCATACCATGTGCCTACTCTTTGGAGTTATTTACGCCCTGAATTTGGAGTACCCTCAACAACTGAGGTACACCTTTGAGTTTATTCAAAGAGTGCTTCACTTGGACAGAAATCCCTAAAACCTAAAATACAATCACTCAAAAATCTACTGATGCAGTGAGTGACTGTCTTCACGATGTGAATGGTATGTGACATGCTGGCTCAGGCCTGAGACCTTTACCCTTCCATCTCCAATGGACTAGTGCATACTAGTATGGAAAAGTGATGTTTTTTTTGTCTAGTTGGACTAGACTACATTGGTTTATCTGTTATTTGTTACACACCATAATCAAAAGAGATATTAAGAACAGGGCAGTTCACCATTTTTCATCAGTGTGATGAAAGGCATTTTGATTTTAAAAAAGTTGTGGAAGTTCATGTCAAGATTAAGACATATTGCGGGTAATGGTATGTTATTTTTCTTTACTAATTTGGTAGCTTGGTTGCCAGAAGTTCAGTTAATTCTAGTATTTGAATATAAAAAACTGACAAAAGCCTAAAATACATTTATTGTCTTTTTTATGTAAAAAAAAAATGAAAATGCTTTCCCTTTTTAAGGCAGCAGTTGATAACTTTAAAAACAACTTTGCCATATAAACGTAAACTGTCACTGTATCACTGTGGAATCTTGCAAATGCCGGAGCACTGAAACGAGAGGAATCTGTTTTTTCAGTCTGTCTGTCTCTTTCCTTGTACTAATGTTAGGATATGGAGACAGTTTGTGCAAATATGTTAAAAGGTTGTTTTTGAAAAAGTTACCTTCTGCTGCTCTAAACTGTTACACACGACTAACTAAACTGTGAACAATAGTCTGCATTCCAAAAAAATGCATTTTCGTTTCAAATGTTTACATCATAAGGGGGGACATTAGATCTGTTGTACTACAATTTCATAACGTAATTTGGCAACATGTTCAGCGTTTTGAGCACTAAGTTTGAAGTTAACAAAATGCCTGAGGACTAAAAGTCAAAAAGACATTTGTTGTTCTTATAAATAAACTCTGTCTTCCATTATGGTTTGGGTTTATTCATTTATTTATGAAAATGCTTCAGTTTTGCTGCTGTGTATATACAGTAATGGAACACCTCACTCAAAGAGCAGAAAATTATCAATATTATTATTACAACAATGTCATAATTATATCATTATGTAGTATATGAGCATATTGTAATATGCATTACAATATCCATAGTGTCTATGTTTGTCCTGTTATTACCTCGTACTTTCAGAACCAATTTGATTAGAGAAAAACTATCAGGGTTATAATTAATAATTTATAGAAATGAATGTACTACTATACACTGAATTATTAACGGAGAACTGATGTTCATTTTGAGCAACTCCTTGCATTACATACATGTTGCAGTGTAAACGCTTGAGTCTTCTCAAAGATCTACTCGAGCAATTGTAGTTTCTAATATGGGAGAATTGTATTATCTTGTTTTAGCAGCTGGTTTAGACAGAGCAGATAACTATTGCCTGTGTATTGAAACAAAATACACTAAGAATACAGTAATAGTTCAAAAGTACACTAATATGCAACTGAATAAAGTAAAATGAAGACTATTCAGACTCGAAACAGGTTTGTCTGTGCTGCACTATGATAATCATCTCTCTAGGGTGGCACAATTAATTAATTTTAATTTGATCAAAATTGCAGTATGGCCAAAATTGCAGTAGGTGTGTGTCAAATATCGTTGTGCTGCAGAGGTGTCCTGGCCTACACCTTATATTCAAGACTTCAGAAAAAAAATTGAGGCATACATGAAAATGAATGCTGCAAAACTAGAAAAACAGTCAATCAGATTCCATGCATTTTTAAAATGTTTACACTACATTGCGGTCATTGGGAATGGATCAGTGAGCAAACATGTTTTTCAGGACTAGTACATCATTATCATAAACAAGTTTTTTGATGGTATGCAGTAACATAGTGCAGGTTTTGATGGCATGTTGTTGCAGTGTACTGACGTAGGGGGGCAGTGTGGAGCTTACATTTAGTTCAATACAACACATTTCATGTACGTAGTCACAGTCAGCCCTTTATACGTGCAGCCCTTCTTTAGCAGCTGCTATCACCCTGTCGGGACAATCAGTATAATCAGTATTAAATGGATTGAAACAGGCTAATATATACCAGGGAGGGGCTGAGGATACTTTGTATTGGTTCTAATACACTAATGTCCAAATAAACCGATTATGATTGATATGTTTGCATATATCAACATATGAATCACACTCTTAATGATTTTCCTGCAGATGACTACCAATGCCAGACAGTGTCTGAATGAGTGGCCTCCAAAGACTTTCTACCAGGGCCAAACTCCTCAGGCGAGATTGTTCTCATGGCAGCGGCATTCTCAGGACTTAGGAGTCTTTGTCTGGCCATTAACAAAAGCCTTTGGATTACTGGTGAGGCAGGCTCACAGTACAGCTGCATGCGTGTATGGGCAGGTCAGTGGAATGACTGGAGCTCCGGTGGGCTAAGAGCTCGAAAAAATGCAGTTTGGTGAGATTGCAGATCAGGGGGAGGGGGGGGGGGGGGGGGGGAAGGGGAGTGGGACAGGTGGTGATGCCATGGAGGGAAACAAAAGGCACATTTCCATTTCCTCAGGGAGAAACCTAAAAAGTTGTGTAAAAAGGTGATTAATGACCAAAAGAGGTGTATTATTGTACAAAATAAAGTGTTGAATAACGCAAACGCTTCTCTAATCAGTGTGGATTCTGTGGTGCCATGACATTTAGCAGCTACACTTTCTACCTTTGAGAGTGAACTATACCTGTGAGCTCATTCTGCCTGTAGGGCAATAACAACCCTGGGTGAATGAGGGCCTCTGATTGGCCTCTGCAGCAGCCAATCTGAATGCAAGGAATGGGTCACAGGGAAGCCACTGCACCTATCTGCACTCACCTGATACTTTACCTGTCGGAGCTCAGTCTGAGTCCTGAGTCCTGTAAGCTCCAGCAGACAAGTTGTTCCTCGCTGTTTGGCTTCACTCAGACAAAGACAAGGAGCCATGGCTGTGGCTAATTTCCAATACATTACCCGGATGAGCAGTGGCTTCAAGGTCTACATTCTAGAAGGTGAGCATGATTACCTTTCATTGCCTCACGTTGATTGATGAGAGTGAATATTTGTGTTACCTTGATCAGTCGAATCAAGTCAGTGTGTGTTATGCTTTAACATTTTTGTAGATAACATTTTTGTTTATATGTTTAGATCTTGTGTCATTTCAAAACCATATGTGTTTATTACAGTGGCAGTTACCTTTGTCGTTGACATGGTACTAATGTAGATACAGTTTCAAATACAAATAATTAGATGTGATGGCAGTCACATGGAAGACAAACACTAACAGCTACATTTTAAAATATATTTTGTGAAATATGCTTTTTGGTATATTATCATACAGCGTGTTTGTCATAAAGAAAAGATAAGTGGGTTTCTTAAAGGGAATCTACTTGAAGTAAATAATAAAGGAATCCCTATTCATACTTAATTACTTACGTTCAAGGTCTTCAAGGTTGAACCGAGATTTTGTAAATCGTGTTACTTTGCTGTCTTTCTGTAAACACAGAAAAAACAGAAGGTCAGGCAGCATATTCCCTCCGCAAACAGGGAATAAATATCCATGCCCGAGGCACTAGAAAATCAGCATAGGTGTGGTTGTACCTGCCCCTCCACAATGGCAGCCTGTGTGAAAACACTAGAAAATGTGGATTGGAGCAAGCACTTAACGTGTGAAGACAGGGGACAACTTTCACTGTCTTACTATTCAAAAAACACAATCACCTCATTGTTTGATTTCAATAGATGTTATGTGACTCATTTAAGCACTGAGTGGTTGATTTGACTACAGTTCAAGGAGCTCTGAAGTACTCCCACATCAATGTGGATTTTCAAGTGCTAACTGAGCATACAGTCAAACAATGGGCCACAGTCTAGTTATGCCGCCTTTACAATTTCAAACAATGTGTTTTATTTTGACTGGATGACTTTTGAACACGTGAGCTTACTGCTGTGAGACAGGAGCCAGAAGAGATAGAACGTAACTCCTGTTTTTTTTCATTTAATAAATGACGATCCCTCCTTTATAAAAAACATGGAAAATATTTTGTGGGTTTAACTTGCAACAGTGCATTTTTCCCATCCAACACATCAATGACATCATCAGCGTCTTGTCAATGTGTTTCAACTTGTGTAAACGCAAAAATCCAGTATGTGTGTGTTCACTTTGATGGACCTTTCACAAATGGGTGCCGCCCAAATCAGGGTCCTTAAAGACTCAAAAGCTTTCAGATGTGTGTCACTGCATCACAACAAAACCTGTTGATTGTGCCCTTTGAGCTGTGTGATGATAGGGCTGACTGCCAATATTATGCAGAAAAACAACATTTACCGTTAGCACTGAATCAGCTGTGTAGTGTTGTAACCCTCACTGATCTGGTAGTTCGAGTTCTACAACTTAACGGAGTTTACAATTAATGGCGGCCTGGAAAAATATTTTCCCACGAATAGTAGTAGTCATGCAGGTTTGATCAAAACAAGCAGTTAGTCATTACCACTCACCCTTTGTCACTGTCGTAAAATCACCATTTCCAGGAAATGGCCATTAGTTTGTTTTACATTTTGAACTGGCAAATAATCCATAGCCAAAACACATTTTAAAGCCTCTTATTCTAATTCTGCACTTTCATTTTCTTTTTCAGGTCAGCCCCACCTCAGGAGCGAAGACAGATACAGACATATCGCAAATGATCGCGCCCGAGTCCCCACAGTGCTTCCAGTCAAACGCAAGCGAAGCCACGAGAGAGGTCTCACATTGGAGGAAAGGTTGGTATATTCATGTTTACAAAAGTGATTCAATATTAGAATTATGATTCCTTAAATTCAAATGGTGTCAAAGAGATGTAGCATTTCCTAATGAATAAATGTTTTAGGCGAGAGCGGGTCCTGAGCAGAAGCAGTGGCAAAGCTGCCCAGAGAGCAGCACCAGTGGTGTTCAACAGGCCACAGAGTCCCACATCTACCTGGAGTCCGACACCCAGCCCTCTGCCCACCCACATGTACTACGCACCAGTCATGGATGAACCACTCGCCCTCATCAAGAAACCAAGAAAAGACCCTGAATGCACAGAGGAAAAGACTAAAAGCTCTGCTCCCCCTCAGATCCAGGTAATTTTACCAAAACAAGTGCTGCTTGTGTGCTCGATGTGCTTCTGTCAAAGGTCATGGATATTTGGGCTGCCGTATAGCTTCTGAAAATGTGCAGTCCCTTAGTAATGCCGGTGTAGCTCCAGGCTACCCACAGCAGTGGCACATCTCCCATCTGTAGTCAGTGAATAAAACTACACAGGCATGCTACTCCCAAGAGTGTTCGCAGGCCTGAGCTTGTCCGAGCTATGCAATCCAGCCGGATTCAGGAAGAAAATGTGAGCAATGGCGGGAGGAATTCCATCAACAAGACCAAACAGACTGCTCTCTCTTTGACCTGCATATGCCACCACACTGGCATATGCAGTTTTCAAATGATTCTGTTTTCAAATTCAACTTTGTACACTATTTTGTTGTCATGGGATGAAGTGCACAGATGATAGTAAGACGAAAAAAAGAAGCAGAGCTGCTGTGTTATATTTGCAGAAATACATTGTCTTTTCATTTGATTAATGATCCATCTTCTTTTTCAGATGCGTCCTTCTGTGATCACCTGCGTTTCCTCATCGACGAACCCCTCTTGCAGATCTGAGATCCACAGGAGCCCCACATCAGGTGAGTTTCATAATCTTGTGAATGAGCTCATGCACCAGACGGTCACTCCCTGATCGTCACACATGCTTCATAATATAGATATCCACTCACTTTCCCTGACTCACAGATGTGTGTATTTAACATTGTTATTCATCCCTTTGCCTGTCCAGTGATTTCCAGACGCAAATATGACCATGTCGTTGAGGAGCATTTCCAGAGGAGCCTCGGAGTGAACTACCAGAAAGCTCGCTCCCAGCAGCTCTCCATCAGCGTGTCTGTCGATGACCACTTTGCCAAGGCTTTGGGAGACAAGTGGCTGCAGATCAAATCCAAGTCTTCCTCCTGTTCTTCCACACCTCCCAGCAGCCCAAGTGTCACTCACTCCCCCACTTACAGCCACAGCCCGAATCAGTCCCGCAAAGAGTCCACCAGCAGGTCATCGTCGACTTCCAGCCGCTGGTCTGTCAATTAAATCAGAAACAACCTCTGATATGGGAGGAAACTGTGACTTTTTACTTTTCACTGCGTGCAGCTCTGCTTGTCGCGCAATGGAAATGCCAGTGCTCGTGTTTGCGAGCCAGCAGATTCAGTGCTGTCACGTTGGACCTCTGTGTCCAAATGTAAGACACATTGATGCAGACGAATGTAGCAATAGTTGGGATGTCCGTGTTTTATTACATTTCTACCTTCTGCTTGTCGATAGCATCTGAATACCTGAGATACTGCTGATGGTGATAAGGGATGATTGAAAAATCAGCCAAATAATCCTTAACATTTCTTTGATTTTGTGACGTTTTTTTTTTAATGCCGTCTGAATGCCACAATTTCGTTGTATTATATTTATGTTGTGATAACACTTGGGTTCCTTATAGTCTAAATGACTTGCCTATCTGCTGTATAATATGCTTATCAGCTGTATACAAACATTTAAAAAAAGACTTTGAAAAAATAAAAATGTTAAAGATTCTTTAGTAGCATTGTGTGTTTTCTCGTTTGTAAATAACAATCCAAAAATTGAATAACAAATTCAACCTTTCATATTTTTATTGGACTCTTCAGAGGGAGAAACTACTTCTCAAAATGAATAAAACTCCTTTTAAACTTGTAGGGCATGGCCTAGAGGACACCTTGTAAGAACTGGGCAGGGTGGTGTACCAGACAACCTCATTTCAGTTGTGAGTCAGTGTGTCTCCAACACGTCCGGCGCAGACACAGCATTTACACATAGAGCTGTTGCCACACGCTGAGTGTAAATTAAATGGAGGTATGAGCAACACTTTTGGGACTTTTTCTGGGAAGTTTGAGGGAATGTAGGGTGCATGTACCAGCAGGCACCAGGCCTTGTGTTCTGACATTCCTGTCTCCTGAGAAAATGACTTTGTAAGATCCTACAGATCCTGTTTGGCAAGGGATAGGAGGGAGGGAAGAGGGGAAGGAAGGGTTGGGCTAATATAGGCCTGAGCATGAGAACCAGTCAAGCTCTTCAGTTACTTATTTGCATGTTCTATCTTGCCTAACTTTAATTATGATAAGCCACATAAAAAAATCCAACCCTTCTGTCTTTGAAATTACAGGTTTGGCCATTTTAAACAAGTGGAAATTACCTAAATGTTCTGACAGGTTTAGCACATTGGGAAAAATGTTGTAAATCAGGAAGCAGAATGAGGGAAAGTATAAATGAAGTGTGTTTTTACATTAGAATAGTTAAGGTAAACCATTAAAAGTGTGTAAGCAAATGCCACTGGGTGGTTTAAGTTCAGACATATGGACAAAAACGCTTACAATCTGTACAGTAACATTACGTTTACATCAAACAGATCTTGAAGCAAGTCCAGTCAAACAGAAGACCAAACTGCTGGTTATAGACTGGTATTTCCACATGGAGTATATTCTTTATCCAGCGTAACCTGAACAGGGGCATTGATGCCATCTAGAGGCGCTTAGGATCATGCAACATGACCAATGTTCTCATGTTGCATTATGAAGAGCACAGACAACTAAAACCAGCCACAGCTCTGCTGGTCAACTTGTTGAGTGAGAAAAGTCACGTGACAGAGAGACCTTTAGAAGCTTGAGAGAAAACACCTTGCTCAGCGTACCACTAGGAGGCAACTGCATGACAGGTTTTTACAACTGCATGTCACTCTTGATCAACATTGATTATGTTTCTCATCAAAAATAAAGTTTGTGTCTGGCCTTGATAAACAAATAAAAATCTATGGTCTAACTCTGTGAGTTTATATTAGTAATTATTTGTGTACCGTTTTAAGTTTGAAGGATTTTATCTTTAATTTCAGAATATATTTTAGATTCCTCTATATGTTTATAGTTATACCCTGTATTTGATGTACTAACTAAGCCACAGTTATATGCAAGCTTGCTGTATGAGATAAATGAAATGTGTTTAGTTACAGTATTGGGCACTGTGGTTTAGCACAAGTGAGAGTTCAAATGATATGACACAACATGGCCATGAGAATGTTAAGAGAAAAAACTTCTCAAGCTGCTGCAACACAAATGCACATTGTTGTTTGAGGCAACAATACAAGATAATTACAATACCGAATACCTCAAACATGACAGAAAACAACATTTAACTCAATTTCACTGTGGCAGTAGTAATTAAGGACGCACCACTGTACAAAAGATCTCTGGGAAAGTTCTTGCACTTTGTCTGGTCTGTCAAAAGTTAGATCACTGTCAACACAGCATGAAGCATTTTGTAAATAGTTAAAATTGCAGCTCTAATCTCATGAGAACATGATTGTGTGGAATGATGTGTTTCTGTTGTGGAGGAGTGTATGATTCAATTTCAAGGTTCTTGTTTTAAGCCATTTATTTAAATGATCAAAGATAGCATTCTGGGATTATTGTTTAAATGATGATTGTTCGGTTTCAGACTGCTGGGTGTTCTCATTTCAAAAACTGGCATCTTTATTCAACCTACAATAGCAAGTGAATGTGATATGAAATGCGCCTGTTCAAATTGGGTGCTAAGAGTGGGGGAAATAAACACTTAAAGATAAAACAAAACACCCATTCAACTGGAAAAACTGCTGCAAGAATCTGCTGTAAAGCCTTTGCAAATTCCATTTTGTTATTCAAAAATAAACTTGATGTGTTTGTTATTCATTTGACAATAGAACAAAACCCTAACATGACAACATGTATTTATATAAGACAAGCAGGCAAAAGTTGCCAATGTTTATTAGTATAAAAGTTCTTACCAAATTTTCTATATCTGATACCTTGCAATCAAATAGGGCCTTGAATAATGATTCAGTTTTGATTATCTGGTATTTGGCTTGATTTTAAAAAGCACATGGAGCCCCATGTATCATAATACGTATTTTTAAGCTTATTCAAAGCAACTAAAGAAACCGCCTTAACAAGTAAATTGGACCAAGTTGTAGGTGGATAATGGACATCTATACACAATGCTCGTAGCTGATTGCAGCATTTATTTTTGTGGGTGAATATGTGCATTTACCATGTGACACTCAATGTGAGTAGTGTTGTATAGTACCGGTATGATTACATGTATATGGGTATGCACAACTATGTATGGGCATGCCCATAGAGAGTCCAATGTAGATTTGTTTCCCCCTTGTGTGTATGTTTCTCACTTTACTGTTTTGTTATGTATTATATTTGTGTATTTTTGGTATCTCAGAGCTGGCAGGGATGGGTCTAGGGATATTAATTATATGTTAAAAAACATTGAACAAGTGATAACATAAATGTCTAATAATCTAAATATCTATAAAGATATTTGCCACTTGACAAAATGCTACAGAAAATTTGAAACTGTTGTTTCCAACATCAGTTTACCAACATGAAATGGCGTGGTTATAAGTGCTCATTGTCACCTTTTAACATGATCTGAAGCATATATAAATAGCATGTGGTGGTGCAGGTTAAACTGTGCTGACTGCGTCTGTCACCTTCCTTTCAGTACATGTGTGAGTCACTTCCCTTTGCACTTGCTCCATGCTTTGGAGAGGTCAAAATATTCCACACAGGTAGCATTTGTGCACACGGGTTGACTTGTCAGATGTCACAAAGCCTAACTACATAATCTGCAGGAACTAAATAAATGAGTAATGAAGAGGAACCCATCAGCAGATTTGGAGGCAGTGTAGCATTTCAAAAAAGAGTCAATTTTGCTGATGTTGGAAGCGGCCTCACAGTTTTGTGGAGTTTCTCAGTAAAGTGACAGGTGAATGGTGAATAACAGGTAAATCAGTAACATAGTTTGAGACTGTTGTTTCACATACTGCTTAGCTACACTTGCCAAATGAGCTATCCATACTACAGGTGATTCTCCATCGCCTACACCTTAGTTCAGTGTGATCAATATGTGGCAAAGTACATTTTTCTGTGGTGAGAATTCTTTAACATTGACATCGCGACATGCAGAGAGAGAGAGACATCTAGTGTATAAGCTCAATAATAGCATGTATGTATGTCGTTGATATTATTTGTCTCAATAAAATAAAAATAAAATATATAAATACAGTAAAAAAGAGACTCCTTTTTAAAACCTTATATTAGGTGTGGCCAATAGGTGGCACCAGAGTGGAGGCCAGAGTGGGTCGGCAGTCGCACATGCACATTGTCTTTCTTATTTGTATTTACACGAAATAAGTAGAACTATACATAGTATCCAATTCTGTAAATATTACACATAATGTTACAATAATAAACCTTGATTACCATAAACACACTGCAGCCTGAAATGTAGTTTCTTTCGGAACAAGAATATTTAAGCAAAACAATAGACATCTGTGTGTCTCCATGGTGGTGAGGAAAAACACAAATAGGGATTTGGGGCTCATATGCAGTCAAGCAACGCAATCAAAGACAACTGTAATTATTCCTCCCTGCCAACAAACAAGCTAAACATTAGCTTTAGGCAACAGCGGTCTCATGACCGGTTCGGAAAAGGCGTGTACTCAACCAGCTCAATATATAAACCGACCTCCAACAGGAGCCTGCAAACGTTACAGACTGCGGTCCTCCAACAGTAAATATCATCCTTTCAATTTGCACAAGGCTGTTCCTCACCTCGCAACAGCACACACCAAGTGCGTTGGCCCAAAACACGCAGCGGAAAACTTTCAGTTTGGTCACATATGTAAGTATTTGACTTTATTTTCTCTCGCGTTGCTTCTTCTGTTTCTCTCCTGTAATGTCGCTCCATTTGAATTATTATGCAATGTCAGTTTAGAAGATTAACATACCGCTATTTTCTATACCGGTGTTAAATTTGTTCAAAATGAAGAAATACGCCTATTACTTGCAGCTTTTTGAATTTTTAAGTTGATTTCTTTGTGATTGTACAACGCACCTGGCATTTTAGAAGCTACTAAAATGTTGCGACGCTCATTGTGAACCTGTTTATTGTTGCTACACGGACACATTTAAGTCATTAAAGTCAAATAATTACTGCATTAGCTTTCATGACATTCACGGATTTCATTTGATTTAGCTATATTTTAACAATAGCAAATCCTAGAACATCCTACACTGTTGTACTACAGCCCTACGTCCAACATCATTCAAATGATGACAATACTCATAACAATGGGTACCAGATTTACTTCAACAACCCTTAAAGTATGAGAGCATTCTTTAGTATACGGTGGGAAATGGATACTTGTAAAAAAATGTACATTGCATAATTTAGGCTTCTGTTTTGTCATAAAAATAATTTTGTTATATACCCACACTTCATCTCATGTTATAATTGACTCAGGTCTCTATTACCTCCTGTTCAGACAGATAGGTTTACAGTAATGTTATGCTCTAGAGCAATTTGATGCCTTTAATTAATGTGGCTCACCCTAATGATTTACTACTGATATAAAACACTTTCTCATATCCACTTCCCTTTGCCACAACGTAATAAATCATCCCTGCAGAACAAAATGATATACGCTGTTTGGTCTTGTCAGCTATTTTGGTTCTTGTTAATATGTAACTCAACTTTGTTTTTGAACCAGTAAATAAGGAGCATTAACAACTAACTTGGGTATTTGATGTGCTTTTGCAGTGCGTATCATCAGAGGCTCGCTGCCACAATGGACGTCTCTCTCGTCTCTATAAGCTGTCATTTTATGATGAAGCCTACACACAAACCCTACATACCTAGCTAGCAATACATTTTGATTTCTTCCCATTAGTACTATTGGAAGTAAACTAAGGGGAAAGAAACTCAGGGTATTCCATTTTTGTGGTAGAAATTTATTTATAAACACATATTACCTCATACGTCACCATTAAACCACAATCCATTGGTTTGGATTAACTCTAATTTAAACTCTAATTTTAATTAAATTGAATTTCAAGTAGTGATGGATACAACGACACTAGCAACCCTGGCTGCTGCCACTACAATAGCTCTGGCCTCCCAGTCCACCATGTCAGGCTACTTGTGGCTGCTGGTGTTAGGCTTCATCATAGCCTTCATCCTGGCTTTCTCTGTGGGGGCCAATGATGTGGCAAACTCCTTCGGTACTGCAGTGGGCTCCGGAGTGGTCACCTTGCGTCAGGCCTGCATCCTGGCTACTGTCTTTGAGACGTTGGGCTCGGTGCTGCTGGGGGCCAAAGTCAGCGAGACCATCCGAAACGGCATCATTGACGTCCAGATGTACAACGGCTCTGAACACGTCCTGATGGCAGGATCGATAAGTGCAATGTTTGGTAAGCACTCATATGTATGTGACATAGACATTTCTTTTTAACTTGCTGGAATGGTGCAGTGAAAGTAAAGCAGAGCACATATAAGACAGATATATTTTCAGATTGTGAGAACAGGCCTTGCTCATGTTTTTGTCCTACAGGCTCCGCTGTGTGGCAGCTGGTTGCATCTTTCCTGAAGCTCCCCATTTCTGGAACCCACTGCATTGTTGGAGCAACAATTGGCTTCTCCATGGTAGCCAGAGGTCACCAAGGGGTAAAATGGATGGAGCTACTGCGCATTGGTGAATATATGTTGTTGTTGTCGCCCATATATTTAATCAAGTATCTGCTTAATGTGAAATACAAGTGTCGCTAAAATGTCTTTCCTTTCCAAAGTGGCATCCTGGTTCCTGTCACCTATGCTGTCAGGCATCATGTCAGGAATTCTCTTCTATTTTGTTCGCAAATTCATTCTGAGCAAGGTAAGCCTAACGTTACTGTACCACTAGCCAGTGTACATGGTTGAAATGTGTTATCTGAAGCCATCAATGGTGGAGGAAGAGTTAATATCCTTTACATAAGTTAAAGTACCAGAAGCACAATATGAAAATAAGTAAAAGTCCTTCATTCAAAATGATACTTGCATGCACGTACATTGGCACTATTATCATAATGTATTTTAGTATTACAAATGAAAGTTCTTATTCTGCAGAAATCAGTCTCCGGAGACATTATTAGATGTTTAATACTGATGGGTCAGTGCTCAGGCAGCATTTACATACTGTTAGGTAGTTTAATCCAGTGGTTCCCAACCTAAGAGCCGAGCCCCAACCAAAGGAGTTTAGAGGGGAAATGTCTCTTTGTTGGAACTACTAACAACTCCTGGGCTCATACATCGATTTCCACAGGCTGACCCTGTACCCAACGGCCTCAGAGCTCTTCCCATCTTCTACGCCATCACTATGGGCACCAACCTCTTCTCCATCATGTTTACAGGAGCACCAAGTGAGTACAACGTCCACATGCTACACCCACGCTTCTTTTGATTCACACAGCAGCTGTTGAAATCGCTGGAGCAACATGAGGTCTGAGTAAATGTCACAGGAGACACAGAGGAGAGTTGATGACAGTCTTCTTAGGACAAAGTAGGTGACAAACAAAGAAGAAACATTAGATTTTAAAAACTGTAGATCTTTTTTGTTTTGGTCATTTTGGACCTTATTTCATCCACCAAAAACACGTCTACCCTGGCATTTCTTTGTGATGCACTGTTCTCTTTAAAATAACACCATGTGATAAAACAGTCGGACCCTAATTAAGACAGAATTGCAGAACACTGAAGCCACCAAACACCACAAGAATAAAGTAAAACCAGTTAAATGGAACTTTGAGAAAGAAACAACTTATTAAATGGACGATTTCCACTCCTTTTTGTTTCATTTGCAGGATTGAACTTATCAAGAAGTCAACTGGCCTGGGCCCTTCACTGAAGGCTGCAGGCCGGTGTATGTGGGTCACGAGATATAACACCATAACTCCTGCAATGCAAACTTACAGAGTAATACAGCAGAGTGCGCACACACACACACACACACACACACACACACACACACACACACATGTTCCAGCCAACATTTTGTTTCTGATACAGAGATACAGAAATACATTATTTTATGTAAATCAACAATGTTTGTGGTCATCATGGCTTCACATATATGTTGATAATGAAAGCCCCTTCCTTTACCGTGTGGCTTCTTGTTTGTTGTTTACCTGCTGTTGTCTACATGAGCAAACAGGTAAGTTGTGTCTGTGAGGGAAAATTCAATATTGTCATACTAACCTTCCTTAAGCCATCTAATTCTAGCAGTTACAACAACGGCAATTAAGCTATTCTGTGTAAGCATTGAAAGAATAGTATAGTGAGCATATAATCACTTGATTGCAAGGCTGCTCTTTTGGACACTATCTGCTTGGAGGAGTGTGTACTCTTGCTGATACTGTTGTCTGTAAGAGCATACTGATACTACTACTACATACTGAGGTCGTTGAGACATTTTGACCACAACTCTTGAGACAGGAACGGTTACTTTGGAAAACATATCACTTTTTTTTTTCCTGGAACAATAACATGATACCATATGTATTATGTCAGAGATGTTACAATGTCTCTAAATGTAGGCTAAACATTATAGGAATGTGTAAGTAGGCTACTAACAGATTCTTTTCTCACTGTTTTGAAAGGCTCAGCATCGGTTGTGAATAAATGAAAGAAGCAATTCAGTTTCTGTTTCACCTTATCTGAGACAGAGTTCTCTCTAATGTTCCTGTCTCGCGTAAACAGTGTTGGGTTTTGACGGAGTGCCATGGTGGGGTACACTGTGCATTGCGCTGGGCTGTGGCTTCATCACAGCCTTGGTCGTTTGGTTCGTTGTCTGTCCATACCTGAAGAAGAAAATCGAACGTGAGTTAATCTTACTCTTTATCTTGCACTTTAGCAAAACAAATGTTTTTTGCTCTGTAATGAAAAATGTAGTTATTTTGGCTGAAATTGCACACCAAATTCTTGAGCAGCTAGGAACAATGAAAATAGATTTAATGGTTAATAGGATATTTTGAAGTTAAACTTTTTGTCTTGCACAAACAAGCTTGTATAAGCCTTGCCTGAAATGTGTGTCACTTGATCTCAGTTGAACACTGTCATGTAATTCAGGAGAAACAGCCGCTGCTCCCTGTGAAACTCCACTAATGGAGAAGAACTCCAGCAAACGTGCGCCAGCAGAGCAGCCCTCAACACCTCGTGACCCTAAACACCAGACTCCACCAGCAGACAGTGAGAAGGTGGCTTTCAAACTTGGAGGCTCAGAGGAAGCCGACTTGGACAACAATGACATGGAAACCAAAGACTTGGATTTCAGTAATGGTGAGAAATGAATGGCTTGAAATGAATGACCTAATTTACGCTTTATTCGTATTAATTGTAAATGTCAAAATATTGACCTCACTGGTTATATAACTACAAGTAATTCTGACTAAGTTCACCAATTAAATTACAATATTTTTTTTAATTTTCATAGGTCTAAATGGCACTGTTGGCCCCATGATGATCACTGATCCTCACAGTGGACGGTCCCACACGATCCACAAAGATTCTGGCCTTTACAAAGACCTGCTACACAAGCTTCATGTGACTAAGGTCGGTGACTGCATTGGTGACAGTGATACAGAGGAGCGACCCATTAGGAGGAACAACAGCTACACCTCCTACACCATGGCAATTTATGGCATTCAAGGAGATCCTAAACACAAGGACCAGGATGGTGAGCTGCAAGGAAGACCGAGGGTGGGCAGTTACAGCAGCTACAGCTCAGCAGTGACCAATGGAAGTGCAGTTCAGGAAGAGAGCGTGACTCAGGAAGCTGGCAGGGGCATCGCTCTGGAAGAGGATGAGCTGGAGGTCGACCAACCAGCCGTCTCCTTGCTTTTCCAGTTCCTGCAGATACTCACAGCGTGCTTTGGCTCTTTTGCTCACGGAGGGAACGATGTCAGGTAGGCAAGGGGGGTTTTCTCCTGAGGAATTTATGTATGTGCTGTTTCTGAGTTGTTACATAAGCCATTTCTATCACTAGCAATGCGATTGGTCCACTGGTGGCCCTCTGGCTTGTGTATGAGAGCGGCTCTGTGGTGTCCAGCGCACCTACCCCCATTTGGTTGCTTCTTTACGGCGGAGTGGGCATCTGCGCTGGACTCTGGGTATGGGGACGTAGAGTGATGCAAACCCTCGGCAAAGACCTTACACCCATTACACCCTCCAGGTATGCCACACATTTATATCCTATAACAACTAAAATTCTAATATATTTGATAGTCTAAGCGTACTAACATATTTTCTTCCAATTTAGTGGATTCAGCATTGAGCTAGCGTCAGCACTCACAGTTGTTGTGGCATCCAATGTTGGTCTTCCTGTCAGCACAACCCACTGCAAGGTAACGATACTCAAAAGTAGGTTCCAATTTGAGCCTGTGTTAACACAGTATTGCATATTCATGAACCCAATGTGTTTTTATATTGACACAGGTGGGATCTGTGGTGGCTGTAGGATGGCTGCGCTCCAGGAAATCGGTTGACTGGCGTCTGTTCAGGAACATCTTCATCGCTTGGTTTGTTACGGTTCCTATCTCTGGGCTGATCAGTGCTGCCATCATGGCGCTCTTCATTTATGTAGTTCTGTGAGCCTCACACTGCCCAGCTACGCTGGGACTCCAACTGACGGACTGCAACCAACAGTTTTTGTTTGACTGACTTATTAAACTGTGCCAACAAACATGTTCCAGTTGATTTCTTTTAATGATGTTTATAATATAATTCAAAGTGTTTTTCGAGGTCAAGCCAATGATGTTATCTCATATAGAATATGTCCATGAATGATGTAGGATCTAATAACACTGTTCAAATATCCTATGATTTTGTATATTCCAATGTATATTTGTATAATAGCAATATGTAATAAAAATCAAATAATTCAATTTTCACTGACAAAGAACAAACAGTTGTATTCTATGTTTGCGTATTTGGATGTGATTAAACAACCCGTTGCTTGATTTTAAGGAATTATTAATTTCAATGTATTTTACTCCATTTTCTCCATTTTTGCATATTTTCTTAAATTCCCCTTTTAATGTACTTTCTCAGCCTCACACTTTTTTGTAAAACACACTACTGTGTATGTGCGTGTGCTAAAAATGCCTAAAAATTAGGCTACCCATTATGTAGACTGGCTTCAGGATAATGTATATGTAAGCAGCACTGATGTAGCTGGCAAAGGTGCAGTTACTTTTATTTACTTTAAATACTGCCAAATTAATTCGTAAAAATACATCATCAACCAGTCGCTCTGCAAAAATACCTCTCAAATTATTCCACAAAGTTGGACACTAACTTTAGAGTTTAGTTTCCTGCAGAAGGTTTACTAACACCAAACGGCCACACGGTGGTGCTCTTCTCCAGATAATTGATGCCGTTGGTAGGATTTGAAGTGGATGAGCCTTCGCCATCGTGGTCTCTCCCAGATTCATCAGAAAGATTTGATCTTTCTTGCCCAAATGTAGCCTAAGCAAACCTACATGCACTGGGGGGAGTTCCTTTGATTTTGCACCTGTCGTGCAGAGTAGTATACGATATGAAGCTAGCAAGTGAACCTGGCTTAAGCCAATTTAAAAGCATGCCCTGCAATTTAACAAAGGGGAATACTTCATTAAAATACTTCTATTCTGTACAGTTCATATTCTGTCCCAGTCCACATTCACTGAATATAAGTGTGAGCAGTGACCTTTATCATAAAACACACATATCCAAAGCTATTATCCGAGGGTCTTTCTGTCTGCTGAGGATTGCCAAAAAAATCTTTTTTTCTACCAATTGCAGATACATTATTTTGCCAGCAGATGGGACTGTGTTATCACCAGCAAAAATATCCATATCATTCAACCATGAAATCTTCTTTACAATTTTGATTCAGACATTTCCACCTCTCTGCTTACTTTCGAAAGCATCTAACCAAATAATCTGCATCTGCATATTAAAAATCTCCATCATCCATATGTAGGTTTTATTGTTGTTCACAGTTCTTAAGAAAGGTTGTATTATTATGTAGCAAATAAATCAGCACCCTCATTTCAATGAAGAAGAGTCAAATAAGGCATCAGAAGACCAATAATAGACCACCAATAAAAACAAATGCTTTTGTTTTTCATCCTTTTTACTATTTGGAAGCCGTATCAACACCAAAAATAAATATGTCTGTATATCTAATCTTTACCCGTTAAAGACTAACATGTCTGTGTGGGAGTCAGATTTCTCCCTGACCATTTAGTAAGATGGAAATGTTTGGGGGATGAGTGTGGGTTTTTTACTTCTTCTTTCTCACTAAGTGAAATCATGTGTCAGCAGGGGCTTTATTTTGAAACCAGATAGCGGAAGTTGTATCGTTATGTTTTGACGTAATTGACACCAAGGGGGATTTCAACGGCGACCCATACAGGTGCTTCTGGACATTTGTGCGTAATTTGCGGACGGCATGAAAATGCGTGTTTACGATGTTAATGCATGCTGTTTGGCGTAACAGGCAGAAATGCGCGTCTACAGCGGAATGGCTCTGCACCTCACACACTGACAACCGTGCAACTGGGGCATGCATTGACTTTAACCCAGCAGACCAACAAGCTGGTGTGTAGTCTGTAGCAGATCCACGGCCAAACGACGTCTTGGTTTTCTGCAATACCACCATTGGAGCTGTAGGAGGTGGACTTTAAGGATAAGAGAAAACGTACAAATCCCTGATGTGAAAAGGCAGGTGCGTTTTAGAGATTCGCACCTCGTTTTTTTTTTTTCTTTTGCAATCGGATTTTCGACCCGGAGCCTGTGATATGCAGCCTATACCTGACAGATGTGTGGTACCAGCACCACAACTGCAGCCTACAGGTCTGTATCGCCCGAATCAATTTGTGCGTGTTGTGCATGCTATACGAAAAACAATTCAGTATGAGCCGTAAGATTAAATCCCATGATAAATCATAGAAGCAACAAAGACAATGTCCCTGGCTTTGCATTTACTGCACCTGAACAGCTTTCTATGTGCAAAATGTCAGAGTGGTATTCTGCCTGCTGGGATTATGATAGCATCTGGCTGTTTATGTGCACCGCTCTGTCCCCGCTACACCAATCTGATGACAATCACAATTATTTTTGCTGCTGAAACAGCTCATATACATTTGTCACTGCAATTTAAACAGTGTAAACAGATTTGCCAAGAGGCACAGGCCACTAATGGGCACAGCAATGAGCTTCTCTGAAACAGTGCTTGACTGGGATAAATCACATCATTTGTTTACCGGTGTGTTTCTGTTCCTGTGCTTTTGTTTAGAGTGTGTCTCCTCTCTACCTGCTGCTGATCTGCTGTGGTCGGCTGTGAAGCACTGAAGGCTGCCACAGCTGCAAATCTCACCATCATCGTCGTCAACGTCTGCCACTTCAAACACCACAAGACACCAGAGGACAGCTAGGCTGCTTTTGGCTGATCAAAGAGCCAGCAGTCACAAAGCACCTGTAGACGATGACTCCAGCAGAGCTGCTCGCGTGAAAGCAGCATGAGATAATTGAGGAGTACAATACTAATCGCTGATTCAAGCTCTTTCTGTCTGGCGCTGATGAAACTGTTCCAGTGTGTCAGTTGACTGGCAGGGTGGCAGTGCTGTTGTAGCCCTGGACGTAGCCAGCAGCTGAAGCGCAGACACCTCAAAGGAGATGGCTCGTCCAGGATCAGGGTTGCTGCTGCCCGGCAACGGGCTGGGATACCCCCCTCAGAACCTGGCCAGGGTGGTGGTCTGGGAGTGGCTGAATGAACATGGGCGCTGGAGGCCCTACAGTGCAGCGGTTTGCCACCATATTGAGAATGTACTGAAGGGGGACGCCCGGGGAACTGTAGTGCTGGGGCAGGTGGATGCCCAGCTCTCTTCATACATCATCGACCTGCAGTCCATGCACCAGTTTCGACAGGACACAGGTAAGAGGCGTGGCAATATCCTGTCTATGCACAAAGATGTCAACGAATGGACAGATGATGTGGGTGGTTGGGATGATTACCCAGTACCTCTAACATCTGAAAGAGTTAAATAAATGAATCATGTTTGGCTGTCGTCACCACAAATAATGTCATATGATCACATTGGGGACCGATTACAACAGAGCCAGCCTTGATGTGGTTTCAACACAAATGTTATGTAACTTTCAGGGGTATAAATAAGTCCTGAATGTCCCATCTGCTTTGGGACTCGTGTACGTAGATGAGCCAAGAAGTGTTGCAACAAACGGGACATAAAGATGATGTTTAGCAATGATTTATTCAGTCGGGAGTGTCTTTATGCGGCTGCTGGAATGCCACAACCTTCCCAAAGGTCACCATGTTGGAGGGGCTGTGCATTCATCGGGCAAATGAGTGCTGTAGCTCGGCGCTTCTCACGCTTCTCATCTGATTGTATTCATCAGCTGTGTTGTCATTCAGATGTGAGCATGGCAATCACAATAGTGGTCGGTGATAAAGTCCCTGGACACAGTTACTGTATGAGACTAACCAATAATTCACCCTCATTTATTACACTCCACATGGAAAAAATGTATTTTAAAAATATAACTGTATATTAAAAAAAACTGCTAATATCAGCAATATTCCACTATACCTAAACTACTGAGTGGCTAATCAAAGAGTTTATACGTTAAATGTGGGTTCTGCAGGAGAGCGTGGGACCAACATAGACTGGAGATTAATTACCTCTGTCCATAACAGTAGTATAACCTTTGCTTTGTTGACTGTAATTCTCTCTAATGACTGCTGCCTTTTTAAAGAAGACCAGATGTTTGTGTGCTGTGCTCCACCAAGGCTCAACACACTCTCTGTGTCCTGCTCTGTGTGTGCAATCACCTTCCTGCTCTCCCAGCGTTAGAGGCAAAGATATGGGGAAAGTTTTAGACATCTAGTAGAAGCAGCAGTGGACAAATATCAGCTGCCTGAATTATTGTTCTAGTCTGATTCAGCTACACATCACCGTGTTAGAGTCAGATATCAATCACGGTGACTCCTGTGTTAGATGCTCTAGGAACAGGTCGCGTCAACAATAAAAAAAACAACGTGTCATCAACTCATTGATGTGAAGCATGAGCAGTAAAACTCTCACTGTAAGTCAGAGACGAGTCTCTTATTTGAAGGCATTTACAACATTAGTGCATATCAAGAGGCACAGGGAGATATACACATGGGACATACAGAAGGTGACCTCACTGTGCATAAATCTGCATTATTTCACCTTCCATTAATTAGCAAATCTTCATCACATTTGCATTAATACATATTTGTAGATTTAGATTTAGCCAGTGTTATTCAGAACCCAGAATAATAACAAATACAGCTCACATTTGTAAACGTCCTTGGAGAAGCTCCGTCTGGCCTGATCATGGTTACAAATTAAATGTTTCTCTAAATATATAAAAACTGCAAAAATACCAACAACTGTAATACGTTTTAGTTACGTGTGTTTTGATGATAACCAAACTCCACAGATGGGCGTTGCAAGCTAGCTCAGGCTGTACATTCTGTGGTATGTGACACTGGGCGAAGACATGTTTGTCCTTTAGAAATAGATATTTACATCAAAATAACGTTTTAAAAGATCTCTAATGGATAGACGTTTTACATTTTTTGATTTAAAAAAAAAAAAAAAATAAATAAAAAAAACTTGAATTATCCTTTTCTGATATCACTTGTGATACCAATGTTGTTACATTCATGCTGGACAGGACACTTGTGTTGACGCATTTAAAGGTACATTTCATTACGTTTTATTATTAAATCATCAAAAGAAATCCCAACATGTAGACAATAGGCAAGTATTATGTATTCTTTGATCCCTGCAATATTTATAGAAGGGCTACATAAAAAATCAAAGCCAGATGTGAAGGCTACTGATGCATGGAAAGGGCCTGGAACCCTATATGAAAGTATATTGATGGAACACTAAATGTATTGGCTATTTACAGCTTGATATAGCAGCATTTTTCTATTCTTTATGAAGAAATAGAGTTGTTTAGAATGCTGAATATGAGAGTGTTAGTATTTCTTCATGACTGCCAGGAGAGTTTTAGTATAGTGTAAGAGGATTTCTGCTCTTGGTGTTGGTGTCTTCCCCTCGGTAGAACATAAGACAGAGCAGCACATGTGTCTGGGGTTGACTGGCTGCGAGATGAGCCACTGAGCCATTTGTCAGACATTACCATTACCATGAGCAAACCTCTACCCGGCCACAGCCATCGACCCGAGCTCCCATGAGGCCTAGCTTCCAGGCTGTAGTGATGTTGTTACACTGCTGCTTACACAAAGGGCCCCAGTGAGTTTGTGGATTGTGATGCATCTGTTTCGCATCGGATGTTTGCTATATTTGCAGCTCAGCACGTCACCCATAGCCACTTGCTCTGTTGCAGGCTTATGGAGTGTCCCTGTGTGGAACCCCATTTTGTCTCAGAGCCAGTGATGTCGTCCTCTGAGGCTTTCTTTTTGGCAAAAGCTGGAAAGAGAGTCGAGTGTTCTTGGTGTCCCCTGTGTGTTTATATATCCTTGTTTCTTTACATCTGTGAGTTTGCTGATGATGGTGCACTCTGCCCGCTGTGGTGTTTGTGTGCTGTCCCTGCAGGCTGTGTGGGGGTGCCGTGCTCCCCCTGTGGGTTTTGGGAGGAGCTCCTGTGGGTGGGAACCAGGCAGAGTTACTCCGACTAATGAGACAACAGCTATAGTTTATCTCCATGGCTCCCTCTAATCAGAGTATCATTACCACAACGCACGCACCAAAGGCGATGCGGCAGGGCCTATCTCCGTGGAGAGCAGCCTAAACACAATCTGTATTTCGTTGGTATTGAAAAACACAGGGTATAAGGTTCATAATACAACTTCTGGTGAAGAACACCAGTCTGTGGCGAAATCCTGAACCCCAGTGCTTTATATATATATACAGTACGACTGAAGGCTTAGAGGCTTATATATAGTGTGGATGAATATCTGGCTGAAGGCAGGGAGAGGATTGGCTGCCAGCCAAAGAGGATCGATCCGTTCTCCTCCCCAGAGGGGCTTTGATCCTCTAAACACTGCTGTGGACTGATCCCCTTTCACTACACCCACTCCCATAGCAAAACACATGGGCTTATCTGCCATCTCCATCATATACCAACACTTGTGGCCTGTCTGATGGATTTCACACTGCAGCTATGGCTTCTGCTGCCTAGCTTTTAAGCATTTACCTCTTCTGTGTTTTCCCTGAAGATGGAGAGGTGGCGACAAGCAGAGAGACAAGCAAGTGTGCATTCATAGAAGATAACTAAATCAGGGATCTAACTTCAGCACCATTCAAAACTTGAATGTTATTCTTAAATACTGAGATATCCTGTTGGTTACTGTCATTGTGCTTTAGCCACGTTACCGCAAGAGGAATTGACTTTTGTTGTGAGTCTAGTCAAGTCAGTTTATATATATTTGCATTTTATAAACAACCAGCAGTTGACCAAAGTGCTTTACACAGTAAAAAGGAGACACAATGACAAAAAGACATTTTGACATGTTTTGAGCACATAAAAAACATCCAAAAGACACAACAGAGGGGAAATGACTCACTTACCAGGTAATGTTAACATAATGAATTACTTAATTGATGTACAGGTGCAAGGCAGCTACTATAAACATCACTTCACTTCCGATGGCTACACCGGCAGTTAATCAGCTGGCGGTCGACTTGTTTCACAGTTGCTTGTCCCATCTTTCATTTACGTGCTCTCCACGTTATTCCCTGACCCGATATGTTACGGTGTCGTGATTTGAATCGCATTATGGGATGTTGAGTGATTGCAGCTTGTTCTACTGACCCTGAGTGCAGGTTTAAAAAGCTTATGTTTGTCCACGCTATGCTGGCCTGTTGGAAAGAGGGGAAACATTTCTTTGATCTCTCTTCGTAGGCTATACGGGGATATATGACGTGTAGCAGCGCACCACAGAAGTTGACTTTTCGTCTCCTAGCAACGCCGGCCCGCAGATGTCATTCAACCGCTGCCAAGGGAAACTCCCACCAGGCCCCAAGCATATTTTTATGTCCAAAAAATCCTCATCCTCATTGGAAAAATGAAAAAAAAAACATATAGCTGCAGTATCTTTATAGTTACGTACATCTTTTTCTACACAAAACAAAATTTCAATTCAACTTAAAATCCTAGAGACAGAATGTAGTGTGCAATTTATGTCTTATTTTATTGTGTTTGGGTTCCCGGAGTTACAAGGGCCATTACAGTTGCTTCGGTGCGCATTGAGATGGCCCATGTGTGACTGCAGAGATAACCCCTATCAGCGGCTGTTGGCTGCTGTGTTGCCGGAGCGGGGCTTTGTTTGTTTTGCTTCCACAGGCGTGAGAACCTCCTCTCCTCTGGCCCACTTCCCTCTGCTGACAGCCGTTCCTGACTAATTACATTGAAAACCACCAGAAAACAAAGAAGAGACGGTCACGTTCTCATGTCTGCTTTGTGTTAAACTGACAAACCACAGTGGTTGTGATACTGCCTGGAAACTTGCAGAGCATATGAAATGCTGCAGGTTGTCGAAGACGGCCGTGCTTTTAGGTTTTCTTCTTTAATGTAGTTTAGCATGTAGTAAATGTGTGTGGGAACTGTTTTGGTGGTCTGTGGGAGGAAGCTGTAAAAAGGATTCCCGCTATGTACGTGCGAAAGGTCAGGTGCTGTATGCATCAGCTCTGACTGTGAAATCCCACTTGCGTCAGAAGAAAGCAGAATGAGCAAAGAGTGGAGCCCGGAGGCTCTTCAGAACAGAGACGTCAAGAAACAACACTATTAGTACAAACCAGACGGAATCAGGCGCTTTTATATGTGTCTACAAGTGGAGCACATGTCATCAGCAGCACGGGGATGTTTGCTGACACATTGAGTTATTTAGCTCTGCTCTTCTATGGCTTAGACATTTAGGACTGCTGTGTGCAGTTATACTTGATCCAAAGAGGTAGTGCGTACAGTACACTATAGATAGCAATACATTCTCAGCAAGTCACCTATCGACCTCATCCAAAGTCATGTGGACTAAAGATAAACAGACACGACATATAATGACTAAGTTCTTTTTCTCCTCGAGCTTTTTTTGTAATTGGCGTAGTTAGTCAGTGAAGGTCTTTGACAGGATCAAAAGGGTCACGCCGGTGCTAAGGTGTCACTGTACACAGGGGTCCTTTAGACACCAACCAGCTGGCTGGATTCCACTTGGATGTCGGCAGGAAAGGCACTGGAGCGGCGCTGTAGAGAGGGAGGAGGGGGAGTTAACAGAGGTGAGGAGAGAAGGGGAACTGAGGGCGAGGTGGAGCGTTTTCCTGATGGAAAGTGACAGTCAGGGTGGAGGGAGGGATAATAACACTGAAAAGACCCTCAGCTGTGCACATTCCCCTGCACTTTCACTCTCACACACATGCAGCGGTTTGTCTCGTTGCTGTGAAGTCTCTCACCCAGTGCCTCAAAGTGTGCTTATTTTAATTGGAAATGAATCCGGCCTTTTAGTATTTTCTCAATAGAATATGAAGGACAGAGGCAGATGTCTGTCACAAGCTACTAGAGTCCAAAGTAATGTACATGGTCAGCAGCCAACACAAGAAATACTATACAAGATTCTTTGCTTGTACTGACACAAATTGGAGGAAATGTTACTCAAACAATGACTGTATGGAGCTAAAAAGCAAGCAGCAGCAAAATAACATATATAACTTATTTAGGCCTACAACAAAAAAACATTTTCATTAATTGTTCAATCTGTCAATTCTTTTTTTCAGATTTTTACCATTTAGTCTGTGAGAAAATAGGGAAAAATGTCCACTTCAATTTCCGAAAGCCTATCTGATGTTTTGAATTTACTTGTTTTGTTTCAAACAACATTTCAAAACCCCAAAATATTCAATTTACAGTATATCAAACACACAAAAGGAGCAAATCTTCACATTTTAGAAGCTTGTAAGAGAAAATGTTGTGTTCATTAATGAATCAAATAATTATTTCAGCACTTATTAAATACTTAATTTCTTCCTTTTAAAGTCAGGCTGCTATTCAGTCTTCAGAGCCGCCTTTGTTGCCAGGGTTGTAGTGCTTTGGTGTGCTCTGTCCATGTCCTTATTGCGTTACAGTGATGAGCAGGCTGTGCAGCCTCCAGCGTTGGTAGCAGAAGCCTCTCTCAACATCTCCTTATATCTTCTGATCCAGCGAGTCACCTCTTTTAACTTCTAAAGTGCATCTCGCTCTCTTTTATCAGCTTCAAAGCTGCTCTCTGTGCTGCTTGCTGATCAGGCCGGTCTGGGAGGTCAGTCAGATCGTAGGCTGTCGTCTGCCTCAGCCGATCAGTCTGCTGGTGCAAGAATAGGAATGAGGCATCATCCCTAAACTGGGTAAACTATCCTCCATCTCCTGAAATGTCTTACTGTCTAGGATGTTGGATGCTGTAACAGGTGGGGTGGTCAAATTGGTCAAAATTGACAGAAGGCATAATTTGACTGAGACCAGAGCTGCATGACGCAATTCGAGCTGCCAGCATTTGCAGCGAGCAAAGTTCAGATTTCCCTTCATCATTCTATGTGAAACGCAGAAACACAGTGCTGGACTTCTTGTTTTGGTCTCAGCATTTTCACTCATTTGACAAAAAAAATGCACCCGTAGCCCACTTTATGACAAATTGCAAAAGCTGAAACTGGATGGCTTTCTAGAAAGCATCTTGGTGTTGAGGCAGTCGTCATTGTTCCAGTGTAAGCCACTGTAATGGCCCAAAAAAGATCTTCCTAAAGTCTAAACACGCAGACAGGAGTCACAGCTCTGCTATGAGCCTGTGAAAAATCAAGTAAACGACCAAGTAACTTGGAGCAAATTCTGTTGAATACCCTTTCAGTGAATATGTTCTCTCACAGACTATGCTCTCCATCTACAATACAACTTTATTTATTCCACATGGATCCATTTGGAATTAACATATTGTACACACAAAGCACGACACAGGGAAGGACATTTTTAGTTCGAAGGCCTACTTGGGCTCACTAACATGCAAGCTTTCATTTATCCTTACTAATGCCGTTTTTTAGGCATGCTTAAATCATGTCTCTAGGGATAGTGACCCCCTGACTTTGCATCTAGTTCTATTGATTGTCCAAAACGCATATTTGTCCAATACTTTGGTTTATAACTAAATATTTGCAAAATAACTACTAACAATAAATAGAATCACCAGTTGCAACCTTAATGCCCATTTGTACTGTAATTCAGTAAATGGTCTAATACTAAACGCAGCTGTGATGTCAATAGGGATAAGGCAACATGTAATAATGCTCATGGTTGGTTGCAGTTGTTTGCTCTCTGGTTTTTCTACAGAATTGCTTGCGTTCTGAATGCACAGTCAACGGCTGTTCGGTCTAATGGAAATGAGAGGAGAAAGGAATTACTATGACACAAGCAGGCGCTCAGCAGAATATCAATGGGAGTCTTTTTCTCTCACCATCCTCTCCTCTCCTTCTTTCTCCGTGTCACCTGTAAGTGCTTCTAAAGCTTGGTTCATTGTGTATTTACCAGGTGCTCCAGGCAGAGGCCTCAACAACTTCCACTGTTGCTCCTCAGAGGAGCTGCTCACACACCACCAAGCCACTTTTCCAGATATTTCATTATTAATGAGCTTGCAAACTCTCTTAGGATTTATATCATTGGGGCCTCAAGGTGAATTTCGACCAGAGTTCAATGGCAATTACTTCTACTCTGTTCTGTCCTTTTATCTGGATGCATTGAGGCAGAAAGATATTTGTTAATAAAAAAAGGTAACGAAAGTCACCACAACAATGTATTTAAGGTTGAAGTGTACTTGTTTAAGGCTAATTATTTACACTTCACATGGAAGTCTGAAACCAATTAATTTAACAAAGCGCTTCACACTTGTTACTTAAAGCAGAATCATTATTCCCGAAAAATACTCAACAAGAATTTACTGTCGGAGAAAAAGGGAAAAGCAAACTATGGAGTGAACTACTTGCACATGAGGTAAATAAAATGACCTACCCATCACCACGTCAAACAAGTCGGACTTCATCTGTGGCACAGTCAAAATTTCTGCTATTGGAGTCCTCTGATACACCAGTAAGCAGTTGCTCCACAGTGAAGCACAGTAGTTTGTTTTAGACAAAGGAAACACTACTGTAATAAAATGTATCCGAACACTGAAGACATGTGCTACCTTTCAATATAAGCTTGAAATGTAATGGGGAAGGGCAGTTTGTGTCTTCACCACAGTCTGTCGTCATCAGTTGCTAGTTTTTCTCGTCTCTTTGCTTTGTGTGATGGCTGCTGTCATGTGAGAGACGGTGCAGGAGACTGGATACAGCAGTCAGATCAGATGCAGACTACCGGGTCTCAAAATATTAACTCGAGAATTGCACTCAATATGTGAGAATTAGCAGCTCTGGAAAATGTTGCATATAGTTGGTCGTAAACAAAAAGGGGCTAAAAAAAGATTGTGTTTTTGAAAAAGAAATATATGAAAATACAAAACACTGCGCTTGGATATACTTTAAAAAAAGTTATATTACCTTGTTGTAAAATCTTAAAATGTAGTCTACCTCTTCTTATCACTGAAAAATCCAGGATTGTTGAATATGCAAAAAATCATATATTTTAAAGTTTAACTGTTGGACACAAGATGTCTGCTACTTTACTGAAAAGCCCATTCTCAGTGTTTGTGAACTGAAGATTTCATGTTTCCACATAACACAAGTTGGCCTCCAAACTTGTGCTGTCACAAAATCAGCTTGTTCGTCCAACACTTCTACGTATAAAACAAATTCTGCACACACATCATTCTGCACCTTGAAGCTGAAGCATTAGAGTGAACAACAGTCAGTGAGGAACAATAAGCAAAACGCATCTCTGAGTGGAGGGGGGCTTTGAAGGCACAAACTCTCTCTGGTCGGCTCAGAAGGTTGACAGTGGATTCCCTTAGTGACCACATTTAACACCACAGACAATACGTAACAATACTTAGAATTCTCAAAATACTACTGCAGCGTAATCTACTTCTCTGCTTTCCAGTTCTATGATCAATATGTTCCGAACTGTGATCGTTTCTCCAGAATACGGTTGAATCCACTGCCTCCAGCGGAGCTTCAGGTCTTTGAGGTAGCTCTTAGCGTGTGTCTTTTGGGTTGTGTATCACTTTAAGCCCAATTATCCCTCCATATGAGTGCAACGTGAATTTAATTTCAAAGTTGACCCTTGTCTGTTTTGAAGTAATGAAGCTTTCCCAGAAAATCATTAATGATTTATTCACCATACTTCCATATACATTATGTATGTTTCTTGCAGCTATTAGAGCCCCGAGAGCATGAAGTCGTCCGCTTGAACTGATTCTACGCCGTAAACAACCTTTCATAATGATACAATATCAGATTGACAAAAAGGAGTCTTCCCTCAATACATGGTTTGCCATAACAATATTCATATTTCAGCCGCTCTCTTTCACCTCTCTTCTTTGCAACAGAACTAATGACTTCTGAAAAGTGGATTTTTGAAGTTTCTATACAGGCTTTGACCCTCAAAGTCAATGTACCGCCGTTCCACCTCTGTAAAGCCCATCGGACTCGTGTTCGGGCTTTAAGCTCGATGAAAGCTTTTAGCGATCCAACAGCAACTTTCCAACGAGGACATGACCCCGGTTTATATTCCAGCCCCTGACATGTAGCCTCGACAAGCACAAGAATGTCCCCTGAATATTCTCTGCTCCTCTTAATAGTCAAATTTAGGAAAAGTGAACATCAGATAAATACGGCAGTAACAAATAATTGAGCTATTAATGAAAAATAATGAATGCCTCTGCATTCATTTTGAGGTATGACCACAGAGGAGTTGTGATTACACTTGTGATTCAGCAGGGAAAAGGTCTGGGCCTAATAATAAAACCTCATCGGGAAAGTAGAACATACTTAAGGAGAAGTTGTGTTTGTTATGGATAAAACATCAGTCTGGTCTGATGCCCCCTGACCTCTCACACACCGTGTCCACTTTACTGCTGATCAAATCTGACCAGTGTAGTCTGGCAGAGAGACAATTTACTGTAATGCAGCCAGACGCTTCCTCTGATAAGACCTTACTGTGTCTGACGGCCATGAAGTGGGTTATAAAAGCCTGCCTCAGCAAACTCATTTACTGCATGCTGTTCGTCTCAATGAGTCAGACTCCTTTTATTTGTCGAATGTAATATTCTGAGCAGTTTGTCTCTCTAGGTGCCTTCGAAACAGCCTTTATGTGATGATGTAATTTTGTAGAAATTGGTATCTTTGTTTTTATTTTTCTGGGTATTTTTTTGTTAATAATTATAATGATAATAAACTTCTTTTATATAGCACCCTTCAAAACACCATTACAATTTACTTTACAATAAAACAGATTTTAGTTTTTTTGTCAGAAGACTCTTAAAGATCTAATAAAAACCACAAAACCACCTACAGGTTATATGGTAGTGAGTCAGAGAAGTATGACGTCGGACTGCAGAATAAGAGATGAGATAATCGTGCAGAAACTTCTTCCTCTTTTTTAGAATCTGACCTTATGCTGCTGTCATTTGCTAAATTCAGTTTTTGCTCAGTGACGGGGCATGAGACATGCACCTCATTGAGTGCGATTAATTCACGATCCAGTCATGTAGTAGCTAGCGTTGCACGTACATGTGTTGCAGAGGTCATTTCATGACGAAGCGGATGAGCTATTCTTCATAGTCTCTTCGGACGTGTTTCGGCATCAATCAGCTTTCCACTGAGCAGGCAAAATGTTTCAACTGATGTACAGTCTGTCGTGCTGTCTGCGGTGCAAGGTCAGCTGTACAGCCATTTGATGTGTTGGGAATCATTGGCAAACATCAGAGTATTAACATTGAGCTCACATTAATATCGCAATACAAGATATTTATTTCAATACTTTATAATTTCCGATGTTGATACATGTCACGATATGGCAAAGAAACACATAAATCACAATCACTTTTAAGTAAATCTACTAGTTGTTCAAAATCAACAGTTTCCTTATCTGGCTTAGCGAAAAGGTAAAGCAGACTAAACAACACTATGCTGTCGACTTGCAACAAGTAAAATAAAAATAAATGAGTTAGATAAAGTCTCTCTGCAGTAATTATGGCATAGTAAACAGCCATGTCCACATAGCTCCCCCCCCCCCCCCCCCCCCCCACATGGAAACCTTCATTGCTTCATGTGACTTATGTCAACTGAATTCGGCTTACTGTAATGTATAATCAAAGTGGGATCATAAAATCATTCACGCAACATTCTTAATCAAAGTGGTACCCATTATTTACATACATAAAATATTCATACTTTTTATATTGAACACATATTTCCACGTGTTTGATACAACATTTTGATTTACATTGTTGATTTGGTGCATGTTATAGGCATTCCGTTTTTTTAATCTATGTTGTGCAGTATTGTTTGGTAGCGCTGTGTTCAAATTGGACTGATACCAGAATAAGAAAGCTCTGTAGCACCCAGGCATAAGAAGTCATCATCTGGCAGCTGTCGGGGATGGGAGGAGATAAAATGCACGCGGGATAAGCAGGCAAGAATCCCCCCAAAAATAGCCAATATCATACCTCAGAAGGAGACTTTGAAATGTTGTCAAAAGCTGAAAAGCGACCAAATATGCTGTCACAGTTTTAATTTTTTTTTTCAGATTGCAAGCCAGATCTGCTGTTGTTACTTAAAAAATGGACATTGCAGGATTTTGTTTTCCATCTGTGGAGTGACTCCTCTCTGCTAACAAGAAGCCTGTTTCACTGTGACCCTGACACTGCTCCTTAACAGTGCTGGCCTGTGTCATGTGTAGCCAAGGCTGCAAGTGTGTGTGTGCATGTGTGTGTGTGTGGGTGTAATAACCGTGCCTGGAGCTGTGCCTTCCACTCCCTTGCACTGGTGCCGACACGCTTGGTGCTGACACGCTAACGAGGCTCCTGCTGGACATGATGAGGTTGAAGTGGTGTGAAGTGGAACTCACACAGGCACACTCGCCTCTTCAGCGTGTACCACTTTTTGTGTTCTCACACACTGTCACGTGGACTGATTATACACACAAAGTGAGTCAGAGAGCATCCTTGGCAGAGCTGAAGCTCCTCAGCTGAGGACATCCACAGTGTCAGAAGGTTGTTTCAGGGTCTGTTGCTTCACTGCAGTACAGGAGCTGGCAGGTGGACAGGACTAGAACTTCATTTTCTCAAGATTGTCTTAATGCACCCTTTTTTTGTTTTTTTTTGTTACCCCAGTAACTGCAAACTCTGCACAAGTGTACGGTAACTGGCCAGCTCCCCGGGCCGGGCTGTGGGAGAGTTTGGAGAGTTGAAGGGGCTGAGGATGAGGACGGTTGCCGTGGGAGTTAAGCCACTTTTCCTCACCACTTTGTCTTGCTGGCAGCAAAACGGTATTACCGGGGCCTGTTTTACTGCAGTGTTCACTTTCTAAGCTTGGGCAGAAGTGAGACATCCTCTTTTTTATTGTTATTTGGCAGAAAACATCCACTCATCACATGCTTTGTTCTGTAGCTACTCCCTCCCTCCTTTCTCACATAACATTTCTTCTTTTTTTTTTCTCCCTCCTCCCCTTTGCCTGGCCCTTCTTCTTCATCCCTATCCACCCCCTTCATCTTCATTCTCTCCTCCCTGTGTCCCCTCCTTTCCAATCTCCTTTTCTGTTTCTTTCTCTTCACATTTCTTTCCTTTCCTTCTCCTCCCTCCCTTCCTCTCTCCTTCATCAGTGTCTCCCCCTGCCTCCCGACCAGCGGCAGCTCCCCCGCTTTTGTCCATCCATCACTTTTGTCGACAAAGAGGACGCTTAAGGGAATCCAAGTCGCTTTTCACTAGTATAGCTCATTATAAAGAACTGCATTCTGGGAAAATGAAAGTGTCATCTCAGTATAGAAAATGAGCTTTAGTGTGATTTTGTGAGAGAGGAGCAGGGGAGCTGCGATATTGTAACGTATAATGCTGTTACAGCAGCTTAATGCCAGACTGTCATCCTCATTGTTATGGTCTTTGATCTCTGGTATTTGTTAATGAGCAGATAATGCTCTTACAGATCTCTCAGACTTTGATGTACAGGTATGACAACGCCTTTTGAGCAGGAGAGTTTTTACATCTAAAAGCCTCAGGGATACAAGCGTTAAATGAGAAGTTCACCTCTTATCATATTCATATGCTCCAGCATCAGGTCTTTGTGAACCAGATGTTTTCTCTCAGTCTGTGATGCATTTTTAACCTCTGCAGTATTCTGTCTCTTCATTGGGTGTATTGTTTGTGAAGGCCTTTTTGGGAGATGAAAGTCCTTTTTTCAAGCTGTTCTCTGGGGTTTATGTAAAAACATCAAACGAGCCTCAATTATTTTATTTCCCCCCCATACTGTAGAATTTATTAGCATTTTAATCATGTGTTCACTATTCATATGTAGGTTATTATTAGGGCTGTATTGATTATAGTTCATGGTCTGTGCCTGCGCTGAAGCTTTGCTGCTTTGTAGGTGTTTGTTTGAACAAAACTTGATTAACTGTTAAACTATTTCCGCTGACTGAAACATCTGAAACATGTGCACCAAATGATGTTTTGACAGAAGAGGGCTTAATTTGGATACTTTATTTATTGTATTGTGAAGCTGGGGAGGAGGTGCAGCCAAGATGGCTTTATAATACTGAGAAATTCTTCAAAAAGACAAAGCGGAGATTCAGGCTGAAAACGGCCTTTCATTACAACAGAGAAGAGGGCTGCCTTCATGTCTTGTTTAATGGACCAGTGAGACAATGAAATGTAATCCAGGTAGTCAAGTTTGAGTAACAGATTCATTTGAAACACGTTTAAAGGCTTATCATTTGCCAAAAAATTGCAAAATAGTTTGTAATATACAGTCTATGATTGATATCAGTATTCAGGCTATAATCCATCCAGTAGTTGTTGAGATATTTCAGTCTGGACCGACTTGTGAACAGAAATGAGCTGCTTTCAATGAACACATGGGCACCTGACTACTGTTTTAAGACGGACTCAAAAAAGTGTCACGCAAAAGGAAATCCCATCCTTGGATAATGTAAAACTGTTTTTTTTTTTTTTTTACTATTTACTGTATACCATTATTACATTTGTGATGCATGCATTTTAGTTGTACTCTTTCTCCTTCACCTATGTCGTCGCGGTAGCTATGCTTCCCAGAATTGCTTTCAACAGGCATTCAGTCTGCTTTATGTCGCTTGAGAGAGTTCAGTGACAACATAACAAACAATATAAAATGTTTTCTGGTAAAGTAGAAGTGAGAGTAGCGTAAGAACAATGCTGTGGTATACTGTGCATTGTTCAATTAACAAAAAGCCACTGAAAAGGGAGTTGTGTTTCACACAAGTAACAAGCTGTGATCGCAGCTCTGTGGCTAGAACTCAAATAGGAACTGATGTTCCTGTCTCTGATGTGATGAATCTCTCGTGAATGGTGAGAATCGTTGCAGATAAGCGAGTCTTAAAAGAAGCTCTTACATTTTCTGTTGTTTCACCTCATTCGTCACTTCAAATTTGGGCTAATGGAGATTTAAATCAAAACTGTTCTTTGCATTGCAGCTGTCTTGCAAACATACATCTCTTTGTATAATTGTCTGTGACAAACAAAGAAAATGTCAGTTTTGTTGCAGATCCATAAAGATGGGGAACTTATTAGAGACGTATTCAGTAAAAAATTGTCAAAATTTAAGCAGCAGAGCTTAAGATATCCTGACTTTTATTGGTGAAACTCTTAAAACAATGAACAATCCTGCATTTCCCATAATGCATCTGAATAGCATTTCTCTGTGGGTATTTTTTCACTACGGTTGGATAGTTTTCTCTGTTCTGTATAAGCAGCGTCCCTTCTCCGTCAGAGGTCTGCCTGTTCTCCAGCAGAGACCATAGATTAGCAAGCTCTAAATACCTTTCAGACAGCATTGAGCCATATGATGCTGGATCTGTTACTGGCCTCGCTCCTTCTGTAGTTAAGAAGAAAAATGCGGCACTATGTTTTAATAGGCTCAACACTGCCCTGGGGAAATTGATGAGGCTTGCCAATTATAAGGATATATATTTTAGAGCTTGACCCGGTCGCTTCTCGTCTGCCGTTCCTCTCCCACGGCGGCAGCGCAGGGAAGAGTATTAACTACAAGGTGATGTGGGCCCTAACTCAGTGATGCAGAATTCTGCTCTCTGTCCAGGTGTCGGGCATTGTGTGAGAGCGGGATGGGGTCCAGTGAGTGACAGAGTGGAAAATGTGAAGAATGGCTCAGGGAGACAGAGCTGGTGAGGAGCCATGGAGAGAGCGAGGGGAAAGCTGGCGTCAGCAGCAGATGAGTGAGCGGAGTAAGAGTTGACTCTGATGGCGCTGTGCTCAGGGAAAGGAATAGTAGGAATGTTCACATACAGGAAACATCCCACCCCCCCACCCCCCCCCCCCCCCACCCCCCTGGTCCACCTCTCACTTCTTCCAGCCCGAGGGACGGCTTCCATGACAACAAAACCTTAGTGTTTCTATGACAACAAAGCCTGAATCTCATGCATTTTGCAGCAGCTGTTCAGGCATTACCTGTGTAACACATCAGCTGCACGTCACTGACACTTTACATTACGAGTCTTTCCATCACACCTCTAACATAACACCAGACAAATCATAACACCTCTGTGTGACCACAGAGGTGTTAGTGGGAGAGGAACACACACATCAATAATCTCAGTGACAGATTTAGGATTTACTGCTCACTCTGTGCAGGGAAGCCGTTTTACTCCCTAGATGAGTTCTAGCTGGAGAGAAGTGGATTTGGTCCCTCGATGTTAATGACACATTGCTGCCCCTATTTTCTTATCAGTTATTTGGTTATTCACGAGCAGCATTCAAGAGTAGATACAAATAATTAAATATAACAAAAATGTGAAAACACACAAAAGAAAATGGCTGGTGTTGTGCTCTAAAGTTAAATTACATATGCAGGCCACACTATATCTTTAAAAAAAAATAAACTGCATTAGTTAACAGTTCTGATAAACGCATCCACCAAAATGAACTACAAAGCATCAGATTGCCAATCTGCTATCTTTCCCTCCAGCAGGCCTCTGAGGGCAGTCAAGGATGTTACAGTTTAATGTTGCATATCCTTCCATTTAAAAGAGTGATACAGACAGGCCTTCCTTCACTTCCAGAGGAAAACAAAACTATCAAGGACAGAGACTGGCTCTGCTACACTGCAGCTAGTTTTTTCCACCTGCTAAGATGTGAGAAGGCAGCCAAGCTCACCCTGAACCCACCTGGCCCTGTGTGACAGCGGGGTTAGAGTCCCACTGCGAGGCCTGACGGGACCGTACATCACACAGCTTCAGCTCATCCGAGGGGAACCTCGCTGCTGTTGGGTTAGGACAGCTGGTGGACATCGTGGGAGAGAGGACAAGGGAAGTGAGGGGAGGGCAGGAAAGATGGCCGCCGAAGGCACACAGGGTCAGACAGGAAGTGGCCACTCTCGCTTGGTTTCCTGCTAGGAAGAGCGTAAAGGGTCACAGGGAAGACATGAACAACTCAGTCCTGGCTTTTTAGCAGAGGCAGGTACAGCAGTGAATTACAGCAGAATGGGAGGCGGTGTGCAGATTCAGGCACTATGTTTTTAATGAAACTTCCCACATGAGGCCCCAGGACTCCTGTGTTGTTGTGGCCTCTGCTTTTCCTCTCAAGTTCCCTGTTCAGTGGCCTGTACAGTCTCTGCATAAAATGCAAATATTTACAGAATAGTTCTGGGTTGTTTGAATTTATTGTTTATAGTTTGGGCCACTTGGTAACAATGGTGTTGTACTTTGTCTGACCTGTCTGATCGTCCGACTTCTTGCAGCAATGTCTTTGTGTTTCCAGATCTCAAGGATTGTTTTAGTGAGTTGGAATATATAACTGACAAAGGATGGCCAAATCTACTGAAATATGTTGTAATAAACTCAAATTATCCTATTCCAAGATACAGAAAATAGTTCAGAGTCCTATATCATTTGAGCATTTACCTTTTATGCTCGGTCTGTGACAGGCCCAGTTTGTGCTCTGCATGTCTTACATTCGAGATGTAAGGTTCAAAATCTTTTTTTATTGTGCAACAAATGTGGTTTTTATCCAGATGGCTACATGAGTGTTTGAGGATTTTGGAAATACTTTCAGAGCAGATGTAAGTCCTGTAAAATTACCTTCTAGGGTTTTCAATAAATCGCCGGGTGTTTATTTGACTGGGTGCTCAAACATAATGGTAATAAATGAGTCACAAACAGGGGGTCGGTCTGTGAATGCTGAGCAAAGCTCTGTCCTCACTTTAACTACAGTGAAGAAATCTGACTGCCCAACAACCATCCCTCCGAGCCCACTAAACTGTTTATAGAAAATCTTTCAGCTGAGCACATTTCATGCATCAGCCCCATCAGAGCTCTCATGAACAATTACCAGTACTAATAGGCTTTCAAGGAGAGATACTGTTTATCTCTCCTCGCCAAAGTTGTTTGTACAAAGATTTAAAAATTGATGCCTGGGAATAACATGTTCAAACATTTATGAAGCTTGTGTTAAACATTACCACTGAGCAAGACTGTGTAGAGCTTTGCCACTATATTGATCGTGGCCAGAAACACTCATGTTGAAAGTGTCGGACCTAATGCACCCTTCAGGAGTCGCAGTGATAAAAGGCTCAGACGTGTGGCAAGCCTTCCACCACTATGTTAAAAGTACAGAGAAAATGACTTACTTTCAGGAAATCAATGAGTGTTTTATTCTGAAATCCATTAAGGGAAATCATTATAATATTCATTGTGGTCCTTTTGCAAAAAAAGCAAGCCGTGAGCAGGCATGCCAGAAAAAGTTGTGCATGGCTGACCGAGTGAAGACGTAAGAGACACAGGCAGCTGGCTCACTGAGCAGTCATTTGTGTGCGTGTGTGTGACGTGTGTGTGTGTGTGTGTGTGTGCGTGTGATTCTCAGAAGCTCCAAATGAAATTAGCCGTCAAGCCGAGTCCTTTAGCAGCAGTCTGCAGCAGAGATTCAAGGTCAGAGTGGCTGATTCTGCTGATGCATTTTATTCTCCGGAGCCAGCACCAGGCTGCCGGATGAGGGGTTACCGCTGCCCACCAACCGCTCTACTCATTCCCACATCCATTCATCCTCTGCACGCACTCCTATCCCTCCATTATCACCCTGGTCCTCCCTGGCAGGGGAGTGTGCATTTACCCGTTCAATTAGGTGGGGGAAGAAGGAGGTCGGAGTGCCTGGATACCCTTGCCGACGTGCAGCGGGGAGATGGATAGGCTAAGGCGTCCTGATTTCCCATGTGACTACAGTAATTGTGTTATAATGGAGGTGGGAGCTGAGTGGCCATCAGCAGAGGTACAATGCTACTGGCTAGGTGTCCCCTTATTTCCTGTCACCATACAGAACAGTAGACTGTGCACATAGACAGCAAGGGATTATGGGTATGATGTCTGCATCCCTGAAAGCCCATGCATGCAGTGGTGCAGACAGTCAGAGCTTCTTGATGTAAGGGATTTTACTGGCATGTGCACCGCAGCTTGTTACAATTGATGTTTGTATCTTGAGCCACCGACTGAAACAGAAGCAGCATTGAAACTGCATCTTTCCTCTGCAGGCTAATGCCACCAGAGATTAATCTATTTATTTATTTTGCTAGTTATCACTTACACAATTATTCATTCACTTCATTAATTGTCAAATATAATGGCAATTTCTCTGCTGAAGTGAATTTCAATGTCATGGATATGTGAAAAGCATCCATTGTTCTGCATTTGTAGAGCTGTACCCAGAAAATATCTCATATTTTTAACTGACGGATAAATCCAGTAATTCAAATAAATTAAAGGGGCACTCACATTTACACATTAAGTTCAATTTATTATTTTAGCTTGAGACTTGCATTTTTATAGAAATGTAAACTGGAGATGTTGTGTATGAAAGATTTTGGAGGGAGAGGAGGTCTAATGAAAGACCAGTTGCTATCCAGTTGCATTCAAATGTAGCTTGACCCACAATACAGACTAAAAGTCAATTCCTTATTTTAATCTGTCTCTTGTAAGTCCCCTAACCATGGAAGAGACTAAATAAATTGCTGGAGTAAACTTTAAATGACACTTTTAATAAACATTCAAGCAGCTTTCAAAATGAGAACCGTTTTATATGGACAAATCAGTTATTTGACTTGAATCGTTGAAGTCACCAGAGATATCTTCTCAGTATCTCGTCACCCCTTTTTGTCCTGCCCACCTTAGACATGCATAGCTGACCATATACAATGCTTTTTTTGTGATCGTCCTCACGTTCCCCCTCTCGTCTGTCCTTTGCTTTCAGGCACCATGAGACCAGCGCAGAGGAACTTTTACGAGCCGTCGTCTGCTCCGGGGAAAGGCGTGGTGTGGGAGTGGGAGAACGACAACGGCTCGTGGACGCCGTATGATATGGAGATCTGTGTGACCATCCAGAACGCCTACGAGAAGCAGCACCCCTGGCTTGACCTGACCTCTCTGGGCTTCTGCTACCTCATCGACTTCAACAGCATGTGTCAGACCAACAGGCAAAGCCAGCGCAAGCGACGCCTGCGGAGACGCATGGACCTGGCCTATCCTCTCATCATGGGTTCCATCCCTAAGTCGCAGTCGTGGCCCGTGGGAGCCAGCTCTGGCCAGCCCTGCTCCTGCCAGCAGTGCATCCTGGTCAACAGTACGAGAGCCGCCTCTAATGCTATTCTGGCCTCCCAGCGGCGGAAGCTCTACGGAGGGACAGCAGGAAACCCGGGCGCCACAGGAACCCTCGCTGTAGTGCGGCAGAGCAACACCTTTGCTGGAACCTCCCTCTGGTCACCGACATCCGCCTCCTCCGGCCCCAACAACATTAACATAAGTATGGGAGGTGGGCAAGCCAAAGCTGAACAGGTGCAGTTGCCGCTGTCCTCTGCCAACTTCCCCTGTTCCCCCATGATGCCATCTCCTTCATCCGCCCATGGCCACCACGCCCTCACCATCAACGGACAGAACAACCTGAACCGGCCGGGCACCCAGCGCATTTCCATGGGCACTGCCAGAGGAGCCATCCCACCAGGGTAATGATGTTTGCAAACACAATCATTCACACTTGTTGTAGCACGTGCATAATGCTCGCATTCTGTTGAACTTACAGCTCAGCTGAGGCAGTTGGAACATATAAAAAGCAAAGAAACGATCTAGATGTCTGCTTGTCTGCTTCACAATGCTTCAGCCTGAGTGTGTCTGGTGTATTGTGCTCTGTCAGTTTCTGTCTTCCTCCACCTCTTTCTCAATTTCTCTGCTGATTTATGACTAGTCGCGTTAAAATGCTGATCAATGGATCTGCAGAAGAAGCCTTGGGTCCAGTTGATTTTACTGACGAAGAACTCTTTTCTTTCATATGTGTGTCTGCCATGGTTACTGCTCTATAATGAGCTTATGTTGGCCCTGAAAGGCGTGAAATACTGCAGCTCTTCTGGATCATTCTGGTGCCTCTGCTTTGAACTACTTTGTTACTATGACTCTACGCCGTAGTTGTTGTGTCATGGGATGGGAAAAAAAACGTTGCATGTGGAGTATCTGGATCTTTGTGTGTGTTTTATGGTGCGGGTGTATGTATGCACGGTCAGGCATGTGAAGCGGGTTCTGGTGTAGCTGTGGAAACCTATTTGCCATGGAGGCAGAGCTCCACTGGGGAAGAATGAATAATGGATCAAGGAAAAATGGGAGCTTCAGCTGAGCGCTCTGACCTCAGAGCGATTCAGCGAAAGGAGCTGAGGAAAAGAAGTGTGTGTAGCATTGTAACCAATACTTCAGTCTCCTATCCTGCTTTATTTTACTAAAATAAACCCTCTCCTGATCTAATTTGATTCCACTTTGTTCTTACCACTCATGGGGAGAGACATACTTACTGAATGTTTGAATAATACCGTCCTTCAACCAGGCACACGTGCTTTCACTTTCTGTGCCCTATTTCTGTGACACTGAAAGGAAACGTATATGGTTTTTGCTCAGACCATGACCTTGTTTTATACAGCAAGCAGGTGGGAAATGATGCATCTCTGTGCAGAGATATGTGACGGAGAAAACCAGCATGGGGCGACCTTCCGTCTGTAGTTTAAGAATTCAGTGAAAGCTCGGGTGAGCGTGGAGTTGTGGATGAAATGTGACTCTTTCACCTCGCAGCACCAAAGGTTTTTGCAGAGAGAGCGAGAGAGAGGAAAGACAGGAGGTGAGGTGGAGTGCGTCGGTTCCCAGGCGAGTGGCTCGACATACAGGATGATTGTGGTTAACATACACACAGCAGGACATGAAAGCTCACACATGCACACAAACCTGAAATGTGTATTCACTCGCAGATTCTCACGAGCATGCTACAGACTGATAACGGAGGAACCCACGAAGAATGTAGAACATCAGATCTGTTTCTCTCACACACCCACACCCTAATATAAGTGGTGCTGGGTGTGAGGAAGATGTTTGGCACGATGTGGCTTGTTTACATGAGTTTATGTTGCTGCTTTACGTGCATAATCATCCTTATGATTACAAGTGTATATCTACCACATTAATATATACATTTACATTTAAAAATACTCTTGCATATGACTGATTTCATCTGTCTATAAGCTAGCACAGCACAGTATATGTCATTGAAGGGGCTGCAGTAAAAGTGTGAGTGTGTGTGTGTGGAGGAGGGGTATCTGTCTTGCGTCCACAAATATTAGAACTAACACCATCTGCTGGTTTTTAACTTATTACTGGGTTGAAACAGCCCACTGTATCACCACCTGCATTCAAATGTTATCATGGCCATGTGTCTTACTTACTTAGACTTGGCTCCACTGTCAAACACAAAAGTAGGGCTGCAATTTAAGATTTATTTTCATTGGATAAGCAGCAAAGTTTCACACGTTAGCAGACAAAATAAATGTATGATTACATGGAGTGATGAGAAGTGATAGTATTGAATACGTTGAGGTAGAATGAACACAGAAAGAACGTCACAAGATCTCTGGGGAAGTTTGTCATGTCTTTTTTTTTTGTCAGCCAAACCACTTCCTCTTATGCACTTTCCCCATGCACTCTGGTATTTAACTGAGTTAAGACATGCGCTGCATTTTCTTCAGACAAAAGGAATACGTGTGTGTGTGTTTGCATGTGCATGCTGCCGTTGGCTGCGTTGACGAGCTCCACTCTGCTTGTGGTCAGACTGCTCGTCTGAGTTTTGGCTGGAGGGCTGTGTGTGGAGTGCAGAGATCATTATCCCATAGTGGGCTGCTGCACCGCTCTGCTCTGGTGCTCACCATGAGATATAAATTAATATTGAAATGAATGAATAAATCATGAGCGCTTATATGGACCAAACTGATGCAATTTGGAAATTCTTGGTGTCAGTATTGCTTATTTTCAGGGCATTTCAGGTACATTGTGCCCCCCTCTCCATCAGTGTAGCAGGCGTAGGGCTGCCGCTACTCACATCAATATGCAATTAAGCACTCCTGGAGTTCTCTCACGGCAACCTTTCTCTCACTGTCTTTATGGTGCATAATGAACAGATGAGAAGATATTAGTCCTCCATCAGCACTTTCTTAACCAGGCCTAATGTGGTCTCTCTATTTGGGGAATCGCATCGCTCTCGGTCTGATTAGGTCCTCGAGGCAGGCTGGAGCTTCCCCCTAGGAAAGGAAGCACGAGACATTAGAGGGACAGCGACCCTTGTGCCTTGACCTGACAGGGGCCATATATAATGTGGTGTTAATGGGTTAGGTATGTTGGGGCTGGATTTATCACTTAATTGCATCGGTTTTAGGTCAGAAATGACAGCATTTGACATGAAAAATACTGCCATAAGAATTTTTTCTTCCTCTCTTCAGTTGTACACTACTGTCCTCCCTCTAAGGTTTGAGTGTAGCTTGGCTCAATGGACAGAAGGGAGCGAAGTAGTGAAACTACAGGAGGAAGAGACAAATTAGGCGTAAGAAATGCAGAGGTGACTAGGTCCAGTCTGGTTCGCTGAAGGTGCGTTGTCAAAACTTGAGTGCTGGAACAACAGTGTTGTGGTGGAAAGGCCAAAGGTCTGCTCTTGTTTACACTGACGGGTGAGTTATAATTGCTCGTGAGATGTGAATACGAGCCATCACAGCCTTTTGTTCAGGATCACTGGATACTCTCGGCATTGACTGTTTTTTGCATAAAAATGACAGATTAATTACAATGGATTTGGATGTACTCCCAATGGTGATGATGGTGTTTTTAGACAAATATGATGTGAGAAAGGGAGAGGAATAAACAGCAAGAGGGAAGAGTTAAACCCTTGAAATCATCCAGCATTAGGGATTGTCAGCAGAGTGTGAGGAGGTGGCGTGTGTCTTAAACCCCAGCGCTCCAGGTGCAGCCAGGACAGACGGGGTCAGCGCCTCCATTTTTATTTTTTTTTTAAAGTCAAGAGAAAAGAGCTTCGTAGCGCGCAGAAGGAGATAACGGGTGGCAGCTGCTGCACAAATTCTACAGGTCAACTGGCTGGTAATAAGCAGCCTTGTATTCGAGCAATATCTGCAGTGCATATATAGGTAATCATACAGTTTACATAAATAGTGAAGTACAGCGCGATGGGAAATTGATTGCAGGATGAAGATCTCTCTGTCTCTGGAAAAATAAACTATGAACATTGGAGATACATGGGATGTATTTTTTCTTTAGGTTTAGAAGATAATGATCATCAGTAGCTGCTGCTGGTTGTGCTGGTTGTGCAATCACACAGTGTGCAGCTGTTTCATCAACATTGCATATTTATTATGCAATACACTCTGTGGCTGATGGCGAGATCTTTGGAAAGCAATAAAGATGAAAAGGATTCCTAATTAATGTTATGCTATATGGATCCCTGACAGATCCTCTGTACTGCATGCTTACAGGAGTGTTGAGGTTGTGCAGACGGCACACATTGAGACGGTGTTGAGGGTTCTCATGGTGTGCCGTCTCATCCCCTCTTCTCCTAATGAAAATGATTTGCTTGATGACAGTGCTCTCACTGAACAAGCCAAATTATACATGCACTCATAAAGGGGGGGGGCGTCCTGTTCATGTTGTTTTGATTTGATTTCGGGCTAAGTGCATGTTTAAATGAAGGAGGAACTCTCCCACCGGGCAGCACCTAAATTGGTTTCATTGCGTATCACATTCTACTTTAGCCAATCACTCTACTTTTGATATTCATGTTTGACATGGTGTTTGTCGCTTCCTCCGCCTTAAACATTTTCCTCAGCAGGGAAGACAAACAGAGTAGCTGATACTGGTACTTTTATTGAGTGACGAGCAGCTGAATGACGAAGTATCGACCGGTTAGTTTTTGTTACAGGCAGCGACTGCAGCAGGTGAGTTCACCCGTTAATTCCTCGGCTGCGGTCGAAGGTGCAAAATCACTCGCTGTAGTCGTAGCTTCAAACAAAATCCTGCATCTTAAATAAAACCTGTTCCAGTTCCACACCCCTGACACACACAACAGGAGTCAGCTGATGGTTCACTGATGCGAGACACAATGTGCTGCAAGTCCCTGCCAGTGCTGCGATTTGACACATCAGCCTCACCCAGGCCTCGCGTCCTTTTCTGTTATTGCACTCAGCTTATTGAAGGGCTTCCCCTGGCACAGGAACAGAGGCTCTCGCTAATATGAAAGCAGTCTCTCGAAGCAAATTTGTGAAATGCCTGAGAGCTGCTGGGCCAAAGATCTCAGTCCCTTCATGGTCAAAGAGCAGGGAGATTTAGAAGTACATGTGCAGAAGTGTATGTGTGTGTGTGGTTGATAAACTGAGATAAACAACCAGGGGCTCCCTCAGCAGTGCCCTATTTACACCTGTTCATTTCATGTAACTCTTCTAGGTCTGGGCAGAATGTTTCTGGTTTAGTTCATTATAGATTTAACCACTAGTAGTGCTGTGGAGCTTTTTTTTTTAATGATTGTTTCTTTTTTATTTTTTTGCAAGCAATATAACGATGCACATAACTTTACAGAAGCACAAGCCAGCGAGGGACACAATGCACATTGCTGCTAGAACTATAATGCAAATCTGTGGTGGGATGAAGATGGTAACAGAATAAAAATATGTAAATGATGGCCTTTGTATCCTGAAGCTTAGATTTGACTTGATTTGCTGGGCCTGTCTCACATCTGGTGCAATTTAGTTGTTGCTTCTTTGTTGAATTTTAATGTGAACAAGATATCGATGCAATTGCATTTTTAATGAACCCAACATTTCCATCAAATGACTTAACTTACTTTGATTATTGTTACTTGAGTTGTCACACTGAGGCTTACTTTTAGCCGGAGGAAAGGAGCTCTGCTGCTCTGTGGTCCTTTCTGTGTGATGCTGGTTGAATTGAGGTTTTGAAAAGAGACTCACTGACTTGCATGCTCATATTAATGCCTCAAGTGCTTTTGTCCACTTTGCTCCACAGATCTGGAAGAGTGCACAAGTCAACTGTCTTTGTCGTCTGTGTTCGCCATGAACTCCACCCTCTCCAAATGTCATCCTGAATCAGGCTCTGCTGCAGTGCTTTGCACATGAGTCAAACTGTCTCAAACCATTGCAGTTGTCTCTGTCTCTGTGGTGAAGCACATGTGACATTTTAACTTGAGTGTTTTTTGTGGCATGTAGGGCAGAGAGAGCTGCAATGGTGCACAATCAGAACAATTAACTGCTGATTTTGGAGGTTACAGGTCCATTTTAAGAATGTGAAAAATATAGATTTTTTTAATAAGAATGGACTGGCACGGCATGAAACATGACCCTAAGTTAATGTATAATGTGAGCTAGTCACTTTTTGTGGCCATGAGGTACTTTTGGAAAAACACCAGTCCAGAAAGTCTTTTTTTTTTTTTTTTTTCGTTGTAGGGTTCCTGCCCTCCCAGTAAAGAACCTGACTGGATCTGGACCTGTGCACCCAGCGCTAGCAGGTTAGTCAACATTTACTGTGTACCATCTACTCAGAAAATCACTAAAACAAGTGATTTTTGTGGTCAAACTTATTGATCTTGAAAGACATTTACAATCAGTGCTTTTACCACTCTTCTCTCTCTCTCTGTGTGTGTGTGTGTGTGTGTGTGTGTGTGTGTGTGTGTGTGTGTGTGTGTGTGTGTGTGTGTGTGTGTGTGTGTGTGTGTGTGTGTGTGTGTGTGTGTGTGTGTGTGTGTGTGTGTGTGTGTGTGTGTGTGTGTGTGTGTGTGTGTGTGTGTGTGCTGTCCATATGTATCAGGTATGACAGGTATCCTGATGTGCGCTGCAGGTCTGCCGGTTTGCCTGACTCGGGCCCCCAAGCCCATACTGCACCCACCACCCATCAACAAGAGCGACATGAAGCCTGTGCAAGGGATCAATGGCATGCGCCGCAAAACCAAGAAAAAGCACCTGAGGAGAGGTAAGATGGAGGAAATCAAGGAGTAAATGCTTCCATTGTATGTTCATAGTGTGTTAGTGAATACATTCGAAATGCTCTGAGGAGAGGAATAGACCAAGCTTTGCAGGATTCCCCCATATCGGCTGTCTGTAAGTCTGTTTAGCATGCAAACAAAACCAAAGCTGTTTGTTATTGTGATCATAATTGTTCATTAAAAGCTCAGTGAGGGTGATACAATAAATCTAACCTCACCCAAGGTTGCTGATGATTAGTTAGGAAAAGCACTGCTTTACCTTTCAAAAAGCTCCTATAAAATGTAATGATGATGTTTGCTAGTTCATATTTATGAGCCCATGCAGTAAAAGTGTTACTGTAACAATTGTATCGGTGTTGCACGACTGAGGCAGTCGACAGGAAAGTAATTAACCAGGGACCGTTGTTCTGAGCTGGTTTGAGAGGGGATCTGGTGTTTAGTTGGACGGCGTTGTGCTTGAATTAGTAAGTGCTGGTCGATGGAAGCCGTGGAAACCGATGGCCTCCCAAGGGAGCCTTCGTCCTAATTGACCAGTGAGGCTGTTGGGCTTCCATCCCTGCACTGTGGTTGTCCTCTTCAAGCCTCCAGAGCAGATGATGCAGCAACGCTTTATTTTACGGGTCCCATAGTTTCCTAGAATTTACCAGGAAGGACGTGATATGTGACTGTAAATTTATAAGAAGGTTTCTGCAGAGGATTATGTCTCCAATTACAACGATAAATGAATAATCTCTAAATACTAAGGGTGGTTTTTATGGAGCCGTTCTTTCATGGAATCTCCTCTGAAAATCAATAACTTCTGATAGACTCAGCCAAACACCTTCTCACTCCCAACTCGTCAAATACAGACGCTTGCTCAGTGGCCACAAGCTGTGACGCTGCAGGTACCCCTCTAGTGTCAGTTTTGGACGTGTCAGGGAAGGCGTGTGTGGTTCCACTAGTTACAGGCATAGTGTCCTTTTCAAAATAAACTTCCATTTCCACAAGAAATTAGGGCGAGGCAACAAAACCATTTAGTTAGGTTTTGGAAAAGAGCGTTGTTGACGTCAACTTAACTAACTAACTAATGTCATGTGACTAGCAGGTGACAAACGAGTCACGTGATTATCGACTTATGAGACAAAATGTCAACGTTTACGCTTATTTCACACGGGACACGGACAGTGGTCTCCTGTCGTGTGTTTGTTTGACCAATACATCTCCACCACTCCCGCACACCAAGTGTATACTATCTCGCTCTTTATACCACGTCAGTTGCTCTGAGCATCTTATCATGAAGTGGGTGGGTATACATTGCCGTTATTTGAAAGTGCAGTGGGTTAGTTAGACCGGGTTGACTCCACACAACCAACCAACTCAACGAGGCTTTAACATTACTTAGTCCCAGTGATAGCTTGAGCTAAATGCTAACGTCAGCATGCCTTATAAAGACCGACAATGCCGTCCCTGAAGCCATGCTGCCGGCCTTTCGTTCAATAGAATCTATTAGGAAATTGTGGGCCTTTTTAAAATGTAACCCTATATGTGGAGTCTGAGTGTGAACACAGACATACTGGAGAGTTGTGAGGGGAATGGAGATGTGGTTTTTCTCGTGCAAGGAGATTTGGGCTTATCCTTCTCTGCTTTCTGTACAGAAAAAAAGGTCAGAGTGGCTTTTGTTCCAGCTAATGAAGCCATCAAATAGCAATAGCAATTGAGTCTCCTCTGTCTTTCTCCTCCTTTTTTTTCTCTCCTCCCACTTTTCACAGCTCTCTGCCTCCCCTAGCCTTTATACCTTAACATTCTTTTTTGGCTCAGTCTGTCTCTCTCCGCTGCTCTCCCTCCCTCTGTTCCCTGGCTGTCCCTCAAATGAACAAACAAAGGCTCCGGGGGAAAGGAGGTTGCCTGTAAGCGTATTAGGGGTGTAAGCTGTGGGTGTGCTCTCAGCCATGCTAGCCTGGTTTGCACACAGGGATTATCAGAGAGTGTGGGGAAGGCTGAGTTGTTATGTGCCAGTTTGAAGGTGACCTCCTCTTCAACATCACAGACATGTATACTACAGTCACATGCACACTCACACTCTCATCAGAAAATAAAGGGCTTCAGTCAAGCTCAGGCCAGAGCAACTGCTGAAACAGATGAAAGTTTTTCATCCATCAAGCTGTTATAGCCGCTATAGTTGTTATTCTCTTGTGTTCAAATAACAAGCAAATGCCATCCAGCGGTCCATCATGCCCCTTTTCATATTTACTTGTGGTATGTGGGTGTAAGTAAGTGGCAAGATTGTTTTTTTTCTCCAGTGGTCATCTCATCTCTCTTGCGCTTTTTTCTATGACAAGGCAAAAACCCAGAGGATGTGGTGCGAAGATACACAGAGAAGATTAAAGTGGTGCCAGATGAGGTAAGAAAAACCCGCACACACAGAACACTTAAAAGTTTTGTGCCCACCAAGCGACTGGCTCTGTGACCGTTTGATCCCCTAACTAAGTGCGGGAGTCTCATAAATACATAGTCATGTAGAATGGCAGCTGAAGTATTTTGCTTGGCTTTTCCAGGACTGTACCATCTGCATGGAGAGGCTGGTCATGTCATCAGGCTATGAAGGCATCCTGCAGCACAAAGGCATCAAGCCAGAACTGGTGGGCAAACTTGGCAAGTGTGGGCACATGTACCATCTGCTGTGCCTGGTGGCCATGTACAACAATGGCAATAAGGTGGGTAAAAGCTTGTGAGCCAGACGATGTTATGATGTCACTCTAGGCTCAAATTATAAACTTGTGATGTCTAACCAGATTGAGTGGGAGTGGCAGATGATCAGGCTTCAATATTGTTGTACGCAGATGGGGATCTTATGCAGTCATATCAGTCGTGACAGCAAGACTTTGTAAAATGATTATACATTCTGCTCACTTCATTCAGTTCAGTATTCTTGCATGAAATACAAATGTGCTGCTTGCTAATGCAGAAGAGGCAACTACAAGTTTTGTAGTAAATTTTAATTGTCCAACATGTTTGCAAACAGTTGCCTATTTACACATCCAGTAGATGCAGAGCAACATTGGCATGCATTTGGGTCTGTGTTTCTAGCAACGTGATACATCTCTTCGCTAGCTGTGGTTTGGTTTCTCTCACAAATGTCTTTTCTCTTGTTGCTAACTTTATCTGTCTGCTGTTTGGTGCCGGACAGTTTGCATACAGTGGATTTTTCTTTTAGGTTTTAGGTTACACCAGTGACAGTGAACCAAAACAACACATTTGTCTTTTGTAAAACCAAAACAATGAGCTGGAACATTTCTTAGATCTTAGGGGAACTTGTGTGATAATTCTCTGTGGGTTCATCACCACAAGTGAACCCTTTCACATTATAAATATGTCATTTGAACGTCATTGATATTAAAATATTGATAAGTGAAGCTTTACATGTTTGCTTTAACACTACAACCTTAATGTCATTCATGGCTATTGTTTTGCAAAGAGGGCAGAAAGCTTAGAGACAGATAACTCAAAATGCAAATAAAACCAAAATCTACATGGCTACATAACACTTTAGCTGAAAAGATTATTTTTTATTTTTGGTGAACTGACCCTTTTAAAGCAATATGACACTAAGCAATGCATGTCAATATCATTGCATTGTGTTATTAATATATACATTTATTCTTTCTTCCATCCAGGATGGCAGTCTTCAGTGTCCAACATGCAAAACCATCTACGGGGAGAAAACAGGCACCCAGCCTCCTGGGAAGATGGAGTATCATGTCATCCCCCACTGCCTGCCCGGCTACCCGGACTCCAAGACCATCCGCATCGTCTACGACATTCCTGCTGGGATCCAGGTCAGAACTGTGTTGCTTCACTAAATCCACCGTGCTACCTTTGTGCCCTGATCCACTGTGTGTGCTCTCTAAATCCGTGCCCTTTCTTCAACTGCTGCTTATCCGCTTTAGTTTGAAGGACGGTTATCAGTGCAGGAAGGTGAGGTGTTGTGGCTATGTAAGTCACTGAGGAAACAGCATTCTTAAAGAACACACAGTAGTTGTGGGCAGTGATAGACTCTTTACCACCATGTATTCATTTGCAGGGGTTTTGTAATTAATTTATCATTTAGTATACAGTATATACTAAATAAATAGATTCTTTAAAATGAAAATAAAACCGATCCAATGAAGGTCATTTTGAATTTACCTCCCTTTTACAGTGGAAAGGAGAGCATTGGGTTGGTGAGATGAAAAGGTTGCATATTTCATCCTGACTGCTGAGAGGAGCTTTAATAGAGTCAATAAACTGACCTTTTTCCACCAGATGAACAGGCTTAATGCCCCAAGGGACAGAGAATACTGTGGGTGACCTGACCACTCAGGTCAACATAGCAGCACTATTGCTAGGGAACTGTAGCTCCACTGCCTCTCTTTCTCCTCTCGCTCCACACTCTAAACATTCCGATGGGCAAGTCTGTAATGGACTTAATGGACAACAGCAAAAATAACATTAGAAATAACAGTCACCAAATGAATGAGGATCATCACAGAAACAAACCAAGTCAATACATCACTCTACATGTATAAAGTCAGTATCTTTCTGCTGCTTTGCACTCAGATTGGTTTGTTGGTCCATCTCATCACGTCCATCATGGACTCCCCATTTGAATAAAACAGCATGGCAATCCAACATTATAATCTGCCTAATTAGCGTGTCTAATAAAAACAGGAAAAAAACCTGCTCTGGAAATGCAGTTTCTTGTTTGCGACACAATTTTAAACCAGAAATAAGGAACATTATGGGACCAATTTTTCACGACAAGACAACTGTAACTACTTTAATTCCTTAATTATAATCTGGTGGGGGCACACAAATAGTTGCCCAGCAGATTTCGATAGTTACCAGTGCTACTTCTACCCCCCTTCAGATGCCAATGTAGATGTATTAGGATGTTAGCTTTTTTTCATATTGGAGCTCTGAGAGCAACTCTCTAAAAAATGATATTTAAAGAGATAATTGGATATTTACAGTAGCATATCTCAAATTATTGTTTACAAAAGGCCATTGTTGGCATCGTGAACAATAAAGCTCGCTCTCAGGCTGCTGCTGACATTTCCTACACGATTAAGTCCTAATTGGAAGAGAAGGAGTTATAACGCTTGTTTTTGCTCTCAACATTTTTCACCAGACCAATGAGCACCCCAACCCCGGGAAGAAGTTCAGTGCAAGAGGGTTCCCTCGTCACTGCTACCTCCCTGACAATGAGAAAGGCAGGAAGGTAAGAAAGCCATGATCTAACAGTAAAAAGCTTACTGTGTTGAGTGAATCCCAGTGCACCTTGATGCAAAGAATGGGAAAGCTTTCCTGCTCTTTCTGCAATCTGTGCTTGTATTTAGCTTTACTAAAACTTAAAATGACTTGTGTAACCCTGGTTTTCTGAGAAGCATAACAATGTCTCTCATGTTATAAAAGAGGAATGACATTATAATTATATGAAGAATTATTATACTTTTGTCTCTCCAGGTCCTGAAGCTGCTCATCATGGCCTGGGACCGACGCCTCATCTTCACCATCGGCACGTCCAGCACCACCGGCGAGTCGGACACGGTGGTGTGGAACGAGATTCACCACAAGACGGAATTCGGATCCAACCTGACCGGCCATGGCTACCCCGACCCCAACTACCTGGACAACGTCCTGACAGAGCTGTCGGCCCAGGGGGTCGGTGAGGACAACTTGAAGGACTGATAGCGGCTGAGCTGATTCACAGGATCACAACCCAACACGCCCCGCCATCTCCCAGAGAACAGGACACTGCATGACGGGCCAACAAGTAGCCGACAACTCTTTACTCCCCACAAACAAAAATATCCTGCAGAAGTGGTGGCACAAGAGCAATGGACGCAAATTAAATGACGTGGTTATGGTCAATATTTTGATTTGTATAACCTAAGGTTCCCCCCCCCCCTGCTGTCTCTTGATCCAGAATACAAAGACAAGGTGAGATTTCTGTCTTGGTAAATTGTATTTAACCCCTTTTAGATTCAAACTGAAGCTGTTCCTCTGCACTTGATGAGGGCTCATATTTGTAAATGGGCCCATATTTGTAAATGCTGAACTCCAGAATGCATGGCCCAGACTAACGCTGCATAATGAAGGTTGGGCAAATATCTACAATCGGGTAAGGTGTCAGTTTCTTGCTTGATATTGTGAGGTGAGATTTTAAGAGAATTTTAGCATTTTGAATAATCCAAATGAATTGATTATTTGCGTCCCTCCTTTTCTCTAATAATTAATTATTGGTGACAGTAAAGTGGTGAAACTTGGTTTTGTGATTTGAAGGAGAGGATTTTAGCTTTTTTTGTGATGTGTCCGTTATGTTGCACTGGGCATCTCTGACATTTTCCACTTCTAAAACCTTCGGTCAGTTCTCTAAAATGGAAGTGTGTTCTGTCGTGCACGAAGTAGATTCCAGAGAGATAAAGGCTATGAAATACTAGTGTTTGGTAATAAACGTATGTTGTATTGTCAACCTTGTGACCCGTCTATGAGAGGACGCATGAAATAAATGAATCAAGCATCTTACCAGTCAGTTTGATGCTAGTTGTGAGGTGTTGTGACTTGACAGGCTGAGGTTGTGAAGAGGGATTTGCTATGCTCCAAGGTTAAACTCATTTGTTTTGTTGACACACACATGACGCCGACCTCTGTGAATATGAAGCCTGCATTATTTTTCTCCCTGTTGGAGACAAATCCTGGCCTCTTTACAATCCATCATTCTGACCATACACAAGAGGTGAGTGTGTGAGGGCAGGCTCTGTGGCATTAATATGCTGGCTTGAGGTCCTTTAGGAGAAAAGCTGAACACGCTTCTAGCAGATGGACGTTTCTCTTTCAAACACCAACAGTGTTGGTCCCTTGGAGATCCACACGTCTCTTGAGAACTTGTTTTCTGCTGGGCAGTACACGGGGATCCACTGCTTGTACAGCGAGCAGGGAAACGTCTTATTCTTTGCGTCAGCTCATTCAGAGTTGTAACAGACGATCCTTAAGTATACCCCCCACTTTCCTTCCCCTCCCCTCCCGAACAACAGCAGAGCACTTCTGTATGTACCTTCTTCTAGTATGTAGTTCTCATGCTTTTTTCCTACGCTCCCCTGTTTCCACCTTCAGATTTTATGCCCATGGGGTGAAGACTGTTTGAACATCCTTGGAGGAGGTCTTGGAGCTGTTTCTACGCTCTGAGATAAAAGACAACCCAGTGCTGCATAATTCTCCATTAATATATCTGATCAGTTTTAATGAGAGCGGGTGTTGATGTAAGGTTTACCGTGTGGGCACCCAGCTGTGAGCTTAGTTTTGGAGTGAATCGTAGTCTTCCATAGCACTTTGAGGCAACGGTTTGGTTCAATCAGTCATTCGATTTTTTGGAAAATATAAAATTGCAACTAAATCTGTCTATTTTTAAGTTGTTTATAAACCGGCTTGCGATGCTTTGAAAAATAGGCCTATCTATGATATACATTTGCAGATGTGATATATCTTTAAATTCAAGCTCAATTTGAGTCGATGGCGTAAGTTTAATTTATTTTTATACTCTTCTATATAGTAAATATAAAGATGGCCCACATATCTATACACAGGCACATGTTAACATCAATACATAAAATCTGGCAAAGATGAATTTGTCAGTATGTCAGGGACTGTTGAAATATGTACGACATGTTATGGACGTCTTATATTACAAGTAGTCTTAGCGTATGCTGCTCTCGTTACCTTAATGTAGAATCTGTGTAGTTGATCCCCTGTGGGACTCTAATAAATACAGTAAATGTGTCCTTATTATTGGTGGGGGAGCTTTAGCAGCATGAAGATGTCCGTTCCCCCCAAATGGGCCATTTCTCTTTTTCTACTTGTCCAGAAATGAGAATGGATGCAGTCAGCGATCTCTGTTCAGTTTGATGGTGAAAACTGCACGCCTGGGTTAAATAGATGCTATTTCTTGAGGTTTGTTTTAAGTTAGCTGGAACAACAGATTGGAGCGGTTGACCTAAGTAAGTTGTCAATCAAAGTACACTTACATTTTTAAAAGGCCCTGAAAACACAATACAGTTTTCTCCCAAAGTTAACAGTTTTGTTATTTTACACGACATTGTTTTTGGTTTGCGTGTCTTTGCATTTATGTTCATACACAAAGCAAAGTGTGTTTTCGCCTGGCATTATTCGCACAGATTCAGTATATCTATATATAATATATATATTTATTTTTTTTCAGGGGCTTTCAATTACTTTTCTGTGTTAAACTTCAACTTTCTGGCAAAGGCTTCAACAAACTACTTAAAAATATTTGTAAGTGTGATTTTGGACCCAGGTGTTAAAAACAAATATTGTTTGGCGTTTTCCATCTCAAGCTCTCTCCTTCACAACCTTTTTGACTCCCTTTATAATACGGGACAGCAAGAGAGAATGCTTCCAACCTATCAGGGAATTTTTTTTCCACGTTGAGAGAAGTTTAATTAACCAGAGGAATCCAAATGTTTGCTTCTTCGACTTTTCCTTTCCATGTGTTGGCCTTGTAGTATGAGTGATTGCAGGCCCTTAAGACTTTTCAGGTGTGTACAGACTTATATGGGATTGATGAATAAAACATGGTATGGTATTGGTCTGATTGAGAGAGATGGTGTATATGCAATTTACTATTTTTAAGATCTTATACATGATTTTTGTGTAGCAAGAAGGCATTTTTTTGTTTTAGATGACAATGGATGTTTTCTTTATGGGGTACCGACTGTACCTCATGGATTCTAAAACAAAGGGGTTGCGATCCGAAGATCACATTCTGTGTACTAGAAAACATATATTTTTGATGTCTTTTTTTTAATGACGATTGTCTCTAAAAGAATTATTACACAACATTGCTGTATAACTCTGATTAAGATTCATACCATACTACTTTCCATTTGATCAGAAGTGGAATAAGGGGTGGAATCACTTTAATCCTAACGTATGAAGTCTACAGTTGTACTCTCTCGTATAGTATCGACTGCAAACTGTACTTCTCTTTCTAAATGATACCTTAACATTTTGTGTGGATATACTGTGTGCTTGTATCTCTTCTGTGCGAGTGTGTGTGAATGTGTGCCAAGTGCATCTTATACAAATCTTAGGTTCATGTCCTTTAAAGATACAGTAATGTTCTCCGAGAGGTGCATGTTAACCAACTGTGAGCAAGTTTATTGACGATGCATATATGAAGGCCAATCAATGTCACAAAAAGGCAAGCACAAATGACATCCAACTCATGCTTGGAGGGCGAGGAGCATCCCCTGGTGCATGACTTCTATCACTGCTCTTCTGCTCGCTAAGATTTCACCTGCTTGTGAGTGTTTTTTTCTTTTTGACAGTAGGTGGGCGGAGCCAGTCACCATTGTATCACTGAATTTAATTGGTTACAATCATCGTCTTTGGATTGGCCGCATATCACTCCCGACACAAACGCTAGGTGGCGGTGTAAAGGCGGGTTTCAATCCGCCACTAAACCGTATTCCACTAGGTCTAAAACGCGCGCACGTGGATCTCATTTGTGCTCACGGATTTGACATTTATTTGCCTTCGTATGCAAAGCTTTTTGCATACGAAACATCATAGCTTCTTTAGAGATATCACCCAGGTCTCCTGGTGATTTAGCACTGTGGTTTTGCATCTTACTCCAGTTAGTTAGAAAGGTTTGTTCCTCTATCGTGTTTGATTTAAGGGGACGAGGCAGCGTTTGGCTCCTCTCCTCACTCTTTTGACCACATGTAAAACACAAGATAGTTTTACATCCGAAGTACCCATTTTAATTGACATTTTCAAAATCATGATTTTTGTGGTTTAATTTCTCTTAGGCGGTCTCTACATATTGCTATTTAAAATGGTTCGTAAAGAGAAACTGAGATCAACCAAAAGCAAGATATAGAGAGACATTGATTAAACTATAAAGGGCTTCTTAATCTATCGGTCTTTCTTGAATTGTGATGACCTTGTTGCATGTTTGTGTGTTTCTTGTGGAAAAATAAATGTGCCCTGGTCTGGGGTAGTTTGTTTGACCTTTTGTCATCTTGGCTCCAACCCTTATTTTTCCCTCCACTTGGTGGCATGTCCTCCATTGAACTCCACCATTTCCTTCTGCCCAGGCAGCTCTGTGCTGTACTCATTATATGGTTATAAATGAGCTTTGCTGGAGCTGTGGAGTGCAGCAGAAATAGTTCTCAATGGCAGTCAATTTGCATTACCCTCATTTTCTGTAACTATATGTTGTTGCTGTGGTTGGCGCATATATAGACAGGCCTTTCACCGAGGGAGATCAGCTTACCGTTTAAAACACCCCTCTTTCGTCAGGCCCTTACCCATCAGTTCAGGTTTCACTCTTCTCCTTTTTCCTCCTCCATGCATTGCTCACCTCTCATGCCTAATGAGAGAGCTAGAAGCAAGGGCGTAATTTCATAAGGCAGTTTTGGACCACTTTACTTTTTACAGTCTGAACACTAATGATATATGTGTGGGGGGTGGAACTAGACCAATAAGATCTTCTACCACTCAAGGGACTGATTATTTATAGATTAAGGGCTGATTGATTGAATTTTTCCACAACTGCATCTGGCAGGAAGATGGTTGGAAACAAGTGGTGGGTGAGTGTCTTTCTTCTTGAGGCAATTCATAGGCTACACCTATTGTCAGCATATCTGCTATTCTTAAAAATGATCTTTCTATAAATTTGTTAATGTGATACAGTTGGCCACAAAGTTTGACTATTATTCCTATAATTGTAGGCAGATGCCAGAATCCAGTGTCACAGAAATAGGTAATTTAGTGATTCCTAAAAACAGACTTTCATACAAGCTTAATTGTATTAAAATGATTAATTAATTAACGACAAAAGGATACGGGAATGAAATAAAATGATTAATAAAAAGTGCAAATATCCAGGCTGGTTTCAATGTGTGCAACATGGTTCAACTTGAAATGAATGCAGCTTTAACTCTCATGACTTTATATTATTTGATCCATCATTGAGACGGTTGCAGGAGGACTGGTGTTTACACGGCCCATGGGACTTATGGAAGAGTCCTCAGGTTTGTCCTAATCCTGCGTATATTTGTCATTTTCTTCATGAACATTTAGCAATTCTCCACTTTCCATCATTGTTGTTGCCGTCGTCTTCTCTGCGATTTTTGTGAAATTGCAATGCCAACTTTTAGGTGCAGACTGCCACCTACCGTACTGGATTATGTAGAACAGGATCTAGTTTACATTATTCTGTCTTTCCAGTATCAATGAGATAAATATGACTATACATTCTTTAAAGGTGTTTTATTATTGTTGTTGTATGCTTTTTCTTTAACTGCCAGTTGTGTTGCATGGTAAGACAGGTGGTTTAATTTGTCATATACTTGTGGATATTCAGCCTCAACGGATGAGGCTGACGATCTGGAAAGAAGAGGAACATATACAGACTGCTGAATGAAGTCATTGTAAAGTTTTTAAAAAAGTCATTAAAAAGTCATAGTATAGTATGTCATAATAAAATATATCATATAAAAGTGATTGAATGGTATCTCTAAAAAAAGGAATAGTATAGTATGTTGACAATTAACAGTATATGTCATAAAAATATATAACATAATATATTATTTCACAAAAAGGCAAATGTATAGTATGTCAAACAAAATTTCATAAAAATCCTATTGTATGTCAAATCTTGTATGCTCAAAGAAATTGCATTATGATTATTGCTGCCTCCTTGACTTTAATTCTACCCAAGTTAACTTAATAAATATATAAGGTGTCATTTTTGTTTTTCAGGTGGGAAAAAATGCCACCAGACATATTAGCTGACATAATAGTTTACTGAACAATGCAGTTGCGTTTACTTCACATTAAAAATCCACTTGGAACAAACCATCATGGTGTATTTGCAAAATAAAGTACAGGCAGTAGTGTTTTCTCTTCTTTTTTCAGAATAAAAGCCCTCATTCAGGGAGTATCAAGTTCTTAAGTGACGTCTGAAGTTTACTCTAGTTGAAGAATGTAGAAAATTGATTGTCATGTCTGGCATGTGTACTAAGTGTTACATCTAAAGACAGGAAGAGTGTTTACGCCACTCATAAATATCCACAGTTCTTCCTCTAAAAGAAAGACAGACACTACACTAGCTGTGCCAGAATATAATGGAAACAGCTCCACAGACAGGACGGCCTATTGAGGCTGTCTGGGAGATCACAGATTTGATTTCTATCACACTCACTTACCGTCTATTTAAGGGAAAGACACTGAACACTACTGCTCTATGGGAAACGGCCTTACAACATGCCTGTGTACAGTTCATGTGTCCCACAGATATGTAGAGAGAATTGCGTGATTTGAGTGCTTCAAAAAGCATTTTAAAAACAAATTTGGCCTCTCAAACATATCCTGACACCTGTGAGCCAAATATTGTGGCACAAAAATCGAAAGAAACTGTAAACGTATCAAATGGGAACATCTCACATGATTGTTACTTCTATTGTCTCAATTATATGTATGGACATACAATTGTTAACATGTAGATATTATCCTTATGACTTTAGGAATGGCTACATCAAATGTTAGGACTTTTTAAATATGCAAATTACATCAGAACCAAACATTTAAGTTGACTGGCCATAGCACCGAAACAAAAGCACATTGTTTTGTATAAAGGGACCAAAGCAACAATTACATTAATATTATTTCTGCTCATTGTACAGGCAGCATTATACTGTGGCATGTGCGCCAGTATTTCAAAAACTCATGGTGCTATGATCTATAACGTTAATGTGACTGCTACATTGCGACCATGGTGATAAATTGCCTCAATAAAATACAAAACGTTGATGAAAGCAATATCAAAACACCTTCAGGTACTGTAGATTACACTACAACAAGCTTTTTGCATAAAAATGTGACCCTGACTGAGGTCCTGTACAGTATCTCAAAATATAAAAGCTTCTTTTCACATTTCACAACAAGTGTATGTAGGCCATGCAAGAGATTGTCAAATCATGCTTCAAAGACCCTCGCCCCCCCCCCCCTTTGTCGTCAGGTATCATAATCTCTCCCCGGCGTTGTTGAAGTCAGTGGCACTCAGAGAATACAAAAGATTCAAAGTGGCAGGATTCCCTTTTTACAGGCATTAGTAGTGGGATCCAAGTCTGTGTCGAGTCTAGGGATTCAGAATAACACTGGTGCCGTCCTCTTTTTCTCTGCACTGGAAGGTGGCATGAGCCTGCTCCAGATCCTCTATCACCACCAACAGCCGGGCAGCAACGCTCTGACCTGGCTTCACCAGCTGAACATTGCATTCTGCACCATCTGTGAGGCAGAAAGTGTACAATGCTATCCAACAGAAATAGATCATCTTGATGACAACACAAGGCCATCCACATTCATACAAGTCCCTCCACCATGGCAGAAAATGTAGAGTTTAGATGGAGCTGCAGCCTCACCTGGGTGAATGTCAGAGTTGATCGGTTCTCTATTGCTGGATGTCTGATCAGCGTCTGGCATCTCTACATATTTTTTCCTGAAATATATATCAGAAATATGAATCTTATGATCACTGACTATTCTCCAAAAGCAGTTTTTTCTTTGCAGGGCAATGCATTCCTGTGTTGCAACATTGACCTCTAGTGTGCAGTAAATGAACTGCATGCTGGAAATGTTTACAGACTGTTTCCTCCACCGACCTGAGTTTGTCTCTGCCCTGGAGAAGCTGCTTGAATATGGTCTGTGTCTCTACATCAGGATCCAGCGGGTCACTCCAGTCACCCAGTGTCACAGCTGAGTGGGTTCTACTGCAGCCTATAACTGAGAGCCAGCCTTTCATTGAACAGTGGTGCTCCTCACAACAGGTAAACATTGCATATCATTCAACTTGCTAATTTGACGGCGGTCTCATGGTAATACAAGTTTGTACATTTTTAATGCTAATAGTCCTGGTGGCACTCAAACCCCAGCACACAATATTACCCTCGGAACACATGTTGTATAAACAATAACTGATGAAACATTTCTGTTGCTCAGGACTCTGAAAACCCACACAAGAAATGTAATCAGATGTAGCTTTCAGACGGTGACTAAATGTAATTGGTCAGAGAAAATTGCATTATGATTCTCAGAGCTTGTTCTCCACTGATGCAACAAAAACATGGCAGCTACAAATTGAGGGTTTATTCATTAAATACGAATCAGCAGGAGCTCATTTGCTCTTTGAAGCCATCATCAAGCAAATTGACCGGGAGTGAAATAACGTATGTCGACGGTCAACAATGCTGAGATTATGTTAATTCCTGATGCTCCTTCTGGGGGAGTGGTAGGTGTAATTCAAAAGTAGTTTACATAGATACATTACATCCTGAGTCCCAATAGAAGGATTTAGAAGTTTGTGCAGCTATAAGAAGTAATGAAAGCAGGATTACCAGCACGGTCCGCCTGCAGGCAGCAGGTCCACTTGCCACTGCGATGAGCCCCTGGGTGGAAAGAGGGCAGCATGCGCTCATTGTAGATGCTGACTTTCCTGATTGCCGACAGCCACTGGTTCAGCTCATTGACATTCTACATAGACACAAATATACCATGAGGTGGTCTATTAAAGTCATTCTGAAATCAAAGCAGGAAAAATGTTGCAATGCAAAAGTAATCAACTAATAATCCTTGAAGTATTACAGTAAATGGTAAATTAAATTACATGTTTTGTGTTTACAATCTATATATATATATATATGCCTTATTAAACGAACAATTAAATATGGATTCATCAATTTGTTTATTTGATTTGGACAGAGCATGTTAATGAACATCAGTGTAAAAATACAAGCTGTAAACATGCCAGAGTTAGGAAGAATGCTATACCATAGTCAGCTTAATTGTCTTTGATCTAAACGTTTCTATAAGAAAGCCAAATGTCAAGAAAGTGGTGGAAACAGCGCCAATCCAAGAAAAAGCATTTTCATGGCAAACTGAAAAAGGTCAAGAACTTTTTTGGTGACTGACTGGTGTCAGTACCAAAGCACCTTGCACTGGATGTACATGGTGTGCAGCTGTCCGTCGTGGTCCTGGGTGATGACCTGCATTACATTCTGCTGCTGAAAGGCATTCTCATCCACCCTCTCCACGGCACACACACAAAGAATAGGGATTGAGGAGCGCACCTGCAACAATTTAGCCACAAACCACAACACCAATAAACAGAAGTATGCAGGCTGTTCAGGATGGATCATGCTTTTGCATCAGGCGTCTACACTGAGGTTTAAGTGAGATAACATTTGATCACAGAGCAAATTATCGGAGCAGTGTCTTATACTGAGATCCTTTGCACGCTTAGATTTTAGATTAGGATGAACCATTTGAGACAAGGAGGAAGTGCAGATGAAATCAGCATCGCAGGAAAGGCCACTTTAAAGTGTAAATCAGCCACTTCCAGTGGGAGCTCGCTTCACTGAGATTGGAGTGGTTCAACATTGAGTAGAGGGGCCAGGACATTGTCTACAATCTGATTTGCAATGTTAGCATGAATATCCACAGCCTTCAATTACCCCGCGCCTTTATTCCAGTCACACAAAGCCGAGACTGGCTCAAAGAGAGGGCTTTTTACTGGGCTAGAGAGAGCCTGCTCCCCTCTCCGTCTCCCTCTCTCTCTCTCTGTCTCTGGCTGGTGAATGAGAGGAGATCATTATCACAAGGTTAGGCACCACATGGTAATATTACTAATGATGTTCTCACAAGGAGATCAACATGAATACAATAAAGTGAGCTGGGGATGACTGAAATGTTTCCTCTTTTTATGAGCCAAGTTGATAAACGTCCTTAAAAGGGTAGACGCAGTGATTAATTCATCCTCAGAGGGCATATCAGCTTCTTATATAGGATGATTCACTTTCACATGACTTTGATTCAAAGTGAGTGATTCTCTCTGGCAGACATCACTTGTGTTTTGGCCCAGATGTCACAGGAGAAGACAGATTCAAGAACAGTACTAAGCTACATAGCAAACAGATGAAAACTTGAAACAATGGCTGGTTGCCAAAATGGCTAGTAAAGTAGATAAAGATATGTAAATATAAACAATATAGAGCTATAACCTACTGGTTCAGTACTAACCTGCCAATCAGCCGTCTTGGCGTAGGACAGTGTCTCACTAGTCAACCAGAAGTAGCGTTTCTTAAAGGCAAAGCGGGATAGCAGTTGTGGTCCCTCTGCCTTGTGTTTGTGGAGGTACCCCTCTTTAACTGTGACCGAGGGCATGAATACAGCCCTCTGTGGCACCTCAGACACTGCAGAATGAAGTTGAAATAGTTTTAAACAGAGAATGTAAAGAAGCACATGTTTTAGCGTGTTCAAGTCTTCATTTTCTATCATTTGTCATTGTTGGTGCCTCAGCCTCCTTCATCACCACATGAAGGACAGCTTCAAAGAGGCATAACAAGCCTCTTTTTTTCTGTCCAACAAATCCACCTGAAGAGCATTAAATGTCAAACTGGCCTTTAAGAGAAAAGAGTAGGTGTGGTGTGCAGGAGGCGGCTGAAACATGATATATCAGAGGGGGAAGAAGTTTCACAACAACAGCCTCGCTGACACACGACAGTAAGAAAGCAGGCCAGAACATGTTGGGTAACCAGTGTGGCGTGTACAAACGCCTTCTCACTCCAGCTCCCTGCCAGCTCATTAATTATGTCATTTCTTTTCTAGTCTTTCAGCTAGTTATGAATATTTCACCACTACAGTATTGTTTTGCTTAATCCTGATATCAGCTGGTGCTCACTAGCAGCTGGCCGGTGGCTGATTAGCTCAACAGCATGACCTGCTTTCCTTTTAAGTTTAGCGGTGTGTGTTTACTATTGTCATCCTTACCAATGTCATGATCTATGTCAATCAACTTGTCCAGGAAGTCTTTGACAGAAGCCACACTGCGTAGGATGATGGGATGAAGAGGCGCCATCCACTGCTCCTTTCCGTGACCCAGCTGAAGGCCCAAGTTCCCGACGCTTTGCAATGCCTGGTGACCGCAAAGACACAATTTCCACTCAACATTCACATCTTCCACATCAAATCCCCAGTAACTGACAGAACTCAGCGTGAGTGACTGCATATCTCAAAGTCGGAGATCAAAAGGGTCCCTGAGGGCAAGCATGCTGAGAGGCCCTTTGTCCGGCCCACACCTGTCCTAGGGCGAGGAGGAAGTCCCTCTCTACACCTCTCTCTGATGCTGGGCTTTGAACCGCAGTCTGGTCGTGGCACACACAGAGGTAAAAATAGCATGTTCTCTTTCTCTGTAGAGGACCCATGGCAACAGCACTTCAGCACCATGGACAGCAACCACAAAACCCACACGTGGGAGAACAACAAGTTTTCACTTTTCTTCTAAAATGACACCCCGGTTTATAATGACATCGAGGGTGTTTATGAAAGAGACAGTCGGGGGTCCCTTTCTTTCAAAATCATGGGGAGTTCTGTTCCGATGGTTTAATTTGATTTATTTCCACATAAAACAGGACGTTTGAGTGGGTCTACTGTTTAAACTTCATGGCAAACAATGGCATGGCACTACTGCATACTTGGTGTAGTTGGTAAAGCAATCCACAGATTCCAGCCTCTGGGACATAAAAAACGTGTTTTACAAAAAGGAAACCTATATTTATAGGTTATCAATAACATTTCCAGGAAGTGCAGTTTTTATATTGACATAAAACTAAAAGTTACTTTGGGCAGACATTGCCGACTTAGCATTATGTAATTACCTCACAAGGTGAAAAGCAAGGAACGGCTGAGTGCTTTTCCTGCTCTTATTGGGCATCATGCCACACAAAAGCACTGCTGCCTGCACATATAGTATAAACATTGCACGTTGCATTCCTGCTTCATATTTATTTGCTTAACACTTGCAAATTAAAATTCCTCAACGTTGCCAGACAGCATGTGTCCTCGCATCCTGTTTACTTTTTCAGACAAGTGTGATGTCTGGAATAATTTAGCCATAACAGTGTGTGTACGTTTGTCTGCATTGTGAATTGTACCTTGGCCAGCAGCAGCAGCGTTCTGCTTGTACGTGTATCAGCGTGCTGATCCCTCAGCTGGAACAGTTTAGGTGTGAGGATTGCAGGAGCGAAAAAACGCAGGAAAAAGAATCCACTGATGGCCAGATACTTCACATCCTGTAAAAATGATATTAACAGCTGTAATGGTAATGCATAAATGATTAAATGTCAAACAAACAAGCTCCACGGAGTTATTAAAATGCCTTGAAGAGGTGTTTCCAGCTGTTTTTCTTCTGTGTGTTTTGCTCCAGACTGACCTCATTCTCAGGTTCAGCAAATTGCTCCTCTACTCTCTTGTGTAGCTGTTTGAAGGCCACTCTCATGACAGGAGGACACTGATCGACTGAGCCCACGATTGATTCGATGATGCTGGTTAAGTAGCTCTGCAGCATCTCCACACTGCTGTCCCGCACCTCTGCCTCTGACACTGCACCTTTAAATGAAATTCGTCTTCACAGAGGAGGACAGATAGCGTAAATGACTGAATCCCTGTGTCAGAAAACTATAGAGTATACACAAGCCTAAGACACAGCACCAGCTGTTTTGCGTATGGATTTCTTTAAAATATAGTCAAGTTTACAAAGCCTCTTATCATATAACTGATAGCCCCTCTGTTCCTGATTATGTCATTACATGTGAGAGCATGCTATGCGATTGAGAGCTGAATTGAAGATGTCGGAAGAGACGGTAGACAGTAGACAACGAGTGGAAACAACAAACAAGGTGATGGCAGGTAAATCTACTGCAGACAGACGGCACATTAGATCCTCGATAGACATCTCAGGGGGCTCATAGCAGTTGCCAAGCAACAGCCTCCCCCCTTTTTACATTCCTTTTTTTTCCCATTTTCTCACATTGATGTCTTCCTCTCTGGGGTGAAGTGTAAAGGAAGTGGGCAGTCTCCTGTGGCAGCTTTTCCCTTTTAACCATTTTAACACAGATTGTGAAGTACATGCATGAACATACAACCATCGCGTATCATTTGTGGCTTAAGACAAGCGTCCAAAGCAGATCTGGACTGTTTTTAGGTCAGAATAAAACAATAAATCATGGTTTGCGTTACCTTGTGCGGTTCAGATCGATCTTACATGGGTCCAGCTCAATGTACTTCTTCTCATCAAAGATGCGGTTGATGATGGGCTTCAGCACCTCGTGGAGATACAGCATGCCAACAGCCTGACAGCAAAACAATACCATATGTTAAATACATCTCATTTGCATCTGTGATACAGGGATTGTTTTGTAAATGTGTAAATCTGCATAATGCAAAGAGCAAACAAGGTAGAGTATGATGCAGCAAGGGGACCATAAGACATGTAACTAACCCAGTAGATGTATTTAATAGAGATAGGAAATGTTAAGGAAGAAAGTAGCAAAAGATTAGAAATAATTAATTGTCAGATCATGCTTTGACTCAAAGTAGCAACAGAAAAATCAATCACTTAAATTACTAAATAAAACAATAGATACATCAATGCACCTTCATGAACTGTTCCATGGCCTTGGAGGCGAGGGAGTTGGAGCGAAATAAAGTGTTTGGATCAGCTATGAGAGCAAGACAGAAGAGAGATGGATTCGGTTTTCAGAAAATAATAGCATAATTTAACATGTCCCCATAGCTTTTGATAAATATAATTTAAAAAACAACACGGCTGACCATGAACCACAATGTCCCTGGTTTACATCTGGCAGGGACCTTTGTTGAACGTCATTCTCCATCTCCCTCATTTCCAGTCAACTCTCTACTGTTGTCTGTCCACTGTATTAAAAGCTTCCAATGTGTGTAATAAAGCAACATTAAAGCTTTCACAGAGACCCTCATCAGGCACATAATCAACTCGACGTAAATCTCTGAGAGTGCTTTATTAAATTTAACTGAAAGCTATTAATACAGTGCGTGGATCCTTTGTCTGTTTCTGCCCTCAATTCAGGCTTTTGGTCTCACGTGTTCATGCTTTTTTTTCTTCTATTTATCGGCTAAGAATTGATCTTCTTTAGAAACACAGAGCCCAGTGTCACAACAGAGGGAAGACTGACCTTGCTGCAGCATTACTTAAATCCTTCAATGTGGCGATACGTAAATATCCACAGTGACGGGACTGGGTTGCCAGGTAAAATATTTTGGTTTTAAAGATCAGAACGTGTGGAGAAATGTGGGTTTTTGAACATGTTCCTTTTCTCTAACCCGGCGCCCAATTGTAATGTCTGGCTGCTTGCGACATCTATTCTTGACCAAGCAGTTACAGTTCGGATCATGTGGAGTTGCTATGGTAACATGGGCACTATGCTTATTATCTCAAACTACACCAACTAAACCGAACCCGCAGACCAGAGCACGGCTCTGTGTGAGTTAGCAATGGGGATGTGGTGCGGAGGCAAAAACATGACTAATACAGACAACAGAGAAGCCATGAAAAGAATGTTGGGCGAGTAAATAATTGGCAGCAGGGTATAAAACATAGTGCTGTTAGACTTGAGCTGCCCACACATAGATAACAAATGTTCAGAGACCTTGATGTCAATTCAGAGTTTAAATAGATGCATCCCTCAGAAGGTTTCTCTGACTAATACAAACACTGACTAATAGAGATAAACTTGTGTATGTGTGTTTATTATGTAATCACGGTTGGTACATGCTAAATGTTTTGAACTAATATCTCTGCATATCTGCCATTTCCGTCGGTAAAGGTTCGGACTGACAGTGATCTAACAGTTTAATCTTACTGGTGTTGTTGACCTCTCGCGTGTTGAGGTAATCCAGGAAGGGCACCACCAGGCCCTGGCCCAGGTAGATCTTCACCAGGGTCATCGCCACATCCTGTCGGCTCTCAACCGTGTTCACCTCCTCCAGCATGGTCAGTGCACTGCTATCCTCCACCTGCGGAGAAGAGAACTCAGGTCATGAACCACTACTAACACGTACAAGGAGTTTTTCTGTTGCCTGAAATCCAACACAGATTTAGTGAATTGTGGTGGAGTCAAATGCATTACACTACTAAACAAAAACAGTGATCCCGACCTCTGTAGGGGAGATGACTGACTCCACCAGAAGGTGAATGAGGGGCTGATAGTACACAGACGGCAAGATCCGGTCCTCCACCAAACGCACCTTCAGACGCAGCGCTCCCAGCTTGCCACTGGCAACAGAGGACAATACCACAGAACCAAAAAAATAGAGAGATTTTCAGCACACTTTGATCTTATCATGAGGTAGGCTCCCATTAAATAATATCATGGAAAAGAAAGCGGGAAAAGTGTCTATGACAGCAACCAGAATATTATCTGGAAAAGAAACATCCATGAACTCCTGGACTACTTATTGTTCTGTGAGTGAGGACAACCAAGGACACTTGCACTTGTCATTTACACTGTTTTTGCAAAGTACTTTGTACGTAAGAAGTGTGTGAAATCCATAAAAACTGATTCAACTGTTTACGTATAATTGCATATAATTCCTAAACGATCTTAGAAAATGTCAATATTCTTGTAAGGTGTAACACCGATAATATCAAATCAATAGTAAACAGTGACACTGAGGGTTTGTTAAATGTCTGGTACAATATTATAACAGGCTTTCTAAAAACAACGTTACGGTGTCCTTGCGGTCAAGAAAACTCTCAAAGAAGTAGTTTTAACATTCCATAGGGGATATTTTTTGCTATTACTGCTCTTTTTTTTAGGTGAAAGTAGATCTCTAACCAGCTTCTACTCCGCAGTATATTCCCCTTTAACTCTGAGTCATTTCCTATTGAACCTCTTTGATACTATTTATTTTGGCAGTTCACTCAGCTTTCTTTGTTCTCAAATTATCTCAAAGAAGAGAGATCTGGTTATACACCTGTGCTAGTTCATTAAAATGCATGGAAGAAAGCACGGAGGGGAACAAATACCTTTCTTGAGTGCATTTTAACACACTGATTGCTGTTCAATTTGCATCTTAAAGAGGAAATGCTTGTCTTAGTTATGCAAACACACAAAGTCACCACACTGGACAAACAAGCAGGCCCATAATCCTCACCCAGCATCAACCTCATTGTTTCCCAAGGGAAGCAAACGAAACCAGCTCTCTAACGAAGGTGTCTTGTTCAAACAAGCAAAAGGGATTTCCACCTGTGAAAAGAAAGAATAAACAAGGAGACAATATCAGACAGGAAAAACAACTTTAAACTTCATGCATATTTTGGTGGGAAAATACTGTGCTTCCAGGAGAAGCATATTGTGTAGTGATCACAACATGAAATCTATAAGAAAAAGATGCCATACTACATAATTATTGCATCCTCACCTTTCCCAGAAAGTCATTTTTGCCCACCATGTCCCAGTCCCAGACCTCCACAGTGACAGTTCCCTCCTCACTCAGCTCCTCTGGATCTAACTCCAGCTCCAGTGTTTCTCCCCAGTGAGGGAAACGGGTCTTCTTGATAATCTAAAACCCAGAGGGTCGGGGTGTTAGGAGTTCCTAAAACCTTACATGTGTACACTAATATGAAATGAAATGACAACCAAACACCCATCAATTACAACAGCAGAACATGTATCTCTGGCTCGTCTGAAACCAATACTGCACATGCACGCACGTAGAGCTCACCGAGGTCTCTGCACTGTGGTTGTTGAAAATAACTCTTGCAAAAGGATCAGAGGTTCCAGAAATATCTCTTGGAGCCAAGTCTCTGCGGGCATCACCAGAACAAAAGACAACAGAACTGATCAATGCATTTGAAATACTCAACAAAACTCCTATTACCTGTTCTGCAAATTGAATTGGTAAGCAAAGAAAAACAGCTAAAACGTTCCACTCGACCTTATTTCTTCAAACTCGATTCACATTCATCTGAGCATGTTTGAATAACAGAGTGTCAAGCTCTGATTGACATGCTCATTAGTGCCCTGCCTGGGAGGAAGAGATTGTAGCCTGGGACGCACAGATGGGGCAGTGAGGGGTGTGATAGTGGCAGTATGACTCAGGAGGAGAGTGTGGAGGCCTGCGGGTCGATGCTGATTCGATTTCAGCACAGAAACACTGATGGCATTGCCGGGTCTTCAGCTACAGCAATGTAACTTCTGACTAATTAACAGTGTAATCATTTTTAAACTACATAGATATGTGATAGTTTCACCACTTGCATGTGAATGTTTAGGCCATGGCTGTCCATTGTTATCTCTAAATGAGAAATGATTTCCCCTCACAGCAGAGGCAGGATTTAAAGCACACACTGATGTTACCTGGCTTCAATGACTTGACATCGCAGGCTGATCTTCTCTGTGTCTTTCAGTAGCTCCAGGCTCAGGTGGATTTCTCCCTGGACTTCTTCATCAGGGTCGACCCTCGTCAGGTTCATCCAGCTGTCTAGTCCTGACCATAGAGGCATTATTCATTAAAACAACACTCCTCTCAAAGCATCAAACATTAAGAGAGGATAAAAAACAGAAAAACTAAGTATGCAAATCATATTTTTCTAATGAATCAACTAATTGCTTCAGGACTAATGTCAATTGATCACTTAAATGATCACCAAAAAAATAATATGAAACAATTTTGTTTATTTAAACGTTTCAAAGCAAACAATGCCGAACATTCCCTTGTTAATCTTCTCGATTAAGATTAACTTTATCTTATCTTTGTTTTATTCAATATTAAACTTTAAGTATTTTTTAGAATTTAGATTGTCGATGGGGGGGAAAACAAACAATTTGATGATATAACCTAATTAATTAACTAATTGTTAATCTTTATGTTTTTGAGTAATAACATATGTTTTGCAAAAATGTCTATAATGCCGTAGGCATGCACGTGAATTATGTGATATTGTTTTGTCAGTCATGTCATATTCACTGCATTCTGTTTTATTATTTCAGAAATATCACACATAAACGAGGGTACAACGTGAAGGACAGACTGGAGGAATATTCCTGTGAGTGACTAACTGACTCAGTGTATCGCCATGTAGAGATGAATCACGCGAGTGAAGGCCATGCCAGGTGGCTCTGAGGAGAGACGCATCGATATGCAGCAAACATTCCCCGGTAAACACTTTGAACAATCGAATAAAACTGCAACTTCATCACGACATACGATATTTGAAATGCCGTGTGTCGGGCCAGGACAGTGCAGAAAGTGCTTGGGTGCATGTGGAGGCAAACAGTGCGACTCATTTCTTGAATGTGAAAGCGTCTATGAGAGAGCCAGACGTTAAATGGTTTGAAGCCATTTGAAATGCTTTGGCTGTTCTCCTCATTTCACAGCGCTGCGGGCTTCCTCACAAAAGGAAGGTTTGTGATGCACAATGAAAATAAACCCAGTTTACGCAGACAAGCACCGGGATAGTCGTCATAACAACGCATGCATCAATGTGAGCGATCATTTTATAGCCTGTGAGTTACACAGTTCAACTCAACTCTTAAAATAAATGTAAGCAAATCACAAGAAATGTGCGACAGAGCACTGAGAAACATTCCCAGAGACTCCGTCTAAAAGAGGCATGTCTCCTCACCTTGGGTCATGGGAAGCCATGTGTGTTTAACCTATGAGCTTGCACCCATCCTGTAACAGATTTGTTCAGTCATACCTTTAGCTTGAGATCCAATGGCTTCTTTGCTCAGAGTTATCTTTCCGATGACATCATCATGGCTGTAGAAAGAAGGAAACATTGAAAGAAAAAAGAGATTATCAAATGTAATCAATTGAAAACGCTTTCAAAGTTGTTTGATCTTGGTCGAGGTAAACGAGGTGAATTTGAAGAGACTGATTAGAGTGCTGGTGGTCACGAGAAGAGGAGGAAAAAAAACCTTTAATCACTCAATCTGGGCGACCATCTGCCTGATGATGTTTGTTTATTCAAAGCTCGGAGTCTTTTTTCCCAAAACGTTTAAACTATATGAGGTCCATGTTGGCTCAATCATGAGGCAAGTTAAGCAAACAATCGTGGCTTGAAGGACTACAAATCATCTGGCAAACTCCGTCAGTCAAGAGCAGTGGTTGGATGTGGAATCATTTTGATACAGCTTTGTATGACAGTGTTACCCAATTGTGTCTTCGTCCATGACATGAAAGGAGAGGGAATGGAACCCCATCGGGAGGTGCAGTGTGTACTCTTCCCCCCAGAAAGGACTGAGGTTCTTCCACACTGTGGCAGTCCTGAAGAGAGAGGTTTCACATGGGTGCTTATTAGACCTTATACGCAGAAACACATCACATGAATGTATGCAACAATAGAGACCAGTAGAGTGACGGCAGGAGTCCGTACCGGAGGGTAGACAGATCACATGCTTTTTCCAGTAATATGTAAAAGAAATACTGGGGTTTTGGACCGCAGGATGATTTATGGATGAGGATAAAAGAAAAAAACACGTGTGCCTTTTCAGACTTTTATCTTTTATCATTGGTTCTCCTATTATCGGTAATGTGTCCATAACACTAAGTACCAAAAGTTGGCACTGAATGTTTGCTCAGATATTATTATTGAGGTACTATTTAGATTATTATTTTGCCAATATTAGACCATCTAAATAAAAACGGATTTTAAAGAAAAACAGGTGTATATTATTGAAAGAAAGGTATTGACAAAAATCTATATTTCGGTATCTATACCAAACATACATCATATTGTTAATAGGTTCAAAGGATTTCAAAGAATACCCTATAAAAGGGAAAATCTTTTATCAGTATCAACCTTTCTATTTCTAAGAGTGTACTGTACCCACCACAATCTACCAGCCACATCATGAACATCTCACTGAGGAGTCAATTGGCCAGTAACACTATCAGATAATTAGTGAGTGTCGGCAGTGAATCATTGCGCTGTTTGCTGTAACATGCCAGATGGAACAATAGCCATTGCATTCACCCCATGTTTGTTCTTTCACACGTCAGACATTTTCTTTCTCTCAAATAAATCTGGATTGCTGTCAAATTGCACCACTTGGAAATATCGCACTGTACTACATCTGTACTTTCCCCACTCAAACTGAGAACACCTCTGAACCAGCTTCCAGCATTCTCCTTGGTTACACCATGAGCTCACTGCAATAATTGATGCACCCTCTCCATGGTTACCTGCGGGTGTTTTAAAGGCCGGACCAGTATCAGGTTCTCTGCATTGCATGAGCCACGCTGTGGGCACCACCACCTTGATCATACACTCTGCACTGGCTTACATGTGCAGAGAGTGGAACTGCAAATATTCCAACTGTGATGATAGATGAGCACTTTGACTGTAGGCAATAGACATTCTCTGTCGCTATATATATATATAATATATATATATATATATATATATATATATATATATATATATATATATATTATATTATATATATATATATAAAACAATATACTTTCCATGCACATATATTGCAGATCTTCATTTATAATCAGAGAGAACTCACCTGGCCACAACTTCATTGTCAACTTTTACAATGCAGTATGGATCACTGGTTCCGGAGCTTAAGATGACAATAAAAAGACATGACAACATGAGACATATTAGGATGGTAAATTTTGCCGGTTGGTAAACTTAATCAGTTGTAAGTATGCTGAGGTCAATTCGAGCAGACAGACCAGACTCACCTCAAATTCCTTCAATTAACATAATTCACAGGAGACAACGTCCCAGAAATTGGCGTTTCAAATCTAAGATGAATTTTCTCTGATCTGAGCTATTAAACCGTGTTGAGACTAGATACATTATAAGACATCATACTTGACAGAAACACATGCCATTCAGATATTACTTACACGTCTTTGGCCGGGAGGTTCCTGCCCTCGACAATTCGAAAATAAAGAGATGTATTTTTGGCCATTTTAGTCGAGGAAGCTAATAATCCAATTTATCCTGTTCCCATTCGGTCTTATAAATAGTGCTCTTCCCCTCCGCAAGTGAGTTTTCTTCATTTCATGGCACCTTTGGGCGCGTGACGCCGCACAGCCCACCAGTAGCGCGCGACAGAGGCGCGCATGCAGCCCCAGTCAGTCCAGCAGGTCGAGCACAGAGGGTCACTCAGTGTGGGCAGCTGAACTGTGTTCAGGCGATGCGTCCGTCTTATATCTGCTCTTCTTTTAAACGAGCCAAATGAACCCGTCATGAAATGTCCACTCTGAAATAAACATGATCGAATAAGCTGCGGTCACAACAGCACAAGACATTATTTGTTGTCATATCTGACATTGCTCACTATCTGTTTGTAATTGACGTTATTGTGTTGTTGTTTTTTTAGCGCTTTCGTGCTAATTTATAATGTCCGTAAAACGTATGGTGATAGCTGTTGAGCAGGTCCTCAGGAGCCTCCCTTCTGTGATTCAATGCGCCACCTGGCGAACACATTAAGCTACTGCACGCGCCATTACGGACAGGCATATTGACAGCCAGCAACTTGGGGTCCTTTACCCACAGCTAACAAAACAATCACTTTCCTCCAGTTAAGTTGGTTTAGTAACTTTAACTGCCGTTATCTATTACATATACAGGCTAGTCTTCAATATGACTTACCTATCTGGTTTCTGAAAACGTTTAAATATACAACGAGCCTGCTACTTCTAGCTAGCTTATCTGAATGTGTTAACCAACGTCCCGCTGCTGTGTTCATCTTTGCAGTTAAGGAGATGGATGGTTACCCCGGAGTCACTGACGGCGACTCCACTAAACATCAAGAAAGACATTACTACCTGTTATCTGAACTGCAAACACTAGTCAAAGATTTACCAAGGTAATGGTGCCTTGCCTTTCAGGCGAGACTTCCTTCACGGAATTCAAATGACTGCTTATCAGCCGTACCAGGAAATAAAGCTAGATCTTGATGATTATTTGTTGTGTGTTTTGTTTTCCTCCATGGTTTGTAGCTCCTTCCAGCAGCGGCTGTCCTACAGCACGCTGGGTGACCTGGCCCTAGCACTCATAGACGGGACGGTGTATGAGATTGTGCAAGGACTCCTAGATATTCAGCATCTCACAGAGAAAAATCTGTACAACCAGAGGCAAAAGCTGCACTGTGAACACCAAGGTTGGTGCTCTGCTCTCTTTCTTTTCGTGACTAATGGGGCCTGTTCCGAGAAGCAAGCTCGTGCCCTTTTAACCTGGATGATTGCTCATTCAAACCAGGAGTTCCTTCAGTAATATCAAACCTGCTTCTTGGAACGGGCCTTTAGTGTAAGGTTGTGTTTGCATCCCAGTGTGATGTTTGATGAATTATTTATTTTGTGTGCAGCACTCAAACAAGATCTTGTACGGAAACACAAGGATGCCATACAGTCATGCAAGTCTCACAACCTCACGCTTCTCAAATCTAACCAACAAGCAGAGCTAGAGGTAAGGCATTGAAATCTGGTGCTACGATTATTGCTACATTCTTTTTGGTTTACTAATAGTTGTGTGTTGTGTTGTCAGTCTCTGGAAATCCGTGTGCGAGAGGAGCAAAGAATGATGGATAGGAAGATTGTAGCGGAAATGGATCAAAAAGTGATAGACCAGCAGAACACCTTGGAGAAAGCAGGAGTCCCTGGATTTTTTATCACCACTAATCCTCAGGTTAAAGCCTACAAACGTCTACTCACTGTAGTTAAGATGCATACTAACACCACAAGTAGGGGAGCATAGAAAACATGCTCTTTGTGGTACAGACAAATGCCCAGCAGATGGCAATGTATGTCCTAACTAATTTCTCCTCAACTATTATGTGTTATTTCAGGAGCTGACGATGCAGATGAACCTACTCGAATTGATCCTCAAGCTTCAACAGAAGGAGTCACAATCTGGACTCCTTTGACAAGGAGGCCCAATTCTGCAATAGCCACCGACTGCATATGCTCCCGTTCCAGTAATTGTGAGATCCAACAAGTGTCGGTCAACTTGTGGCATTGATTGCTTTAACGACGTGTTCATCACTTGTTGGAAGTGTAATATTCACCATCAAAAACCGTAGGAGAAGGCTGGTTCTCGAGTGTACAAGTAAGACGTCTGCAGTCTCGGTAGAGAACAGAAGCAGGTTGTGACGACATAGATTGTAAAGCACTTAACTGACATGTCACAGATTGTGAAACTAGGAAGTTAATATGTTGCAAAACCTTTACAGATACATTGTTTACATATTTAAAGAGCATTGAGGGAGTGGGCTCTGACAGAAATTAGAGGATCAATATGTTGCTTACGGGCACAGAGACTGCTGTAACTGGGACTACTTCATGAAGGCCTCCAGAAACCTTTGACTGAAGTGTCAGGTCCAGTGTGCTGGCACGTCATTGCTTATTTATATGAACAGTATTATAATACATTTTCTACTTGTTTTACCCATATTTGTGCTACTTTTGCTTTATTGTGTATAATGTTTTTTTTATCTGTTAAGTTTGCTTTAGTTGTGTGGGCACTAGGGATGTTAACTAGATTTTGAGCTAACACCTTCACATTTACATTTATATTTCTTTAAATATCAGTGTTTGTTTAAGTTTACTGCCCACATAAATAAACAAATAATCAACAATGAACAATTTAATTATTGATAGACATATGAACAAAACCAGTTTGGATGGCAGTATTGCATATTTGTATGTGTTGATTTTCCATTGCATGAATATTTGTTTTCATAAAACAGATTAAGTCTCTCAAAATGTCTTGTGTGAATTATTTTACAGTAATATTTTTCAGTGCAGTCATTTTTGTGTCGCACTGGGTTCCAAATTATTTCACTCGGAGGCTGCGACTGCTCATCACTCAGTGACGAGCCAATTAAAACATGCGCCTGTTCGCCTATTGAGCAACCCTAGGGAACACCATGGAGGATGAACCATGCGTGCTTTTGCGTGTTGACACTGAAGACGCACCTTTTCAGGTTGAACTGGTTTGTGTTGTATTTGTTGTTTGATTTTCGAACGTTGCTCTTATTTTAGTCACTTGAACTATGGAAGTACAATTTTACTTCAAACCATTTGTATTTACTTCAGCTGATTATTTTTTGTATAATTCTCAAACGTGTTTAAATTCATAGTGAGCACCGGATCCGTATAATCGCGCATTCTGCTGTAATATGGGTGGGGCGCAGTGGGGAAGCCCTTTTACTTAAAGGTGACTGTGCCTTTAAGAAGCAGTCCAGGCGGCGCATGCAGGTTTTTTTTATTCCTCGGCGCACCTTCGGCTCCATCACCAGACGATGCACCTCGGTAACTTAAGTCAAGCCGGACCTGCAGCAGAAATGTCAGACCCTGAACAACAACGGTAAAGCAATGCTTGTATTTCTTACGTTATTACGGAGGGCTCTGTCTATGCGGTTACAGACAGAATCATGGGAAATATTCACACCTGCTCACGCACGAATGATTGCGATGTCGCTCTGCATGTTCAAAACATGCAGGAGTAGGGAAGTCTAATAGACTAACGATCTTCTTTTTGCGTCCGTTTCCATTTTGTTTTTAATTATTAATTTGGCATTCAAACAACGTTTATTCCCTTCGTCGTCTGTTCCCTCAACGGTACAGTATGTGGTCATAGATATAAAGCCTTCTGAAGATGAATAGTCTATGTAGTGTAAACGAATCTTGTAGTTTATGGCGCCGGGGGGTTATTTCTAGAAGGGAATAAAGCGTTACGTAATAATAGCAGAGGCGTCCTGTTGTCGCCATATGCCTATCGAGGGCAGGAATCGGATGTTGCACCGCCCAGACCCGGATGATGAGTACTGGATCAAACAAATGACAAGCCATAACACATTGTTTACAGTCAAACAAATAAAAAAAAATGCACTATCTACATCTCACGTCGTTACATTATTTTAAGCTTTTATCGGCGCACCGGATGACGTGGACTTGCCTTGTAGGCTACTGAGTGATGAGTGCTCAGTGTAACACGCAGGCCTCATTGCGCGTTCTAGATAAAATAGATTAACTCAAATTGGTGAACGGCCAGATAGACTATGGCATTGTTTTCTTTCTTTTTAATTATTTGCTCTGAGTAAATAAGCTTTTTTTCAAGATTACTTATAAAGCAAAATGTTACTAATATGCTGCTTTTAAAATCAGAAATGTAACTTTTGGTTCTCATGCATAAAAGATTTCGGGAGCTCCTATTCAACTAACCTATTATTTCCATTATAATGACTATCACCAACGATATACAAAACGCTTATTTCTTCATGCTGTATGTGCTTCAAACAGTAGCCTATGTCCAGCTCAAATATAAACATAAAGTGCATTAAAAGTTAAACCATCATTCTGTGTTTCTTGGCTATGCAATAGGTTTAAAACTTATAACCTGCAGTAGTTTTTCCTCATGCATTTGACAATGTTTGTCTGCTTGTGCTCTGTCTTGTAGGTCAGCTTGATAACCAGGCGATGGATCCAGTGTGATTGTTTCAACAACATCCTGTCCAGCTCTCCAACTCTGTAGCTATGGAAACTTGTCCCAGAGGCTGCACCCCAGCGGTGCGCTTTTGTCAGAAACTGAACCGACTCAAGACACTGGATGATGACATGATGGCCACGTCGCTGAAACGCTGCCTCTCCACCCTGGACCTGACTCTGTTGGGAGTCGGTGGCATGGTGGGCTCTGGGCTTTATGTCCTGACAGGAACAGTGGCTAAAGACATAGTTGGGCCTGCTATCATCGTATCCTTCATTATTGCAGGTCTTGCCTCTCTGCTGGCCGCGTTTTGTTATGCAGAGTTTGGGGCAAGCATTCCCAAAACAGGATCTGCCTACATGTTTACCTATGTATCTGTGGGAGAGGTCTGGGCCTTTCTCATTGGTTGGAATGTGATTCTGGAGAATATGATCGGTGGCGCCGCTGTGGCACGTGCCTGGAGTGGCTATCTGGACTCCATTTTTAACCACGCCATCCAGAACTTCACAGAGACACACATTATGCAGTGGAATGTGCCCTTCCTGGCCCATTACCCTGACCTCCTTGCAGCAGGGATTCTAGTAGTTGCCTCATTCTTCATTTCCTTTGGAGTTCAAGTGTCCTCTTACCTCAATCACATCTTCTCCACTATTAGCATGGTTGTCATCATTTTCATCCTGGTATTTGGCTTTATTCTGGCTGAACCAGCCAATTGGAGCGAGAAAGAAGGAGGCTTTGCACCTTTCGGGCTATCTGGAATACTGGCGGGCTCAGCTACATGCTTCTACGCATTTGTGGGCTTTGATGTAATTGCATCTTCAAGTGAGGAGGCAAAGAACCCACAGAAATCTGTTCCCATTGCCACTGCCATCTCCCTTGGATTGGCAGCTGCAGCATATATCCTGGTCTCCACAGTGCTCACACTAATGGTACCTTGGCATACGCTGGACCCAAACTCAGCTCTGGCAGATGCTTTCTTCCGCCGGGGTTACAGTTGGGCTGGAGTTATTGTGGCAATAGGTTCCATCTGTGGTGAGTGTCTATTTTCAATTTAGAAGTACAATTTAAATGGCTGTTAGACTAAGTATATTATGGTAATGCTTAATGGTTAGCAGTAGTCCTCACTGCACAATGCTATATTCTGATAATTACTCTCTGTTCCCATTTCTAGCCATGAACACTGTGCTGCTGTGTAATCTCTTCTCCCTCCCTCGGATTGTGTACGCCATGGCAGAGGATGGGTTGTTTTTCTCCATTTTCGCACAAGTCAATCCCATCACCAAAGTCCCTGTCAATGCCATATTGGTGTTTGGGATCCTCATGGCCACCATGGCTCTCGTCTTTGACCTGGAGGCATTGGTTCAGTTCTTGTCCATCGGCACCCTCCTGGCATACACCTTTGTGGCAGCGAGTGTCATTGTGCTGCGTTTCCAGCCTAAGAAAACCAGCTCCAAGGGAACCGCTTCCACATCTCCCAACCCTAGCGCTGAGCCTTCTGATGCCCCCTCAGAGTCTCAGACCATAAACGAGGACAGCGGGGAGCTGAAGCAGTACGAGTCTTTCTCTGACAAACTCCAGTTGGTAGAGAGACAGGCGTCAATAGAGCGGCGGGAGGTGGGACAGCTGAAGGCCTACTGGGAACCGTACCTGGGCAAGCTGCTGGGGGACTGTGATCCGGGCGAGGTGGTGGGTTACTGCGTGCTGACTATAATAGTGAGCTCAGTCTCCTTCTGTGCAGTGCTAGAATTTGGAACCAAACAGCTGCATCTGCCTATCTGGAGCTTCACAATGCTGCTGGTGATTTTCAGCTTAGCTTATGTTCTCAGCCTGGCACTCATATGGTTACACGAGCCACAAACCAGCAGCAAAACATTTCAGGTGAGCTCCTTTATGGTTTTTGCAACTATTGCATAACTCTATGTTTAAAATAATTTTTGAATACTGCTGTCTTTCACTTTGTTGGGTCCTCAGATAAACTTGTTTGCTCCACTGCATTCACTGTCCTGGCAGCAACACACATTTAAATTCTGCTCAACATTTAATCTCAACTAAATTGAGACATTTATTTAAAGCCAATTGTTATCGTCATGAAAACTACACCAACTATGATTGGAGTATAATTGACGTGTTATTGTTTTATAGGTACCCTTGGTTCCATTGACTCCAGCTGCCAGTATTCTCATTAATATATTCCTCATGATGAAGCTGAGCTATCTAACCTGGATTCGTTTCACCGTATGGATCGCTGTAGGTAAGAAGGCACCAGAACTCGGACAGAAAACATGCTGGCTGAAGAAAAACTTCTACTCTCCTCATTTGCATAATGCCTCAAGAACAATACTGCAATTCCAATACACGTTTTGGCTCAACTTCAAAGGCGGCAAGCAGTGGGTATACAACACCGCCCTCTAAACAAACACTGCTTTGCATTTTGTTAATCTAAATTTGCAGTTACTTAAAGGGAGCGTTATCAACAGCACACACATGAACTGAAATGAATATTATCTCAGTAGGTAGTTTGAATGCAAAGTAATCAACAGGCAGCCAGCTTCAGGTCTGAAAAGTGAAGCCAATGCCGAATTGCCTTAAACTTGCATTCTGTCTAACAGCAGGGGGCGACGCGTCAGTAACCAATTCAGAGTTTATGCTCTCAATCGCTAGTTCCAAGTCTAAATACGACATGTTCATATAGTAAATTATGATCCCATTTAGAGTAAAATAGACGACAAAGCAGGATAGGCTTTAGGGCATGGCCACTTTGTGATGACGGGTAGCTACCACGGTCAGGTAGTTGTCCGTGTTTTTGTGTTACAACTTTAACCCTTTCACATTGTGTTTTCAGTTTATGAAGGTTAATTGTAACCTTTTCGGTCGCCGAAAAATGTCTTCTTCAGTGCTTGGTTGTTCTTGGCTCCACCCTCTCGTGTCACTTGTGGTTGCAAAAAGCCGAGATGGCGATGGCCGAAAAAACTAGATGGATATGGCAAAAATTTGAGGCCTTTTTAAAACGGTAGTCCACAAATAACTGGGTGATGTCGCGGTGACTACGTCCACTTCTTATAAACAGTATGATCGTAAAACATCTGCCTCGTGAACTTAATGTGCATGAACATTACATCCTCGGAACAAACAAACATTTTCTGCCCACTAAAGACCTTTCACACCGGGGGCATTATTTTGCACGTCATTATATTTAGTTGTTTTGTTATTTTGTTGTTTTTTTAATAAATACTTTCATTCAGAATGCAAATACTACACTTTGAAACGAGGTCGATTCTTCTGAGTTTTCACACCGCGAAGAAATGCATCAAGCAATCACGTTATTTGCAATAGACTTATTTAAAATGTACACTATAGTGGACAACAACACAGAGGCTTATGTAACTTGATTACTGCTTTCAACCATGACAAAGTGAGCGCAAACCAGATCCACTCCTTCTGTTTTTAACTTTCACGAAAAAAAGCCAGAGACATATACCCTGCTTACCAGAGGGAACTCAAACTCACTCAGAGCATTTTGCTAAAAAGAAACTCAATAAAATAGCTTACAATAGTTTAGGCTATATAACAACCTCTAACCCCAGACAGGCTGCCAGACGCTGGGTCAATAGGAACCCAGTAGTTGGTAATCTGCCTGCGCAAATCTTTTCAAACCTTTTAGTGAAAAAGTGTTGCACATTTGCATCACTGTCTGTATGAGTAGTTTTGTTGCAAAATATTCGCAGGTGAGTATTTTGCATTTTCGTGTTGTCTATTTGTCAAGCCCAAGGTGTGTCAAGGGAATAGAGAAAGTGTTTACTTTCGTCAACAACCCTCAGAGAATGTAGATTAATATTAATTAATGCCCTGTCAGTGGGGATCACTGGGGAAACATGATTAGCTTAAGGCTTCTCTTGACTAGTAAGCCATTTTAAGACCACTGTCACACTGCAGCAAGTTAACGAGAAGCACACACATGGAATTTTACACTTGACAGGGTTTTAGGCTCGGCTCTCAGAACAGTTACGGGCATTTACCGGCATTAATGGCCACTAAAGACAAAACGGTAGGACTTTTACATTCGACTCAGAGTTTAGGTGGAATTCAATCCAAGTAATCAATATTACACCAAAGAGTAAATGCAAATACAAATTGATAAAAGTTCTGTATTTCATCAAGCTTGTGACTAATTGAGGGCAGACTGAACTATCTCAACAACTACTATAACAATGAAATGGATTTTCATGACGTTTTGTACACACATTTATGTCCCCTTCACTTTATCAACATTGGTGATGATCTGCACATTGATAGCATCATCAACAGGTCAACATTTGCATTCCCGTCAGCCTCAGTTGTAATTTGTGTTTAGTGCTCATTAGCAAATGTTGGAATGCTAGCACACTAAACTATGATTGTTAAAGATGATACCTGCTTAACTACAGCATGTTAGCGTTGTCATTTTGAGCATGTTAGCATGCTGACACTAGCATTTACCTTGAAGCTATGCTGCCAGCATGGCTGTAGATCTTTGGTATTGTTGGTATAACAAAATGTAGTCAAAGCTTTTATAAACCATTTATGGGTTTTTCAAACACAAATATTGATTTTAAATCAAATCAAATATGAAAGCCATCAACATTTCACAAAATGAGAACACAACCCAAAACTGATATATCCAACGTTGAGACATTTTTTCTCACTACACATCTGTGTGCAGCATTCTTGACTATAATTTAGAGTCATTATGGTTACAAATGTTTCATGTTGTCCCTTTCCCAGGTCTCTTTGTGTATTTTGGCTATGGAATCTGGCACAGTAAGGAGGGAATTCGGGAGATGCAGCCCAAAGACACGGCCGCCCGGTACGTGGTGCTACCCAGCGGCAGCCTGGTAGAGACGGTGCAGTCTGTCCAGCCCGATGGACAATTGGACACCTCGGCGCACCACATCAACCCCTCCACTGCCTCGACAGCTGAGGAGTACGCAGGAAATAGATGATGTGTGACCTAACATCGTCATTACTACTGCCTGGTATTGTCTGTTGTCTCCCACTCATGGGCTTTACTATTTCTAGTGTTCTCTCTGTATCTCACTCCCGTTAGCGTGTGACTGGTCTGCCACAGTCTATACTCATTGCTCTCCAAATGTAAGCACACCACAGGATGGGATGCACGCTCTCTGCTTGTTGTGAAGCCTATTTGTATATCTTGTAATACTCGAATGTACAGTAGGGAGCTTTATTACTGTCCTGTAAGATCCTAGCATCAAAGTTGTTATATCCTCTTTTCTTGCAACCTTGCCAGTTTGTCAAAATACACATGGTTATAGGTTCTATATGGTGCTTGCTTTGTGACAAATGTGTAGTTAAAGGTACTAAAATCAAACAAAAATATATTCAGAGCATTTACAAAGCAGCCAGCTCATGGCTGCCGCTCTTCTCTGCGCTCATACACCACCCCCTCAAGGCAAACACTGTTTGCTTTGTCAGTACTGCCGTCGCCATGTTGAGAGCCGTGAGGAAACAATAGATACGCTCTGAATGTCATATGTAGAACCTTTAAACTCGGTCGATGAATTATTTTTTTTTTTTTAAATGCTATCACAGATCTGGAGCTGGAAAATCATTTTGAGCATATTAAGCAATCATACGTTGCATGTTTTTGTTCTTTAGCCAAGCAGAGGTATGCTTTTGTGAGTTTACATTTTTGCCTTTTTCTCACATTCTCCCGCAAACCTCAGGAGAAACTACAAGCTCTAATAATTTGGATCCTCTTAGTCCATCTCCTCCTTTTGGCACTCATAGACTGCCCCAAGAAAAGTGGTTTCTGGCAAGTTATTTAATCCCGTATTCTAAAATATGTATTTCATTTTCTATTATTGCTGTATACAGATCTCATTAGCTTCAATTTTTCTGAGTTGTCATTATCCTTTTTGTATGTCAGGGTATCTGTGTTATATGTTTTGCATGTACCTCTATTAGTCTTCATCAGTAATTTGTGTTCACTTTTTTAGTGGCTGATAACACTTCAGTGCTTTAGTTAATCTCATACATCTCATCCCATGATCCTGTTCTTTTCTGTGTCACTGATCTTGCACTTGTCCAGTCTTTTCTCACACACGTTTAAACAGCAGCCCTTTACCCTTTCTCCCTGTTGGTATGAGATTATACAAATGTATAGATTATTGAGCCTTTATTTGATTGTGTTTTCCTGAGAGATAATTTGATTATTGAATATATATGTAAGGCAAGCACAAACCTTCTGAATGAAAATCTTCACACAGGGTTGAATATTGGCAGGCAGGCAGACTTTGGTTATGTTAAACCTGGAATGTGTTCCATCTCTCTGAGGCCTCTGTAATCCCAGCAGATTTGCATCAGTCCCTGTCTGCAGTTTGACCTAGATTAGAGAAAGGCACACATGTGAGAACGCTCATATTATATAGATAGCATTCCCATAGTCTACACTTGTAAACAACAGTGTCAATAAGGGAAGGCTTTATTTAGTTTTTTACAGAGGTAAATGTACTTAAAAAGATTCAAATGAATTTAATGTTTTCATTCATTTCAATTTGTGTTTGCATGTGTTGCATAAGAAACCGATGGCCTTAAACCTGCAGTAATCAATGCAGACTAATTCCCAAAGTTGAAGTTATCAGTCTTTATGATTTAGTTGTTAAATTTGTCTGTTAGATCAAAAACAACTCTTACATTGGACTTTCATGCTTTGTAATTAGTAAACCTAAACACAAACATGGAAGACAAGGAGTCATTTTGGCATTCCTCGAATTTTGTACAACTTTGCACACTGAAAACTATTGTCTGGTAATTTTTTGTTTCACAGTTATGCTTTGGATGTCGGGGCCAGTAACAGATATTGACACTGTGGTGCTTTTGTAAGCTAAACGTTCTGTCACTTCTTTCTCTTTCTGTTTTGTGCAGGGAGCACAGTTATAAATGATCCAATTCTTTTCTTACTTCTGAATTGTATTGTACTCTGTACTTGCACACAAGTTCTCAAATATTTCTGTTATAGTGTAGGTCTGTATAAAATGCAAAAGACTGTGTTATAAATGCAAAATAAATGTTTTGAAACGGCATATACAAAAATATAAATACTGGACTAAAATTGTGGATAAAATACACTATAATTAGCAGATTACATAAACAGCGTGTTGTGCATAGAATTTCTAGAATGACAGGATAGTCAGTTATTTGCATGGTGGTCGTGACCTGCCAAACTGTCTGGGAAGTTTGACAGAATGTCTATATTATATATATATTAATATATAATACTAGACATTCTGTCATACATGCAGGGATGTCTAGTATTATATCTAAGCAGGTCTGTAGTACACTCAACCACCTGTAAATAGTCTGATCCATGGCCATTTAGGCATTTCTATACATGGCTTGCTGCTAAATACTTAACCCAAATTGTTGCTAATGTGTAACCATTTATTGATTTAAAATGTTCGATACATGAATTGTTTCTTTTATTGTTATCAAAAATGTAGCATAACTTATTTTGTACAATTAGTAATCAAGCCTCCTGCTGCTTAGAAAAAAACATCTAACAAGAAATAGAAACATTTATCAATTCTTGATTGTACACATTACATTTTCTTGCAACTTACATTAAGAGACATTTTTTCCATAAACTTATGGACAATTTTTTTTAAAGCAGATAAAAGCTTCAATAAATATAGGTTATGGTGTTAACAGTCCAGTACAAAAACAATTCTCTCTTCATTACTGAACTTTATTTAAAAGACACGACTGCTCTGGATTAACTTGACTAAATGCCATAGTTGATCTGAACTAATCGCTTTGTCAGCTTCCATTGCATGCTTGATGACACAGCTATATATTTAACCCCATTTAAGGATTAACCCTCGGGTCATTGGCTGTCTTTTAAGTGAGTGAAATGATAGATCAGGTGTTCATTCAGGTGATAAAATATTCGTGAGAAATCAGAGTGTTGGTATCACTAGTAATGTTAATCAGGTGTTTGCAGTTAGTTACTAATACTTAAATTTTCACTATCTGTCAGGTTTATTTAATACAAGAACAAATAGAGGATATGTTTGACTTTAACTGCTCTGACACAATAACGTTAAGTCTCTTGGGCTCCCTATTAGGCTCAGATTACACAATTGAGCTAAGAGCATCTCAAATTACCACCGCAGAGCAAGCCTCATGCCGTGTGGTGCAAACACCAAAACGACGAGAGAGGAAACATGACCCCATATACAGTATGTGTGGTCTTGATCTCGGAGCACTAATGAGGACTAACTGACTGAAATAAAGGTCTGTGGTGATTCAGCAGAGCGTGAATCCTGTGAGCACTTGCATTTCCATGGAAACATCCTACTCTGAACCCTCATCAGATAGCACTTAAAAATCCATCAACACATCTGTGTCATTGTTTGTGTCCCACTCAAGGTTGTACAAACTGCCCATCTACTCAGAGCCAAGTGCATCATCTGCTGTGAACGCCACCCTATCAGATACATCCAGCATATCATATATCCAGACATTCAACAGACATGAATACCCTATTAAAAATAACAGTGCTCCGTACATATGTCCACAATTAGTTTTATATATACAGTGTATGTATTCAACTTAACATAATGACAAATGTAGTGGCTGCAGTGGTAATCCATTGTCATAACTTGTAATGTCATTGAAAATTACAAAATAATTAGTGTTAGTGTGCTATAATGTACAATAAGACATCATGACGTATTAATGTAATGTGCCTTTTTATGAGCTTTGTAGTCGTTGTCCTTTCTCACTCCAGCTTCAAGAGCGTCTTCTTTTTTACTGTGTTTATGCATTCAGGGTCAAATTTTTTTCCTCTGATTTGAGCTTCTGGAGTGAGAGAGAAGAGAACCATTGCGTGTTTTTGTTTGGCTTTTAGCAGCAGTGGCGTCCATGTTGAGGTGGAGGGTTTGATGGTGAAGTTGCAGGGAAGAAGGGGAGGCGGAGGCAGTGGACACACGATCCTCTGACCCGGCTGACTCTAGACCACTTTCCCCACGTCTTGCTTCCCTCCTTCTGTTATCGTATTCCAGCCCTGCTGCACTGCTGCTCTGCCTGTGGTACAGAGGAGAAATAAGGCCATACCCAAAACACAGCGGGATGGTTAATCATTTATTTAAAAAATGATGCATAATGCCACATGTGTTCCAAAGTAACATGTTATCAAATCAAACTCACAATGGACTCTTTTGCATTTGTGTCAGGTGATTTTTTTGCTCTTCAACAGATGTCTGCTGAGGTGAGGCTCCCTGTTGATAAAAATATACAGTCTAATGCAAATTTCAACATCCACAAAACCAACATGTAGCAGATGAATGAGAGTTAATGTGTAATACACACCAATTCACATATGTTCATCCACTTACCCTGGTGGCATTATGTTGTGCTCTTTGCCTCAGTTTCACAAGGCTGGTGTACAGGGTTGTGTTTTCTTGCTCCAGAATTTTTATGCGCAAGTTATTTGCCTGCAATTGTTGCTCCACATTTCCTGTACCTAGAAACATACAATGAACAACATTTAAACACTTAAAACATGACTGCACGACTAAAAAAAGAAGCAGTTGGGAAATAAATGACTGGATACATGTTTGTGTGCATTCCAAAGAAAAGGGTAGCTGTCTGGTGCTCGAGAGGAGTGTAAACAGTACTGAGCGAGTTTTATTTACATTCAATTAGGCTGTCAGCCAGTGGATGACTCATGCAAAATGTTAATATTGTATAGACAAATATTGCATCACTGTCATACTCTTTGGTTGGGCCTGAGGGCTGAGCTCTGGGAAAGCCACCAACAGCCTCTCTCTCTCCTTCAAAGCTTGCACATACTCCTTTAGCTCTGCCACACTGTTCTTTAGCTCGCATGTGTATGTTTCCCGGGTCTGCTTCTCCTTTTGGAACTCCAAACACAGGTCCTGTTGGAAAGAAGCATCACAGCATAAACCACTAGGTTAAAAAGTCTTTATTATGAAATGTAAAGATGCACTCAAGAACTCCAATATACCTGCTGCTGAGCAAATTGGGCCTGCATTTGATCCTTCTCCTCTGTCATCTGTTGCAGCTGATTGTGAAGGTCAATCTGTCTCTCCTCCCTCTCCAACAACTGCCTCTGCAGCTCTTCACACTCTTCGTCGAGACCATCAACTCTCTCTAACAAAGACTTTTGCTTTGCCTGCATTGACTAGATGCACACACACACAAAGAACTGTATAGACCAATTTAAATACCGTCACGGACTCAAGCTAAAAATAATTAGTAAGTGATGTCACTGACCTCTTGCTGACGACAAGCGCTGTGGTACTTGGCATTCTCTTTGTCAAGATGAAGTTGAGTTTCAGAGATTTGACTCTCTAACTGATGGATCCTTTGCTGTAGTTTGCAACAGGCCTCTTCCTCTATGTGCAAGGTCCTCAATTTATCCTGCAGCACATTCGATTCTCGTTCTACCGCATAATAAAATGATCCATCAAACAACAGCATACAAGGTTATTTTAAGTAAGTAAGAGAAATGTATTTTGTTGTCTTAGTACCTGTACCTGAATATTATGTCCTTACCAAGTGCCTGTAATGCATCACGCTGCACTGCTACTTTCTCTTTCAGTCCGGAATTACTCTCCTCCAAGCACAATGTTTCTGTTACAAAAATATTAAAGATATAGTATCTGATTGCAATGAGTTCCCATCATATTCATTTTTGACGTTTACGCACCTCTCTTGAGTTGTCGTTGCTCCTTTTGCAGCCTTTGCTCTGTTTCTTTCATGGATCTTTGTGCTTTCCTCAGTGAAAACTCCAGCTGGACTGTGTTCACTTGGTGTTTTTCCATCTCTTCCTTGAACTCCTTCCGTTTACCTTCCAGCTGAGACCTGAATCTCTCCCGCTCAGCTTCTGCCTCTGCTAGTCTATCTTTAAGAGGCTCCACAGTACCCCGCACATCTACAAGATGTTTTTCCAGCCGGCGCATGTCTCTTAGCTGCTCATTGGCCCACTGGGCGACATCGCCTGCTGTCATATGTCCCAGCTCCAGGGTGTCTTCCACAGCTACTGAGAGTGGCTGCAGCGATGAGGGCAGGCTCTCACTCTGAAGCAGTTCCACCAAGGCATGCCCTGTTTTTATCAAAGTAGATTGCACTTGGTGGCATGCACTGCAAGGAACAAGGGATGATTCAACAGTCTGGCAGCTTACGTTGTGGCTGTAAACTTTAGGATAGCACGGGGTGTTGTTGGTAGCACTGGGAGGTACATGATTCTGTGGCAAAAACTTAAAGGAGCTTGTTGAAGACCAAGAAGATAAGGAATGTCTGCTTGTGCTCATTTGGGGGGAGACCGGTGACACTGTCTCTGTCCCATCAGAGTCAAATGGCTTTGCTTTTGTTTGTTTCTTGATGTCTTTGTATGTCCCCTAAAATAAAAAAGAAAGCATAAAAAGTAAAGAGATCTGTCCATTCTCTATTGGTATACTTTTTACATGTTTATTTTCATTTAAATAAATCAATGTCCCTACCTTTAGGTTGGCAAACTGAACAAAATTACTCCAATAGTTTCTGACAACAAGACCGACTGACAGACCTCTGTGCTGGGTTTGTTCTCTCCTGTGGCTGCACCTAATCTGCTCAACATACGCATTGAAGCTTTGTAGAAGAAGCAGTAGTCTTCAGCGAAAGGAGAGAGAAAAGGCAAGTTATGTTTCAGTAAATATTCAATAAATAACTATTTGTTAATTTGATGTGTGTATTACCTGTCAATCACCAGCTCCAATAACACAATGTGGGAGTGTTGATTGAATGCATCCTTCCCATCCACAAAGTCATATCGCTCCAGTAGAGTTCCCATGTCCAGGTGACAGGAGAGTTTATCGGGGAACTTCCACGAGGAAAAGCGGACCGGTCCAGTTCTGGAGAAGACGTCCAGAATCGCACCTTGAAGGTCGACGACGTCTCTTCGGAGGCTTTCGATGCAGTCCTGACGACCCAAGAACTGACTCATATCTGACAAGATAGCTTATGTTTGTTTCTGTCCGACACAGCAATGAGGGCGAGGATGTGTAGCTTGTTGGCATCACATCTCCTCGGCAACCTGCAAAAGTACTACAACTCCCATAATGCTTTGCGGCGTGTGTCCGGAAGTAATACGTCTCTATTGGGTCAACAAAAGCGCGAGGCAGTACGTGTTCCAACTACAGCAAATTTAGACTTTAAGTTGTTATAGATTGCGTTTCTAGCTAAATATATAGTATAATCGGTGTATGTTAAATACATAACTCTTTTTGTTGGTTTGGTGTTTGCAGGTTACTTCCAGTTTTCCCCAAAAAAAGACTTCGCCATGCCGCCTGGGCCTGTTCAAATCGTTCAGCCGGAGCCCAACAACAAGGTGACGAGTTAGCTCATGCTAGCAATGTAGCTGGCATACTGTTTGTGAGTGGGGGAACTGGTGAACAATTAACTTTTTGCTGTGAAATTTGTCAATGAACGTGAATTGCAGAGTAGGTAACGTTGACGTCTATTTTGGATAATCGCCACAAGGCGTAACTCCTGTTAGCTTGGAGTTAGCTTTCAGGGTCAATTCACGCACATCGCTAACGTTAGCTTTAACTAAAACGCAATTTTACGTTTTGAAACAATTGTACGTTAGCCCCTGAAACTTTCAACTTTTACAGCGACATCTGCATTGTCTACAGTAACCCGAAAAGTATTTTGTAGAAGGGATATTATGTTGGCTGTGCATTTTTCAAATGTTATTCATACTGAAATGTGCCGCAAGTTAAATGTTCCTCTATTTATTGGGGTGGGGACATAATGACCAACAGATAGTTCAAAACATCTGCTAATTAAACTTAAATCCGTATGCATGGCATGACGCTACAAGCGGTAAGGGAGGTTAATGTTATGCAAGTTGGGTGAAGGTTGAAGCTATTGTGTTGGTAGTGAGTGATAGTTAATAGGATTCTTATATTTTTTTATCTTGCATATTACAAATGCCTAACAAATATGAATTATGCCAACAGAATGAGGCTCCAGTAGAAGAAACCCCAGCTACTAAACCCATCGTTGGTATCATTTATCCACCTCCTGAGGTTCGAAACATCGTTGACAAGACAGCCAGCTTTGTTGCCAGGTTGGTAACTCCACGTGTGTCTTTTATACAGCTGCAGTCTTCAATGGATTGTATGTCTATGACTAAACAAATTCCTTGTCATTGAACAGGAATGGACCAGAGTTTGAAGCAAGAATCCGTCAGAATGAAATCAACAATCCAAAGTTTAATTTCCTCAACCCAAATGACCCGTACCATGCCTACTACCGTCACAAAGTCAATGAATTTAAGGAGGGCAAAGGACAGGAACCATCTGCAGCCGTGCCCAAGGTTATGCAGCAGGCCATGCTGCAAGCTCAACAGCTTCAGAAAGTAAGACACAGCATTTTAATCTGCGTGGTTTTTTTCATGTCCTTTTTAATGGATATTTGTTACTAATGTACCTTTGTAATTGTCATTAGGCGCAGGTGATTCAAGAGACGGTTGTCCCCAAAGAACCACCTCCTGAGTACGAGTTCATTGCGGATCCTCCATCAATCTCAGCATTTGATCTCGATGTTGTCAAACTCACTGCCCAGTTTGTTGCTCGCAATGGCCGCCAGTTTCTTACTCAGCTTATGCAGAAAGAACAGAGGAACTACCAGTTTGACTTTCTGCGGCCACAGCACAGCCTTTTCAACTACTTCACCAAACTGGTTGAGCAGTACACAAAGGTGACCGCACAAATTGATCCTCTGATATTACCGTTATTGTATGTTTGGGAGGGGATGCTAAACTCTGTTTTGATTTGTCTCACAACGTGTAGATTCTGATCCCTCCCAAAGGCCTTCTGGCCAAGCTGAAGAGAGAGGCTGAGAATCCCAGAGAGGTTATGGACCAGGTAATCCCCTTAAACTGTGACTGTTTCTCAGAGTAAGCACTTAATAGCACGTTGCACATGTTAAGCAGCTGTCTTTCTGCACAACCATCAGGTGAAGTACCGTGTTGAGTGGGCAAAGTTCCAGGAGCGCGAGAGAAAGAAGGAGGAGGAGGAAAGGGAGAAAGAACGTGTGGCGTATGCCCAAATTGACTGGCATGACTTTGTAGTGGTTGAGACGGTGGATTTCCAGCCCAACGAACAAGGTAATATATCCACAATTATTATAATTATTAAACATGTAACCCCCTAAATGTAGCTAGAATAATTTATGTTTACTGGCATCTCTATTTCCCCCAGGCCACTTCCCCCCACCTACCACACCAGAGGAGCTTGGCGCTCGCATCCTCATCCAAGAGCGCTATGAGAAGTATGGCGAGAGTGAGGAGGTGGAGATGGAGGTTGAGAGTGAGGATGACGACGATGAGCGGGAGGTCCGGGCCGAAGGCCAGCCCTCACAGCCTGATCAAGACACACAAGTGCAGGACATGGATGAGGTAAGAAATTATGAAGAAATGAATCCTTGTAAACTGTTGATCCTTGACCAATCGCAGGCTGCCCCCATTTCATTTTCATCCAGCTAAATACTTGTGTTTTCTGACCCTCTGCTTAAAAAATTAATAAAAAATAAGTGCTGGTAACATCATATTATTATATCCACCCCCTCCTGCTTTCTTTAGGGATCTGATGATGACGATGATGGCATGAAGGCTCCATTGCCACCAGACAACCCTATGCCACCCCCACTGCCCCCGACTCCAGACCAGGTCATCATTCGCAAAGACTACGATCCCAAAGGTAACGCATGCTCCCTTAGATGAGGGAATACCAATTGCATAACAAGCTGTACAGTGTGTTGATCTCAAGCCATCTTTTCCTTACAGCTTCCAAGCCTCCACCCTCAATCATAACTCCAGATGAGTACCTCATCTCACCAATTACTGGTGAGAAGATCCAAGCCAGCAAAATGCAAGAGCACATGCGTATTGGTCTGCTGGATCCGCGCTGGCTGGAACAAAGGGACCGCAGCATCAGGGAGAGACAGACCGAAGATGAGGTCTACGCTCCTGGTTTGGATATCGAGAGTAGCTTGAAACAACTGGCTGAGAGGCGAACAGATATCTTTGGTGTGGAAGAGACAGCCATCGGTAAGAAGATCGGTGAAGAAGAAATCCAGAAGCCAGAGGAGAAGGTGGGTACAGTCATGGGTTTATATTACACAGTAAGGGGTTACAGGAATTCCTGAGGTTCTGAGTCAGTACGTTTTTTTTCTCTTTCCATGTTACCAGGTTACTTGGGATGGCCACTCGGGAAGCATGGCTCGTACCCAGCAGGCGGCTCAGGCCAACATCACCCTGCAAGAGCAGATCGAAGCCATTCACAAGGCCAAAGGACTGGTGGGAGAGGACGACACCAAGGAGAAAATTGGCCCAAGCAAGCCGAGTGATATTCATCACCAGCCTCCCATGCCCTCCCAAATGGGTATGCCTAAACCCAGTCACCAAATGATGATGCCTCGCCCACCCCACTCTGTAAGTAACTTAAAAAAACAGTTTATTTGTAATTCAATTTAATTCTAAAACTAATACCTCACTAATGTGTTGATTGTAAACAGATGGGATCAGTGCGCACCACTCTCCTGTCTGCTGTACCTGTAATTCCAAGACCTATGGCTCCTGTGGTGCGCCTTGCTTCAGGACAAGTTATAGCCTCAATGCCTCCCATGATTCCTGCTCCCCGCATCAATGTGGTCCCCATGCAGCCATCGGGACCTCACATTATGGCCCCCAGACCACCTCCCATGGTTGTTCCAACTGGTAAGATGACGGTTTCCGTACACTTATCCCTGACATTCAAAATAAATATGCAAATATTTGGGACATTAAGGGAACCCTTTCCCACATAGGCCTCCTCATTATCATTTTAAATTGAAATAACTGTTTTTTTTTCTTTCAGCATTTGTCCCTGCCCCTCCAGTACCACAACCCCCGAGCTCTGCTCCTGCACAACCATCCCACCCACCGCCACCTCATGATGATGAGCCAGTCAACAAGAAGATGAAGACCGAGGACAACCTTATGCCAGAGGAGGAGTTCCTTCGCAGAAATAAGGTTTGTTAGAGCAGTGAAATGTTGTTTGTTTATTTCTAATAGTTAATGGTGAAATCTGCGATCTGCGTTTAGACAGAATTCAAAATACAGGATTCAAACTTTTTATTAGAGACAAATATAGGCAGGGGTTTAAATATACAGATTACAGAGGAACAACCAAATCAAAGTGATGAATATATAAGTAAAGTAGGTCTAGGTATATGTTCAATATTCCTAGATTTCATTGATAAACCAATCTCTTTATTACAGATAGTCTTAGCTTAAACCATGATGTCTTTTTTTTCCTCTCCAGGGTCCCGTGGCAGTTAAAGTACAGGTACCCAACATGCAGGACAAGACCGAATGGAAGCTGAATGGCCAAGTGCTGAATTTCACTGTCCCGCTCACAGATCAGGTTTGCAAATGGTGGCTTATTGTTTCCGTGTTTTTAAGTGTAAGCCAGTGCACCAACTGCATTCTTATGGATCTGCAAATGCAATGTCTCCACAGGTGTCTGTTATTAAAGTCAAAATCCATGAAGCTACGGGCATGCCAGCAGGGAAACAGAAGTTACAGTTTGAGGTAAACTGTTATTTTAATCTTACGTTTCCTTTTTTAACCTTTTTAATCTGACTTCTAGAATAATACATTGTATTTCTTTGTTCCTTTTAGGGCATTTTCATTAAAGATTCCAACTCCCTGGCTTATTACAACATGAGCAACGGCGCGGTCATTCACCTGGCACTGAAGGAGAGAGGCGGAAGAAAGAAGTGAGCCATGCAGCAAGAAGAAATATTTTACATGTGAATGTGTTTTTCACTCACTCTTGTCATGTAATTTTAGTTTAATGACAATTTTCAAAAATTATAATGTGGTTGTGGTCTTTTTCTTAATTGTCCCCTCAGAATGCTAAATGAGTTGTACTGTACTGGCTTCACACTATTGGTTCAGCTCTTGATTTCTTCATGATGATATACAGTATATAGTAACTTGTAACAACGTGTAGAGACACATAATGCTAAATAAAGGAATAAAAAAAAAAAATTTACTTTTTGTTGCTTCATGGTGTGTAAGGTTAGCAACTAGTTAATGTGATTAATGCAGGCCACGTGCTCTGATGCACCATCATTAGTGATGTAGACTAAATACAACAGTGAATGGTTAGTCTAGACTAAAATGGTGGTTTACTTGGACATTTAAGATTATATGAAGTGCATGTGGCCTAGCGTATTGTTTTTCCAGACACTAGATTTACTTTCTAAGGCAGCCACTAGGGGTACCCGTACCAACCCCGGACTGAAGACTTGGTCGAGACTAAATCTGTCCGGCTCACTGGATGACAGGACAGCGAGTCAAGACGTCCTGATAAACTAGTTTGTTTACCATCCAGCATAGTTAGTTCATGTCTAACTATGAAATACAAGCTGACAATACCGGGTTAGTCTGTTAAAGGTAGGATCGTCATAACAATAGTTGTGGATTGTGTTGAGCACTAGCTTTTTAAGGCTAACTTTACGTTAGCAGCCCACCATTAGCTAGCTAATGTTAAATCAGAATAAGCGTTAAAGTTTACCTCGCTAGCTTAACTCTTAACCTATTTGATGCCTGACGGTTAAAAGCATAACAGTTATAGACGGAACAGTAGTTGGGGGAAGTTTTAACTCGCGTCCAAGAATCATGGCGTCGATGCGGTTGAGCTCGACAACATATCCAGAGGAACAGGTCTGACTTTGGGCTGTCAACATTAGCTCCGCTGACGTTAGCTATCCTGGCTAGCCAGCTAGCTCTCTCTCGCTACCATGGCCAGAATAGAGAACGGCCGTCAATCGTTGGACACGATGAGCATCCGGACTATCGGCAGCAGTCGCATGGACGATGAAACCTCGTTGGGATCAGACTCGGAGATCAACGGATTCACCAGCGACAGACAAACCGATAAATATGGATTCATTGGTGGGGCACAGCAGCACACGGAGGAATCGTAAGTTTCTCTCAACTCCTGCCAGTGACGTCTCATCTAAATTACATAAAAACTGCAAACTAGATTATGTTTTATTCCACTTCAGCTAAAGTGCAGACAATGGTCAAAATGTAGCAGTTAATCTACCTGTGATTACACCCCACACATTATGCTAGTTCGTGTCTTCTGCACGACAGAGCTCGCGACCAGCTGCGTGGCACAATGTCCTGTTTATGCCCAGTGTTTGCCTCACCCAATATGACAAATATAAAAGCTGGAGGCAAGCAGATTAAGACAACATGTAGCATGTTTTTAATCATCATTCCGTCATGTAAACTACTTTTTCATAGATATTTTACTTATTTTCGTGTGTAGGAAAAGCTTGAAGAAACAATTCACACCATGCTGTTTTGTTATTTGATTGCCTTTGAAACAAGTTGCACTTGTTTTTTTGTGTTTTTCCTAAGAAGGCCTCTCTTTCTTCCCTTTTTCACTGGGGGCCTTAAACCCACAGCACTGAAATAGTGGAAGGAGTGAGTGTAAGTTGTGCCAAGCACTGGTTGGCTGGGAGCTTCCTGTTTTCTGGAGTTTTGGCAGACTTGGAGCCACAGTTCTGGTGCCCCGTTACTGGAGGGCCTCTTTTGGCTCACCGTTTTATAGGTGGTCACAAATCCAGGCTTTAACTTACACTGTGTGGCAGTGATTTGAAGGTAACTCATCATTGCTTAAGGTCTTTAGAAGCTGAAGCTGGAGAATAACATATTGTTGTACTGATCCCCAACATATAGCCTACAACCTTTCTTTTTTTTTTTTTAACTGTAAGAGGGCTTTCCCAAGTTTGACAAAGCTGTCTTTGAAGACGTTTGAACCCTACGATTACAGGCTTGTGTTGATGAGATAATGACATACCCGAGTAAAGCATCAGACCTCATTCATAATGTAGGTTAGACTTGCCTACGTTTTCTTTTTCTGCTTGAGAATGTTATGTGCGGTCCCTTAAGTTTTTTTTGAAGTTAAATTGCATCACAAAACAGTCAAATCCTGCAGATCTTTGAGGTCTAACAGGCTTTGCCATTAAATTGACTCGATCTGAGTTTGTGTCTTTTATAGTCTCCTCAAAACAAGGTGCGTAGCTTACTGACTGCATACGAGCAATGGCCACCCATGCAGATCTGATGATACACTCAGAAAGATGAACTGGGGATTTGTTTTGTTTGTTTTTGTCACACCCTCCCAACACACCGCCTATTTACGTTCGGCCAATTCAAATGTTTATTTCAGACTTTCCTTTATTTGAAATTACACTGGCTTTTTCCTCAGCTGTTGTTCAGTCTCATTTGGTTTAATGTTGAATTAATGTGACAAAATATGAACTTTATCTTCCCTTCCTTTCCTCCATTGCGTCCCCAGAGCTCAGGATTTAGACCCACAGGTGCTCAGGCAAAGGGAGGTGAAGTGGCTGGACATGCTCAGCCACTGGGATAAGTGGATGATCAAGAGATTCAATAAGGTCAGCACCAAGTATTCACGCAATAACACAAAATGTCAAATGTCACGTTTGTATGTTTCGTAGCCATGTGGTTAGGCCAGACCTGAGTTTGTGCTTTTGTTTTTTTTGTTTTAAAACCTTTTTTGAAAGCCAATATCTCAGCTTTACACCCATTGTGTCCATGCTGCAAAACTATCAATCCTGAGTAGTTTGTATACATGACACATTATTAGCAGCTTCACTTGCCTAGCTGGTTCTGTGTGAAGCACTCAGAAATTCAGCACAGAGCCGCAATTTCACCTTGTTTCCATGAGTCAGCAGCAGGGCAGGACACAACCCATCCCTTTAACGCCCCATGTGACAAATTGACAGTCTCAGATTCAGGGCGGGGCCGTGGTGACCTCCTCTGAGACAGACTACCATGTAATAAAGGTGCCGTGAGGATAAAATATAGCTGTACTTAAATGCATGGGACAGTTTTTCCTCACAGGAAGAAGAAACGGTGTGTTTGAGCTGCGAGACCCTGTCAAATACCTGACTAGGTCAGAGTGTCTGATCCCTTATTGTGCTCTCTTCGTTCGTAATAATGTTACAGCTCACCCTCCTTGGGGGAAGTGTGCAAGCTTCATATCAGAATAAAAAAACAATAGAATCCAGAAATTGTAATGCAACTCAAACCAACACCAGTGTTCGTTCAACCAATCTATTGCGTCAAAGGTGGCCTGTGACTCTATATGACAGATTATAGCTTCACTGCTACTTTGACACCCTGCCCAAGTTATGCTTGAGGTATTCTAAGAAATGTATTTGTGCACCACTGTACACAGTAAGTACGTTACATAGATTGGGTCTATTAAGGCCACTACATTCCTCCTCAGATACAATGCCAAGCAAAGAAACGAGGAAGTATCTCGGTAGAATTTCTGTAATTACAATGTGCATGAATGGCAGATCTAACGGGTCTTTGATCAAATAGAAGCTACAAATACTTTTCCAGTTAATCTTGGTAAATGTTGTCAATAGGCATTTTTCACAGCAGACGGTGAGCTGTTACTCGGTGTCTTAAACAGATAACTCGCGTGTATTCAAGAAAAGGAACCGATAACAAGTGATGGGTCCAGTGCTTTTCCCACAGACTGTGCATACAGCACCAGCCTTTCTTGACTTGTGACAAGCCATTGTCACACTAGTTTCCTTCTCTATGCTGCTTTATTTGGTGATTTGTTTCTCTGTGGCTCAGGTGAGGCTGCGGTGCCAGAAAGGAATCCCTCCTGCTCTCCGAGGCCGTGCATGGCTCTACCTGTCGGGAGGCAAGGTGAAGAAAGAGCAGAACCAAGGAAAGTTTCAGGTCAGAGAGTTTTCTGTTTCACTTCCATCTGTGCAGCTTCATCTATGCTGTACTTGGGCTCTCTTCTTGTTTAAATTTCTTTAGAAATTGCTACTGAAACTGTGGGTTACGTCTTTGGTTGAGAACCCTGAATTGTTCGTGTGTAATAAAGAGATCTCACTGTGTCCTCTGTGTGTGTCGTCAGGAGCTGGATAGCCAGCCTGGAGACCCCAAATGGGTAGATGTGATCGAGAAAGACCTCCATCGACAGTTTCCTTTCCATGAGATGTTTGTGTCTCGGGGAGGACACGGGTACGCTGTCTGAACATGATGTGACATTACAGACTGGGATTGATGCCACGGTCCTGTTTTGATTGAGTATTGGTGTTTTGACGCTCCGCAGGCAGCAGGACCTGTTCCGTGTGCTTAAGGCCTACACTCTGTACAGACCAGAGGAGGGATACTGCCAGGCTCAGGCCCCCATCGCTGCTGTGTTGCTTATGCACATGCCTGCTGAGGTACATCCCTCCACCACAGACGCCGTATAAACTACTGTGTACTGAAGTTTATTTGTTGTAAGGCTTGTTAATATCTTGGTCTTTGAAAGAAAAATCCAACCCGTGAATAGAAATCACACGTTGTTTTTTTTAATTACATTTTACAGCTCTGTCTTAATTTATGACCTTAGACGAGTCTATTTTAATCTGAACAGCACAGAGACGGACTGTACAGATGATGTCATCTGGAGATAAATCTTGGCGCTGCTCAAGAGACTGAATAATAGTTAGAACATCATGACTCTAGTCATGGTGACCTTTTTGGGCTGTAGATGTAGGTTTTCTAATTCACAGCCATAAAACTCAGATAAATGTCTGTAAAATTGTGCAAACCCCGGACATGTATGTTATGCCACGTATCCAAAGTGCTTTATTATAAGTGGCTAGATAAGTTAACATTTCCAGTATGAGCCTGCTTTCCTTGTGAGCATGCAGAAATGTCCTGTGAAACTAACGCTTCTACTGGGTTTCCTGACGTCATCTGTATTTGTTTCCACAGGATGCCTTCTGGGGGCTGGTCCAAATCTGTGAGAAGTACCTTCCTGGCTACTACAGTCCTGGCCTGGTAAGATTGAGACACATACAAGCATGCACGATGACATCACCAGGTGTTGAGAGAGAGAGAGAGAGAGAGAGAGAGAGAGAGAGAGAGAGAGAGAGAGAGAGAGAGAGAGAGAGAGAGAGAGAGAGAGAGAGAGAGAGAGAGAGAGAGAGAGAGAGAGAGAGAGAGAGAGAGAGAGAGAGAGAGAGAGAGAGAGAGAGAGAGAGAGAGAGAGATCATCTGACTTTGCGTGTAACTATAACCCAGATTAACATTTTGTTGTTGCAGTGGTCACAGTGTGAGTGTCATAACTCGCTGATGAAACCAATAGGCGTTGTCAGTCTTGTCAGACCATAATTTATGATTGCATCACAACACAAGTAAACAATCTTGCGTGATACATTTTTCCTGTTGATTACTGTTCAGCGTTATTGTGTTCTTACTATGTAATTCATTTAAACTGGAAACAAGACTTATTAATTGTGTTTCCAGCAACATGACGCATTTGGACTGCTTGAATATCTACATGCGTATCAGGTTTCAGCCCCGACAATAGAGAGTACAATGGCTTTTGTTTTCCCTGTTAATGCTTTCCTACCTGTGTCTCTTTCAGGAAGCTATACAGTTAGATGGAGAGATCCTGTTTGCTCTGCTGCGACGCGTCTCCCCACTAGCCTTCCGCCATCTGGAGAAACACAAGATTGACCCCATCCTCTACATGACGGAGTGGTTTATGTGTGCCTTCTCCAGGACGCTGCCCTGGGCCTCTGTGCTGCGTGTCTGGGACATGTTCCTCTGTGACGGTAACGACGGCTCGTAGCACTGTCGTTGCAGTGAGACCAGATGTTGTAGGTAGAACTTCTTCACACTGGTCCTGACTCTTCTCCCTCTCCCAGGAGTGAAGATAATCCTTCGTGTGGGTTTGGTGCTTCTGAAGTGCATGCTGGGGAGCCGGGAGAAGCTGAAGGCCTGCCAGGGCCAGTATGAAACCATGGAGCTTCTCAGGGCCATAGAGCCTCGATACATGCAGGAGGGCTTCCTGGTCCGAGAGGTAACAGCAGAGGGGCAGCAACATGGTGCCCTGACGAGGGAGACGAGTCTTAAACCAGAATGCATGTGTGCAAGTGCCTTGTTGGGAAACATTCACCCTGCTTAATTGTCCATGCATGAAATTCTCAACCTCCACCAGGTGCAGGAGGAGTTAAATTAGTTGAATATATCAAAATACTGAAAGAATTATGTCACACAAGGGCTGGTCTATATAGGCTGGGCCATGCATATTGTTTTCTTCAGTTGTTGTGGGTCTATTCACTCATATAAACAACCTAAATACAGTAAGTGTTGTCGATTAGTTCATCGATGATATTTTGCCTTATATTTTGTCCATTTTTGTTAACGTCGTCTACTACAGAGTCACATTCCACTGCCATAATCATTTAAAGATGTGGAGTGTTGTGGCGGTCATGAACACTGGGTGCTCAGAAATGCAGCCATGGAAACAGTAGAGACTCTTGAGAGCGTGAATTGAAGTGATACAGAGACAAATTGACCCGAGCGCTGGCTGCTCAGTGTCTGGTTCCTGTGCCAAGCTCTCTGTCCAGGCTAACAATACCACCTCTTATACGAAGGCTTGTCTTGTCTGTGGGTGACCATGCAGCCTTGAGGCCCTTTGGCATTTACTGAAAAAGTTCACATTTTTAACACGTGGAAGGAACTGTATTGCTGTATTTTCCAGCAAATAGGCTGGTCTTTTCCCCACACAGTTCCTTTGAAAATGATTTATACATTGAACATGAAATTGACTCCAGCTATGACCTAATGATGTGTCTTTTCCTGTCGCAGATTCTGGAGGTGCCGGTGACGGCGCGAGACGTGGAAAGGGAGAACCACACCCAGCTGAAGCGCTGGAAGAAGAGCCGCGGAGAGCTGAATTTCAAATCCCCCCCGAGGATGCACGGCGCTCGAATCATCATGTTGTCCGAGCCGCTAAGACGCCAGGACCTGCAGCAGAACCCCACCATTGTACTTGAGGTGCCTCCGCCCACCCCGCGGCTCAAGAAGAAGGAAAAGAAAATCAGCATGAAGAAGAGGAGCAGCATTAAGAAATCCCAGCCTATTGTGGAGATCCCTAATCCATACTCTCTTCTCAGTGACGTTCCACCGCCCCCTTCAGATCCACCAGCTCCTCCTCCAGTCAGCAACGAGACTGTGCCGGAGACTGTGCCACAGACTGTGCCACAGACTGTGCCGGAGACTGTGCCACAGACTGTGCCAGAATCTGTGCCACAGACTGTGCCTGAGACTGTGCCACAGACTGTGCCGGAGACTGTGCCGGAGACTGTGCCGGAGACTGTGCCGGAGACTGTGCCGGAGACTGTGCCGGAGACTGAAACAGACCCATCTCATCAGCAGCAAGCGCCTCCTACAGACCTTCCCTGTGCCAAAGAATCTCCTCTTAAGCGATCCACACAAAGCCTTAGCAGCACAGAGCAGGATACATACCTGTAGCTCTACAGCAGTCAGCGTGTGTGTGTGTGTGTGTGTGTGTGTGTGTGTCAACGGAGCACCAGCACCCTTCAGCCAACGACCAGCCAGCCTTGCCAAGGTCTATTATTCTAATGTTGGACTGTTTAGTATTCATTTATTCATTTTAGACACCGTTTTGCCTATTACATTACTGTGATACACTAAAGCATCATGGCGACGTGTACAACTACTTTGATGCTTAGGCCATTTCTTCATGTGAAGCTGATGTTAACTCCTGTTGATGCCTGATGCTGTTATACAGACCTTAAGTATTCTGTCTGCAAGAGAGACGTGTTACTGAGTCATTGGGAGCAAAGTCATGTCGTCATAGCGGTGTGGTTTCAAGTTTAAAATGGGACTTAAAGAACAATGAGGGGCCGCAGCTGATGCAGCTTTTCTATACATTTCCACTCAACACTATTGAATTCATTAGTCGTACTGTGCAGAAGGCGGATGTAAATTGTCCAACTCCATGCTTTTCAACTTCTTAAGCCATTATCTTTCACTCAGCGTTTTGTTCACTAGAGGGCAGCCTGGCAGAGGTTTCCGCTGTTACATTCCCCGTTGGTCACAGCAGGGATAGGATTCCTTTAAGGATTCACTAACTTTGGGAGGTACAACTCTGAGATTGAGCTTCTGTTTTTGTGTTGTTGTTTTTTTTTTCCAGTAAGGGAGCTTGTGCATTTCATGTTTTTTGTTCTTAAATTTGAATTGACCCATGAGATCGAGTCACACGACACTGTGTTCATGCACGTCTTTTCCTACGACCCTTATTTAACGGACAGTTTAAACAGGACGTTTGTTGTTTGTGCATACCCTGCTAGTGCACAAATGGTCACTTTGTTGTTGTTTTTTTGGTTTTTCAGAGTCTGTAGAACATATGTGATTTAACTCCCAATATTCACTGTGCCAGGCACTTGCAGACACTTTAGAGCAGCGGTAACTCCCGTTACTCTGGCAGCAGAGAGGAGCACACTGGACATTCCTCACTGGATGACACATTCCTGCCTTGTTAAAAGCTTATCAGTCTGAAAGCTGTCTCTTGCCAAATGCAATTCTGTATAATGTGTGTATTTGTGCATGCGTTTCCTGTGACAGCGAGCGAGTGCAAATCACCTAATTGTGCTGACCTTCCTCTTGGCTTTGCTCAAATATCCAGTTAGAGCCAAGAAGATCTTGTGCGTGTTGGGTCTGTTTTTTTTTTTAAATATATATATATTATGCTAGAAGTTCCAAAGCAGAACAAGACTGTTGTTTTGAGATGACGTACAAACGCTACGTGTGACCAGGCGTGCTCTGTTTGAACAGTCAAGAGGGAGCAAATGATTTCAACATGTCTTTGGGATATTTGTAGCATTTCTCTTTTTGAAAACCTGGCTCTTTTGTTTGCGAACTATGCAGACATGCAGGGGTGGTGAGGCTTTTCTCTTTTCCATTTATTTTCAAAGCATATTGGACAATCCTTTTTTTGTGACGGTCCAAGTCTGTTTTCTAACTTTCATCACAATGATACAAAGTAAAGGGAGTTTTGACAAGCTTGAGCGCACATGTGTAAGATGTGTTTTTGTATATGATTAATATAAAGAAAAGTCTGCTAAGCAATGCACGTGTTGGGTCAGTTATAACAAGCAGAGTGGTTTAACACATTTACAAGCAGCCACTTGCCTGTATGCAGTAGTTTTTCTTTAGTTGCTTGTATTACACACCTCACATTTTGCTGATGTTATATTTTTATTTAATGCTCATTGTGTAGATACATGTAAAATAACAATTTGTTTTGTAATGAAATCTATTTTTCAATGTATAATGCTGTATTTTATGCAGCAGTTACATAAACCGAGGACACATCTCTAAATATTTTGAGGTGTAGGACAATGTTACTCTAAAGATGGATTGGTATTATTTTATCATTCACATTAGGATTATTAAAGAGATGCTTGACAACCATGGGGCAGTGTGCATCATCATGAGTTTAAACTTTACAAATAAATCTTTGTTTAAAGCCATCATAAAACCTTTTCTTATTTTGCCTGTTTTAATTGATGACCATACGTTGGTTATATATTTAGTTTTTACCACCAGATGGAGCTCCAGAGTTATCCCTCTGAGTTAAGCAGTGGTTTATGTGCATGGTGCTGTGGCACCCTGGGGCGTCGTAACAAAGGGCCTGCGGTTCCCTGAGAAGAAGATAAATCACGGTTTTAAAACTTGTGTAAGACGTGCAGTAAGTTCACAGCTACGGTCGGTGACAGCTTTACCTTCAAACAAATCTCCAGAAATACATTTAAACAATTAGCATACTCAATTTCTTTTTTGATGTTTGTTCATATTGTTTATATCAGAATCAGCTTTATTGGCCATGTTTGCAAATACTTACAAGGAATTTAGCTCCGGTTTCTCTGTTGCTCTCAACGTACATACACAGAAATAGACAAACGGAAAACAAGGACAACAAAATAGAGCAAAGGTAAGCATAAACATTTAACTGCTATGTACACATATAAATATATATAAGTATATATATGATCATAAAACACAATGAAATGGAGATAAAAGTGCAACGGTGCAGAGTACAAGGATGCTTGAATAAATATGGAAAGATTATCACAGGATACTTTATGTAAATGAGGTGGAATATATATATATGTTATATATATATATTACAGCACAGAGCAACATTTATGGTTAAAACCGCTTATTTTATTTCTGAGAATAACCTAATATTAATTAATACAGTAAATGGACTGCATTTATATTGTGTTTTATTTAGAGCACTTTACAATTTTCCTCTCCTTCATCCTTTCACACACATCGATGTCAGCGAGCTACCACGCAAGGTGCTGGCCTGGCCGTCTGGAGCACATATTGACACATATTCTACATCACTGTTATTTGTTACGTTAGGTTTTTAACTTAAATTATTATAACTACACACATGCATACTTGCACAGGTGCTGTGTGTGTGTGTGGGCATGGGGGTGCCATGATTTATAGGAATAGTTTAACATTTGGGGAAATGTGGTTATTTGTTGTCTTGCTGAAAGTTAGAGGAGAAGATTGACTCTTGGCCACCTCTATGAAGCTGCAGCCAGTTAGCTTAGCACAAAGACTAGGAATGCCAGTCTAATTGACATGTGATATCTTGGTTGTTTAATGTATTCAAAAGAAATAGGATATGTGCTGGAAAATGTTTTGGTCTTACTAAGTGGGCTTTAGAGGTGCTGATGGATCTGTTCCCATTTCCAGTCTTTATATTAAGCTAAGCTAACTGGCTGCTTGCCCCCCTGTAGCTACATATTTAGCATAAGTATGAGAGTGATATCAATCTTCTCATATAACTCTGCAAAAAAAAAAAAATAAATTGATTCAGTATATTTCCCAAAGATGTGAAACCTTTCCTTGAAACAAATTTAAACAGTGGTTACCAAAGTGGGGTCTGGGATTTCAGAGCTTTCTAAATACATGATGATTAGTTAAATTTCTCTACCATTGTTAGTATAATGATGGAATTTAGACTCTGCAGTGTCTTTTACTTTGTAATTCTGCGCTGTCAAATCTATCACCTCAGATTGTACAACATCTTATCAAATGGGAGTCTATGGTCTGGTATATATTGCAAATGAAAAAAAGATAGTGAAGCCACTGTAGGAGTGTATCTAGTCATGACACAAATATTTGACCTTTCTACTCTTAAGGCTATTTCTTCAGCTACAACACGTTCCCCCCGCCCCCCGCCCAAAGAGGTCATTCCTGGTCTCTCTCCTCGTTTTGACTAATAACAGGTTGCTATTCTTTTCTTAATTCATTGTTTGAACTGCCGACTGCCTCCTTTCTCCACCTTGAGGTGTGGGATATTTTAAGGTTTTTGCCTCAGGCTTGAAAGAGTTCATTGCAAATCGCTACCTTGATGACCTCAGAAAGCCCGCTAACTGGTTTCTAATCGTCCAGCAAGGCGTGAGCTGCAGCTGTTGACCTCTGGTCACAAGGGACTCAGAGTGATTACAAGAGACGGCAGCCAGTTGCACATGATGTGGGAATAATTGTCTTTACAATTACCATTTGTTCTATATGATCAGTCTAACTGCAGGTAGGTCAGGTGTGTGTACATATGATTAAAATCTCACTTGAAAAACAATACCTGTCAATAACTAATAATCATACTTACCCATTCTGTCATTCTACCAAGCCATTATGGACCATTATGGGATCTGTTGATGTTTGCTCACACGAGGCACAGCAACAGTTAATGGTCTAGGTCTCAGAGGAATGCATGCACCGTCACGCTTTCCCTCTTTGCATCGGACACCTGGCCCTCTTTCAGTGCCACCGTGCCATTTACATCTCAAAGGGGGACAACCAAGAAGGCTCTCTCTGTGCTCCCTTCCTTACTCCAGAAATGATCTGATTTATCTCTTCATCAACGGAAATATATGCCCTTGGAGGGCCATCCCACCCGTCTCATCCCCAGCTAACCGAGATGGCAGAGGGAGCAGTAAAAAGAAAGACTTGTGATCCTCCGTGTGATCCCAGACCCAACGGACCCCTGTCACAGTGCTTGATTCATGTGATGCGGGTGACTTTCTCTCTGCTCCCGGGCTCAATGTGTTAAGGCGCAGAGGGGGTGGATGGCATAACGCAAAGCAAAGGCGCCTGTGTTCCTGAGGTATCCGATTCCCACGTTTGATGGAGCATGACAGGTTGGCTCAGGTCAAATTAAAAGGCCACAGTAACAAATATGAGGGCAGACATTTTGATCGTCTGTGCAGGTGAACTTTCCATGGCAGAATAAAAAGTTATTTATTGCACTGACGGAAAACATTAGTCCTTGTGGCATTGAGAGAGGGGGGCGTCCCTGTGCGAGAGCCAGGGTGGATAATTGAATCATCCCTGTGTTGTTCTTTCAGTGTGCACCTCTTCTGTTCATCGGCCAAAGGAAAGGAAAAAAACTCCCTTTTATCATCCGCTTGTAGCATTATGGATGACTGTGTTCTTTTCTGAATCAGACCTTTAAAGCTAATCATTTATAACTGCTCTTTATTTCTGCAGTATTGTACGTTTGTCATGAATACTACTTGCCTCCAAGTCTCTGGCGCTGCTACGACAGCTCTCTCTCCAGACACAGCTTTATAAATATTCTCCATCCTCTGGCTCTCAGCTATGTTTCACCACCCTAAACATAAACTACTGTTTCAACATTGTCAGACATTTATAACATTATTTAAGTCTGGAGCTGTGCCTGCAGACTTAGCTATTCCATCATGTAATATATAAGGCTCTGTGTACCTTGGACTAGAGTTTTGGCACCTATGCTGTTTCCACCGTATGATTTTGCTTCCATTTATAGTCTACTTATATAAATGGTTAATACTTAGCTGGTACATTCAACATAGAATAACAACTAAAAATCCTCATGGGTGCATTTAGTAATACCTTAAATGTCATCACAGTTCTCATTCATCAGAGACCATACGAAAGTTATTCAGGGCTGAACTTAATGTTTGACTTTATAAATATTTGGATTTGACCCTCCCCTTTAATAGAAAAAATGCAACAACCTCCAACCTAACTTCTCAACTTGGCCCCCGTTTTTAAGTTCAATTAATATATTAATAGAACAATCACTTTTTATAGAGCCCAAATCACACGATAGTAGTGGAATGAATTGCCAAAATAATGAAAAATAAGAAATAGTGCATTTTGTTTACAGGGGCACAGGCGGAAGTGTTTCAGCACTATAACGTTTTTGCTTCACCCAATAGTAAGTATTTTGTTGATCGTGCATTATACTATAGGGTAACAATATATTCAATTTGACCGTAGTTCTGTTATAAAGGGAAGTGAAGGTGACTGTTGGCTAAGGGAAAAAACTGTGTGCCTTCTAGAGAGATAATCTTCAATTAGTATTAACTAAAAAGATCCACATCCACTGCCTCAAAACTGACGTAGTGGTGCTACTTACAGCTAGAAAACATGATTGTTGTTCTAACTATTTTGAACCCAAAACGTGGGCATGGACAAAATAAAATAAATTGAAGGTCATCCTCCTCGTAGCTCCCCCTCCCCTTTTTCATAAAGTCCCTTAGCACAACTTAAGAAACGAGCCATTTAGTGGTTTTAGGGGGTTCAAATCACATGAAGCAACAAGGTGAGATCTAAACATGCGGGTGAGTGGTAAAAAGGTAAGTGAGGCATAGTAATTGTGTCCGCTAATCACCTGCCCGCTGCTGCGCCTACAGGGTATTTCAGATCCAAACGATGGGTGTGTGGGGGTTATGTGGGGGTGACTGCTGCACACCTGCGTGTCTGTCATACACCTTGAGGAGTTTTAGGCGTTTCATTTAATCTCCATCAGTTGCCCCCCCCCTGCACCCATCCTCCTGACCTCTTAACCCTCTACATCCCCTGGCTCAGTTTGCCAGAGGCACGCGCAATTACAGCTGTGAAGTCTTGTCAAGTGAATGAAGAATAAGCAGCAGCTACATTTTTCCTGACACTTGAAAAGTCTGTTGATTTGACTCGGGTCTTCATTCCCTGCTGATGGTAATTAAATGTTTCATATCTTTGTGTTCTGACTCAGCTATTTTTCACAAATACCCTCCATAATGAGAACAATGAAACAGCCTGAAGTTACTTGGCCCCCAATCCACAGCTGTCTGCCCATTATCGCTTCTTACCTCTCCACACCGGCTCCTGTCCTCCGCTTTTTGGGTCGCACTGATAATCAGTAATTAACAGAGCCAGGTAGAGAATTCGCTGTTAAATGGCTCTCTCTCTGGGTGATTGTTTACTTGTGTGTGTGCCTGCGGAGGCTCCTGGCCGGTGGGTGATGAGTTACAGACACAGATGGTGGGCATCAGGCAGGCTGGCTGGGGGCAGATTAGTAGCCTCCCATGTCTGAGCAGCCCCGTCCCAGCCCGCTCCCACTCCCACTGAGCCCCAGAGGACTGCCTGTCTGTAACTCTACTCGCTTTGGCAAGCCTCATGTGTTGATGGAGGCCTACCATGGGCTTATCTCGTCTCAGTCCACCATCAGTGAGCCTAGCAGGCTCGGGGCTCCCAGAGAGAAGGGGCGGGGGTGTGTGTGTGTGGGTGGAGGTGTCTGGTGGGGATGTCTGTGTGAAAACAGCCTTGTTTTGAAAAGGTAATGCTGTTGCCTTTAAGTGGCACATGTTTTGCAATTAGAAGTAACTTTACACCACTTAATGGAGCCTTATCTAAATACATACTCATTTGCACTTTTATAGCATGGCGTCTAGGTGTTTTTTTAAGCCACTAAGCCTTTGGGACTTACAGTATATGAATCATAATCAATGGTCTTTGCTGTAGACCTCTATGTGCTCATGTGTGGGATGGCTGCTGCCACATGTGCCAACACCATGGGGATGTATTGGTAATCCCCTCTTCCGCTGCATGAAAAATGCCTACAGTGCAGATTTTGCCATGATGCCATATGCATGTTGCATTGGACAGGAAGAAAAGTTCAAACAGTCCAGGTCAAAGTTCAGCCAGATGCAATGTGGACAGCACAGGAGGGGGGAAACTGGGCAGTCTGTAGGTTGGCGTTGGAGGCCTGTTTATTTTATAAACAGTGGGAGCAGATTAGTATTGGAGCCAGGCTCCCTCAGCCATATGGGGAGGATGTCCTCTGTGTTAGGAGGCTCTTAACAAGCCATTGTGTGGGACACACAGCCACTGGCATCATTTCTGGTCACCACTAATGATGAGATGATGTTATTGCCAAAACACACGTGTGGACCCAAGGATGCACGTTCTGCACCACTTCCATTCTGGGCATAATAGAGTAGTGAATGATCGTGTTAGTAGCCAAACACAAGTTTTGAGTCATTAGCAGTGTTGGCACACGGAGGCCCTCGTCACCGCTTAGCTCGGAGGTAAAAACAGGAAATGGATGGACCCCCCCCGAACCTCAGCGCCAGTCTAATGAATCCTGCTTGAAGATGTTTGTGTGTGGCTCATCTCCTGAAGACTCACAGCCCCTTCCTGCCATTGTTTGGGTTTTTTTGTGAGATGCAGTGGCAGTCGAGTCTCTTTGATGACTCCAACTGTCACCGCTCGGCTGGACTGATGGGTCTCTCTCGACACTTACTGATTTACACAAACACCCTGTTGTTTGATGGTTTAAATACTGTCCCCCAAAGCACCTAACTGTATCATGAATACATATGTTTGAGAACTGAAGGCCCCAGACACATTCTATTTGAGCATACCCATCAACCAGCATAGGATCACTGACTTCCCATCAAAATCTAAACAAAGACAACAATTCCAACACACCGGTGTCGTAATTTATCAACCTTTTAGGGGAGAAATGTTATCTTGGCTGGCTGCTGAAAACTGCTCCCGACAGAGCTGTTTGCCAGATGAACTATTTAACACTGCCAGGACACTGCAGTGCTGCTGACAAGCCTGCTGCAGGGATCCATCGCTTAAAGGGTGTGTGTGTGTGTGTGTGTGTGTGTGTGTGTGTGCACATAATCTTCTGTAGGAGCAACGTCATTAAAACTCATTGCTGATGCATCAGTGAGTCCCAACCTTTTTTTTGTCGACGTACGCCCACAGTGCTACCAGATGAGCTCAAGTGCTCCCCTCATTGACACCACTCATAGTCCAATATGTTCCTTTAAATGGATTAATGGGGTATTGTTACAATATATTTTTCACACAATTTAATTGTCAATGTTTAGGTTGCTTTGGTTGAGTTTAGATAATAATTGGAGTGGCAGAAGCTGAACATTTCATTGCTTTTAGCTAATATTTTTAACTGTTTATCGTTGCATTTAGTTAACAAATTCCACTTATCATTGCAGATAGCTAGTGAGTCCAACTGTTCATTAATTATTATTTAAACTTTTTATCCATTACATTTAGCATTACCTGACAATTTCACTTTTGTTATGTTACAGATTAACCAGGTGCAGGCAGAGAGAACTTGCGCTGGTAGTGGGAAGACTGGCTGGGCAGCAAACAAAAACCACAAAGGGATGATGGACACAGGAAAACACGAGGTTAACTGTGTTCAGACAGACACGGAAGATGTTCAACCAAACTGATATTGTGGCTGCAGCATTAGTATCTCGTAGGTAAAATGAACAATCTGGTGAAGACTGGAGTGTAGAGCTGGGGTATACATACAGCTTGATGAGTGGATGAGTCTCAGGTGTGCAGGATGATTAGCAGGCGAGATATTGAGTGCCACGCCCAGACACACACACACACACACACACACACACACACACACACACACACACACACACACACAGAGAGAGAAATGATAAACAGGGGACCAAACAAGAAACACAAAGAAGGGGTGACACAGAAACAAACTAGGAATGAAGGAGAGGCCGGACCATGAAAACCTTGATTCACTAACTGTTTCAACCATTTACTTTTAGCTCATGATTTCAGCTATTCATTCATTATATTTAAATAATTATTTAAACAGTTTATTAGCTAACTAAACTTAACAGTTACATTTAGTCAACAGTTTCAGTTGTTTCTTTCATTTCAACAATTTCAACTTTTTATTTATTAAGTTAGGGAATCACTGATTTAGAGGAATTTCTGGAGATGACGGTGATGGTGTGATGTTCTGTTAAGTGAAATGCTCTTCTTTCTCCACCAACCCTCTTTTCCTGAAATACGTTAGAGGTCAGACATGTCAAAACTCCTGGAGTTGGTAATTAAGTGTCTCAATGCCACTATAACTGTCATGAAAACAGTAATAAATTAACAATAATCTACATTTATGTCACTCTGAATGCTACTGTTGGTGTAACCTGTGACAATGATTGAAATAATCAGTAATAAGCAAGGACTGATGCTACATGTGGAGACATGTTGTAATAGTTGTGGAGTCTTAGATCTTTAGTTTCTCCTAAATCAGACATCACAGAATCCCAAGTTGTAGGCGAGGATATCCCCTCACAGCTCATGTTATATAGACCAGATGAGCAGAAACCTGAGCGCTGCCGAGCATGAACCATAAACCAACCAATAATTTTGATGTTCAGCTATGTAGATGGGGCCTCTCTAAAAGACTGGCCCTGGAGTCCAGCACTGTGAGGAAGACAGGAAGCACTTGAAAACTTCGGATACACACTGAGGAACACAAAGCGGGTTTGTTTCCCATGGAAAGAGCTTGAGTTTGGCTTTTCTGTTATTTACAATGAGCTGTGGGGATGAAACAGCAGCTCATGTCAGCACAGAGGGTGTTGTGTCTTCAGAGCTGCATGGACAAAGCCCCTTCATCACCAGGATGGGTATGATTGAGGAGGATCAGGGCACAGTGGTGGGACTTGTTAAAACTGCTGTTATGGACCACTGGCCGCAGGTTTCAGCTTTAGCCAGCGGGCTGGATCTGGTAGCTAAATATTGTTGGTTTATGCTGGATTACGACTCACAAGGGTTGCTTGTTGATACATTCTGTTACCCCAGCTATTTCTATATGTACATGAAGGCATTAGTATAGGGGTCAGCTGCAGGACAATTCCTACTCTTTATACTCCTAATCCTAAATATATACACACGTCTTACAGGTGCACGCTATAGACATAACACAGGTTTCTTATTTCAGCACAAAAAGCATCAGTTCAGATGGTGGATCAGCGAAGGATGAGACTGAAAAGCATTAATTAGTTATATTTAAGAGTAAATGCATCTTTCACTTCACCCTCACTTTTACGTAAATCGATTGTAAATTCATAGCACATTATATGAAGCAGGTACCCTCATAAGATAATAGGCTACATCATACTAAAATACATTCAAATATATAAAGAAGAAGGAAGAAAATAACTAATGATTGATTGATAGGCTGATGTGTAGTAATTATCTAATCAGTGAAACTTTATGTAGTTAATATTTGATTTGTCTTTGATACAGTAATTCCTGACTGGTGGTCATGGTTCACCCTAGTTTTAATTTATTTCTGATGTGCCACATCGGTGACTTCTTAACTTTACTGTAATGAAAATAAACAGCCTCTTCATAGGTCAAAATATCTTGGAGTCAATGAAGCCACATGAGAGCACATCTGGAGTTCGGGCTTCAGCTAAGGTTTTGTTCATGCATTAATATGAACTCATTGTGCCGTATCATAAATCTTGCTGCGGCCATGATTGCATGTGTGTGCTGACTTACATCTGCTAAGGGCCTCAGATCATGATAGATGTATGAACATGATTACTGCAGATGAGAGGAAAGCACTAATTCTTAATCACTGAGAAACACATCAACAGACGAGTGAGTCAGAGATGCTTTATTGAGTTTGTCCTGACTGAAGTTAGAAGGAGCTTTAACAAGTAGATAGAGTGCATTGCTTTTATAAATTAGCAGCTGAGCTGGGTCAAATGTGATTGCACTTTTTCAATGTACAAAGTCCTTAATTTCTGCTATCTGATCTGTGCTTTTGGATGAAGCGTATATGAGGAGGTTGGCCCTGTAAGAAGGATGCATGAGGGAGTGGGGTCCTGAGAAAGAGGAGTTATGCCGTGATAGCGTGCAGGCTTCGCCGGCCATGGAGATTAGAGTGGAGAAGAGAGAGCAAACAGGCACTGGCAGCGATAACAGCAGGAAGGATAATAAAGAAGAAGGTGTTTCCTGTGAGTGTCCCCTCAGGAAAAGTCCTCTTCCATCCACTACTGTGGGTTTATGGTGGACTAGATGCAGGCTAAATCCTCGGTCGCCATCTTGAACTGATTTGCCGTAAGCTTGCGAATCAAATAAAACTTTACTGATCTTTGCTATCACAGGAAGGGAGGGGGTTGCAGTCCATTCAAAGTACATACTGTATACACAGATGAACATGCAAGCTTATATATATGCACATATAAGCTCTCCAGATCCTATTGTGTATGCTATCCTTTACTCCAGTCAAGACAAACAATGGTCTTGGCTCCTAACACTGACTCGGATGGCTGCTGTCCCTCTCCTGATGCTATCAGCTATTGTCCTGATGTTCCGCTCATCTGGCTCTGAAGATGAACTCATCTGTGATTCAGCTTCGGCCTCTCCAGATGTCACAGGTGCTCTCAATTTCATCTTAAATTAGATGCTCAACCACGTTTCTTCTAACGTCTGTGAACCCCCATCACAGAGAAACGTCACCACCAATAGTATTTAAAATTTCAGCCACGACCGGAGTGTGCTGGAGAAAGCTTTGTTCGGCGGGGCTGTGTTTCCAAGCTGTTGGTTCCAGTTGAAAGAGCTGCTGGGAACCAAAGCATCTCCCAGCTGACTTTTAATCACACTCACCAAGGCACTGGCTCAGTCACAGAGAGTAGTAGGCCTGTAATTAGATGACAATGGGCCCCTCTCTGGTGAAACATATTGATGGCTGACTGGTGGCCACAGAATTATCGATCAAAGACATAAGCACAGGAAGAGTAGGGGGAGCACCAGGCCTGGTATAGACGTTGGGCTGTGTGGACAACAGTGAGATCTTACAGACCCATATCTAACAAAGGCCTGCTGTGAATAATTATATCTCACAGAGAATTTGCCACCCAGGAAAAGCTGGAAGAAAGAAGTTTAATAGTAAAGGTCCTTTGAGATGAGATGAAGATTAGATGTGATGGAACTGATGGTACAGAACCAAAAGTAAGCTGTTAATGCTGAATATTACATCCATCAATAGGCCTACTGTTGCTACACCAATCAGGCTTTCTGTTCTTGCAAAGCAAATCATTGAGTTTACAATGAATTTGTGGCAAATTTACCGCTCGAAATTCACATTCATATTTGCAACAATATGGGTATTAACGTTACCCTCATGTTTTAGTTTAAAACGTCCTCTCCGGCTGACTTTATGTTTCAAGCTCGCTCATTTTAAAACAAGAATCTTGTGAAAACAGTCTTGAATAGAAATGTGATGGCCACACACAATATAATGCTGGAAGTTAAAGCTGCATGTTCCAGGTGAAAAGTTAGAGCATCTTCACCAGTTAATGGTGCATGTTCTAGTGTTGTAGTTTTTTCCAAATTAAGATAGAATGAGTTTGGCTGGAGTTGCTGTAACTTAATGCAACTTTGCCAAATCTAATGAAAAGTTGGACAGAGGTGTTACGTTACCCTTTCACTGAGTTGGGAAATACTACATAATGAAGGGACTAGTCGCAATGTAAATTGTAACTCCATAAAATAAAGTAGTATAAAAATGCTCCTTGGAAGTAATGTGTGTTTAGGTTATTACTGGAGAAAGATACCGTAGTTAGGCGTACATGTTAACATTTGCAGCTTACGTCAGAGCAGACAAACACACAGTTTGATCCAAATGTTTTGGATGAGCTAAAAGAAGACACCCTCCAAACTCTTTGTATCTTGCTACAGACTAACTTCTGCATGTGGAGAAATCCAAAGATTGACAGTGTCATTGTTGCCAAGCTGGAAAATCTCTGTTTTGAGTTTATTGAATGGTCAGCTGACCGATCAATTTTCAGAGATGTATAAGCTGTGGTCAGTAGTAATTAACTTGAGTTCCTTCTTGCAAAAGATTAACTGCAGGGATAAATAAGCAATAACATTTAGCTATGTTATCTGATACTTGAAGGGATTTACTAAATTGGTCACAGTTAAGTGCCCTTTAACTATTATAAATCCTACTTAGAGTTACATCAACATGAACTCTGACCTGTCAAGCAAAATTTCATCAGTTACCACACACAGGCCAGAATGTATAAAAAACAGTAGCTCATTCAAGTATGAATAATCCAGTGTTGGTTGGGTGAATCCAGCGGCGGCTGCAGCACACGTGTGTTAGTGCTTTGTAATGAGGCCTGGACCCAGTGAGGTGGATGCGGTCCAGCTGGAGCTCCAGCTCTCTCCTCCCCTGGCCTGCCTGCTGCTTCAGTTATCACACTGATGTCATGGGAGAGGCTGTGGTGTTCAGACCGGGAGGCCCTCCTCAGTTCTGAGTGGGAGTGAATATGTCACCGTTTGCAGATAATTGAGTGGGGGAGAAAAATAAATACGCATCAAGACTCTTTCTCTCAGCCCTGCTTCCAGATTCATTCATTCAGTATTCATAAAAATTCAAATGATTAAGGTTATAAAAGTATTATTAACTAATATTTTTGTTGCTACATTCCCCTGAATCATTCTGTAACATTCCCTCAGGATATCTTGAGAGAGCTGTAGATTATGTCTTTGCATGAATTGCATCATACGGGAGCTGATTATGTGCATCTGGTGGTGTGCTCTCAGCTGAAAGTGTAATAATGAATGGCTGTCTGCAATACAGCTCTGTTCTGCAGATCTCAGGAAGTCATAGGAACTGGGAATCCACTCGGTGTGACGACAGGAGCAGCCTGTCCAGCTGCTCACACTGTACTCTGTTGATTACTCCTCTGTTTGGAGCGTCAGTTTACAGTAGTAACTTTTTTCAAGGTTCTGGAAGAGACTTTATGGCTCTTCTGATTCAGACCGTGACTAATACGGCGTTTTTTCAGGAGAGGAGCTAACAATCTTTGGCAAAGAGAGAGAGTTTTTTTCCAAAGAGACTGGCAACACAGAGACCCAGCATCTCGCGTGAAAGGCTTTTGAAGTGTCCCTGCTTTCACCTCCCACACTGGGATACATACACTGTATCCCCTCTCATACATGCTGACGCAATTAACCCCCGGTAATTCCCCTGCTTTATAAAATACTTGTTTTGGTTGATGCACGCTGTCTGCACGCCTCGTGCCTGTGGATAAAAGCCAGTGGTTTCTTCTTTTTCTGCTTTCATGTGGGAAAAGCTTGTGCCTGTAACGTCCGACCTCTGGCTTCAGCGTATTGGGACCATTACTCATGCATTGTGTTATGCGTTTTGCTCATGAATGGTATCACCTTATGAATGTACACTCACATACTAGTGGTTTACACATCCCTCCCCTGCATCCTCTTATCCTTGAGGTATTTTTGAGTCATCTAAAAACCATCACCACCCACCACATTTATTTTAACCTTTGTTGAAACCTTGTTGTTTTTCATCTATATTGGCAAAAGATGGTTGACAACAACAAATAATTATTTTCATTATTTGTCAATCTGCAGATTAATAGTGAAAAATGCCCATTATACTGTACATTTCTGAAGTGACCCCTTTACAGTACTATATGCCTTGTTTTCATCCAACCACCACTTTAACCCCCCCCCCCCTGTCCACACACACACACACACACACACACACACACACACACACACACACACACACAATCCTCCCATGAGAGAAGCTTTAACCAGATAACTTTTGAAAGTTTTGACTGAATGACTGAAACGATAAATCGATCATAAAATACTGATGGATACATTTTCGGTCGATCTAATAATTTTGTCGGCTCCAATTAAAACAGACATAATGCACAACTCAGGTTTCTGTCCTGGCTGTTGGGTAATGATACTACAGTTTCTCCTTCACCCTGCTGTGTCTCGCCTCTCTTCCTCTCTATTGCTGCTCCCATTTTCTCCTTATGAAAACAGGAAGAGGGTGTGTTTGGAGAGCCAGAGCCTGAGGAGTCAAGCCGTTCACCAATGACTGACCGTAGCCTTTGTGTGTGTGTGTGTGTACGCATGCCAGGATAATTGCTTTCAGGGAGCCACTAAATGCCTTTCCCTTGTTTCTTCAACTCCTCAGAGATCTGCAGTATTTGCTTTGGGCATTGTGCCCCAAAGGTAACATCTTAAGCCTTGTGGAGGTGACATGAAACATGCTGCTGCATGTGAGCCTTGCACACATGACCGTATTACCAATCACATGCAAAGTGTGAGCAAATATCTGCATGCTCACATGGACATTTTTCACTTGTTAGACATCATTTAGCACACTGTAGTTTAATTCCCTGTCTTAACAGGTGCTTTCCTCTGGTCTAGCAGGGGCTTCTGCACTGTTGGGATGTGCAGGCAGGGAACCAGCCTGGCAAAGCCCGATCTGGTGGGGATTAGAGGTGAGCTGTGCCTCGCCCGTTCCCCTCCCAGCAGGAGCTGTCATGTCGGCAGTTGCATCCTTCTGCTGAGCTTCGCTCCCATTGGGTGTAGGTCAGGGGCCAGCGTCAGGTCACACCGCTGGCTTCTGCAGCTCTTACTGAGCATGCCCTCCTCTTACACAATCTACGACAGCCAGCGTATGCGATCTGACAACCCACGCCTGAGCAACAAAAGAAAAGAGGAAGACTGAGGCTGAGGGCATTCTCTGCATGTACAGTGCTGTTGGACCGTATTAGTCTGGTCCTTTAATTTAATATGGAATGTTTTTAGCTCAATATTTTGTTTTGTGATTCTGAGCAATTTACCTGCAAATATTACAAATTACATTGAGCATCTTGGAGTTGTTTGCTTGATATCAGACAGAACGGTCAACTCAAACTCAGTGGAGCAGGCAGATTAAAAAGTCTGGAACCAGACAAAGTAGTTGCTACAAAGTTGTACAACATTTCCAAGGAACATAAGTTGTTTTATCACAGAAAATTTACTTTGTACCAACAGCAGTTTGTGTTTAAATGACCTAGCTTGGTAAATAATTGCATGCTGGTGGTATTTTGTCTGATAAGATTTTCCGTGGTGAAAAGTCAGCAGGCCTCCCTCCTTTTCTGCCCCATGGAGTTTGTTAGCTGTGGAATTTGGAGGGTCTGTCCACAAACAATCCAGGTCAGATACATGCTGAAGTGGAATGAGAGATATGTGGAAACTCTCTCTTTGAGTTATGCACATGGGGCAGAGATGTAAGGAGAAGGAGAGGAGTCAATGTGCAAGATGAGAACATATCTGAGGGTTGATTTACAGTATTTTCTGATCATTTATGATTATGATCCATTTGTTTTCGCACACTTCCTCCAAACAGTACGTGGATCATTGAAATTTCTTTGACAAATATTGTACTTTTTTTTTTTTGCATTTGTGTGTAATTTAATGCTTCATATCCAATTGTACAGATGGCTGTAGTGAGAATGAGTTGATCTGCTGGGGCAGCTGTCTGTAATTTCAGAGGCTCTCAGTCATGACAGACAGCAGCTGGATGGCAGAAAGGAAATCTCAGTGTCTGCCTTTGAGACTTGCTGTATCTGATCTAAAGAGGAGTCTGCCTGGCGTAGCGTCTCCGGAACAATAACAGCAGCGGTGGCCAAGCTATTAGTAGAACCGTCCCCGCCTGGACCAAGTGCTGCCTGCTCCTCCTCTACTATACTTACAATGCAATGAATGATTCCAAGCCTGCCTCTCATTTCCACCTTTAGCAGTGCAGCTTGGAGTTCCTCTTTCCCTTTTTCCTCTGCCAGAACAGCAACATGTTTCCTCTGAAGCCCGTGGTGGCCTCTGTCCCTCCTCTGCAGCTCAATAACTCCAAGAAGTCCAAGTTCCTCCAACATACTGGGTCACATGTTTGACCCATATTCCGCCTGTATTCCTGCCAGACGGTAAAAGAGGATGATGAGGTTTTAGCTCTTAACATGCAGAAGGCAATTAACCCAAGGCTGGAGCCTGAGAAAATGTATCCTGCCATCCTCAGAGGACCTTTTACTGAGGTTTCTCTGGCAATGTTGGTTGGTAAGCCCACCACTTTAGTCCAGACTGCAATATCTTCATAACTATTTGGTGGATTGCCATAACATTTTGTACAGACATGTATGGTCCCCAGAGGCAGAATCCTAATGACTTAAGTGATCACCTTGCTTTTTCTGTAGCACAACCAGCAAGTCAAAGTTTTCACTTGTCCTGTGAAAAATTTCAATATCTTTCTATCAAGACATTCCCATCAGCCTCAGCTTTACTTTGTGTCGACTGCTAAACATGCTAACATGCTAAACTACGATGGTGAACATTGTCAAGACAATACCTGCTAAACCAGCCAGTCAGTTTTGTCATTTTGTGCGTGTTAGCATGCTGATGCTAGTCTTTAGAGGCCTCAAAGTAGAGCCTCACAGAGCTGTTAGCATGGCTGTATTGCTTGTTTATAATTTGTTTGTTTTTATTGAATATCTTCCACTCTCTAATTTGTCCTTTGACTGATGTTTTGGCGCTGTCCCCATCATTTTAATTTATCTTGTTTTGTCACTCCCTCAAAGGTCAGAGGTCAAACCTGAGTAATGGAATCTGTTGCCTGTAGTGATTGCAGTGCAGACCTGTTGACCTGGGCATTGTCTACGTCAGCCTCAGGTTCAATAGCCTGACAGGTTGAGGTGAGTACGGTCAGTGGTGTTCGGTCACTTACTGCTCTCTGAGGAATGTTACATCCGCACAAGCGCATGCCTGGAAGGGGCCCTAAAAAGCAAAGTCTTAAGTCAAAGTGTGGCATAAATTTGACTAAATTCTTTTGCATGATGTGGTCAATTATGTCGTTGGAGTTGTAATACAAAGGAATTTGGAAGTAACCTACAGCATGTCTGTATTATAAACAGTAATATTTGCTGATTTAGATAGTGTTGAAAGAATAAGCATAAAAGGAAAACATTGGTCTTTCTTATGTACGCAAGCACAATTTATGACCTCTGGGATTTCTTTTTGGGAGGGAAGTTCCTCCAGTCCTGAGACAGCAGCACTGATAGCCCGACCAGCCGACCCGAGCTCTGGTGCTCACTTGTTAAATTAAATCTTTCCTGTTTGTATCCCCATGCCTTGAACTGTTCCCAATAAGGGTTTCTCCCTGTTTTTATCAATGGCACTTCCAGAGTGCCAACACAGGAGCAAAGTTTCATTCACATGCAAGGTCAGGCCGTTTTTGACATCAATCCACAAACAATGTCCAACACAATAGACCAGCTATAACACAGGTTCTACGGCTCAGGAGTTTACAGAGCTGCCTTCCAATTAACCAGCTGACCACAAGAAAGTTCAATCTCCAGACGTTGTGTGGTTTCCTCTGCCTGATCTCCTGTTTACACTTTACACTGGAGGCCAAAGAAAGTGATGGGGACGGGGGACAAACAGGCCTCAACACAGCAGGGGTCATGCGCGGCAGCCTGTTTTTAGACTTGAGTCATCCTGCTATTGTGGGTGCTTTACCCAAGGGTGTTACATAGGTCTACAGAGGAAGAAACCAAGCACACTACTGCACAGAGCAATCAGCGCCTGCAGACAGGAGCTGATGAAGGATCACGTCTGCAAATAAGAAAGAAAGCCCCTCTGACCTCTGTGAGCCTGGAGGCAGCCGCTCTACACTGTAAAACATTTCCAGTAAGACAGTTAATATAATGTGGGATATTCAGAACACACGCGCATGGGTGACTTTCAGTGGATATTTAGATTATTTGATCGAAGCTGACCTATTAGATTGTTGAAAATTGAGATAAGAGTCACTTGGAGAGCTGTCAAATTATATCTCGGCTGAGTTCCAACATTGTTTATTGTGTGCACTTCCAAATTTGAATGAGTGAGTGCCAATTGATGGGTGTATCTGGCCGCGCTGTCCAGGGTGGAGAGGCAAGATGTGGACCTATTGTAAACTTTTGTCTTGTTTATGGGAGGCTGGTCTGGTCTAGGAGACAGCTTTGACCAGTGCCCTCCTCTCTGCTCCAAGGAGGTCTGACTGATGGATGGGCTCTAATCAGCAGCAGACAGACCTGCCACAGGAAACATCTCCCCAGCACGTTTACGGAAACCAACACTTCTCCAGAGACCTGCTGAAAGCCACTGAGGGAGAGGGGGAGGGAGCCGAAAAACAATTGGATTCTCCCTCATTTTCTTTAAGGAAAATCAGCAGACTGTCCACTGTTTACTGACCAGAATATTATTACAGGCCTGCTGCCAAATAGCACCATTGAACAATACAGCAGCACAGAGCTTGATTAACTTGGAAACTATTGACAAAAACTTATTTTGAGAGTGAGTGAACTATTGATTTCCCACTGCATTCTGTGTAGAATTACAGAAAAAAGCTCTTCAAGCAATAGTTCAACATTTTGGTAGAGCTTATTTGTTTTTTTGCCAAGAATTAGATGAGAAGATTGATACCATCCGCGTAATGTCTGTACAAAAAATCATGAAGATTAGCTTAGCACAAATACTGGAAACAGGGGTAGATGGCTAACGTCAGCCTGGCAATAACCTGTCAATTAGTGAGTTTTAGAGGGGTAGAGGGTTGATTTTGTTACTGCTGGACAGAGCTAGCTAGCTGTTTCCCCTGTTTCCACACTTTATGCTCAGCTAAGCCAACCACCTGCTGGCTGTAGCTTCAACTCTCTGCAAGAAAGCAAATACTTGCATTAGCCTATCCACAATCTCTAACTTTTCAACTCAATCTGATAGAGGTAATGCACCTAACAGGTCCATTATCAATGCCATTTTAATCAAAGCAGGAGGTGCTAATGCATTATGCAGGGAGGATGTTGAAGCCAAGATAAGGATCACTGAGAGGCTGAGTGTGCTTCTCTATTTATACGTACAGTAGTGCATAAATATCATAGCAAGACGTTTCCTGCCTTCATGTTGACTTGCTCTTGTCACAAAATTATAACCGGAGAAATACGTATGTAACTTTAAGTAAGTTTTAAGTCTGTCTTTTCCGCTAAGCCCCTCCTCCTCATGATTGTCTACAAGAAGCACCTGACCTGTCGGATTTTTTTATGTGCTTTGTGTCCTGGCCAAAGGGCTTTTCTACATCTGACAGGTGAGACTTCCCTCCTGCATGACAAATCCCCCCCCCCCCCGCGCATGTCAGGAGGAGCAAGGCGATGACTCGCCATTCGCTTTACGTATGAATAGGCCGATCAGTCTGCCATGTTGGAATGCTGAGAGCTGTTTGCCTTTTGGGCCCGTGAAAGCCTGTCACTCCGTATTGTGGTAGCAGAGATTATCTCTGAAAAGAGCCTGGGTGTCCTCCTCTCTCTTCCTTCTTCTCAAACTCTCTGACCTTGATCTTGCTGACAAGCAGCATTCTGCCCTATGCATGGACCCATACAGTCACACTTGCACAGGTGTGAGGGGGAGAAACTCCCTCCCTTTAATCATGGTGGTTTCCGTGTGACCCCAATTAAAAAGTTTCCATTTTCCATCATAACTGAATTTTGTAATTAGGTGGTTTGTTCAGTCACACATCACCTGTATTTCCATCACAGTTTTGCGTATATGTGTTGTAAAGTCAGCGAAGGAAAGGTAGGAGAGCAGGTTTGGGCTTGCCCTCTCAGTCCTAATCCTACAGGCCCTCAGGGCTGTACCCACCTCAACACTCAGTTTCCATGATACTCGTGAATACAGGTACATAAGTTCCTCCAGGTTCGGCTCCATTTACAAATGAAATACCTTAAACTTTTACTAAAGTGCAACAGAAAGTGTAATCTTTCGGGACTAACCTGCAGAGCAAGGGTCACCCACAAGGGCAACCCTCGTTGATAAAGGCGTACCCATCTAAACAAAGACCAACAAAGGCAGGAAGGGCTGAGCCATTGAACCCTACACCCATAGCATCAATGGTATGTATAGTGTCAGTGCAGTATGATGGGTATGTTTTTCCTGTTTCAGTATTCCCTCTCAGGGGATTCTCACTCTGAGAGCAAAGACTTGGGGTCTGCAGGGCAATGTAAACACTCTCAAATCACGGCTCTGATGTGGCTATTGTGACATCAGAAATGGAAAGGTGTGATTGTTGTGGTAGGCCATTGTCACACACTTGTTGCAAATAAAGGAAGACATTGGATAAACACAAGAGGGAGGGTCCTGGTTTTTAGCATAATGGTGCACACGTTTGAAAAATAACATTCCCCAAAGAATTCATGAACTTAAGCGAGATGTTTCAGATGCTAACTGTCACACCTCCACACGCAACCCAACTGCTGCATGACGTGGAAAGTCTCGTCAGGATACCAGATTTGGAAGAGTCAGAGTTGATAACGTGGTTCTAGACTCTTCAAGTGTTAACCGCATTGAGGCACGGTAATATATGCAATTAGTTGCAGAAAAAACATTATTGAAACTCAGCCAATGTTGCTCTGCTGTTTTGTGAATGTGCCTGGCTGTCTCAGTTGGAAAGAAGAGATCATATATCAAGATGGTTCTTCCAGATTGCTCCACAGTATTACTGCCATATGGAAGCCATGCATATGACGAAGTAGCTGCAAAGACTTGTAAGGAGACATGAGATCAAATCACATTTCATATCTAGGTCAGCATTAGCCACAGCTATTCCTTACACTGTACTATACACTTCTTATTAATGCTCAGTATCACATCTTGATACTGTATATGGACAACTACTCAATATAGGGAAGGGTGTCACATTTGAGTGATGTTTAACTAAATGCTGTGCAGTGTTTTTTGTGGTGGTTAGCAGTAGATTAAAGAGGAGACACTGTTAAGGCGGGAGGGATGTGGTTTGCAGCTGTTTGTTTCAGCTAAATCAAAGTGTAGGGTGCAAACATTTGGCTTCATAAGCCACCACATATGCTGGCATCATGGCCACCCTGACACCCAGCTCATAGAACAACCTGGTAGCTCAAAGGATCCGGCTGCATGCTGTATTATGAGCATGGATCGTTTTAGAGTTGAAAAAGGTCTTCTTAAAGTTAGAAGTGTCTTTTTTATTCATTTAAATGCAAGAGGTCCTAAATCCCTCAGCTGTGTTTCAAACCCCTAAATCCTTGGAGCGAGATGAAGTGCAACAACATGTGTTGAGTTTCGAGTATTGGGATCAACCCATTTTGAAAGCTTAAATAGTCCAGGGCTTTGTCCAAATATTTTCTTAGAGTCCCGGCTTCTTTTTGGAGGCACTTAGCCTTCCCACACTGGGCTCAGAAGAGTGGCACATGTCTTTGACGTTGACTTTAGGCCTGTTTTGGGATCGTTAAAGGCCAATTTGTCAGCATTCAACACAGGGCAGACAGTGAGATGTGTTTCAAGGGGCCTCACATCTGGACCTTTTGTGTTTTAACAGGGTCCCGCTTCCTCTTTTAGAAACCTGAAGTACATGTATAATGGGAAGGCCACGTTCCACAGCCAGTTGGTCTCGTTTCATTAGCACGCTTTGGCCACGGACTCTTACTCAAATACAAACTATGCCTAATGGCCCAATCCTACCTTTCTTCCCTCAGTCACATACTATGATAATAATCATCAGTTGTAATGAGTTAATGTAATTATCAGCTGCTCCTGAAGGGAAAAGAAACGTATTATTGTGGGGAAAGCCTTGTAGAGTTTAACATGAGTTGTACAGTAAGCAGAGATGGAGAGACGGGCAAGACGAGACCAAGGTCTGGCCTGGCAATCAATCACTTTGAGGGCAGCTTGATTAAAGGAAATGGACGGAGTGGAAACTTTGAATGTGTTTTCAGTGGTGTTTTCGGCCTGTCTGGGTGATAGCAACAGCAAAACAGATGCTGAAACAATTAGGGCAAGTTGGAGGATGTTTTTACTCCCACTCTGAGCCCCCTCCCCTCCCCTCCTTGTGATTGCACATCAAAGTTGTCGACAGACTGTTAAAGTTGATTTTATTGTTTGACTCCTTAAAGCAGTTGTTAGTTTTTAAAGGAGCCGTAGCTTCTAGCTGCAGACCAGTTGAGAGCACAGACAGCCTAAAAAAAGACCTGCAAAGGCACAGTGTGGAGTGGCGGGATCTACTCAGGCACAAATGCAGTTTCAAGTCGTACAATTGGTTTCATGATGGTACGATTGTCCTTCATTTTAAGTTATATATATGTACTTGGTGTTCCGAGAAACAATTTTCAGTTTGAGACTATATCGCTATTACTGAACAGCAACTAGTGTTAATGACAAGGTAATGGCACATTACATGTGTCTGCATTTCCCAAGATTATCCTAATTTAGTTGCTTTGAATTTCCTTTATAAATCACGTTTCCATTCAAATGTAAAGCAAATTTTAACAGAATTTCAAGAATATCTGCAAAATAAAATGCAATTTAATGCAGGTTTCCATCCACAACAGTTATGTGAATATAAGGAGATGTGCGCTTCAAGATAAACTGTTGGTGGCGTTTTGTATTAATTTGAGAAACTTGACAGTCTCCTCATTGAACAAATGAGGAGGCTCTGAAAAAGTTGTTTACATTTTTTCTGTTGGATGAAAACAAAGTTTAAAGTCACCGAATAATAATAAAAAACCATTAGTGCCAGATCCACATACTCTTTTAAATGAAATTAATCCGAAGTGTTAATACTTTTATGTGATAGACTTAGCAAACGCATTTTTCTCTCTACCAGTGCATAAAGACTGTTCAATTCGGTGGGGAAAAGTACACTTACACTAGGATTCCTCAAGGATATAGTGAAAGTCCAACCATATTTTCTCAAGTAATGGCATCTAATCTAGCTACATTTGAACCACCACAAGGAAGTCAAATCCTACTTTATGTAGACGATATTTTGATATGTTCAAAAACTCAAGAGATATGCAAAGAAGATACTCTTGCACTACTAAAATCCCTTTGTGAGCAGGGACATAAAGTAAGCAAAAACAAACTGCAACTGTGGAAAGAAAAAGTAAAATACTTAGGCTATGATCTATCTAAAAATGGCCGATCACTCGATGAGAAAAGGAAAGAAGCCATTTTGAAGGCACCAAAACTGCAAACAAAGAGACAAATTATGTCATTTTTAGGAATGACTAATTTCTGCAGAAGCTTGGTTCCAAATTATGCTGAGACGGTATACCCCGTATCAAAATTGATTCATGATAAGCCTAGATGCAGTACAGTTGCCGAGGAAAGTAGCAGTCTGTAAATGCACAGCACATACAACAGGAATTGACCCCATTTCCCCCACTTGGTGTCGAGTAGAATTTTTCTAACAGACACATATGAAGGAGGCCCACGATGCACACACACCCTGTGGTTTGTTTGCTCTGAACAGAAGGACAGACAGCCTCGTCTCAGAGGTGACTGATTTACAGTTTGTTGCTGTCTGTCAAACAGCTGACAGATGGGTAAACCAGTGCTGCCTCCGACACACTGTCGCCATTCTTAGATGCTTTGCAGTTTCACCAGTGGCAAGAATGCTGAGGACCACTCCTTAAGTTTGATGGGAAGGTTAACAGCTCCCATAAAAGTGTAACAGTAGAGCATACACTGTGTTGTGTTGTACCTGTGATGGCCATTGAACCTGCTAAATATCCTGTTAAAGGATATTTAGACACTGAAACCAAACGATGACTACATTGTAAATAAACGCAGCTGCTCACATTTGAAAAGGGCTTTTTAAAACTCCTGGAAAAACATTGTCATACGTGGTCCTGAAATAAGAACAAAAATGTAACACAGGGCTTGTCTGTGGACGTCATTTTGTGTGTAAATCTTTTAAGATATTAATAGTCTAGATATTCCCGACATGCTCATACTGTGTGAACCAACTTGTTTCTTATTTTAGCAGTTTTTCTAAAGGGCTCCAGTGTTTGGTTGGCCATTTAACTGCCAAAAACCTGTTTGTGCTTTTTGTGCGCTGCTGCATAGAGCACATTTGTAGTCCTTTAAATCATATAACGAGTAAATTTGGAGTAAAAAGTTAACAATTAAAGCCCACTGATTGTCTGAGATTTTAGTTTATGGTTTTGCTCACCCAGCATTTTTGTCAGGGGCTCCGTCCTGGCCTTTCTCAGTGCCAGTCAGGTCTGTGACAGCTCTTTCATTCCTGTCCTGAAGGAAATGATCATATAACAGATAAAAGTTCCGCTCAGACGTCGTGAGACTTTAAATGAAAAGTCTGCAACGCACCTGGTTTTCACATGGGCTGCTGTTTGGGACTTCTCTTTGACTTCTCATAACAGGATAGGATTTAGGTTTCCGTGTCTGTAGTTTAAAGGGAAACAGGCCAAAATATCTACTGCCTGAACAATTAAGAATAAGCATCCAGCTTTAAAGGATCAGCCAGGTTATCTTAAAAGCAGACCAGATAATTGATTTTGAATATCATGTTAACGCTCCAGTAAGATGTAACTGTGGAAGGATAGACTTATTTCCTCCTAATTGTGCGACAGGGTTTTTGTTTTGTCAGGAGATTTTGGGCCAAATGGAGTCGGATTCCTGCAGATCTCCTGGGATGATGGGAGGGCCGGGCTGGAGTCTAGCAGAGGCTGCAGATCCCAGCAGTCCCCCCGGCTCCTTAATCCCTGTCATTAACTCTACTACACAGAGAGAACTGGCCTGCCTGCCAGCCACTACCCTCTCATCAGCCCTGTCTTTTGTCCCTTTATTTCTTACCTCACATCCTCTCTTTCATTAGACTCATCTCCCGCTTCTATATTTTCTCCTGTGTTATTGTTCCGACGGTTTCTACGGGATTTCCTTCCTTATCTTCCCCCGTGAGTGCAGGTGAAACATAAATCTTAAGTGTTTCGCCTACACACTTAAAAAGAAGAATTGAACTGATAAAAACAATTCGAGAATAACTACAGTTTACCTTAAGCAGCTAGAAAATAATCTGACAGAAGCATCTCAGTTGGAGAGGACAAACGGTCCAATTATAGCACATCCTGTGGTGCTGGCCGTTTTGTCCAGTGACACACACACACACACACACACACAAATACTCACACACAGTATAGTGGGGAGAGGATGGGTCCGGGGGTGGTCCAGAGTCCTGAGAAAGGAGAGGGGAAACACCTTGTGACCCTCTTGTTCCTGACCAAGCAACTGGAGACAACAAGGATGGGCGAGAGAGCACCGCTGGGCAGCTGCCTTGATTTGGGTCAATCAGTTGTTGTTGGCTAACATTTGACATCATGATTAGCTGCTTAAATTTGATGCATTCATGAAGTGTTAAAAGCATTTTCATCAGGTTGAAAAAAAGGGCAAATTTAAACTAAGTTGAGGCTGCAATGGATGTCAAAATAATCCTGTCCTATTGTGTGTGTGTGTGTTTGAGTTTGTGTCTGTGTTTTGTTTTAATTTCTTGGCAGACGTGCAATAAGGAAAGTAGATAAGTCATAAATGAACAGTCAGACTTTTGTTTCTTGTGGCAACAACAGTAATCAGCTTGCAAACACTGCTGTAGTTTTGCTCTGGCTGGGCCATGTTTGGGTTTTGATATGGATGTCGAAACCAACTATCTCCCAGACACAGACAGCATGACTTCTGCTGCAGCTAAAGTCTCCATCCAAGGAAAACATTGCTTTGATGCACGCACATGTCCAGTTTACTTACACAAAATAAGTGTTAAAATACATAAATCTGGATGGATTTACTTCTTCATACTGCAGCCTCAGATATATAGGAAGCAACAAGCTCAACAACAGCGAGAAGCTAGTGCATGGAAGTACTCCACTGGTTTAGCATTGTCGGACTCACGATGGAGTGTCATCGTGAGTCGAGTATCAAAATCAATGCAGCAGAACCGAACATCCAGAATCCACACATTCTTCTTTCTTGTCACAAACCTACAAACCTGGCACCTACATTACCCACAATGCAACTCGACTGCAGCAGCAGAGGATTTAAAAAAAACAAAAAATGTTTTTATTGTATTTTGTTTTAGTCTTCTGAGATTTATAGCAAACTTCTTTGAGTTTTAGTGCACCATAGAGGTCATAAAGGTGCATTTGACTATATGGACAGAAATACTGTAATAATTTAATAGTAAAATAATAAGTTATTGTTGTAAATTTGCAAGTAGATTAGATCACAGTTTTGAATATCTTCAGAGTTAAGTTATTAATGTTGAAAGCATCTGTTTCATTGTAATCTGAGATGCATGATGGCATTTTAAAAAGCCCTCTAACTGCAGGTGCATTGGTCATTAGTGCTTAGAGCGACAAAAATGAAACAATGAAGCAGCTTTATCAGCTCAAACATTTCTCATGACCGGGTGGCGGTCTCTATTCAGTTCAATGCTGAAGTCAAGAGTAGGCAGATGTGGGAGAAAGATAGCTGCTTGTGACCTCGAGCTTAAGGGTTTAATTAGGCACATGCAGCACAGCACGATGCCCTCTGGAAGTTATTTACAGAACTTTCCATTTCACACTATGAAAATGTATATTATCCTTGTGCTTTCTTGTGAGATTTCTTTTTGCATTGGAAATGCAGACACGAAGAAGCAAATTGTCAAGCAGGAGTAGCAGACACACAACAGCCAGTGATCCTCAGGCAAACTTCAGTTTGACAAGATGCTCTGCCAATTAGCAAACCCCTCAGCTGGAGCAGTGCCCTCGCACATCTGAGGGTGTGGCACTGGCTCCACGGCACAGGAGTGCGATGTCGTCTGACACAGCAAAGTCGGCACTTAGCAGGCTGACGTGAAAGGTCTGCGGCTGTGGCTCACAGTTAGTTATAAGATTGGATGGAAATACAAATCGGTGTCCATTATGAGTTATTGTTATCTCTATTCCGCATAAAGTGTTTTCAGCAGGGACGGTGCGCCCTTAGGGACCAACCTTGTCTCTTTAAATGATACCACACTGTGACCCTAGACACCCTTTGGACCTGGTCCCTTGGTGCCTCAGTATGATTTGTGAGGCCTGGGGTCTGCTGTATCGGCCACAAATCAAGGAGGCGAGAGGAGGATCTGTGTGCCGCCATCAATTTTTACACTTCAAACAAACCTCAGGTCCCAGATTACACCTTCAATCACTTATCTCCACCTCTGACTAGACTGGAGCTGACATAAGTCCATTGAAAATGTCCCCCAAGTCGCCTTTCATTGACTCCAGTGAACTCAGTAAAGATGAGTATCACAAACCTCCCTCTCTTTAAAAATATCAGCTGCTACAAATCATATAATAACAGTGACTTTCCATCGTAGGGCTGCATAAGTATCCATGGTATCCCTCAACTGAAAATACAGCTGATGGTCAGAGTGAGATAGAAGCAGTCATATCCAGCAACAGGGCAATTACAGCAGATCAAAAGCATTCACAGCTGTGGCAGGGACACATGTGTGGTCCAGGCCTATAGTGAAAACCCTGTGACACAATGCAGCGATAGGTGACAAGGTAGCAATGGTGATATATGGGGTGGAAAGAAAATATGACACAAAATAAAAGCATGCCGTGACTTCTGGTCAAAACTGACATTGAATAAATTGCATCATAGCTGATGATCATCCTCCCAACCCCCGTAAAACTGACTTTAGGATCAGCAGCAGGGCTTTATCTTGGCACCTATAAAGGCTCTGATTAACAAGTGAGGAGGTCCTCTGAAGATATCAAGATGGTGGTCTAATCTGACCATCTGTTTCTTATCTACTCACCTTTATTTTTTAAATTTGCTAATTTATTTGTCTAAGGGATACCGGGTCTGCAAGCAGCAGGCGGCCAATCCTCTCCCCGGGGAATGAGGTAGAGGTGGGATCCACCTGGTGTGTGTTTGTTTGTGTGTGTGTTTGTGTGTGGTTTTCTAAGATCAAGGATCACCTACAAGCAGAATAAGCATGGTGCATTTTTCTTTTACCGAAGCCAATCTGAGGAGGATCACTGCTTTCACTTTTTTTATTTGAACTTTGAATTTTTTTGACAGACAAATACAAAATCATGTAAACATAGTAGTGCAGCAGTTGACTCTCCACGGAGAAGAACCTGGGCGTCAACGTCTCCTCGTTGTTGAAAGAAAGATAAAGCCTCCACGCTATCTTAGATTCCCCTAAACTGGCTCTATGTGCAGCACAATAACCGGTCAAACTGATAAATGTGATCCAGAGAGAACTTCCTGAAAGCCGGTGAATTTACAGTAAAATAATCCACAGTGAGGATTTATGTAGTAGTAACTCTCTGTCATCACCACTAGGAGGCCCGGTTTTGGACAGATTATCCAAAACAAAGCTGCTGTAAATAATGCTCAGCACTGCCCAGACTTGTCCACTCTTTGTTTCACTGAATTTAATTAATTTGAGTTTGCTTAGATTGGTGCCGGTCTACAAATAGCATTATTTTGTGAGCTGATGAATTCCTAGAATGCAGATTTCTATATTTCGGTTGGGTGTTAATCCTTTTCTCAACTTTTCCCATTTCTTGTAGTGGTTTGTTTTATTTTTGGACAGTTACTTATTTATATAATATACAAAATATAATTTTCTAATTTTTTTCCTTATGAGTTACACTGCATTTACTCCTAGCGCGATGCACTCTGCAGTTCAAAGAGCATGCATTAACCATACGCTCAATGAAAAGGATTTAGAAATAGACATTGTTAGCACAGTGATGGTGTCAATGTGAGGTTTCCTTGTGTTTTTGTTTCAAACCGGTGCGTTTGCTTGTCCTTTTATCATGGAAATAAATCCCCAGACTTGAGAATTGAATTCGCACATCCCTTGAGCTGCCCGCTGACGTTTAATCTTATCTTCAAACAGTTTGCAATTCACTGCCGATCTAATTACGTTGACATTCCAAGGCAACTCATCAAACTGGTAGGATCATATTTCAGATGGCAAGTCTGCAACACATTTTTAATCTGACAGTAACCTTTCGTTAATTGTCAATTTGGCGACAAAAGGAGACGAAAATGTGACCCATCCGACAGTTTGCATTTTTAACAGCCGTTTAATTGTGATTGTGATGTAAAACGAGATACGTTGAAATGTCCAGACTTGTTCCGCACACTATGAGCAACATCCACCTTTACTAACGAAGTCGCTGGTAAACTAATGCAACGCTGAAACGTTTTCATGCCGATTAAGAGATAAAAGATTTCTCAAGCGACAGCGAGGCAGAGCAGCCAACAGGTCTGCATCTGTCCGCTTTGTTTACATGATGTCATTTATTCACTCCAGTAACGGGAAAATACTGATTAAATCAACTGTTCGATGACATGATCACCATTATTATTGTTACATTATTTTTATTAGTATTATAACGTGCTCGATCGCAATTTAAAATGATGTAGGCTTTTTTTATATATATATGTTTGTTTTTTTACAACGAAACAAGTTAAGTTCTAAGTAAAAAACTTAAAAAATGCATTGACTTATCAGTTGATTGATTGATTAATGTCTCCTATTCACCAGATGCAACTTCGATCAGACCTCAGGGTGGGATCGAGTTTACAAATTCTTAATTGTGGGAAGTTACTGAACGTACTGAAGTTACGTTAATTACATTTTCTTGCAAATTCCTTATAGATGGTTATTAATTTCGCATAGTCAAAAAAACATTAGTTAGAGGGTTTCACCTGCCATATCGGGGCTCCTCGTCCTCCGGGCAGAGGGTTGGGCCCCGCCAGAAGAGGTGAGAGAGAGGAGGGGGGGGGGGGGGGCTGAGAGATGTTTTACTGGGGGAGGAGGAGGAGGAGGGGGTCGTCCTGGGAGGGAACCAGGGGTGTGGAGGGCCGAGTTTAAAAAGGCAGACAGAGCCAACAGTCAGTCACTCACTCTCTCACACAATCTGCCCTCCTCCAACTCCTACCAGCAGTCAACTCAGCAGAACCTACAGCTCCTGTGATTCTCTGCTTTGGTTCACTTCTGAAGACTTGGAACTGTACAGGACTCAATCTTTTTTTTTCCTGAGAACAAAGGATTTTTTAAAAAAAAGATCTTTTCCACTGTAGCATGGAGACCACCACGGTGGAATATGTTGATAACTATGAATACTATTATGACGACAATGAGACTGCCTGTGACTTCTCAGAGTGGGAGCCGTCTTACTCCCTCATCCCGGTCCTCTACATGCTCATCTTCATCCTGGGCCTGTCAGGTAACGGTGTGGTCATCTTCACCGTCTGGAGATCCAAATCGAAACGTCGGGCTGCAGATGTCTACATAGGGAACCTGGCCATTGCTGACCTCACCTTTGTTATAACCCTGCCTCTCTGGGCCGTGTACACAGCGCTGGGCTACCACTGGCCATTCGGTGTGGCTCTGTGCAAGATCAGCAGCTACGTTGTTCTGGTCAACATGTACGCCAGTGTTTTCTGCCTCACCTGCCTGAGCTTTGACCGCTACCTGGCCATCGTGCACTCTCTGTCCAGCAGCAGGCTGCGCTCCCGGGGCACCATGCTGGCGTCCTTGGGGGCTATTTGGGTCCTGTCCGGCCTGCTGGCTGTGCCCACGCTGCTCTTCCGCACCACTATGAACGACCAAAACAGCAACCGGACCACATGCGCCATGGACTTCAGCCTGGTCACCATGAACCAGAAGCACGACTACCTCTGGATCACTGGGCTCAGCCTGTCCTCCTCCGCCTTGGGTTTTCTCCTGCCTTTCTTGGCCATGACCATCTTCTACTGCTTCATCGGCTGCACCGTCACACGCCACTTCAACAACGTGCGCAAGGAGGACCAGAAGAAGAAGCGCCTGCTGAAGATCATCACCACACTTGTGGTGGTGTTTGCCTTCTGCTGGACTCCCTTCCACGTGCTAAAGAGCATGGATGCCCTCTCTTACCTGAACCTGGCCCCGAACTCCTGCGGCTTCCTGCGCTTCCTGCTTCTGGCTCACCCCTACGCTACCTGCCTGGCCTACGTCAACAGCTGCCTCAACCCGTTCTTGTACGCCTTCTTCGACCTGCGCTTTCGTTCCCAGTGCCTGTGCCTGCTCAACCTGAAGAAGGCTATGCATGGCCAGATGAGCTCAATGTCCTCCACGCTCAGCGCCCAGACTCAGAAGTCAGAGATTCAGTCACTGGCCACCAAGGTGTAGAGGATAAAAGGAAATGTGGAGCGTGGCTGCGGGCCGGTCCCAGCTCCAACCACTGGAACACTTGTAAAAAAAAAAAACTGAGATGATGAACTTTCACTGCTCACAGTCATGAAATCCATAATTTGTTCTTCTTATTCTACAGCGAAAGATGTGGATGCTCTGTTTGTTGTGTGGATCTGCTCCAGCTGGCTGAGCTCCTTAGCTGCTTTTTTGTCCCTCAAATTCTCAGAGAAAAAAAAAAGTATTTTTTGTTTTGTCCTGCTCTGCAAAAGTCCTCATTTCTATCATGGAAAGAGGGCAAAACTATGATTTTAGAAACTCACACTGATGTTGGGAATTGTAAATCAATTTACACAGGAATCTGTTTACACTGGATGAAACGTAAAGCTGTACAGTATTTTCATACCATAGCATTGTTTTTCTTGTTCAGATATATTGCTGTTTTGTTTTAGAAGCACTTGTTAGAAAGATATGTGAGCAGGGAAATCAAATAAAGCAGTGTCCTCTTTAAAGCTTGTTATTTTTGAAGGTAGAAGTCTGCAGAAGGGGGGGGGGGGGGGAAAGGTGTTGCAGCTTAATTATATAGTTTGTCGAGAGGAGACGGGGGCAGACAGGCAGATGGCAGTTGACAAATGTTGTTGGGGAACAGGAACGGGGTGGGGTGGAGGGATATCGCAGTGTAGTCACAGCATTAAAAGAGGACAAAGGAACTCTGTAAATAAATGTTCCAATTTGATGTATATGTTTTATTTTTCGACATCACTGTAACTAACTACTGTATTAAAGATGTGTTCTATGAACCAGATTTACTAGATTTATTGAGAGAGAGTGTGTGTGTGTGTGTGTGTGTGTGTGTGTGTGTGTGTGTGTGTGTGTGTGTGTGTGTGTGTGAGTGAAGACCAAAATGTATACTTTTGTTAACACTTTTGAAAATGTCATTTTAAAAGTGGAGAGGAGAAAGTTATAATACTAAATGTAAATATTTGCACAAAAGTTTATCTTTTGGAAATTAAACTCCTGTAGTTTGACACCAGTTTCATTACACCGTCCTGTTATTCCAGTGTCAAGTATCTCCAGAGGGTTGAAGCTTTGTTATGAATGCTTTGCATTTGGTTTACACCTTCAGATTAATAGATCTCTAATCTCTGTTGATTCACAGCCAGTATCCAGACTGTAACCGGATTATGCAAAGTGACCGTCATCCTGAGTGTGTATTCAATACTCAGTTGTGACTTCCATCAGCTGTGGCACTTTAACTATTTGATGACACAGTCCTGTTGGTCACAATCAAAGGATTTTGAATTTAATAGTGTTTATTACCAGCAGATGGAGGCATTTCCAAATATTTTGAGTAATCTGTTTTTAGTTCAAGTTAAATCCATTTGAAGTACTTACAATTCATGTAAAACAATAAAAAAAAGACTCTTATCCGCAGGACGTAACGTCAACCGAAACCCACATGTTCACTGAATAATAGGGTCATTACCAATGAGTGACTCTTCTGAGGGATCCTTTGATTTGACAGTAATGAGCTCTGTTGGACATAATCACCGTTCAGAGATGGCGACAGCGGGGGGGAAGTGGAACTCTAATCCTGGCAGAAGTCGGGACACCGAACAAGTCGATATTTGTCCCCGCTGACAAGTGATTGCAGTTAGAGCGGTTTGTTGGGGTGCAGGGCGGGGCTGGGGGGGGGGGGGGGAGGGCGTCTGACTGCAGATGCTCCAACACACTGAGCAGAGAGGCCTTTGCTCAGAAAAAGAGGAAAAATAGTGAACAAGGTGAGGAATATAGCTGCAGCTACACAAGTTCGTCTCGCATCACACTCTAAAGTAACAACATATGTGAAATGGCGAGAATGTCTTTGTCTTTGTGTGTGAGCGATCATATGTTACTTATTGTCCATTTGACAGCGGAGCAGCTTGAAGCAGATCACAGGGTGGATGTGAGGGCCTCGGCCTGTTCATCACACGCAGACAGAAACAGGAGTGCTTAAACACATAGTTATTCTTATAGATGAGTCAGATGCCATTTGGATGGATTTATAACCGAGAGCCCATAATACAGACTTTTAAAGCATCACTATAAGGACCGGGACAAAAGCATGCAGCCTTCATCTGGTTCGTCATTTTAAACGTATGACAATAAGACAGTGGAATCAGGGTGGAGTCAATCATGCATGCTGGACTGGCCAGACTTGTTGTTGTCATTTGAGATGAGCTGGGCTGACAGCTTGTCTGGCACTGTTAGCCAGCAAGTCCACTTTGGGATAACTCACCCAGAATACCAGCTGAGCAAAGCACCGGGGGTGCACAGGGGACACCGCCAGCACAAAAACAACAGTGGTGTAGGCCTCTGTATGCACATAAATGTGTTCGTGTGTGGCCTGTGTGACCTGTTTGCGTGTATGGATGTTGGGGTCTGTGGGCTTTACAGTGTTCCCAAAGTATTCTTAGAGGGAGTTCAACCATGGTAACCCACTGGCACCTTAAATGTTATTTCTTCCTCATTAGGAGAGTAGAGCATAAACATGCACATATTAATGTACTGGTTCTGACTGGTTACTTCTATTCAAAAAGACAACACATTCTGCGGGTAATTTAATCACATCAATGAGGTGCATTCACTATTGTAATCCTCTTTTTTTGAGCTATGGTTTTGTTTTACTGTCTTTTATTTTATGGAGTTCCTGTCATATATAAAGATCAACTGATAATGTGATCCCTTTCATCTTACCGTAAAGAACAAGACAAGTGATATTCTACATTTTTGTTAATGTCAACAGTTAAAATCGACCAAAACCAACCAACGTCTGTCTTTCAATATTTTCCAACTTTCCTACAAGTATTTGGCTCTCAGTCCTGAAGGTGTACATCTGTAAGAACTGGTCTGAAATATGTAGTTTTATTTTCAAAATTGACTAAATAATTTGCGCTGAAACAGCTGGGCACTGTAGTTATTAGCAAATGTTACTCAAAAGGGAGCAAAGCATTTGAAGGGAACTATTTTCATTGGTGTATTAATACACAGGTGTTGTTCTAGTCACTATTTGCAGCAGCAGAACAGTGTATGTGGGTCTGACTAAAAATAAACTATAATGCCCATGTTCATGAAGGAAGGTAATAAAGGAACATGTCACCTGGTGCAACAGTGTGGTTCATTAATGTGTTTTAATAGTTTTGGACAACAATGGCACAGAGGAATCAGGCAATTTATTTCTGGTTTTGGATTATTGATAATAAATAAAATATAGAATATCACCAGACTAATGTCACTGGTAGCACCATCACTCTGCATCTCCAGCCTGAGTTGAACACATTAAAGCAGCACACACAGTTGCCTGCTCTGAGTGCTGTCGTCAGTGTGAGCTGCCACACCCAAATGGGACATCTGAACCAAAACACAACTGCTCACCTCTCCTCAGATCTCCCTGCTGTTCAATCCCACCCAAGCAGCAACAAATGTACTCTGCAGTGTGTGTGTGTGTGTGTGTGTGTGTGTGTGTGTGTGTGTGTTCATATGCACATGTAAACAGAGATCTGACACATTCCATGACCTGTCAACGCTAACCCTACTTTCTCTGTAGCATTCGTCCACCTGTTGCCACACCATAACACACACACACACACACACACACACACACACACACACACACACACACACACACACACACACACATTAGGGTAAGTATCTCTAAGTATGTTTGCATAGGTGTAGTGTATGTGTGCCTTTTTTCCTCCTCCCTCCTTATTTCTTTAAAGGTCCAACACATTTTCTCAATCAGCCTTTGACTATAAGCAATGAGGGTCGTCATGAACACAACATGTTCTGCCAACGTTTGTCCTGTTTTAGTTATTTCTCTTGAAATACCCATTTTATTATTTGCAGGATAGTCTTTGCTAAAAAAAAAGAAAAAAAAAAGATGAAGCAAAAAACAGATATCATTTGAATGCCAATTCTCTTAACAATTCCAGCTTTTCTCTGTAGGATAATGAACATAGGATTTTTGTACGAGGGACCGTCCTTTAAGCTCCGGATTGACAGCTTTGTGATGAGAAACTGTACAGAGGATTAAGGCTCACACTGTACTGTTAATAACATAACATGTCTGAGACGGTGGTGGTCTGAGTCCAGCACCAGTCTAGACAGCAGAGCCTCTGATCAACCAAGAACAAATCAGTCCAACCTGAAGCCGGAACCTGGAAAGTTTAGCAGTTTCCTTCTGCCATAACTGACTCTCCCTTCACCTCCCACTAATACCATGTTTTACACAACTTGTACATGCAGCATTTATTATTTCAGTCTCTACTGTCTCTCACTGATGTCACCCTTCCCCTCCCAAATCTTTTAAATGAAAACCTATTTCCGGAACTGTAATAAAATGTTTACTTCAAGACAAGCTTAAATGTTACAGAGCTGTCTGGAACCTAAATATTCATTATCCAAAGATGATGGTGGGGCTTTAAGAATTGTGATAATAAACTGTAAAAACCATAGCCATAACAAAAAAAAAATGACCATATGAATTATAAATTAAAGTTGAAATGAATAGTCGATCACTATGGTTTTCTTATCTTACATGTTTTTGGGGTTTTGGTATGTTGGACAGACAAAAGACCTCATTTCATTGAGCAAAATGATCTGAATATGAACATATGTATATAACAAGTGCAGAGTGTGTGCAGAATGATGTGGAGTAAAAGTATTAAGTCTCACATAAGTAAAAGCTCCTATTTTACTGCATTCACAGCAACATTTCTACTCGTATCCCTTTGCCTTTGCTGATAGTGATCAATGGCATTCCACGGCATTTGGAAACAAAGCCAAATCACCACAAATCTTATCAATAGGTCTCACAAATAATGAGGTATTATATGCCTCACAAAAGTGGCCACTTGACTATCCAATACATCGACACTACAGTCTCCCTCCTTGACTTCTCGCCCGTATGACGGCTGTAAATTGCTACCACGTCTGCTCAAGAATCATTGAAATCAGCTTGTCTCAGTAATCTGTCTGGTTTAACCTGGAAGTGGCCTCTCAATAATTGTCCAGACCTTGAGAACAACGGCCTTAGAAAAATACAGCATTTACATGAGATCAGTGTTTTCGTGGTAATTTTGTTATCTGTTGGCACGTTTCGAGAGGTGATTAGGAAATCTTGGCTTTCAAATGGGTCTCCCCAAAGTCGCCTCCCTGTCATTGTTATTCACTGTTGTTCAGGGTCATGTCCGCTCCACCCGTTACGGCACTGACTGGATCTGATGGGCTGGGGATTTTAGTCAGCTGAGAAAATATATGAGGACATACAATGTAAAGACTGGGGTTAAACTTATAATATGCAGCACATATGTGTGTGTCTATCTATCTATCTATCTATCTTTCTATCTATGAAAGCCAAGAACCAGCTGCATGGTGCATAGTAATGAGCCCTGCTGCTGGAGAATATCGTTAGGCAAGAGATGCTGCTTCCGTGGACAGCGTGGCTTGGCCAGACCTGAATGTGGTGGGCTCTCGTCCCCTCCGGATATGGTCGCTCAGGGCCCATCATCCTTTATACACAAAGATCCTCTTCACATCCTTCTCTATCCCGTCCATTGAGAAGGGCCTGCCTCGAGCCACACGGCTCCTGTGCCTGCTTCAGGGCTAAATGCATCTCCTGTCACTGACTGGTCCCAGTGCCAGTTCAGCTGCTGGAAGCACTCAGGTGCTCAGGTCTGCATGAGTAAATATCAGACGTAAATGACAGGGTGCAGATCACCTTTCTTGCACAAGTAACACCTTCATAAACAGGGAGCGAGTACTTGCTGTTTTTAACCCTTTTTGTCCCTCATCAGAAGCAAGAAATGGCACATTTTCTGCAGGAAAGAAATTGACAGATAAAAACATTTAGTCTGTCCTGACCGTGCAGAATCAGCATCATGCTGAGAAATTATTCAAATAATTCAAATTAATTAATTAAAAAGTCACATCAAAGTGAAAATGGAGTCAAATGGTTTCGCACCCTTTGCATGATGCCCCCCTTCATCTCTTCAGCATAGATGCGCATCTTTCCAGGTATCTTATACCGGAGCAGCAGCAGTCCTCTTCTGCTTGGCCACTGGGGAGCAGCAGCAGACCGCAGCATTTAATAAGGGAAGAGGTTACCTCACCTTCCAGCTGATCTCTCCCTTCAAATGAGTGACTTCATGGGTCAAGTACTCCTCACTGTCCCATCACAGTTTTTATATTGTACAGCTTGTTTAATGACACAAGCCTTTCCAATCATTATTCAGGGTGTTACACACATTTCTGCTTTTTATATTAGCGCTCCACATGACGACCCATTAATTACAAAACAGTTTCAAGTTGCTCCACTGCAGCTACAACAAGTTATAAAACTGCTTCATCGCTCTCTGCAAGCAAGGTGACATTAACCTGGATGGGATTCCATATAAATGAACTGCTGCCATCTGTTGGTCAGATTGTACAATTACCAAAAATATGTGTCCTCAAGGGTAAAGCGTCTCACTGGGTACTAAAGCAAATGTTTTCTTTTTTTAATTCAATAAATTATTATCGCGGTTTTGTTTTACACTTGGTTGCTCATCAGATATATGCCAATGAGATTATTGTAACACTCATGGGACCAACGTTAAGTTGTAAGTAAGTTTAACACATTAAAGCAATATCTTTCAGTCCTTTTGTGAGTAATTTCAATATTATTTACAGTGCCTGGGTTATAAATTAAGATACTGATGTTGTTGAGGACTGGGGAATACCAGCTGAAGCACAAAAATGCATTGACTGTATTAAAGTGAATGAGGAATCTCTTTTCAAACTCGCACAATATGCTTTATTATTTTTTTTACAATTACAATTGTTATTTCCAAACTTTTTTTAAAATTTCTACATAAAGTTAGTAATCAGGCTGAAAGTGCTGTAGTAGCAACAGCGCCTCTGGCAAATCATAAACTGGACAGCAGTTTAGCAGGTACAGCATTAGTCATCAACAAGCAATAACAGAGGTTCCATTCAAACATTTGACAATTTTGCCTAAACGATGATTAATCCGTTTTTATCTCCCGAGTTGAGTCAGTTTCCTGTTTTAGCTTTCGGCCGGACAACCTTTTTGTGCTGATGTAGTGGTGGGCAAGCTGGGAGCAGCGGCTTGCGGCTCTGCCAAGGCTTGTCGACTGGTAGGGAGAGCACTGGATCCCTCAGTAGGAGTCGAGAGCTTGCACCCTTCGAGGAGCTCAGTGTCTCTGATTTGGCACGTGGGCCCAAGATGACTGGGGCACACGTTTTAGGGATGATGGTGGTCATGGTCCGAGTCAGGACTCTTCCTCGTCTGGATGCCAGAGACGGAGCTGCTGAAGTCTTCTGTATCTTGTTTGGACCTTTGCTGTCTTGCTGCTCTTTGCGATGTTGTAGATTGTGGGATTGCCAGCTCTGCATCTTACACTCCAACTCTTTCAGAGACTGGTCAGTGTAGGCCCGCATTTCTTTGCGTACCTGAGAAATCTTCACTTCAAACTCAACCTTTAAGGCCTTTTTACCCACCTCAAGCTTTTTTTCAAAAAATGCACATAGCTCCTCTTCCTTTAGATCCATCCCATCTTTGCTCTCATCAGTCAGCATCTCGGCTGGTTTCTTCTCCTTGCTGCTGACATTCTTGCCCTCAGGTTCTCCGTTCACCTGTGCAATCTCCGTTTCTCTGTCTTTGACTCTTTGCACCAGCTCCAGCATGCTGCTTTTCGGGGCCTTCATACCCGCTTGTGATCTGATCTGGTTACGTACCTGTTGGAAAACAGACTGCACCCTTGCTTGTGTCTCCTTTTCTGCAGCAACGCTGTCTTCCAAACATTCGTCTTCCAGACCGACAGAGGACATCTGCCCTTCTATTGTAGCAGCATCCTCCTGCTGTTGCCTCTGTTGTTCACCATTCAATAGTATTTGCGGATTTAGTTTTGATGATAGTTCGCTCATTGTTATTTCTTGTCTTGACAGCTGTTCTGTTCCCTTCGACTGAGCTACGACACTAATGCGGGTAGTGCTGGTGTGGGAAGGACCTGATTCACTGAGGAGTTTGTCCTTAGAGAGACTGAATACCACGGGATTTAAGCCTACAGTCTAGCGTAATGCAGCATTATGTATGAGGTAACATTTAAACACTGCAGTGAGACAACAGCAATGCAAGTTCAACCAGTTGAAATATTAAATCTATCAAAAGTTTTCAATTAAATGAGACTATTAAAAGGCTGGAAGAACTACTTCTACACCTCCCATATCACATTATCAATTTAAATAGATGTAGTTATGTAAAGCAGCTATTATTATTTAATAACAGCTGCTATTATTTAAAGAAATATATTATTCTGACTGTACTGTGTTGAACTGTTTGTTTCACATCATATTTTGCATGTTTTGTATGTGTTATATTTTGTCCTTTCCGTGGACCCCAGGAATATTAGCGGCCGCTATCACTCAGCTAATGGGGATCCAGTTAATAAACAATAAACGTTGTGTTCCTCTGGCTGCATGTGTGTAGTTGCATCCCATGACAATGAACCTCCTGGTAACAGCATGAAAAACAAAGATGTTCAGGGATAGTCGCAGTGGGAGCAATGAGAGGTGGGCTCAGAATTCTCATTAGTGAGCTGTTACTGGAATGTGGAGCTGTAACACACAACTAACAAACATGTATTACTCTACTAAAGCTGCTCAACACGTGCTCTATGGAGGACTTGACTAAATATGTTTCAAGAATAGGCTACTGGCCACACTTTACAATTCAGTTTTCTTTACAAGTCTCTTAGACTATATATTGATTTGCTAGATGTTCAGACTCCATACACTTTGTGGAAGAAGTTTGTGTTTGGAGTTATTGCCTTTTCCACACAGGTCAATGGTCAAATCTGAAAGCTTATACATAAGCTTATACATAATCACGACATACTGAGGGGCTACTTTGTAACTAAGTAAAACAAAAACTTTTAGTATAGTCCAATCAGGACACATTTAATGATAGAGGAGTCTGTATGAAAAGGGGGTATCGGTGGCAAGCTGTAAGAGGTATTATATTTGTTATTATGATGTAATATTATATCAGACATCCTCACAAGTACCTAAAACTACAACTAAACAAAAACACAACAGAGACAAAATATCCACAGACAAACTATATCAACAAAGTATAAAAGCTCTGATACTGTAAGATAAATGGGCACTTGGAATAAATTATTGAACAAATATGAATGTTGATCAGAATTGCATAACGGCAACATTAAAAGGGCAATTTCAGATGACTTTTAAAGTTATAAATGTCACTCATATGTTAAGTCATTGCATATCATTAACTTCTGAGATTTTGCACCATTACTCTCTCTTTTTTTATATTTGAAAATACTATTTTGATTTACATTTTTAGAATTAATGGAACATAGCTGATGACAGATTTGGAAGGTTGTAAGAGAAGCAAAATTATACCAAACATGACAAATGTAAACCTAGTAGTTGTTGAATTATTACAATAGAATAATCTGAGTTATTAACCAAGGCATGAGACCGGTGCTGGCAGTGTGAACGCTGCTTAGCTTCTTTTAAATCTGAAATTTGTGTTGTATGATTTAAGCACACTGAGCTATCAGAAAAAAAGTGTCTTGTTGTGTGATGAATTATTATGATGTTAACAAATCAATAAAAAAGCATTTCAAATGTAATGTGTACAAATTAATTTGATGTAACACTACACCTGCACTTTTTCTTTTTTCTCAAAGAAAGTGCTGTTACTGTATATGGCAGGCTGTAATACTGCAGCTACAAGTTGTAGTTGTGCATGTATTTGATGTATTTTCTGTAAAAATATGTTCTAATTTTCAAATTGGAATTCAACATAACTTATCATATTATCTTCATATTGTCGTTTGTCATAATGGACATAGTATAATAAGTTAGTAAAGTCTGATTCCATACAGTTTTTCAGATACTGCACTGTTGTATTTTTGTGCAACAATGTGCACAAAATAAGCTGCACTTTGGGAACAGCTGGAATCCATGAATTCAACCTATAATGTCACAAAAACAGAGTTCAATCCCTACCAATGGATTCTAGTATCAATAGTATAGCTTTGCTTTGTTTTCTGTAACTCTTTAACTGAAATAATCACAATGATTGGAATAATATACGTGGGGGAGGATCAATGAGAGGGGGGCATTTGTGTTCACACAGCTCACCCACAGCGGGCCAATGAGAGTCCTGCATGAGCGAACCTCCTCTCTCCACTTAAACAATAACATATGGCTGCCTTCTGGGGGAAAAGACTTCTGTAATTCTAAATCTATGTGAAAAAGTTGTTTTGTATTTAGGAGGGATTATGAAGGGACGATATTAAATATGCAAAACAAAATGAGTGTCAGTGCATTAAGTGATAATGAGACCTGTGGTATTTCAACATTTGTTCCCAAGTAGTCATCATATAACAGGAAAAATGAATCAATACTATCCCTCCTCCTCCTCCCTCTCTTCAAATATCTCCTCCTCACCGGTAGGTGTGGAGCTAGAAGTGGATTCCTTCTCTTTAAATTCAGAGATTCACTGCTGATTTCATTCTGACAGTCAGGTCACCAGGCGCAAGATGGTGAGTTACATTTCACTGTAATTTTCAGATGACTTCTTATCTTATTATTAACTGTGATAAAGAGACCTTGTGTTTGCACGGTCATAACATCTGTCAATGTACTTCAGCATGGCTGTTGCTTTTCTTTGTAATACAATGACGTCATGATGTTTTTTTTAAATTATAGACAACATACACAGATAAAGGCGAAAAGGTAGGCTGATAAAACTTTAGTTTGTGTTCATTTTTCAATAGAGTGTCTTTCCCTTTCAACATGCGTTTTTAGTTCAACCTTCTATTTGATTTTCTCCCACATGTCCCGTTAGGGGAATGTTTTGACTACATATGACAAAAGCTAAATATTTGTTCTCGTCCTTAGCATGAGCAGGGAAGGTTCCTCTGCTTTGATCACATAACCTTCTGGGTTGGAAATGCAAAACAGGTAAGTTAGCTCAAACTGCTCTGTGTCCAGTTTTTCGGACACATATCTTTTTTTTTTTTCTGACCAACTTTCACACAAATGAAGGAGTAGACTACACAAAGGTAATTGGTTGTCCTGAGGGGTGGAGGGGACAAAGCATGCAAAACCCCAGGTGACATGCATGTGATGCAACTTGAGTGCAGACAGCAAAAACAATCTCTCCAAAATTATTGCAAGGAAGACTGTGCTATCAGAGAGTTTAAGGCCAATATGTGGACATCATGCCCAATTTCAGTTAACTGTAACATTTAAGAGAAATTGCCATGATTTTCTGATATAAATCATTGTCTTCAACAGGCTGCATCATATTACTGCAACAGGCTGGGATTTGAGCCTCTGGTTTACCGGGGTCTGGAGACAGACAGTCGTGACGTGGTGTCCCATGTCGTCAAACAAGGAAAGGTAAAGAATCGTCAGTGCCTGGAAGTACAGCGCACACATGAGACAATCAGCAAGATTTATTTTAGTGCAACAAAACAATAATGACAAACAGTGTATTCTGCAGGTATTTGACTTTTAGTGAGTATACGTGATATAAATGTGTTTAATTACACAACTGATCTCAAAATGTCAGTTTTCTTGAGTAATGTGGATTGTAACACTAGCTTTAAATAAATAGATATATTGGACTCAAATTGTGACTTTGCAAATCAAATGATAGAGAAGGAGAGGGTCATGTTTTGATGCTAGATGATTTGTATTTCACAGATCATTTATGTGTTCTCATCTGCCCTCAATCCTGGAAACAAAGGTACGTAGCCTTTTATAGCTGAAGTAGTTATTTGTGTTTGTCAAAACGTCACATGTCACTATCAACAATACATACTTAATAAATACAAAACTATAATTTTTAAGTTTGAAATGTACATTTTCATCAACAAATTTTTAAGTTACAATTCTAAGAATATAAAACACATTTGTTTGAGAGAGCAAAAAAAGGAGTTGCCACAATACAAATCACTCATATTTTGGCAAAACAAACTTGACATGACATGGTTTGATCAGTCACTGTTTTATTTGTCCATTCAAAAAAACATTTTTCTCACATTTTCTCAGAGATGGGCGATCATTTAGTCAAACATGGGGATGGGGTGAAGGATGTTGCATTTACAGTGCAGGACTGTGACTTCCTTGTGCAGGTAACAAAACAGGTTTTCCATTTAAGTGCATTCTTAGCTGTTTTCTAAAGCACTATATACTTTTGAGTTCATAATTAATTGCTGTGAAAGAGTGCTATTAAAGTCATATTTTTTACTTACCAAATGTCCTTGTTCACAGAAAGCCAGAGAGCGAGGTGCAGTAATTGTAAAGGAGCCCTGCACCCTGGAGGACAAGCATGGCAAAGTCAGGCTGGCCGTGCTTCAAACGGTAAGACAAGTCTCTAAGTATGAATCCTATGAATTTACATTGAACATTTATTTTCCATATCGATTTAGAAAAAATGCCAGAATTGCAGACTTGCTTGTGTTTGCTGCAGTATGGTGACACCACACACACGTTTGTGGAGAGGGCCGGATACAGTGGGTTGTTTCTGCCAGGCTTCCAGCGCCCTGACTTCAAGGACCCTTTACTAGCCAAACTGTGAGTGTACATAAGTCCTTATAATGTTTATAAGACGATGAAGACGGAACAACAGCTTATGTTTGTGTGCTTTTGCTTCCATGCAGACCAAGTGGAAAACTGAACTTCATTGATCACGTTGTGGGAAACCAACCGCATGATGAGATGGTCCCAGTGGTGGATTGGTAAAAGACTATCAACTAATCAACTACTCATCTTTTAGAGAGTTTAGCATGCTGTGTGTCACATGTGATAACAACATTGCTCTTCAGAGCAGTGGGTGAAAAGAGGAGTCCAAGAGTGTCTGGTTCTTACATAACTCTGCTCGGCACGAGTCAGTGATCAGCATGACTTTGCAATTCTTCAGTGGCTCTCCAGTAGTTTTCCACATCTGGATCTTGTTTTGACCCCATCATATAGGCCCGAAAAGGCGGGGAAGGGCAGTTCTCTAAATGAGCAAGCTCATTGGTTGATCCAGGAGAGAGGGGTGTAACTTAGGCTGGAGATTTTCGATTGGGAAGAACCTGATGGAACTGGCTCTTAACCAAGAAAAACACTCATTCATGTTTAGTTGACTGCAATTCTCCAATTTAGATCATGAGCTAATAATAGCAGCAGTTCTGGGCATGTAAAGAATTAAAATACAACTTGTGTGTTGACCAGTAAAACACACTAAACATTTCAAATGATTTGACCTGTTTGACCCACCATATGAGGTTTGAACTTGCGGCTCTTGATCTCTGGTTTGTGATCTAACAGGTATCAAAGAAACCTTCTCTTTCACCGCTTCTGGTCGGTAGATGACAAGCAGCTTCAGACAGAGTTTAGTGCCCTGAGCTCCATTGTTGTGGCAAACTACGAGGAGACAGTGAAGATGCCCATCAACGAGCCTGCCATGGGGAAGAGAAAGTCTCAAATCCAGGCAATGTTCTTTACACTTTCACATGTGGACTAGAAACAATTTACTTGCACAATAATGGTTAAATAACAGGTAATCCTTTCCCTACATTTTCACTCACAGGAATATGTGGAGTACTACGGAGGTCCAGGAGTGCAACATATAGCCATGAACACATCAGATATCATCACTGCAGTGAGTCTACAAGACACTTTGGCCTTATGGATGCATTCCAAAACACAGCGACAATAAATCTCTGATGAATCCCTTGTTTGTAGATTCGTAACCTAAAAGAGCGTGGGATGGAGTTCATGTGTGTGCCAGACACCTACTACCACCAACTCAGGGAGAGCTTGAAAGAGTCAAAGGTCAAAATCTCAGAGGACCTCGATGTTCTGCAGGTCAGATCTAAGATCGTATTTGAACACATTTGAACATCATGTTATGTTTGGTCAAAGAATTGATTGTATTGTTTGTCTCCTTTGTTAAGTGTTTGGTATTTGTACTGTAGAGTCTGAGAACATAATTTGCATCAACTGCTGTAATGAGCAAACAAAATGCAAAACACATATAGCTATTCAGTATTACCAAAACAAGTGGAGAAATTAATTACAATGTTATTCATTTGTATCTTGTGACCTTACTCATGTCCAGGAACTGAATATCTTGGTGGACTACGACGACAATGGCTATTTACTTCAGATCTTCACTAAGCCGGTTCAGGATCGCCCCACTGTGTTCTTGGAAGTCATTCAGAGACATAACCACCAGGTGAGGGCGCCACAGGATAGATAACCTTTACAAGGGATATGAAGTATACAGCACATTATTCTATTTCAACATCTGGGCTTGGAATAGGGCTCACTTTGCTGCCAAAACGCAACTTAAACGCATGATTTATCCACAGGGCTTCGGTGCAGGAAACTTCAAGGCTCTTTTTGAGGCCATCGAAGCAGACCAGAATGCTCGGGGAAATCTGACGATCCTGACAGCAAATGGAGTTTCAAAGAACATGTGATCCCCGTCTTGCAATTGCTTTACAGTTACGGAAAGTCTAAATAACTATCAATTAACTATGAAAAGACACTTTCTGTTGAAGAGTATTATACTAATAATGTGCCACATCAATGCTTTGATATTGTGAGATACACAACAATAATGTGCAAAGGGTGTTGTTTTTTGTGACTTGCATTTGTTTATTACAATGTGATATATATTTTATCTGTCAAAAAGTACTTCATTATAATCTCTCCTGATGTTCATGAAAGATCACCTAATGAGTTGTTTATTAATCACCATTTAATCATAATGCTTTTTATAAAATGTTCGCAAGAAAACTAATTTTATTGATACAAGCTTGACTCAAGCAAAAACACAACGTAAGCTCTCATAAACGAAAACATTTAACTATACACTTCAGTTTGGACATTTGGACCAGAAGGTCAACAGACCTTTCATTGCAACAAAGGCCTTTTTGTATTTATACAGTTTATAAACACAATTTGTGTTTATAAACTGTAATTTACATCCAAATGTTGTGTTTTGTAATGTTTTACCAGAAAATGAGGATTTTGTTTTAACAGTGGTAACCAGTACTTCACACTATGATTTCATGCTGGACCTCCATTGATAATCCATTACTGTCTTGCATGCTGTTTAGGACAGTTTATTAAACCATTATTCGCTGAGCAGCACCACCACTCGTCAGTGAGCTCCTGTAAGGCCTCCAGACTGTACAGTTTTGAATAGTATTAAAATGGCTTTTTTTTTGACACATCTTCCGGGCGTCATAATCACAACACTTCCTTAGAGATTAGTTCAAGGAGCCCCGGCAGCTATCTGCTCCACACAAACAAGGAATCTTTGTTTCCTCGATGGGAAACTTGTAGTCATATGTGATCTCTTCATTGATGCTTATCGGCTGTCGGGAGTATATCACTATCTTCTTCTGAGAATCCACAGTGATGATCTTTGCATAACAGTTGGGCTGCAAGACAAAAAAGTGTATTTTGCATTAACGATCTTACTAAACAAACCTTGATCTTATCTTTAATCACTTTCATCTCCAACCGCAGCCTATACTCACGTTGCAGCTGTGGTTGATAAACCTGGCTAAGTTCCCAAATTTAGTAGCATCAATGATGGTGTCCTGATCAACCCGGAACAAATAGCTGCTTCCAATGCCCTCCTCCTCGTATCTCTGCTCCCTCATGTCAGCGATGACCTAAGGAGAAAGAAAACAGATGTGCCGATTCATGCGTGTGTTGTTTATCACTGTCACCCTCCTCACACTCTGGGAAAGTACCCAGAATAACCAGTGGGTCCCAGTGGCCCACTGGGCCAAGTCAGGGGAAACGAACAGGGGAGAAGCGGATTAAAAGCTTATCAGTGAAATTTGTTACTAGGGCCGAGTATCGCCATTGATACCCAATATCGATTTGATTAGGGATATTTCACTTACAATACCAATACTGCTTAGTTTGTGTTTGAGAGAGACAGTGATGCGCCCAGAGCAGATATCATTCAAATGATCCGATAATGAACCCTATTTTTCAGTAAGGGTGGGTATGAATTTATTTCCAAGCCTTGTAATTAGTTTAAGTTTGTCTTACCTGTCTGATGATCTGGCCCACATACTCAATCACCATCTCATCTGCTGCTATTGGCTCCATTGCAAACAGGCCCCACTCATGAATATGACTCCGGGTGAAACGAATCCTCTTCTTTCGGAACTGATGTATATCGTGACAAAATAAGGCCATTTGTTAACACGGGCTCCAACTGCTGCAAATGCTGACATGACAGTTTACTCCTTTCAGGTAATCATTCAAATACTGCCGTCTACATCGGCTAAAAAATACTGACCACAACAAGGTCTGTGCATATGGGCAGACGTGGGACTTAGCAAAGTGTTTTGAGCAAAACAAACATTCACATTCACGTTAAAATGAAACCATCTCAATGGCTATATATATATATAAGAGATATAATGAGATATAATCCAATTTATATTAAACAGACCATGACTTGCACACTGATAAAAGATCGTTCCGTTGTTTTTGTTCTATTCAGATAAATAAAGTATGCGGTTTAGGAATGCTGGCAGTTTACAACAAATTCCTATAAAAATATTTTTTTCGTGTTGTTGTCAGGGTTTTTGCAGTTGAGTGTAGTTATCTAATATCTTACCTTCAGCTGGTTGAACTTGACCAGGTCACTGTCACAGCTGAAAGAGGACAGCAGGCGACGCTGTTCAGACCTGAAGTCAGATCCAGCACGCAGTGAGACCGGTTGCTGAGCTGGGATGCACATTCCCTGCTGAAATATATGTTGATATTCAGCACTGAATGGAATAAACTGGGCAGAGAGATCCTCACAGTTTCCCCTCATTAATACCTGAGTACTTGTAGATGGAAGCTCAGAGGCCAGCTTTGCGTTGTTGAGGTTTTTCAACTTATCTTTCCTGCTAATTTTGTAGAATCCTTCACTGCGAGCAGAGCCGGTCCTGTGTTTTGGCTGCCAGGATATATGTTCCCCACTCTTCTCTGTGAGGACCTTTGTCAGTGAGCAGCAGTTAAGGATGTAAAGCACAGATTACTTACAATACTGTGTGTCAAGCACATGAGGTTACCGATTTATCTGAATTCATTATTTATGTGTAAATTGATATTTCAATGGCAAACCTTCCAAGGAATATGCAACAGAACTGCACACTTGATACTTAACTACAACATTATATTGGCTTTCCCCACGATGTATTGTGTTTAATTGGTAGGGTTTGATTTTTTTCTTAGATATTAGGATAAAAAAACACATTACATTAGGGAATAAATCTCAGCCATTTGTGTATTGGACATGATTAAATCTATTAATACGTCATCAGTTTCTCAGTTCACTTTCTGTAAACTCCTGTTGACCTCGTTTAATTTCAACATGAAACTCTGTTAAAAAGGATATGAGGGTGAGATGTCCACAGGGTGTCACTGATCCACCCCAAGCCATTATCCCGCACTTGCAGCCTTTCATATGTACACTGCAGCAGCCTTTCATCTTCTTCATCCAGGCCCTCCCTCCAAACACTATGCAGTATCCTCCTCTCCTCACACAGTGAGCGCCACCTGTGAAGATGACCGTGAGAGGTGAGAGAACCAGTCAACCTTTTAAGCGATCTCCGCCGATGATGGATTCTCCACCTCCTCTTTAGCCTCCTCCACTGTTCTCTCCTCAATGAGGATCTCTCTGTCTCTCTGCTGTTCTCCTCATCCAGGAGCCCAGGCATATTCTCCAGTCCCTGCAAGGGCTTCTTTTTCACACCTGAATCGATCCGCGTGCCCTTTTCGTCAGCAGAGTCGGATGAAGAGAGGCTGCATGGAGAGGACACTGAGATGGGAGACCCTCCGAGAGAATCATATAACGGGGGCTGAAAGGTCGTCCCCGTTTGTGTTTTCCTCCTGTGGACTATGGCTCTTCGGGGTAGGACGATGTCTCTTCCAGGAGTCTTTGGGGCCGTGACATATGGATTGCTAGACAGGTGTGGCACAGGTGGTGGGCTACAAAGAGTTGGGCACATCACTGTGCAACCTGATGACATGGTTATCTCTCTGCCCGGTGTTGCTGGAGCTCTCCCAGAATTATCCTGCGTCCATCCACATCTGTCCTCTCTACCAGGAGTTTTGGGCATATCCTGGTATGATGGGTACGAGGCCGGGGGATCAGAGGGAGCTAGATTGAGCTCGGTGCCTGTCGGAAAGAGGGAGAAGACTTCATCGGCCGAGTCCTCACTTTCCAGTTCAGCCACTATCCCCGTGCCTGGTGTTTGTGGTTGTTGCACCTCCTCCTCAGGGGATGTGGGTTTGCTTCTCATCAGAAGATCAGGGTCACTGTCCAGAAAGCAGCCAGTCGGAGTAAGAGGCCTCAGGTTTTCTATGATCCCGGATGACTCTTCCTCTTCCGTCCAGTCAGGGCTTTCCATCTCCACATCAAGGTGTAGCCCTGCTGCTACACAGATAAATAAGAAGAACACGTTACAAAATCATATTTTCACCACCATTTTCTCTCAATACGTTTGTTCCATTGTTCACACAATTTACCGTGAAACTGTGTACACACCAGAGGAGGAATTGTAATAACTTGTTTTTGTCCAATACTTACATCTACTTACAATACCTACTTACTAAAAAATACCTGCAACGCTAACGACGTTCCCATCAGCCTCAGCTGTAGTTTGTGTTTGTTGCTAACTGGCAAATGTTAGCAAGCTAACACACTAAACTAAGATGGAGCATGCCGATTTTTAGCATTTAGCTCAAAGCAACGCTGTTCCTAAATACAGCCTCGCAAAGCAGCTAGCATGGCTGTTAAAAGTTACTAGAATGATCTGTAATGACATTCATGCACATTGAGGATTAATACTTCATACCTACTGTATGTCAAACAATGTCTCCTAAACCTTTACTTTTGATTTTGTCCCGATTAGGGGCCAGAAAAATAAGATCTACTTGAAACAGTAACATGTTAAAATAACCATCATTTACAAACTGTTAATTGATAGTCAGTTAAACTTTACTAAAATAGCTGATCAGGAGATGATAACAATTGCATTGTGATTATATTAGTAAACTATGTGTTAGGAGTTTATTGTTTCACACACATTATAACATTCATGTACTATATTACTAATAATTTGTAAAGATTATAAATTATAATTTTCTTGTTCGTTAACAGTAAAATAACTATTAACTAATTTAACACATATTGATGATGGTTATTATTAAGTGTTTTAATCTACAGCACCTGGACGTCCTATAGGTGACAGACGGTTCTGAGGTTCGCTAGTTTGGAGCTCCATCATGACATCCGAGTCACAGGTGTCCTGTTGACAGGATGTGTACTGGTTCTCCTCAGTTTCCTCCTCATGAGATGGACCTGACCAGTCCTGAAGGCCCAGCTCCAGCTGAGCTCCAGGGGTTAGCGGGGCTGAGGGGGTGACGGGGGGCTGAAGTTCCATCGACTCTTCATCGGACGATATGACAATACACACCTCCTCCATTTCTTCATCTTCCGGACTGAGGTCAGAGCAGGACGAGTCCTCAAAGCTCTCCGAGAACGAGTCAGAGGAGTCAAAGTCTGACGAGTACTCGCTTTCCTCTGAGGAGCTGCTCTCTGAAGAAGTATCTGTAACAAAGAAACATAAAATATTTACTCACAGGTATGTTCATAAGTGTTCAATGTTTGAACTGTATGACTGTTTAACGTACCGCTACCTAAGCACTGCACTCCATCACTCGTTTGGAAGATAACAGCATTTTTATCCTCTGTGTGTTTTTGAGCCAACTCCTTGTCTTCCTCCGGGTGACTATCGTCACCATCATCACCATCATCATCACCATCATCATCATCATCTCTGTCACACTAATTAGAGCACAAGTTGTATTATGAAATCTTAATATATAGACTATAGATCAAGATGTGATTTAATTCATTTGAAAGCAGATGTATTTTTAAGAACTGAAAACAAATGACAGGCTCTGAACGACAGGCTTTGTTTGTAATTACTTTTTGTTCAAAATCTCCATTCACCAGATTTTGATGAGCATCAACTGGCACAACAGCCTCCACTTTGTCTGATACTGTTTCTTCATCTTGAAGTGTGTTGTCTTCATCTTTCCCTTCATCATCATGATCACTGTCGAGCTCGTGTGGTCTTGCATGTCTGCGTTTGGCTCTCTCAGAGGCAGGTCTCACTTTGTCCTCCCCCTGTTTCACATCTTCATGGAAAGGGAGCAACACAGTTGATCAAGCTACAGTCTAGAAGAGACAAATGAGTTATAATGTAGTAAATGAGGGTTAATTGCATTAAAAACACTAACCTGAGCTTTCGTGAGTCGAACACGACCCATTTTCTATCTCTTCCGATGTAGCAGTATCATTGGCTCTTTTCCTTTTTACCTGCATAACAAGTTATTTTCCATTACATTCATTTATGCATCACTCAGCTGTCGCATGGTGCTGTGTTTCATATAACAGTACAATAGTTTACCTTGAAGGACGGCAGTGGAGGTTTTTTGACCTGGCCACTGATGTGACTTGGGGGATTTATTCGTTTGTTCCTCTCTTCAACACTTGCTGCTCCACTTTTCAAAGGAGGTACTTGTGTCTTGTGAATTAAACAATAATATTGAACCTATAGGCTTCAAAAGGTCAGACATTTTTTTCTTCATTTCATTAACCATTCTATGAGATAATAAAGAACCTACCTTTCTTTTCTTCTCTTGGCAGTCCCACCAGTCCTCAAATGCCTTGAAAGCGACCGCTTCAATCATTCTACGTGTCATGTCCTTCTTAATGATTGACTTCAGTTCATCCATGATGATTTCTAAAACTTTGTCTACTGTGACCTTATGAGGGTTTACCCACACAAGCGGGTAGTCTGGGGGTGGCACAAAGGGGTTAAACCTGGGGAAATGTGGAGCGGGCCAGGGTGGTCCAGGGAACGGTAAAGGTGCACCGCCATGCATTGGAGGATTCCCCTTATCCAAAGGGAGTGCAGGACGCATGGGTAAGGGGTAGGTGTGCACAGGGGGAGGAACAGAGGACAGCACCATCAAACGTGGAGGGGGTCTGAGAAAAGTTGGTGCGGGAGGAATAGAAGAAGGAGCTGGAAAAGGTGGAGGAGGAATGGAGATGCCGGTGTGGTGGCCCGGAGGTGGGATCCAACCTGGAGGTGGGATGGGGATGGTGCCATTTGGCAGCCGAGGTGGGACAGGTGGAACAGATGGGGGAAAGGGAGGAATGGGGAAAGGGAAATGGGTGACTGGTGGATGGAAGCACCCATATTTAATGGCAGGAGGAGCTATGGAGGTAGAGAGTTGAGGAGTGCTATTGAGAGAAAACGACAGAGGCTGAAGAAGAGAGGACGTCTGTTTTGCAGGCGTCAAAGCTCTGGAAGGTCTGTTATTTGAGTGCTTCTTATTCTCATTTGCTGCATGACGATCCTGAGAATGTCACAAACAAATATGAGTCACTCATTTGCGGCACAACATAAATACTTCTATACCAACATAATAACTTGTTTATGTAAATATCTGGAGGAGTTACCTCTGGACGTGAGAATGACTGGAGCCTTTCTTCCTCGTTTTCGTGGTTTGCGTGAGCCTTCCTCTCAAAATGTGTGAGATCAGATGGGGTCTCTGAGTTTCTTGTTAAAAACAAAACAGCTTGAGTAGTTTCGTCCTCTTCATTATCAGTGAGTGGTGTTGGACTGACATCCACCAGATCGCTGTAGGAGTGCTGGTGGCCGGTTGTGAAGTCACAAGACGTCAGAGTGCCAACAAGCGAGTCATCCGAGAGAGGGGAGGCATTGGCGGAGCAAGGTGAAGTTGGGCTGTCCTGAGAGTGCACATCAGCCTCATAAGTCTTTCTATCAAAGTATGGAGGGTCAGATATCTGACTGTTTACCAGCAAACTTTCAATGCGTGAGTCCAAACTCTCTACCTCTGGCTGGGGGCTACTAGAGGAACAGTTACCAGCAGATGGAGATAAGTCTGATATGCATGCACGGTCATCATGTGGGGAAGATGCTGCTGTCTGCCGGTCAACTGTGAAATTGATGCTCACTATGCTGAAAGAATTGTCTCCGGACTCCTGACACGGGGAGGCAAGGTTAAAGGAAGCGTCTGTGTTATTGTGAGAAGAGGATTGTGCATTGTGACCCCACAGAGCAAGCTGCTGGCTGCTAGTTTGTATTTGGGAAGAGAGGGGGTGTGGGGCCTGTGGTTGGCAATGTTTCAAAATAAAGTTGAAATCTGAGACTTCACCAGATCCCCTGTGATACCTTGCAGGTTTCCGATGGCAGAGCTCACGCCTTAAAGGTTTGTGAACACTGTAGGTGGAGGGCTCCCCCTGGAGGACTGGAGTTGCCTGAAGGCTGGAGTAACAAGAGTCCTGGGAGAGAGGAGTTGCAGACAAGCAAGGAGTACGGGGGGTTCCCTGAGAACGTGGCGTAAGCCCAAAGCTGCAAGGTGTATCGTGCCAAATACTGGAGTAGGCTGTGTCCAGAGAGAGGGGTGTGGCGATGCTGGGGGTGGGGCTGGAGATACTCCCTCGTCGCTGTGTGGCTGTGCTGCCCTGTAAGACATGGATAATACAGAGGACACACGATAACCGCTGAGAAATATTATCCCTAAAATAAATATGAATTCAACTGGTTGATAGGTATTGAATATACGATTACTTCACAATTATAAGCAGATGTAAAATGTTTACCAGCAAACTGTCGATGAAGCTTTGAATAGCTCGCTCGTTGCTGCCCACTGGCAGCGTCCACGGAGTAGGAAGACCACTTAAGAGGAGCTGGAGATACCGTGCCCTGTTCTCTCCTGAGGAAGGTTGCATTGTTACAATCAATCAACAAATTCAGCTAAATTCATATTTATACAATACATAAAAAGGTGTGAGGTATTCCTCAGTAATTACCTTTGGGATCTATTTCCACATGAATAATGTTTCCCATCACTGACGTCTGATGGAGGTGCTGAACAGCTTCCTTTGCAGCCCGCACTGTGTCGAAGACGACTTTTGCGACCCCTAAATGCTTCTTGTTCTTAGGATTGTAAAATATCTCCACGTCTTCAATGTTCCCATATTTATTGCACATATTGGTCAAGAACGTCTCCCTCACATTGTCGTTCAACCTGGAAAATGTCACTTCTTTGGGAGGAACAGGGCCAACATACCATTCATCAAACTGAAAGGACATAGGTAAACAACATTTATTATTATTATTATTATTGTTATTATTGTATCTGTATTGCTATAATGATAAATATGATGTCTATAAATGTTACCTTCAATTTAGAAATCAAAAGGTCAGTGTTGCTGCATTTGCTCCACAGGCGGCAGACGCGCGGATCTCTGACGGTCTCCACAGGAAACAGACCTAAGTCCTCCACCTGTTGATGTAAACAACCCGCATCACTATAATGGAAAACATGCATGCTTGTTTGGCGCAATATTATAGCGCGAAAATATGCTGACAAGCAATTCATCTAAGACAGACAGACAACACACAGATATTAAAATAATGCTCACGGGTATGTTAAACTGTTGTCCGTCATAACGGTACACTTTGTACAGTCCTTTTGTCAATGCAGGGTCAATCATCAACTTGCAACTTCTCCAGTGCTGAGGCGGTGTCTCTCTCTCAGTAGTTTGTTGTTCGCTTTCCATCACATTCGTCAAAACCTTGGAAATATGACACAATAGCGCGATAAACATGGCTGTTAGCTCTAGCTCACTGCAGGTTAACACGCCCCAACAGGTGATGGAGAGCATCACCTGTAACGTTCTCCTTCTCTAAGAGATAACCTGGTTGTGACATGGAACACGTCAAAACACTTCAAGTTAAGTCGAACAAAACGACGTTTATCTTGCTTACCTGTTCAAAAGTTGTATCCTTTGGTGGAGCAACATTGTGGAAAAGCAGCTGTGCTTTTCGGTGTTTTCACACTTAGCCGCACAGGTTGGACATCGGATCCATCCGCCCGGAGACAGAGACGGAATATAGATCCTTCGGTGAGGCGGAGGAACACGAAGCGTTGGAGGAAGGCGTATTAACAGGTGACAGGTGTGTCTCCAGGCACCTTCGGGAGTTTATAATACAGTCATTTGTTGACGATTCATGAATAGTACATCGAATGGCAACAAATAGGCCTACATTTAATATTGTAAATTGTGCCTTACAACTACAATAAAACAAAAAAAAGTGACAAAGTAGATACAGATTATTTGGAGATTATATTTATATATAGATGACTATGTATAGATATTGAATAAAATCAAGAATATTAATATTAATATACATATCACAGTCATATTTGTATTATAATTTGTATTGTATTGTGCAAAATATACAAAATATTGTATTATACTGTATATATGTACATATATAGTGTAGTGTTTATGTATAATACTACTGTAATACTATCTTTCTGTGGTACCCTGAGGTGCATCCTTTCTTGTTGGGTGCAGAGCAGACTTACAACAAGACAAAGTCCTGATCAACTCTGGTCATCGGGCCAGAATGTCATCACATATATTCAGCTATCAAGCTACACAAACTCCTCATGGGCCCAACTCATGTTACCTACTGTGTATATACATCATTATTATTACTTTTAACGAGTGACATCGACTATTAGTGTGTAATCACTGGATAGAACTAAAAAGTCAAACTCTTTTATTCACAATTAATTTGTGGCAATAAAACTCTACTCTGACAGGGAGAAGAGGCCAGAAGGAAAACCAATGCCGTGCTATAGGCTACTTAAGAGTGCTCAGCCAAATACAGGGAAAATGTGGACGACTTATTCAGACAAGCAACAAAACAAGCGGTAATGGTGACAAGAGTGTCAGAAAAAGTCAGAGAGCGGAGGAGTTTGTGTGCCTTGTTGTGATGCACGACCGTCAATGTCACTTCAACTGCATGTCCGGACACATTTCCTGTGTGGTTTTCCTTTTGACGCCATAGTTTTAAATACATTTTATACAATACAATTAAAGTGTTTTTCTGTTTGTTTTTCCTGGCATTTTTTTAATACATGCAAAAGTAAAATAGCAAATACTAATAAAAAAAACTCAAATGATCTCAGAATCATTTTTCATCATCGTGTTTTATTCTCAAACCGGTAACCACCACAAAAAGTCCTGATCTTAACAGGTTACAGTAAAACACCACACAAAAGCAAGACTTAAAATACAGTATTTACTAAAAAATAAAACATTTTAAAGCTGTGCATTGACACAAGCAGTGGGACCTCTCCATATACAGTAACATACAAACCTATAAATAAACCACAAAAAAATGAACCAAAGAAAAATGCCTTTCCTTTGCATTGATCTTTTTCTAAAGAAGGTGCGTCAGGCAATTACTATCAGAAGTGTTCCAGAGCAGTTCACATGAATGAACCATGTCTTCATTTTATTCCTTGTGAAAAGTCTTTAAGAAACACCATCAACAGTGCTTTGCAGAGGCGTAACGACCATTTTACTAAACAGTCTGTCAGGGACAAACCCCTTATGGCTCCTTGTTCTCTGCTACGTGTCACAGACATATTATCATCCGGTCGGGACCATACGAATGCAAATTTTGGAGCTTGTACATAACAATGACTCAGAGCATGTGTCATGACCACGGCATTACCATGATATAATTACAGTATGTTACAACTATGGGATATGATATATTATGAAACTGTCATGACACCATCACATGAGAATAACTGATGAAAATGAATTAGCTCTAAATATGTGCACATTTTCTTATTTGAGTTTCTGTCACCAAGTTAGCAGTAAAGATGATGAAGAAAAGTACCGAAAATGGTCAAAGCCAAGTAAAACTATGTAGAAATGTGCCACGGGACAAAAAGAACACATTCTATATTTCACACTTAGACAATCTGTAACCCAAACAACGTGCCAACACGCTCAAGCTTGTAAACTATGACAAGTACAAAACATACAAACCCTACATTTCCAACACGTGCATGCTTTGTGATAATACATTCAACAATACTTTTTAAAAAGCCAGTAACAAGTGTACAGATTACAGTATATTCACAAAATCAGCGTGAAAGAGAAAATCGCTCTTTTTTTTTTTTTTTACAAGAGTACACAGACTTCAAGAGTACACAGACTTCGCCATCAGGCTCAAAATGCTGCCCTTAATAACTCATTTTGGTTGTCATTAAACCCTTGCTATAGAACTATTTGCACTGCAGTAAGACACTTTGGTTAAAAGCATTCCCTTATTTATTTTTAGGAAGTGATATTTCGCCTCAGATTGCACAAAAATACTGTAGGTTTGATACATTGCATTTGTTTTTTGGAAGTTCCTACAAGCAACCCTTCAGTCCGGAGTATGAGCGTGTGTATAAAACAAAAAACAGCACCAGCACAGAGACCCTGTAAATGTTTTAAAAGGACGCAACTTGTTCCTTAATTTTTGATTTTAGTGCATTTAGCCAGTGATTCTAATATAATTGATATTTCAGTAATTCATATTCAATGTTATCAGCTGTGGCTCAGTGGGTAGAGTGGGTCGTCCATCTGTATTGCTAACAAAGGCTTGGTAAGGCGCCCTACAAAGCCTAATTTAAAGCCAGGCAAACGGGAGAAATCAATGCAATCCACCACGGGACAGTAATAAGGCCACAGGTGGACCCTAAAAAGCTCGACAGATCAAGCTTGCAATTCTCCCCCCCCCAAAAAGACATGGGAGCACAGTTCACAAACATGATAAATAAAGCTTTTATAAGAGATTTCACAATAAAGGCATTGTTGAATGTCCACTGCAGTTGTGTGCTAGCCGGCTATAATCAAGGGAAATGGATGGCGGTCTTCAGGTCGTCATTCTCACCCCTGTGGTCCAGCTGGTTCTGGAGCTGAATGACCTGTTCCAGCTCTTTGATCTGCCGGTCCGTTTTGTGACTGACGAGTGTGCGGTAAAAGTGGACGGCGAAGATGATAAAAACGAGTCCAAACGGCACCATGATGCAGGTGGAGGCAATGGCTGCGGCCTGACCGGAACTTATTCTCTTGTCGTTGTCGTCTTTGTTTTTGAGGGGTAAGAACTTCACCCAGCACAAGAGCATCACCTCCGTCAGGAAGAGGAGGGTGCCGATGACCGTGGAGAAAGCCCAGGCCAGTTCTATGTGGCGGTGCATGCGCTCGTGGGGAGACTCGTTGACGGAGTTGAGGTTGTGAACATTGCTGACCGCCTCGAGATTTGGAAGGATGCAGGTGCTGACCATAAGGGCGAAGAGGTGAACGGCAACAAGAACTGTGGTGCAGGCACTGAAGGCTATCAGCAGCCCTGGAGGATACGGATGATCCGGCTCCAGCTGTACCTCCACCATGGCAACCTGGGAACATCATAGAAGGAAAATATCTCTTCCCCACTTGATGACTGAATATCAACATATGACTGTGCAACTGCCGAAATCCTTTTAAACCAGACTGCATCAGTTAGTAACACGATGGACATGGCTGTCATATTTATATTACTGTATATGTGTACATAGTCTAATAAAGACAACTTTAAATCACTCAGTTTTCTACCAGTTGTTATCCACCATGCAGTAAGGACTATGTAAATCAATCACATCAAATCTTACCAAATAGCAGCTCGTGGTCAAAAGTTCAAACCTAGGTGTTATCATAAAGCTATTTGAGGGCCCCTGAATTGCAATAAGAGCAGGGCAACTGCATTATTGTAAATGCATCGCTTACAGACCGATTTATACATCAATTATATGCATGTCAAGCCTTATATGCAGATAAGCCAAAAGAGAACCGCAAATGGTCACTAAAGAGTTGCCTCTAGAGAGAGACACGTGGAGCAAGGTTCATATATCTGAGTCATTAACACTACATTTCAGAAATAAATATGGCTATTTGTAAATTTTTTGTATGTCAATATATTAAATTGTACGTTGAAAAAAAAAAAAGACTAATCAATAAAGTGCTTCTGTGCGGTCTATTTGTTAGGGCGGAAGGTCAGCCCACACGTGATGGTGAGTACACAAACCCTCTGAAGTTTAAACAGTGTGGTCTTGATCCGCCAACATTGGTGCACCGTGAGAAACATCTGGTGCAAAGTCACGCATGACAAAACGTACGAGTGCACAGTTTATTTGAGATAGTGTGACCGTCGTCTTTTTTCCACGTAGGCCTACTAATTCAATTTCGCTGTCCGTCCAGAAATCAGACGGTAATAAAAAAACAGTAACTATGAACGCACAGGAGCCGTCATTAGGCCTGTAAAGTGTCGTGATCGCCGCTGGCCTTTGCAAAACAATCACCTGCGTCACATATATGCGTGCAGTTAATGCCGAGGGCCTAAACTGAGTTTGCGTCCATGCAGTTAAAAAGGCTGCAGAGCAACAGGAACCAGTGAAAAACTAACTTACCATCGCGAATCCGGACAACAGAGCTGAAGTGCGGCTGGTGGCTTTTAACTTGGCTCGACTCAAGTACAGTTTCCTCCATGACAGAGCCTGCATGGAGTGCTCGTTCAAACTCATTCCGAAAGTTGGCTACAAGTTAGGCTACTGTCTGTTATTTGTTTACAAATATGTAGTTATGAACCGGATTGATTTACAGAATGGCACTCGATGAAGTAGACGGATGGAAAAGGCACGCGCGGGGAATTTGGTTCCGATGAAGTACAGCATGAAATGAACAGTAGAGCACAGGCAGCTATCAAACTATGTCGAGACTTTTCTGCAACAGCTGACCGACTCCGTCAGTCTATCAGGAAACACAAGATACCCACAATCCAATGCTCTTCACGAGCAGCCGGAGCTGCAGTCCGCCTCCTCGCGTAAGTTATTCGTCATGAAGTTTGTCTTTTCATTTACGAGTAATGTAGCTCCTCAAAATACACCCGAATTATGCCATACACTGTAGTGCAATTATGAGTGGCTTGTCGTTGCTGCTCACACTGGCCCAGCAGTTTAGAATTAATCCGAAAATCCGAGCAATTAAGCCAAAATATACATATATTAATCTTAACAGTCTGGTGATGTATTTTATTTTAAAACAGACATTAAAGTTTCTTACAATGAACACCACCATCTGTAAAGACAAAGTTACCAAAATAGTGACAACATGAATTGTTTTTTTATTGCCGTGTCCCCTTTACATTAACAGTGATATCACTTACAAACTCATTCATATAAACTGTCTCCAGAATATAATAGATATATAGATTTATTTTACAACAATAGGCTTAAATACAAACATACAATTAAATTGAAGTTTTAAACACAACAAAACTAAAAGCTTGTTTTTGTTGTGGTGCTCCTGCAGCACAGGGGAAACTTTAGAGCAATTTGAATTCTGCTGTCACTTGGAGGTTGTTTCCGTAAGATTTAGGAGGTTTTTGCAAGTCTCCCTGTGTGAGTTCACACATCTAACCACGTCTTCTGGTAAGAGCGAGTAAACAAGGCAAGAGTACCCCATTGGCAGTGAGCAGTCCTCCACTACCTAAGGGCAGACAAACAGAACATCTCAGGGGAAACAATCTAATGTGGAGTTGATTTTTCAAGAGAATAGAACAAGCAAAGCGTAATTTCTTAGAGTTTGAGGCACAAATTTGTACCAATTAATTCACAAAAAAATTTGAAATGGGGCCCTGCTGAGAAACTTTAAAATAAACATGGCTCGTAATACAAAATATCAGCATAAGACAGAAAATCAGTAATATTAATTCCCGAAATAGGCCTACACCGTTTAACTTTATTTTTACATCAGCTTTAATAACCTTCCTTGACATGGTTGTAATGCAACTGAATTCTGTTATAAAAAAACAAACAACTGTCTGCCAGAAACATATTCTTCAGACTACCACTGGATGACGCCAGAGTAAGAGCATAATGGCTTTACATGATTCCTTATGATATCATCATTATATCATGCAGTCCAATCCTGAGTAAGCCAGAGACACATGTGTTGTTGTGTTGGCTCTGTACGCAAGTATACTGGATCTTAAATGAAGCAATAACGTTGAGATTAAAGTCTTATCAATATCGGATCTGAACAAAATAAAAAGAATGAACAAAATGTATTGTGCAGATTATCAAAGTAATTTAATTTAACATCTAACAGCAAATATTGTGCAATCAATGATGATGTTTGTGATTAATAGACATCAGTAGACTCTTGAATTATTGGCGACACCTGTACTTGTGTCTGGTGTTCAGAAGGTGAAACCTGCTCAGGTGGACTGAAGTCAGACAAAACTACTTAAATTGTTTCACCATTAAGCAACCATCCTTACCGACACCAACCATTTATGACACATCTTGTTAAGTAATTTAATTCAACGGCCTGAATTTAACCTGTCCCAGGACTCACACTGACTCACTTCACACGAAAACAGAAGAAGCTAAGACGGACGTGTGTAGGAGTGAACCATCTTGTGTTTCCTGCTGATCTGCATTTCCTGTTGCATCGATGCTGCTATCAAGTTATACATTAATAATCGGTGCAACGAATGCCAAGGTTTTTGCGACGCTATGAAGCGCCAAGTTTTATATAGTTGCCTTACTTAACTGTCATATACACTATTTCACATTTTAAAAAAACCTGTATAATCAACTTTTTGCTCGACTCTTTGTTTTTGCTAAACCAAATGCTGTAACTAGGTGCATAAAGTAACCAGGAAGTTGGTGTTCCCCGTGTTTCCCATGGTTCCTGAACACAGCACAATTACCAGCTGCCTGTGTTGGTGCGATGTGAAGGAGGAGGGAGAGGGAGGGGGAGTGAGCTAAGCTGGATGCTTGTTCAGCCATGTTAGTTTTCTCTGCTGTTCACGAACGATGAGAGAGAGGAGCCATGGCCTTGTCATTGAGCGGAGACGATGAGGAATATGATTCAGAGTCTGAGCAGGTCAGAGCTGCTACATTTCATTACATAACCTCTGTGTACACACGGGTGTTTTTGTCAAGTGTGCTGCGAGAAAGAAAGCCTTTTGTGAGCGGAATGGTGTGTTTTTTTCTCTCTCCAGTTTGCTTCAGGTTAATGTGAGGTTCTCACCCGCTCTTCTTCTTCTGTTTTCAGTCGGGTTGAAACCTCCTTTAACCGGGTTATAGAGGTGAATAACGTTGCTGAGCTAAATGCTGTGTTCACGGAGTGTTTGTAGACTCATCAGAATTGATCCCCTGCACGTCCAAAACACACCGTGTCTTCTCCTCCTCGGACACCATCTATCATGTTAGCATAACTGACCCAGTTCGTACTGACCACCTCTTAAAACACCTCTCATCCTGTTATTGTGTGGCTGTGAACCAGAACCTCCGTGTACCCCCATTAATTAAGAGCACACAACTTTAATACTGGTAAAAAAGCTGTGATTCACACATGTACGTTAACCTCACACATGTCCTGTAAGAACAGAACAAATGCATACTTGTGATTCATTTCCTCACACTTACTAAACTTGCCTCTTCACTCTGTGCCTTTAAGAAGGCTTTAGGCAAAATATTGTCTAGGCAGGACCAAGGAGGGGGATGGGTTTATGGAACAATGAAGTGGCTCTACTTCCAGTAGTTCCCAAACTGGGGTCCAGTGACCCCTCAAACCTCTGGGGGGGGGGGGGGATAGTGGTTGGCTTGATTTCAACACTATTTTTGTCCACTTGTTCTGCACCAGGAGGAGGAATATGGTGGTGATTTATGTCAGAAGTTGCACTCTATATATATATATATATATATATATATATATATATATATATATATATATATATATATACTCAAAAGTTTATATTTGTGCTATGAAGTGCATTTATTGTGGGGTTCACTGCATGAATGCTTTCTAACCGGGGCTCATGGGGTATTGCACAAGTCTCCGAAATATGAGAGGTGCTGACATAAGAGCCGTGTTCTTACACAATGTTAACACCCACCCACGCCACACCAGAGATGGTATTTTTGACCTCCTCTGTAGTGACACGTCGTTGAAGGCCGTAACACACGCTGTTTGTTTTGTGTTGAGGAACCGCTGAGCAACAAACGATGAGCCCGGTGACTTCCTCCTTCCTGAAATCCACGCTCGAGCTGAGTCAGAAGACCGTAGCTCTGAATATAGGCCATGTTTTTTTTCGCAGACCTCAGTAACCAATCCCAAATTCCTGACATATTACTGCACAGCGTTCTAGTGGAGACAGGTCAGCTGATAGTTGCAACCAGGCTCTGATGTGTCAGTTTTATGCCACTTATTTACGGTTATGAGCGTGCAATAAGAATGTAGGTGTCCCAGGTCTTCAGGGAGTGTACGAAATGTTTATTATTTGTTGCGGTCAAAACTTTGCATGGACACTTTAAGTAGCTGTGTTCAGAGGCTGACTTTAGGTGTGGTATTAGAAAAACAGAGGCCGCTGATGTTGACAGTCAACCACCCTGCAGCAGCAACCCTTCCTTTTGATGCTTCCCTCCCAAATGTCCACAGTAGTCAGATGGATTTATGGAAAGCTGTCAGAGGGATTATTCCCTATCTCCACTAAAATTCTCCATCAGGCAAAACACGAGGTAATCCTACAATTTAGAAGAAACTTATTACTTCAAAGACGTAATCTTTCCAAAGTCCTCCCTGAGGGGAACATAAGGAAATCAATACGACATTAATGATCTACTGAGACGGTTTGTGCACGTCAGCAGAGACAGGGCTGGTTCATCTCTCTGACAGCATTCGTTTCATTGTCGTTCGTCTGGAACGTCTTGTTCTATTTGCATCCTGCGTTACCTGTTTGACCCATCAGCAGCTCTCCAGCTTTGTTATCTACAAACTGAATTAGCATACACAGAAATGCCACGCAGCAGCAGCAGTAGTAGTAATAATCAATAATAGAAGGAGAATACATGACATCAGGGATGTGTTCACAGCCTCACATCAAACCCTCCGTACTGCACTTTATTTTTATCCGTCTGTTCACAGTTGCCACCAGCAAGGCAAAACGTGTTGCCAAGGTAACCTCCTCTCCTGCTAGAACCAGAATCACTAAAATGGTTTCTGATTCGTCCTGCCATGGCAACAGGAAAGAGACTTAAAATACATGTGAGAAATTCACAAATATCAAACCTGGATTGTGTGTGTGTGTGTGTGTGTGTGTGTGTGTGTGTGTGTGTGTGTGTGTGTGTGTGTGTGTGTGTGTGTGTGTGTGTGTGTGTGTGTGTGTGTGTGTGTGTGTGTGTGTGTGTGTGTGTGTGTGTGTGTGTGTGCATGCACTTAGTGAGTAAGATGAGTTTAATATCCATGTTGCCTTTTCTTTTATTTACTCCCATGACTCACTCATTGATATGTATGCAGCTGTGAGGCTGGAGGCACTTTTACTTCTTCACATATAAACGTATAGTTTTCACCTGATATCTTCTGGGATCATTTCAGATTCTCAAATCTAATTGATTCGCCCATTAACAGAAATATCTTTATTATCGATTCATCCTTTAAGCATTGGTTGGTTCCATCTTCTCAAATGTGAACATGCTTGCAGGAACAGCTTGTTATAATTAAAATGAATCGGGTGTATATTGCGTTACGACACATATGATATCCGTCCTGATGGTCAGCTTCAGAAACTCTCTAGTATACAGTATGTTGAACCTTTTTCTTGCTCAAAGACCCTCATTCAGTGGCTGACATATCTGTTCTTTACAGGAATAAACCTCTCACCTCTCTCTCTCCGTTTTGTCTTCCATCAGCGAGCGGCCAACCGGCCGAAGCCTAAGGTGGGGACGTCGTCGTCGTCGTCGGCCGTGAAGCTGCCGTCCAATCGCAGCTCATCCGGAGCGAGACGCCGGAGGACACGATGTCGGAAGTGCGAAGCGTGCCTCCGGACCGAGTGTGGAGAGTGTCACTTCTGCAAGGACATGAAGAAGTTCGGAGGGCCGGGGCGCATGAAGCAGTCGTGCATTATGAGACAGTGCATTGCGGTAAGTTTTGTTGGCATCTTCAAAAAGTAGCACTTTCATTTTTACCCGTTTTTATATTTGACAACGGCTGTGTATTCAAAAAAAATAGCAATGTGCAGTCATAGAAAAAGAAAACAAAAGTCATTATATAATATGGTTTGTTGAGTTAAATGTATTTTTTCTCCTTCATGCAGCCGGTTCTGCCTCACACAGCGGTGTGTGTGGTGTGCAAAGAGGCGGGGAAAGAGGACACACTGGAGGAGGAGGAGGACAAGTTCAACTTCATGCTGATGGAGTGCTCCATCTGCAACGAGATCGTCCATCCCAACTGTCTCAAGGTACAGAGGGCCAGGCTGGGAACATTCGAACAACCTCACCGTAGTTAAGTCACTCTCTGGCTGACTCATTCCTGATGAGTGTGTGCCAGGAATCCCAGTTCTTTGTAACGTAATGTGAGTGACTCAGACGTTTGGACCGTAGTCACTGGATGTGGTGTTGTTTATATAACTGAACACACTCATCACTATTATGTTTTTATGGCTCAAATGTGTTTGAGGATCCAACTCCTGCCGCATGCTCAAGAACACAAGTGATTAAGAATAAGAGTATTTACTGAGTCACCAAAAATGTCGCCTCAAAAGGATGTGAAGCATCGGACCTTACTAGTAAAACCATTTCGTGATGTAAAGCAGCACACGCCCTGTTTGTAACCAGGCGTGTACAGGCTCGGTCAAACCAGTTTTTCAGACAAGCACTGTCTAGTTGTTTAGTAGCAAGCAACAACTAAGATATTTATTCATGTTTTATACATAATAACAAACACCAATTTGGACATTATATCCATTCAGAGGTGCTTATTTAACCGTCTCAAGTCGGAGTGTTTAACTCTACTTCCCTTCTCTATGTAATGCATGAAGCAAGAGTGTGTTCGCTGAGGTTAAACTGTGCTAACCTGCCTAGCAGACGGTCTCTTTCACTTCCCTTGTCTTGTTTGTGTTTAAAAACAAAACAACTCTACCTAGGAGACCGTTAAAGCTTGTTGTTCTGGTTTGAATCCGGCTCATTTTCTTGTCGGTTTGTCAGGTGAGCGAAGCCTCAGGAGTGGTGAACGATGAACTTCCTAACTGCTGGGAATGTCCCAAATGCAACCATGCTGGGAAAAGTGGAAAAGTGAGTACAAATAGGTGCATGTCTGTCACAGCCTTAGGTTATGTCACAGTTTACTAAGTGTTGGAAGTGTGCTCACTCTGAAAGCAGTAAAATAATTACTTCAGAGATTGTGTATTACTCATAGACAACAGCTGATTTCATTCTTCTGTATTGTTTGCAGTAATTCAATTTATGTGTGCCACTTCCTGTTTATACTTTTCTACTTTGTGAAAGTAACTCACATGTGACTCTTGTTTGTCACAGAAGCAGGAAACCACTGACTAACACATGTTTTGAACACAGTGACACACTTTATTAAACCTCAGGCACACTTGAAGTACAGTCGGTTTGCCTGTCCGCTATAGGCTAAAGGTATAAAGTTGTCTCGCAATTTTTTTGTCCCCTTTGGTATTGAAGCAAAAAAGGGGTCCGGGGTTCAAGTACGCCTCCAACCTCCCTGGCTCTCTGCTGAGGGAGCAGAAGCCTGTGAAGGAGGAGGGGGGCGACGTTTCTTCTGCAGCCAAGAGGAGGCCAGACCGAGAGGAGACGCCCAGGTACAGACCCGAGGAGTCTCTCCACCGACAGCCACCACTGCTCTCCCCCAGCAACCTGCCCCGGCCCAGGCCTGAGGACAAGCTGAGGAAGAAGAGGAAGCTGTTTGATGACGATGAGGAAGAGGATCTCGGTGTGAGGAAGAAGGTTTGTGTCTTTTTACAGAGGGACTGATTTAATTTTTAGACATTTTAGATGCAAGTGTGCAAGTGATTCTCATACCGTTTAATTTTTTCCCTGAAGGAAAAGTCCGATGATCCTTATTTTTCCAAACTTCTACACCAAATCAAGACCGAAGAGGAGGACGAAGACACTTATTACGAGGACGACGACGAAGAAGGAAGGGGGCCTCACTTCCGGGGCCTTTTAGAGAGGAAAGGGCGTTTTGGAGACACTGAAGAAGAAGGGGATGAAAGGGACGCCAGGAATGCACTTTTGAATCCTTGCATTAAAACACCCGTTGGCGACAGCGACCAGTCCCTCTGCAGCTCTCCGCAGGCCGGCCCCAGCAGCGAAGGCGGAAGTGAGACCCAGGAAAAAGGGCCATGTCCTAAAGCTCGCCGCAAGCGCCGATTGCCCAACCGAGAGCTGAGCCGGGAGCTGAGCAAAGCACTGAACCAGGAAATCCAGAAGACGGAGGACTGCCTGGCCAACGAGAACCGCCAACCTCTCAAGGTGGAGCCGGAGACGGAGAACGAGGAGCCCAAGAGGTTGTTCCGCAACGGCAGTGAACTCGGGGACCAGAGGCCCCACCTCAAGACCAAAGAGATGAACGGGACCCCCTGGGAGCTGCGCCACTTCTACCCGAGTCAGATCACTCCGCTGGGCTTCAACCGGAGCACCCCGACCAACCGGCCGGTACCCCCACACTCCCCACCCAAGTGTGTCCAAATGGAGCGGCACGTCATCCGGCCCCCTCCGATCAGCCCGCCTCCCGACCGACTGCCTCTAAAAGACGGTAAAACACACGTGATACAGCGCGAGGTCTGGATGAAGATCTTTGGCTATCTCACGCACCAGGAGCTGTGTGTCTGCATGAGAGTTTGCAAGACATGGAACAGATGGTACGTGCACGGCGCACACCTAACTTTGCATGTTTACATTTTTATGTGCAACAATGTACAAATCTTTAAAGAAATAATATGTGACAGAAATCTTTCTTTCTGATGTCAAGGTGTTGTGATAAGAGACTTTGGACGAAGATTGATCTGAACCGCTGCACCTCCATCACTCCGCTCATGCTCAGTGGGATTATCCGCCGACAGCCACTTTCTCTGGACCTCAGCTGGACCAACATTTCCAAGAAACAATTAAGCTGGCTCATTAATAGATTGCCAGGTACCTAATTAATAGTGATTATTGATCTCTTTTTTTTCTTTGTGTGTCTCTTGCTGTGCGTCAGTATTTGAAAGTGCTGCTGTGTTTTTCAGGTTTGCGAGTGTTGCGGCTATCGGGGTGCTCTTGGGCTGCTGTGTCTGCACTCTGCACCTCCAGCTGCCCTCTGCTGCGCACCTTGGATGTCCAGTGGGTGGAGGGCCTCAAAGACCCACAGATGAGGGACCTGCTTTCACCCCCCACAGACAACAGACCAGGTAACTCGTGGGGCAACAAAGAACAAGCACTGCCATGGATGAGGGGTTTTATTCCTGCCTCCCATGCTTTAATGTATTTATAACAACTCTTAGGGATTAATTCACTGATGGTGGCTCACATTGCACCTGTTACCTACCAGTGCATACTCCAAATTAGAGGTTTATTCTGTAAAACGGATTATTTTGCCTGAAAAACAGGTATGTTTTCCCCTCAGACCTCCTTCAGGTTTAGCTTTTAGAACTAAAACACAGCTTTAAAAATAAAGTTTAGTGTGACTCCTCATTTCCAGCTTTTAGCCATCCTAAAGATCCTTGTAGACTGTCATACACCTGTTGACCAAATACAGATACTGACCCGTGATGTTTCTTATGTGATCGACAGGTCAGCTGGATAACCGCTGCAAGCTGCGGAATGTGGAGGACCTGCGGCTCGCGGGGCTCGACATCACCGACACGTCTTTACGTCTCATCAGTCGGCAGATGCCCTCTCTGTCCATGCTGGACCTGAGCTACTGCAACCACATCAACGACCAGTCGGTCAACCTGCTGACAGCAGCAGGGACCACGACCAGAGACTCCCTCACAGATATCAACCTGTCAGGTGAGACCAGAGCAAAAGTAGAGTAGGAATACAACTATTGTAGTGGTTCATGAGTTGTAAAGGGGCCTGAAAAGGGTGATGCAGCAGTAAGTTAGATGCTTCCACTCACAAGTCAGTTTCTCAGAGGAACCGGTCGCTATGTTGAGGTTTTTTTTTTAAAGACCAGGCAGTGTCTATCACATCCTCAGTAATCCATGAAATCAGCAGTTGAAGATAAAGATGATCTTAACAGATAAAGAGTTTAAAGCAGGATATTCCAAATTACAATCCAAAGGCATCAGAGTCAATTAATTAGAAGAGAACAAGAGGATGGGGAGTTGCCTGGGTCATGTTTATGTCCCATACGTAACTTTGTCCTCAAGTTTGTTTTGTTTTCACACATTTGCTACTGAACAAATGCCACAACATGAAATGGAATATAGTTAACGGTGAAAGCTGTAGTTGCCCGTCATCATTGTAAAGTGAGTCCGTTGGGTCCAGTTTCAGTAGAGCCCATGGGGGGACATGACAGGACCGTGTAAGAGTTTTGTTCCATAAATCTGTTAATGTTGACATTATGCATCAAGAACAGAGAGAGGGAAAGATAAAATGACGTGCCGTTTTTTTAGTATACCAAGTTTGTGACAGATTTCTGTTCTCTCTGTTTTCCTTTTTAGTTTGTAACCGAGTCACAGATCATTCCCTAAACTTTTTCAAGCGCTGTGGAAGCATCTGTCAGATCGACCTTCGCTTCTGCAAGCAGGTGTCCAAGACGGCCTGCGAACGGTTCATCGCAGAGATGTCTGTCAGCGTACCGTTCAGACTGAAAGAGGACAAACTGCTGCAGAAGACCAGCTAGTTCCTAACAGGACAACAAAAATGAACGAAAGACTGTCTTTGCACTTAATGGAACAAGTTTTTTCTTTTTAAACCGGTCCTGTGTCCCGAGTCCTCTGCATCAATGTCACAGTAAAGGAACTGAACCGAGAGACGGATTCCTGGATGGACTTAAGGAGGTGACAAACATTCACTGGACAGATAAAGAGGAGACGGCATGCATGCATTTGTGTTGCGATTGTACTTTTATAAAGACGTGCTTGTATTTGAGTTTCGGGTTGTTTTATTTTTATTCTTTAAATATTTGAAAACGCAGCATTTTTTTTATACAAGTATAATTTCACGAGTTTCAGTGTCTCGTGAGATGAACATCACGGAGAGACTGCATGTGAACTGAAAAGTTTGCCTTTATACAAAAGTGTCTTGTGTGCCAACATCTGTATTTGACATTAATGTAACTTCAATATCAGACAAAAAATAAGCTGTACAGATATAAATATGACTAAATTATCATAACTACTTCCCAAATATTTAGAATGTATTTCAAGAATGATTTAAAAACAAAGCTATCAAATTGAATATCCCCGTTCCACCCTCGTGTCTTCACTTACCTTAATACTTTAATGAATTGTTGAGTGTTGTGTTTAACAGGCTTTTCTCTGACATTTCAACGTTAATTTATTGATTTATTTTTACAGTCTGTATTTATTCCTTTTATTAAGTAACTTAACGTGGATCTCTCAGAGCTGGGTCAAATAATGCATCGCCCAAAAGTCAGCGGCAGGAAGTCGCAGCCATAGCAAACGTGTGACTGACGATTCATCTAACAGACTTATCTATAATGTTCTCAACCACACACACACACGCGTGGTTGCTCCAAACAGGTTTGAGAAACACTTCTTCATATCGCTAATTTGGTTTAAATAATGACTCCATACAGTAGGTGTTGTGTGTATCTTGGGGTGTGTTGTGCTGTAACCCATCACCTCAGGTGAATGTGATAATGTTTATATTTGTAAATCCAAAAACTAAGTGCTAATATGCATTAAAAGAATTTCATTTGTACCACCGCTGAGTCTTGTCGGTCTTCATGTGCCAGGTTGATCTGTATTAGAAGCAGAGGTCAGAGGTTAGTGCGTCGTGTGACACTTCTGAGGTGACCGCCTCAGTGTGGAAATTCGCTCCCAAATAATGTCTGACAACATATGACATTTTGTGAAGACATTTCTGCTCTCCAGAGACTGAATGCTACAGTGTCTGTACAACTACTGGATGGATTGACCTGACATTAGTACACATATTCATATCTCCCGCAGGATAAACTGTAATCACTGATTTATTAATTTAACCTTTAACGCATCTGATGAAATTCCTGCAACACTGATGACATTCTCATCGGCCTCAGCTGTGTTTATTGCTCATTAGCAAATGCCAACACGCTAAACTTGAATGGTTAACATGATGAACACTACACCTGCTAAACATTAGCACGTTAGCACTGTCACTGTGAGCGGTTAGCATTTAAAGCTCAACGTTTTGCCTGTGAAATATCTGCCCCAAAACAGCCCAATGTGATATTTTAAAATGACCCAACTAGACCAAAACCTAAACAATTACAATGATATTAAACAGAAATCCTGCAAGTCCTCACATTAGACTAGCTAACACCAGTGAACTTTGGGTTAAAAATTACCAAAATTGTTGATCATTTGGCTTAATCAATTACTCAACTGACCATTTCAGCCCTAATTACTACTTTATCCAAGGTAATACATGGACACTGCTTGTGACGCATGAGTATACTAAAAACAGACTTTAATTAAAATCTTTTAATTACCAAAATAAAAAGTTCAACATTCCCAAATACAAAGACCAAACCTTGCACACACTTACACCCTCTCTAAAGAAAAGTGCAACCTGCTCTGCTACTGTTCATGATTGTAGAGGGAATCTTTACTCTAATAGCAGCAACGTTGTGTGGGTACAGTCCAGAGCTGGATACTTCTAAATGAACCGGATTGGGGGGGGGGGGGGGGGGGGGGGGGGTGGTAACATTACCAGGTTCTGGTCATACTCTGGTTCAAGAGGCAACTTTAGCTCAAGCAAACCGATGCAGATACATTTCAAACCGTTTGACAGGAAACACCTTCTATACCACAGGTGTCAGTAAACTCGTAGCTACATCTTTGAATAGTTAGTTCAATACATCACTCCTACAGAAGAGAAAATCAACTACAAAGCATTAAGACACTTCATTCCACTCCCAACAATATACGACAATAAAAAAAAATGAACATTCAGTTTCACATCCACAGTTCAGATGGAAAACCGGGACGATGGTTGTATGAGTTAGCACCGATTTTTGTCTTTTGTCTCAAAGTGCTGAGACAGAGGTGACAGCGGAGGTTAGCTATTGCTATGATGACAGACTTTGTACGACCATTTTAACGTGTAATGCATGACAATATACGCTTATCTAACAAATAAGTGAATATAATTAATAATGCATTGACTTCATCATAAAATCACCAATATCCTTGAGTCGCAAACACAAAGCACCTGCTCCTTTGTGGGCTGAGTAACAGGAAAAGAAACTCAGTGATTTCTAATTCACTTTTTCCTCCGACTATTCAAGAATTAGCACACATGCTACCTCAGCCACCATTACCGCTCAACGTTTGCAGTGGGTTGTGAGCAGTGGTGCATTAACAGTGTTTTCTGCTAAAACGTGCCCCCCCCCCCACACACGCGCGCACACACACACACAGTCGGGTGAGAAGCATGATGACCCATTATTTGGCACCTTGTTCTTCTCTCCTGTGGTGAGGTTTGCTATGTGTCTCTCCTTGGTGTTACTAAGATATGTAGTCCCTTGCAGTGACAGTCGTAAAGAGAGATGTTCTGAAGCTACAGTTTATAGGCAGATCTGAGGGTGACCAGTTGTGTTTCAAAAAAGACTGCTCGTGGCTGAGTGCCACACATTCTTTACTTTGAAAAAATATGCCAGAAAAGCAAAACAGACACTTTTGGAACGAACACAGATATGAGATATGTTTACTTGAGAGTTGACCGATAGGCTCCTGTCCACTGGTGAAGCTGAAGACAATTTCTTAAGAAAAACACATTTGTTGTAATATTGCAATGTACAAACATAAGAGAATCTACAAAATAAGTCTTTTGGGGATCCAAAGGTTATGAGCTGCATGGTGGATGTAAGGTGCAGTATCAGTCTGAGCTGCTGCGGCGTTGCAGCGATGCATTAGGACTTGAAGACGTGCACGGCCCTCACGACGTACTGCCGGCAGATCGGGCACTCGTTCATCCTCTTGCCGCACTTGGTGCAGGTGACCATGTGACCGCACTCCAGGAGAACGCAGTCGATCGTCGCGTCCATACAGATCCGGCAGAGGCTGTCGTCTTGGATCGTCAGCGGACCCTTCTCACCGTCTGATAAAGACACAGACAGGTTGGGAAACTGATTTTAACGCAGCGCTAAAAAACAAAACAAAGTGATATAACATGCACTGAGGAAGGACAAAGGGCCGGCAACACAGAGTGAATATACACAGCTGACATACTGCAGTTCTCAGTATGATGTGCTTCACACGTTGAAGCACGTGAGTAGATGACAGAGGGAGATTAACCTCACGGTGGATCAATGTTCCTGGATCATGACAGAACTGAAATGGCTATACTTCGAGAAATGATTTAATCATTTCATCCCCAGTAAAATGGCCGGAGACCCTCACAGTGAATGGCATTCCACAGGGACGACCACATGCAAGGATTTCATAAAGAGGACAGTTGGATTAACGAATGAGAATGGGTTTCACGGTGAATACAGATGTGGTGGCGACACTGTTCGTACGATGGAGAGGCGAGTCACAGGTGGTGCATGTGACCGCGGCATCTGTAAGCCTTACCTGAGAGGGCCCCGTTGCAGATAGGAGGGGGGAGGGGCTCCACTTTAGTGTGGGAGGAGTAAAGCAGGCAAGAGACATACCATCATGATTCTGAATGCGAAAACTCATTTGAATGCTTATGATTGGTGCATTTTATTATTATCTACAGTATATCATATTGTCAGAGAAGGCCTTGTTAGGTTTCTATGGTTATAAAAACAGGACGTGGTTTACAATACCGACATCTAGGAGAGTGCACACACAGTTGAGTGACAGCTTACCTGTGGTTACAGTAGTGCTCACATTTTCCACTGCAAGAAAAATAAATCTAAATCAATACAGCAACTTACAAGCAAGAAATATTAGATTAAAGCCTATACAGTAGATACATTCTATATTAAATCGAATTACTTATATTAAAAAATGTAAAGTCAACAACTGACAAACTAAGGCACACGGTATTTATTCTGACAAAGTTGATACGCACATGATTTCCTGTTCTCCTTCTCTCTGTACAGTCTGTTGACCCGCTCCACCAGCTCCCACTTCTCACAGCACCCTGAATAGTTGACAAAGTTCCTGGCGAGGATCTCCTTCAGCTGCCTGACAGACAGGCCCTCGATGTCCCGCAAGCTGGAAAGGTCCGAGAGAGACCCTCTGGCCCGACGCCGTGTCCGAGGACTGACCTGAAGGAGCAGATATCCAGACATTAGGGACAAAACAAAAGCGGACCTTGAGATTCTCCATGACAAACATGGGAGATTAGCATCATGCAAAAACAGTGAGTGGGATAGCACATGACACGTAGTGACAGAAATTTATGGGCAGAATGATTTCACAATGACAGCAGGAAATCTGATCGGTCACAGATCACCTCAGGAGTGTGTTCACTCCCGTCCAAGTTGAGGAAAGACACAGAAGTGGCATCACCTATATCCTGCAACACAACAGCAACAATGACTAACATTAGTGAGCACTACATGCAAGAGGATCAGGATTAGACAATATTCAGCTCACTGACACCTTGGGAACAACAATGTCTCGCACCTTCCATTCATAGAAAAGCTTACTGCTCCCTAAGCGGGCCAAGTACAAGTATTTATAGTGGATCCAAGCTGATTGAAGCTGAGCTCCCTATAGTGCCAGCTATGGTGCTTCTTATACTCTTTTACTTTTTGTTTCTCTGCTTTCTTAAACAGATAATTACAAGGATATGGCTGATGTGTGGTGCTATTAAAGATCATACATGGTTTAGAGTCGGTCCTGACCTGGTTGGCATCGGAGCTATCACTCCTGCTGAGCTGCTGCTCCTCCTGAGAGGCGACTAACGCAGACAGCTCGGAGGCCGACTGCGTGGTAGAAGGAGTCGGCGTGTACAGGGAGCGCGAGCGGAGGCTGCTCGTGTCGGGCTCCTCCGCTTCCTCAATGCCTTGGTGACAGAGCACCAAGTCCACCAGGTCCTCTTTTTCCCTGCAGGTATCGGTCGGGATGTTACGAAGCAGCAAGTACTGACGCAGGTCCCGGACTCGCAGGCGCATGAGCCGCGGCCGCTGAAAGGCTGTCGCTTTCAGCAAATGACATGTGGCACAAATGCGCAGATTCTCCTGAAGCACGGAGCACAGAGAGCAGAAGCTCTTCTTGCAGTCGCAGCAAATATACTGCAGGAAAAAAAAAAAAAAAAAAAGTAATGGGAATGAGGTAATTTCAGATTGGGGACAACTTCTGCCAAAACTGCCTGAAAAAAAGAACTCGGCATTTGACATAAAAATGTGGCCAAACGTTTTTAATCAACCCTTATTTTCAAATTTTAACATTAAAGTGTGATATGACATTAAAATGAGGAAAACAGGAAGAGTGGAGAGACAACATTTAACTAATTACTGGAAAGCATATCAATGCCAGTATACCTTTCCTTCATTATTCAATCACTCACATCTGCTCTACCTCTCCAGGCACAGAGACAGGAGGCAGCTCATTGCTTTTAAGTGACAAACATCAAACGGTAATAAATGCAAGACGTGGGATTAGACTGGCACAGTGAGCGAGTGAAGCACAGGGTTCAGACAAAACGAGACCCTGAGCCATACATGAACATGAGCACTGCACTCAGTGAAGATATTACAGAGAGAGTATGGTGTCCATCTGTCTCTGCAATCAGCTAGAACAACACAGCCTTTTCAATAGAAATAAGAAGCCCCTGGGTGTAAATTAAATTAAGTTTATCCTTTTTTTTGCCCCTCTGCTTCTATGCACCTTTTCCTTCTAAATAAGTCAGTGGACTAATTAACATACGCTGGCATCACACAGAGGATCCAGACACCTACCTTCCTCTTAAACACTGAGAAGGCCTGACCACAGCCCTTGCATACAAGACTGGGAGTCCCTGAGCTGGTGGGCGGGTATGTGGAGTATCCCGCACTGGGGGCAAATCTGAAGGGTCCAGCACCGGCCCCAAATCCTGGCTGCTGGCCTCGGACGGCCCCAGTACCCATGACTTCATTCAGCAGACCACAGCATGAAGCCCACATGGACGAGGCCCCTGCCTGACAGTCAGAAAACAGTATTTACCACTTTCACATTCATCTAGTTGATGTTGAAGACTGTAGCTACTAACTACAGCATGCTAAAAGCATCATTCATGCACATGGTTAACAAGTCTTATTATTTGTATAGAGCCCACTTATGGGTGCTTGTTATAGATGAGGTAGTGCTAGTTTAGTTTAAAACAATAAAGCACAAACCATGAAGACAGGAGGAGCAAAAAGCCAGAACTGTCAAAACACTGCAACAGAGCAAACAAGACAATTAAGCTAACGTTAGCTGCATAGTTAATTAAACATATTTTTGATAACAAGTTGACGTTAAAGTGGCAAGACAGCAGAAACATAACGTACATTAAAATAAATTTGCCTAAATAGCTTTAAGCTTAACATTACAAAAACGTCGATGTTACGTGACAGCTGTCAGAGTCGCTGCCTATTCGACCGTTATGCTAGCTAACTAGCACAGGCTAAGATAAAGCGTTCCATTAGCTAACGTTAGTTAAAGCTACCGTTAGTTAGCTGCTGCTAGCGACAGTCAAGCAGAGCTAACATTGGATCACAGGTTACGTAAAGAAAACGACACCTTCATTGCAGCTCCGGCGCGTCTAATGAGAAAGTGGAGGTTGACGGTGTTACACCGTCAACCTCCACTTTGACGCAACATGGAGCATCACTTCTAATATGCCTGGATGTGTCTTGTCTCGATGTGATGAGAGCAACGGTGGAGACCCGAGCACTGCTACTGCTACTGCTTCTTCTTCTTCTTCTTCTTCTTCTTCTTCTGTCTGATGCTGCTGCAGCAGCCTGTAGGCACCGACATAGTTTTGCTGCCCTCCACAGCTCATAAGTAGAATTGAGTTTAGTCTACTTGACCCCGGTTATCAACACTGGGCAGGTGTTGAGTCTAATTATGTTTTTTAATTAGCAAACATCGCAATTCTGTCTCATTGTTGGTTCTGACAGTCTATGGTGTGCGTACCGACTTCTACCAGAACTACCTGACTGTTACGTAAATTATGTGACTTTCAAGCATTTTTAACTTCCGTTAACGCGACTCTCTTTTCACACGGCTCTGCCCACAGGGGCTACATTTCAGTCCGCGCCAATAACAAACGTCTCCACCTGATGACCTAGGACGCCGCGTCACCATGTTTTGAGTTTCAGCGCGTCCACAACTCTTCACTTTACATATATCAATGGTCCACAAGCCAAACCCAGGAAAATAGTCCCATTTTCAGGTTTAACGATGGAAACCAGAGCCAGTGTCAGCTCGATGGTCATGTATGAGGACGAGTCTGTTGATGTTCGCTACGGAAACGGAGCCCAGTTACAACTGTCTCCGTGTGGCTGCGAGTTCATGCTGGTTAAACCCATGGATCCCTCCGGACATCCTCTGCAGTCCACCGAGAGGATCCGACAAAGGACAAGATTCACCATCAGCACGTATAAGGTGCAAACATGAAGTATTATTGGTTGGTAGTCCCAGTTTAAAAAAAGGCTCAAATTGAGGCTTGCTGGGAAAAATGTACACAGTTAATTTAGGCTGTCATGTGTATTATGCAGAGAGCCCCTGTATTCAATATGATGGTGTCATTTTTACAGGAGTTGATGGTGGCTGCATTGGCATTTAGAAATAAATATGCTACTCAACCATATCTGCCGGAGGAGCTCATCCCCGTTGACCACAAGAAGGTACCAAGAGCTCATTCCTAGTCCACTATTAGTACCTCAAATTATTTTAGGGAATGATATTTGCAGCCTATTTTGTTTTGCTTCTCCTCCTGCAGCCTTTTTTCAGCATTGACTCTGACGCGCAGTGGCCTGAGTGGTCTTCTTGCGATGGTGAGCTGGGACCTGGAGGAGAGACTATCATCGGGTCGGAGGGAGGACGAGCTGTGTTGATGCTGTCGCCCTCAGGTGAAGAATTCTCCGTCGAGTTTACATGCAGCCTCAGTCAGACTCAAAATCAGCGCCGCATGGTGCAGGGCTTCAGCAGAGACTATGACAGCAGCTCAGGCATTCGTCAGCAAGGAAGCAATCTGATCTGTCGCACCACGGATGGCGAGAACCAAGAGGTTCATCAGGGAAGAGGAAGCACAAGGAATGAGTCTATTAGACCGAGGTCTTGTTCTCCTCGGATCATCAGCACTGCTCAGCCAAAGGTAGTGCTTCACAGTAATATTTCTCTGCTTGTATCATGGCTTTGATTCAATATTTTACCTTCCTCCCCCCCAGCCAGAGAAGATGTACCAATCCACCACAGTGGTCCAGCATCACTCCTGCTGCGCTGTTGCCCCCATCTGGTGCTATCCTCTCTCCTTGGCCCGCCATCTCTGGACGGCTCATCTCTCTAAACCTGAAGATGTCCGAGTAGAGGGAACCAGCGATCTCGCAAAGGCACAGGGGAGAATAACAATGTCAGACGTATCCATCAAAGAGAGACGGTCTCACCTTCCTCAGGCGCTGCCTCTCACATGTTCATCACCTCACTGGCACAGGTTAAATGATCAAGTCACTTGCGTAAATATCAGACATGTAGAGCACTATCTAACACTGTTCACCGACTGATTTAAGCTTCCTTACTCATTTATTTAAGGTGGAAGGTTAAAGAACCACTGGCCGAAAAAGAACATTCAGACCAAGATCTTGCAACAGAGTTGGTGAAAGTGATGTGGTGTCAAGGAGTCACCTACAGGTCGGTATGCAGGTTTTCAGGTTCAACAAGGACCGTGAAGATTTTGTGCTGATTCTGATTTTAAACGGCTTGTTATGATAAAACATGGCAATATAAGCTTGTTTGCAATTAAATGAAGGGATGCCTGATATATATACACAGCTGTGTTGTGACGGAGTTGACCTGTATGTCTCCTGTGTAGGATACTGAGTGGGGTGGTCTCAGTCATCGAGGTTTGCCCGGGAGACGGATCAGTCATCCGCTCCAACGGTGTCCTTAACACTTATTTTACCCATTACAAACCTGATCTCCTGTCACGGCGGGTAAATTTCAGTCTCTCATCATATAAGTGTCTTAAATTTAATTAAAATATCCCCAATCGGGCGTTAATCGATTGTGTCTATCTCACAGGTGAAAGAGATAACGTACCACCTGAACAACCTTCAACCGGACGTACCCGGACAGCTGTACTCTGTGAGCTCGGTTGTGAGTCGTGCAAGCAGGTGAGCCGCCGCTTCATCACAGTCGGATGATTTTGACGACTCGCAGTCAATGACCGTCACGTCACTGTGTTTCAGGATCCTCACTTGCTACGACGAGGCCAAGCAATCACTGAAGCTCCCTGTCACTCCCAGCTGCTTGCAAGACGTCAATGAAGTAGTCCCTGCCCACATTACTTCAACTGTTAATATCTGCGGTATTTACAGTGTTCAAGCTTCTAAATTGTTGGCAATTTTTGTTTCCAGGGGAGACATATTTCTACACCAGCAAGGATTGAAGAAAATCTGGTTGAGCGGCGTGTAAATGTCACACAGACGGTAGAAAGTCGGTGAGTTATATTTTTCTGATAATTATTTTGGTATTTTATCAATAAATGTGTAATTTAATATTATTTCAATTCCATGTAGGTCAGATCTTGTAGCTGCAGAACTGGAGAAGATAAAACGATTTAACTGTATCCTTTGCAAGGGGCTGTGGACAAGTTAGAAATGTTATATTATCATATCAGCTGGTAGATAATGCTGAGGAACATCGTGCATGCTCTTTAACAACCTCTGCCCAGTTCTGCTGGACAACAACCACCTGCTAAGAAGTGAGAAATGTTGTGCAAAACCGGAAGGTAGCTCTGCAGAAGAGGTGACTCATGAACCAGTGAATGAAAACTGCATCGCTGAGGCTCTTCAGAAGACATCCAAAGCCATACAGGACATTGATGCTCTCATATCTGCAGCCACACTGACTTGAGAGAGTCCTGCCTAAGAGAAACGTTTTCAGAATACAAAACCCCAACATATTAGCTTGATGCCTTTTAAAAGCTGTAAACCTGTTTTACTGCTTTTTGTTGAGACCGAAATAAAGATTTTTCGATATCAATGCTGGCACATGGCTTTTATTTTGGATTTACTATTAACTGTCAAAGGTTGTATTTAACTACTGACTGCCAAAACTACAAACTCTGGCATGCCTCCAAACAACATTCACACAGATAATGTTTTCCCAGTTGCTGATTACCATGTCTTTATCACCACACAATCCCTTCCTGTCAACTTGCAGTGGTAGAAAATATCTTTAACATTTATTTCCTGCCTACACACATGACACATTCTGGTTGCAATGTAAAAGGTGTTACTAATAAAAAAAGACCTCCGTTTTGACTATTTCTGGGTTGTAAACATAAGTGCATGAGTTTTAATGTAGCTTGCTGTGGTGTTCCTTTGAACCACATGCCTCAGGTGCAATGTGCATGTCAGGGACCAGAATCTTATTTTGTAACAGTGTGTCTCCAAAATGTTTTTATGAAATCATTAAAATAATAAAAGGAAAACTGCAAATTCCTGCTGTTAGGAGAAAGGATTCCAGTGTTCAAAGCCTGCTGCATGGAGTCAGTAATGGTACTTTTAAGTGCATTTTGTATTGTAAACAAGAGTTATTAATCTGGTATATCATTTCATATGCTATGACTTTTATTCTCTATATTTGGATCAGAACATTCCCGTTACAGTCCGTCTTTTTTAACATAAAGGTCACAAATTCTCAGAAACTGTCAAAAATGTATGTCTTGAACTATTGAATCATTCATTTTCAAAGGCTAATCAGAAGGTGGATGTTAGTTGAATCACACTAAGCAGACACCACTTGCCTTTTCTCACTCAGTTAAGAGTGACTACTTCCTGGATAGATGGGGCATTTTTCTGTAGTAAACAGCTGTATCACACAGCCTCTGGCCACACAGACACACACCAGCACTTCAAACCAGAATCAAAGATCTGGTAAGTGGTTACTGACACATTTCTTTTCAAGCAATTATGCACTTTGTGAAATCCTCATTCATAGTTCTCTCATCTTTTTGCCTCCTGACGAGTGGATGTAATGTTACGTATGTTCACACTTGTTAATCTGTAACTTTTGTCTTGACGTTACAGGACTTAATAGGATTTTCTTCCTTCTCTTTAAAGGGAAGACAGCTATACATCTCGGGACTCATGGCTCAATTCAACACAAGTTGCAACTCTTTGCCAGATGCTTCCTATAAACCCGCAGTTCGACAAAACGTGCACGCTGTATCCTCTGTTCAAGCTAAAATAGCTGCCTTCAAGGGAAATTTGAAAACACAGACCCAGGAATTAGATGTGCCTTCGTCTCCCAAAGTGAACCAGCACAACAAATTCTCTCTGGCACAGCAAAGTTTGAGTCACAGAAATGATGGGGTGGTAGACATCACCAGCACTAAACCCCCCAAACTTCCCAAAACGCAGAAACCCAACTACATCAGAACATGTGGAACCCAAAATAACCTCCAAAGAGAGAGCACTGTTCCTGTGAAGAGGCTTCCTGCTGTGCTTGCTCTGGGAAGCCCGCCTCCGAGGCCTCCTAGTGTAGACATTCATCGATTCGGAATAAATCTAAAATATGCCAATGACGGTAAGAAACACCTTTAAATGCTGGATTGTTCCCACACAATTGTTGTGTCTTCAAATACTATAATGTAGTAGAATGTTCATTGATGGAGTGTTAAATTAAGATGGCATTTTGGTGTGACAGGACTGGGGACGAAGATACCACATCCTGTTGCTCCTCCGCCTCTACCTCCACGTCTACATCGGTGCCCATCATCCAACCATGCAGCTACTCTGTAAGTGTCCATATTGTAGAGCTGCTGTAGCAAATTATAACAGCATCTGTCATCATGGTCGTTGGTTATGAGCTTCATCAAACTCATCCACTGTGGATTCACGGTTGCAGTACTCTGCCTGCTGCCTCTCACAGGAAGCTGTTGTCGTTTGTCAGATCCTTAGTCTCATCAATACCCTCGAAGAAATGTGACTTTCGTTATGCACACTTGCAAAGATAAAATACATCCCAGTCTGCCCATAAATTGTTTGAATTGATAAAATCTCTTTCTGACCATAATCAAGGAATCAACAGGATGAGAGCTATGAAGATGGCGGCATCATGAACCCTCCACCGCTCCCCCTTGCAGGTCGTGCCTATGTTTATATCATTTTACTCAATAAATTCACCATTATTTTAATCAGTGAGTTGCTGAATTACTTGTTGCTTTGTTTTCACAGAATATCCTTTAAAGAGGGCAGAGGTAATCTATTCATCCTGCCATTGACCCAAGGTGATTGGTTCAATGAGGAAATGATATTTATGTTGACTGTTAGTGTTCATCACTTTGATCTTTTTTTGTCTCTACAGGCAGATATGAGAGAAGACTTGTACGAAGAAGTCAATCATAGATGGTAAGAATCAGGCAGAAATAAGGCAAATATTGAATTGTATACTCGCATACAATATATATATTTTTTCATTAAAGGACGGAACAAGCAAAGAATAGTGGAAGAGAGGATGCAAACCATGGCAAAGTCGCAGAGGAGAGACAGGAAGTAAGGTTTCAGTAACTTTGTATATTGTATTAAGTTTATACTTGCTACCGAAATGGTGCATTTAAAACAGGTTTGATGCAATGATAACAATTATAATCAGAAGCCAAAAGGAACCATCGTGTCGGAGGAAATTACAGGGCAAGAGATAAAATCTAAGACAGAGCAGAAAAAGAAGAGTGGCCAAGAAGCAAACAAGACGTTCAAGGTAAAAGCACAAGGTCTATACACATACGTATGCTTTATTTATATCTGATGTACCAACACATTTAAATACACTACCACCGTGAAAGCAGTATGTGCAGATGTCATTTCATGCAAGTTGCAGAACAAACCACAAACACCTTAATAACAGGGATCAGGTAAATAACTGACATCTCCTTATCTTCAACTAGATTAAAGGACACGTTCACCTAACCACAAAGAGGAAGGAACTCGTTGATGTTAAAGGAGGAAAGGCAGACTTGTCTCTGAATCAAGGAGAGATTATAGAGGACGTCCACAAAACGGGTAGCCCAGAGCGACAACTGTGCTCACTAACAGCAACACAATGTAGAGGACAAAGAGGTGATGGTTGAAATATACACTAACATAATGCCCAAGCAATGATCTATGCTGATGTTTTGTCATATGTTCTTTCAGATGACTATGTGAAGAATGAGTCTGTCAATACAGGCCATGATGATTTAAAAGAGGAGGAGACCGGGACTAGGATTTACCAGTCTGAAGCAGAGTCAGCTATCTATGATGACGTCAGAGAACCAGCTGAGGTTTGCAGGTGCAAAATGCCTCTAAAATACTCCACAAACATCTTTAAAGACAAAAATATATGTTACGTTTCTCAGTCACACATATGATCTCTGCTCATTTTACGATTTTTTAACGTCCTTTTTAGTGGACTTAACGTGCAACATTATCAGCGGTTTGTATTGCTTTAAATTTATTTTATTTAAATATGACAATACACATTCGCATTTTTTTCCTTCTTGTTTTTGAAACAGTCAGAGAGGATGATGTTAATGTTGATGTTAATAGTCCAGACCCACGGTTGCACTCTTTTTGTATTTGTTTTGAATGGACGGATCACATTTGATCATTCGTTACTCTAGAAATTGTAGTGGCTGCATTTAAAGTAATGATATGGGAGACAAAAGCTCAATGTTTAACCAAAAAATGTAAGTAATTTCATTTAAAAGAACCAACCAAATTGATCTACACAGAAATAAATGTGATTTACAGTCTAAAGAAATGCTCTTATAGTGCAAGTGACAATAATTATTTAAAATAGTTAGTTACATCCTTTTCCAGTCCGCTCCAGTCCAGTTTGACATAATGCGGATTGTTATGTATGGGTGACACCTAGTGGTTGACCTGCATATTGCAGCTATCATAAACTGCTGCCATGTTGCTTTTACAGCTGAAACCTTGAAAATCTCAAATGTGTGTGAACTAATTGAATACAACACAATGCCTTTATACAAATAATAGCTTCTGGATCTTATAATGTACACTTTTTGTTGAGACCGAGTCAGAGAAGTGTTCATTTTACACCAGGCCAATCCTTTTTGCAGGTGTTTATGGTATTCTGTCCGTATACACTTTATTTAAAACTTTTAGATTTACAACCCTCAGTTCTGATTCAACCGCATCACACAGCATCTTCATAATGATTTGTCTCTTTTCCCATCAGAGTTTTTCCGCTGCCACAACCAAACACAGATGGAGGTGAATGTGTCCACATTTCTTCTTATGTGTTTGGCACTATGGAGGACATGGCAATATAACATACTAAACATGAATTGTCTTTGTGCCCACAGATGATGATGATGTTGACTATGAGGATAGTGATTATGTTACTGTCAAAGAAGGTATGTTCGATTTACTCAAAATATAATATCAATAGACCAGCGGTCTGAGGTGGAAAATTAGGCAACTCAAGTACTTGAGTGCAATTTTGAGAGGGGGGGGGGATTATATTGTTATTTTTATTCCACTGCATTTTATTTATTACTTGTTAATCTGCATTAACACATTGTAACTCAGATTTTACAACAACAAAAAAACATTAATTTATAAAACATTAATTATTTTTAAGTCAGTCAACTGATAACTATTCTGTACTTTTACATAACTTGAATACAGTGTTTTTACTTTTACTTGAATGGAGTATATTTTACATTGTGATAATGTAAAGGATCTGCATACATCTTCCTCCCCTGCAGAACAAATATTCATTGGGATTCATTGTAAACAAAGATTAAAAAGAAAAAAAGATTAACCTACTTCAAATGTTTTCGTTTTTCTACAGACTGTATCTATGAAATTGTCTAATCTACAGTAATGCCTGTGACAATGTAAAGGGCATGGATCAGAACCCTGGATCATTTTAATTTGCAATGTTTGTACATTGTTGTTGAATCTAGTGACTGTCATTTATGTTTCAAATCACTGTGCATTTTCTTGAATAATGAACATAGTTAATAAAGAGTATCTACATATATAATGCATGTATTAATGGAGTTATGATTTATACGTGATATTGGTCATTATAATGATGCAAACCCTTTTGTTACTTTCACTTTATATTATTCAGTTTGGTGGCGCTGAGCTTCTAAAGAGTCTTTGACCTGCTTTTACAAATATGTAAAAAATAATTTCATCATGGTTTATTCATTGGAAATTGGAAAAATTACAATGTTATATCGGAGATGAAAACTGTCCGGTGTCAAGCTGCTCGCGTCTTCTTCACTGACCATAAATCAGTCTAGATCAGATTAGAGGGGAATTGAGCAGGATCCACCTGATCTCAGGTCGGTGGGAAGTCTGCTTGCTTACTGCTCGCGACAACCCCCCGTCTGTTTTCTTGTCTCGCGCGAAGCCGCGAAGTTTCCGGTGTTGTGTATGTTCCTGGAAACATGGCGGCCAGCTTCCGCGGCCGTCCTATCCGAAGTCTTCGGATGCGAGGTGAGCATGAAAAACTCGACACGGTGGTGTCTGTAATCGTGGCACATTACAAAAATACACGTTCTCGTGCACGTGATGACCCCGGTGTGAGCCCTCACCGTGTCCCCGGTGTGTGTGTTTTTTTTACAGGTCGAAATGACAGCGGAGAGGAGAACGTACCGCTGGATCTGACCAGAGGTAACGTGAAGCTTCATCACATCACCCTCAAAGAGATTATTGCTCAAAATGGATGAGGGGCTCCTCTGCAAACACTAGCCCTATTACGTGGAAATGCAGTTAGTCCGTGCAGTTGTCCTGTCACTGCTGTGGTCATTTCGGTTTTCTCTTTCTGTTTCGTGTAATAACAATGCGGTATCATAACAGGCAGCGGGCTAACTAACTAGCTGATTTAGCGTTAGCTAGCTTGCAACGGCTAACCAGCCATGACGACGCTTTGTTGTTTTGATTGGCGTGAGTAGCCTGTTATTTAGCCAAGGTGCTGTAGTCATGCATCGGTCATCTGCTGGCTGTGTGATACATTTGGTTACAAGGCTGTGAGATGAGTCGCATTTAGTCAGCGCAGGGTTTTTTTTTTTTTGGTCAGAGTGACTTCTACAGCAGCAGCACATACAGCAGTTTGTTTACATGGAGCAGCGGTCTGTAGAACTCAGACACCGGCTGGTTTTTATGATGTAACCGTGTAAACCAGAGGATATTTTGCACCCGAAATTGCAGATAAATGCAACACCAAAAAAAAAAATGTTACGGCCAATACGGATGGGCTCAATCTGTGAGCTGTTTCATCATGGGTTTGAAACATAACTGTGTGAAGGATGCTGGTCAACCTCAATGCTTCATTTCAGCTCAACTCATTGTGTGCGTTTGTGTGTAAAACATTATGGTGGTTTGTCACAAGCGTTTTTGTACGATCCCAAAGCTCTGTCTGTGTGCAAGGATTCAAGACCATGAAGCCCAAAATGTCCAGGCAACGTCCAGGTTGACTGTTGTATCTTGCATACACACTCACAGGGGACACACACTCAAACTAGCCCAAATTCATTTGAAAGAGAATTGCAGGTATTGATAGATTTCACATCGCTGCCCTGACATCAAATGCACCTCTGGTTACCTCTTATTGGTTTAAAATCCTTTTCAATGTTTGTTTAATTTCTTCAAATCTAATATCACAGAGTCTTCGGTTTAGTAATTTTCTCTTATCAATAAATGAAAATGTGTACATTTTTGTAGTTTGCAGTAGCCTCATATTTTAAAGGTTTTAATTGTTCTTTTCGTGTGTTTAAGTTATGGCTTTGACTGATGACTAATACTGATAGCTATTACTATTATTTGAAAGATTGAAACTAAATTTGGCTTATCCTCTGGTGAACTATGTTGCTGAGGAGAAAACGCATCTAAAAAAAACATCTGTCCAATGTGGTGATTTATTATTACAGAAGCACACATACGGTAATCGGTAAACAAAAAAAGACTTGCTTTTACTGCCTAGACCTTGTTTTGACTGTACACACTAAATATGTTCGACCAGATAAACAACTTCCTTCCTGCAACATGTTAATTACGGTTCATCGACCGATATTATGGCAGTATGGCTAAATGCTTGTCTTAGTTACATTGTATTTCCTTTTTCTTTCTCCGGCAGAACCATCTGAAAATTTCCGCGAAATCCTTCAAAATGTGGCCAAACCACATGGAGTCAGTAACATGCGAAAATTGGGCCACCTGAACAACTTCATAAAGGTAATGCTGTCAAGTTATGCTGTTTTATTTGTTACTCTGGGCAGAAGTTGACAACACTGAGAATGAGTTATCTACCAAAACCAACACCCCGTTGAAGCTGTGGATACAAACATGCAGCTTTTTCAAGAAGATGGACTCTCTGTTCTCACATCTGTGAAGACTAGCTGTGCTCTCCCCTCCTCTGTAGTGTCACCACTAACCTCTCCTTGATCCTCTCCACTTGGGTGTTGCTGCCAGCAGGCCTAGCTGTGCCTGTCACTGTGATGCTGACAGTGAGTGTAACCGGAGCTCTAGGGATGGGAAAGCTCTCTGACCTTATGTGCATCACGAGCAACACTTTGACTTTGAAACTTGGGATTTCTAATCTTAACGTTCTTATGAACCTCAGAAGCTCTCATTTCTAAAACGTCTGTTTTTCCCAATCGGTCGGTTTCAATGTGAGCGCTTTGTGCACGGATGATAAACGGTCAGTCCTGTCTTAGTTTTGCACTGCAGTGTTGATGGGCAAAGCAAAGATTCCCCGGTACATATGGTGCGATGTGCATCCAAATTTATCACAAGTCAATGAAAGCAACGTGTGTGTGTGCAGGTGAACTGAAATATAAAACAAGTGATCATGGACAGTAGGAGGCATCGAAGCCATTTACTCCATCCTCAGTTCCTGCCCAGACGTTGCTGATTTCAGCTGAGCGACCTGCCGCTTTTAACCAAGTCGTCTGTCATGGACATATTTTGACCATTCGTTGGAAGCTGTGCAGCCAATAAGTGCTGGCCTCCAGAAAACTGCAGCTGCCACTGTAGCAGGATGAAGGCTGAGTGTGGGCCTAACTCTCTTGTTTACAACTAACAGGAGGGTAATAGCCATGACGTGTGAGTGTGTGTGTGAGTGAGAGAGCCCCGTGCCTCTGATTCTTTATAAGGGTTCCAGGACTGCAAGGGTGACCTACTGTGATGGAGTAGCGCTGACTTGTTGGGAGAGCTAGGGTGCCTCAGGGTGCAGATTAAAAAAAAAAGGTGGCAGCTCCAAAATGGCAGCATCCTTTGCCGAAGGAGCTCATTGCTTTGCGCATATAATGAGTTTCAGACTGTGCCGTTAGCTTTGGTCTGCTGGTTGACACTGACTGTCGCTGAAGGCTTATTGTTTCTAAAATGAACGGCTTTTGTGTGCATGGAATTTGAATCTTGTTTACACGAGCTGTGTGTGGGCTCCGTTAATGACGGAGGAGCTGTGGTGAGGAACATTCTAAAAGTGGCAGTTTCTGCTTTCCACTGCTAAGCCTCATAGGGTACAGAAAGCAGGAACTAATAGGCTACAGGCAGAATAATACAACAGAACCTATTTCTTACTTTCTGTTATCACCGTCTATTTTCATATACAGTGCAAGTGCACTCATAAACAACAAGCTGACTCCCACTACTGGACCTGTGAACGTGTTGCCCCAACGCTTTTGTGATTATAACCTCCATCTACCACCAGTGAAAGCATAACATTACCTACTCCAAACGAGTCTGCACTTAACAGACGAGTGGACAAATATAACAAACACACCGGCATGGCCCCTGCAGAACTCGGCCGGATAGTGTTGTACTGTTTGTTAGGTTAGATTGTCTGTTAGTTTGATGCTTTTTTTTGACTCAAACATTGTAAAACACCGAGCTTTGCCGCTGAAGGATGGTGTCATTTTAGAGTTGCTGAACTCTCTTATAAACACCTTGAGTGGCTGTAGTGCTACCACAATATCCTTGACCAAAGCCGTGTCAATTCCTTGTATGAATCAACTAATGTATGTTTTGTTCGGTCTCTGTGTTACAGCTGCTATGCAGCATTAGCCACCGTGAGGAAAACTTCGGGTTTACATACGAAGAAATCATCATTTGGTAAGTGACCAGTAGTCACTAATTGTACACCAAGTACTTTTTATCGACATGCTCGTCTAAGTGTTTGATTTTGAACCTCTAGTCTGCGACTAGCTCTACTGAATGAGGCTAAGGAAGTGCGTGCTGCAGGGCTGCGGGCGCTCCGCTACCTCATTAGAGACACCACCGTGCTGCAGAAGGTCCTCAGACTACAGGTGGACTATTTGATAGCAAGGTGAGATCCTGCTCTGGAAACATTTCATTCTTTTCTCCTGCTTGCCGGCTGTAGTAACAAGAAAAAGTCATGACTAATTAAGCCTGTGTGCTTGTTTAGATGTATTGACATCCAGCAGAGCAATGAGGGGGAGAGGACTCAGGCTCTGAGATTAGTCCGAAAGGTAAGCTCATATGTATTTATGTTTTTATTCTTTATTCCATACCTTCAATGCCTTTCTCCAATTGATTCAGTCACTGTCGTAATGCTAAAGAAAGATGCCCTCAGTGCTCAGCCTTAGTGCCACCAGAAAGATCATTGGGTTTAGCAGCAGTGTCAGTGTGTGGACAGTTTGCACAAGGTTGCAGACACAGTTATTTATAGCCCTTTCTGTAGTTTACTGTAAACTCTCTTCTCTCTCTCACACACACACACACACACACACACACAGAGAGAGTCAGGGTCTGGTTTCAGAAAAGGACTATTGGCAATCCATGCAGTGAAACAACCCCCCCGTTGATTCCATGACACATAGCCTCTTATGAAATACATTTCTCTTATCACATTTTTTTTTCTTAGAATGCAAAAGTATCTTCATTTTCTAGTAGTCCTAGAAAAACTGGCAACGCAAAAGCTATTTTTCTGCCTCTGTTTGGACTTGTTTAATGACTCTCGTCTTCCTCCTCTCCCTGCCTCTGTAGATTATCACTGTCAATGCGATGCTGTTCCCTTCCTCTGTTGCAAACTCTCTAATCGCCGTGGGCACCGATGGACTACAGGAGAGAGACCGCATGGTCCGCGCGGCCATCGCCATCGTATGTGAGCTGGGTGAGTTTCTGGCCCTTTGAGACGGAAACACACAACGCCGATGTAAACGAAGCATTCATTCTGCACACACTTTGTGAGGGAAGTCACGACTTCAGTGGACAGAAATACCTCGTGAAAATACCTAGTTTGATACAAAAACGTGAAAAGCCACTAATATGTCTTTGTCGCTGACTGTGTAGCTCTGAAGAACCCAGAGGTGGTGGCCAAACGTGGAGGCCTCAGCACCATCCTGAAGAGTGTGATTGACTGTCAGCTGAGTCGCATCAACGAAGCTCTGATCACCACCATCCTCCATCTACTCAACCACCCACGCACCCGTCAGTACGTGCGTGTTGACGTCGAACTGGAGGTACACACACACACACACACACACATATATGAGTTCTGGGGAAGCTGCTGTTTCTAAATGAGCCAGTGTGCTGGGAGTCATTCCGGTCAGGATTAGCCGCCGCAGGTTGCCCGTCTCTTTCCCATGGAGCTTACAGTAATCAGTTACAGCAGTTCTCTAAAGCCTCGTGGTCTGTAAACAGACACCTGGGACAGAAGCATTTCATCACCTCATTCATACTATCCACACGGATGTCATATGAGATCTGAGGCAGGTTCATAATCACTGCAAGATGTTTCGTGGGGGGTATTTTAGGAATGCTTGCCCTTAATGTTCAAGAACTAATGAAGTCTGTTGTGTTTGGCACTCATTCCTCTCTTGTCTGTGTTCGGCCCTCCAGCAAATCCTCGCGCCTTTCACAGATTTTCACTACCGTCACAACGCAGACACGGCTGAAGGACAGCTCAAGTGAGTGTGTGAAGAATGTCACTGTTACGCTAGAAACAAAAAGATGGTCGTCTGATGTGACCCTTGTTATCAGGACTGCTTGACTTCAGCATGACTTGCCCGAGGATGTGAAGCTGGCTAAATCACGATAATCTCTTAAATCACTCTGGAAAATTAGCTTTTATATAAAAAGACCTTTTTGTGATTCTCCCTGACGTCCTTCAGTGTTTTTCTTACGTGGTGTAGTTTGATCCCTTCCTTTGTGGTGTCGTGTTTTTAATGTGTTTGTGTGCGTTTTCCTGTTCACAGGGAGGACAGAGAGGCCCGTTTCTTGTCGAGTAGAATGGCCATAGTGGCAGCCTTTCGCTCCTGGTCTGGTAAGGACTTGGATGTAGTAATAAATGTAGTTATTTGTAAATAGATTGACTTTTACTTTACTTTACTTTCTGTCTCTTTCTTTCTCAGGGATTATCAACCTATGCAAGGCTGGAAATTCTGGAATCCAATCTTTAATTGGCTTACTTTGCATACCAAATATGGAAGTTAGGGTGAGTATTAAAACACTAAAATGCTTTCCCCTCGAACACAGACTGGCCAATCACAGCGTAGCAACGGCTAGTCTCCTCTGGGAGACGTTCACCTTCATCTGCCAGAAATCTCCTTCGGTTTAGGCAGCAAACCAACTTGGTTAGATCCTGGTTTGGGTTAAAATGAACCCTCTCTGTGGTCTGAGCTCCATAGACTCTCATGCAGTCGTATCAGATTTTCTTCATTTTCAGGCTGGATTTGTGGATTTTGAGCTCGTCATGGTTAAACTTTGTGTGTTAGTGATACTCGTTACCCAGAGAGGTTGGAAGGAGATACACCTTCCTGAAACGTAACGTTTCTACATAAAGACCTGTGGAGCTCACATGAGCAGAGTACGTTAGCACTGACAGTAAACTGAATGCCTACACTTGCTTTTGCTTTTTAATGATTGTAACAGTGAATAAAGACCTACCCGGCTTAACAGGAACAGTGTTGTTCTGCCTCGCCAGCTGATGTGCTGGTTCACTCTTACACTGTGATCTGTCGGCTTTAGCTTCTATATTTATCTTTTTGCTGCTGAATCACGTTTTGCTGGATTTATCCATAAACGCATAGTAACGTTAGTGCTGATAGCTTGACGGAGTAGCAGTGGGGGGCGGGGCTTAGCTAGGGCTCAATGGATCGGTAACTTGCCTGTAGAGATTTTGCCTCAACTGTCTACATTTTGCTGCTTTACTGTTACGTTCACACTCATTTCTATGGTCAACAGCCTGAACTCCTCCACGACATCTATTACAGCATATTAACTTTGTTTTTTAACATGGAGTACTTAAAAAAAAAAAGGCTTTTGCCTGTTTTTGGGCCGAGTCTGGTTGGAGTATCAGAGCACAGAGTGAGATACATACGTGTACTCGAAGGCAGCCTTGGCACAGGTTTTACATTATCACTCTGTTTCCTGTGGCTTCAGGGCAAGATTACGGCTGCTCTCTAGTAATTTGAGTCTTGCACGACACAGCCCCAACATTGAGATATTAGAAGTGCTCTTTTGAGCGCTCGCAGATGTAGTTTGTGCCGAGTCAAGTGTGTGTCTGATTGCTCCAATTTCGTTTCCCTGCAGAAAGGCTTGCTGGAGGTGTTATATGAGATATTCAGGCTCCCTGTGCCCATCGTAACTCAAGACTTCACGGAAGCTCTTCTAAGTGTTGGTGAGAGAAACACCTTTTGTATCTTCAGAATTCTTTTTTTATACTTCCTCCCAGCATCTTGTTCCTAGTAATTTGGGTGTTTTAACATGCAGTACTTTATTTATATGTAACTGCAGTTTGACTTTGTGGCCTTGTATGATCATGAGCATACTGCAAAGTGTTATTCTAAAATGCTTTGGTACTATTTCAACCCAAACAAGTCCATGCTTCAGACACACAGAGTAAGCTCATCTTTGCTCTGGTCTTCCTCAGACCCCGCCAGGTTCCAGGACACCTGGAGACTCTCTGATGGGTTTCTTGCTGCTGAGGCCAAAGTCATCCTGCCCCATCGAGCCCGCTCTAGGTGGGAGATGATATGAGAGAATAGAAGTTGCAAATAATATGACAAAACGGCTAGTTCAGTGTTTATATGAGCCACGGAGTTATTCTTTTCCTGTTTGCGTCATTAGGCCTGATCTGATGGACAACTACCTGGCATTTGTTCTTTCTGCCTTCATCTCCAGCGGGCTGTTAGAGGTGAGCTGACGCAGTGTGTCTTCTTTAGACCGTTGCACCATAGGGCTGATATATCAAATATTCAGCTTGAATGTTTTTTAGGGGTATCGCACATCATGGCCTCTCTGATTGTATTGTGTTAAAGTTTCACACCATGTTGCTATTAAACTATATCCTTCTCTCTGTCGTCACCATAGGGTATTGTTGAAGTTGTGACCAGCAGCGATGATCAGCTCGCTATAAGAGCCACTATCCTCTTGGGAGAACTTCTACACATGGTGATATTAAAATGCAAAATGCATCTCCAACACTTTTATGTTGAAAAGCTGAGAAAGTATTGTTTGCCACAATGAAATCTAGAGAACAAACTAAAGCTTGTGCTTGTCTGTCACAGCTACGACTGAGTTATTGTGATTCTAATGAGAAATGCGTCCCCTCTTTTTCCTCCACCTGCCCTTCTCTTGTTTAGGCAAACACCATCCTTCCCCATTCTCACAGTCACCACCTGCACTGCCTTCCCACCCTCATCAACTTGGCAGCCTCCTTTGATATCGCACAGCAGAAACGACTGTAAGTACAATCAGAATTGCATGTGTGCGTCTGTCTCTCCTAAATAAAAAAGTGATTATTCTCAGTCCTCCCCAATCTATTTATGAGAACTACAGTACATATTTGTCTCTGAACGTCCTCTCTCTCATGAAGGTAAACAGAATGGCTCTTGTAACAGTGAACACAGTACAGAAGTGATCTATTAACATAACGTATGTTAACATTTTTCAACCTAACTTCTGAAAAATCCAAACATTCCCCCGTGTATGTTATCGTTACAGTCGGGCAAGCACAGCAGTCAACAATCTGAAGTGTTTCCATGAGAAGAAGAAGAAAGGGTTGAAACCACACAGTCTTTACCTGGACCACATCATCCGCAAGTCTGTGTCTTCCCATAACCGCAGAGAGTCCCACTCGCGTGTCCACAGGGACATCTATGCCATAAAGGTAAACATGAACATGCTTTTTCCGGATTCTACCCTCTGTGTCTCAGCAGCATGTTGAAGTAGTTTAAAAGAACACATTTGGGAAACATGCTTATTTTCCATCTAATGTATCTTCAGTACGAAGGTCTGGTTTGTGTTTAGTTTAGCGTGGCACAAACACTGAAAAGTGAGAAGAAGCCAGCTTCCATCACAGATTAAAAAAGAAATACCTCGCTTCTCTTGTCTTATTTACAGGTTTTCAGTGTTTGTTCTAAACATGCTGTTTGGCACAATGTAAAGCAGATGTTTTAAAGAAATGAATAAAAATGGTGCAAAGCTATCAGAGCTGCATTATTCTTAGTGCTTCTTGATATCTTTACATCTTTATATTCCCCTTTTTTACTTATCAAATCCCTGTTTTCTGTGTTTGTGTTCAGGACACAGAGGAAGCGCTGATGATGAACCTTAGAGACAGTCACATTCTCAACCACAAGCAGAACCTGGAGTGGAACTGGTTGCTCATTGCCACCATCCTTAAGGTGAGGATGATGTCAAGGAGCACCACAGACTCTGTCGTGTATTTATTTTCCTCTTCAATGTTTAGAAGTTGTGTTTTTTTTCTCTCCTAGTGGCCACATGTAAACCTCAGGAACAACAAAGATGAACATATGCACAAGTAAGACTCCTTCACATATCATCAAAACCCAGTGCAGCATTTAAAATACTTTGACGTATTTTACTGACCTCTTATTTTAAATACCTTTTATTTTGTGTGATGCAGGTTTGTGCGAAGGCTGCTGTACTTTTATAAGCCCAGTAGTAAATTGTACGCAGGGCTGGCGTTGGATCACCCAAAGGCCAGACAACTCACTGTGGTTGGCTGTCAGTTTATCGAGTTCCTCATGGAGTCAGACGAGGTTAGAGAAGTGTGCATGTACACGGAAAAACACACGTACCGGTTTCACCTTTTGTCTTTCTCTAACTTGGCTCTCCTGTCGACCCTTTCTGTCCCCTTCCTCCCGCTGTCACCAGGATGGCCAGGGTTACCTGGAGGACGTGGTGAGGGACATGGTGTCATGGCTGTCCTCATCCTCAGGGCTGAAGCCTGAGCGCTGTCTGCAGAGTAACGGTCTGCTCACCACACTCAGCCAACACTACTTCCTCTTCCTGGGGACACTCTCTGCACACCCGCAGGGAGTCAAACTGCTGGAGAAATGTGGCCTGTTTCAGTGGTACGTGTACAGACATACTGTAGAATGTGAGGATTTCAGAAATGGTTGTTCGAGAAATTGACGAATTCTATTGAGGTTCTGCCGACAACTCCTTTGTTTTTCTGTTTTTTGCAGCCTGCTGAATCTGTGCTGTGTGAAGAACCAGGATGCTGTCCTGAAACTCGCTGTATCCACACTGGACTACAGCAGAGACGGTCTGGCCAGAGTGATCCTCTCCAAGATCCTCACTGCTGCTACTGATGTAAGAAAGCCACACCAGCAAGAGGGCGTCTCATACAACCACAACAAATAAATACGTATAAAGCAGGACATGTTCACAAGTATTCAATCACCCCAGATTGTGAAAATTATAGAGTTGTTGGATACAAAATGATGCACTCTTCGCTGCATTGTTCCACCCACAAGATCTGCATCCTGATGTCCCCTCTTTCTCCCACAATGGCTCAGGCGTGCAGGTTGTATGCCACCAAACACCTCCGTGTGCTGCTGCGTGCGAACGTGGAGTTCTTCAGCAGCTGGGGCATGGAGCTGCTGGTCACACAGCTTCACGACCACAGCAAGGCTGTGTCCATGGAGGCCCTGGACATATTGGACGAGGCCTGCGAGGACAAGGTGACTGCCTGAAGTACTGTTGAGTACTGTCAGTACAGTTTGTCAGATTAGGATGCATTACTCCCTCTCTTGAGCAGTAAAAAAGAACACTAACTTTTACTTGAAAAGTGTTAATGGATATATTAATTTGAATGTGTTGAAATGCAAATAGTTTGAGTGGACGGTGTTTGTCTCACAGTGGCCGTGTGTCCACCCTTCCTGTTGTCTAACTCGGTATGTCGTGCTGCTTCACAGGCCAACCTCCACGCTCTAATCCAGCTGAAACCAGCTCTGTCCCACCTGGGCGACAAGGGCCTCCTGCTGCTCCTCAGGTGGGTGTTTACAGCAGCGCTGCTTATCAGAAGTAGCTGAGAGTAAATCATTTCAGTCCTTGTATGTAGTACAAAAGCCTTCTTGAATACACTGTTTCTGCTGTTTAGGTTCCTGTCCATTCCCAAAGGTTTCTCCTACCTCAATGAGAGAGGTTACGTCAGCAAACAGCTGGACAAATGGCAGAAGGTATTATCAGGACATTGGCATACAGCACAAAAAGAAATTCCCATTTAATTTGGCTGCTATATTATACTAAGACTACACTTCAATAGAGGCTTCTGTTTTACTTTTTGATTGCAGGAATACAACCTTAAGTACGTGGACCTGATAGAGGAGCAGCTCAACGAAGCACTAACAACCTACCGCAAACCTGTCGATGGAGACAACTACGTCCGACGCAGCAACCAAAGGTCAGAAGCTGGAGTGTGTCATCACCTGGCGACGGGTCACAGGATACGCCGAGTGTGAGTGTGTGCCTAATTTCTCTGGTTGTTTCTCCAGGTTACAAAGACCAAATGTCTATCTCCCCGTGCACTTGTATGGTCAGCTGGTCCACGATAAGACGGGCTGTCATCTATTGGAGGCACAGGTAACTGCTTCAGGCTATTTGTTGGCTTTCAAATCTTTCATTTTCTACATTCGCTGTCTGGGGAGCGGTGGGTTCTGCAGATTTAGCGGCCTTTCTTCCTAACGTCTGCCTTTATCCCCGCCTGTCTCCAGAGTGTGGTTCCTGACCTCAGCTACACGGTTCGCTCCCCGATGCTGGACACCTGGGAGGGCATCAAACAGCTGAAGGCTGCTCTCTGGGCTCTGGTCAGCATCACCTGCTATCAATTTATGTCACCTCAGCTACTCTGTCCCGATAACAATAATAGTTACAAAGACATGGCTTTGGTTGATTTGGGTTTTTTCTCCCATGCAGGGCAACATTGGCTCTTCAAACTGGGGACTGAATCTCCTGCAGGAGGAGAATGTCATTCCTGACATCCTCACATTGGCTCAGCACTGCGACGTGCTGTCAGTACGAGGGTAGGCTGATCATTTCACAGTAAACTCAAAATATCTATATATAAACTGTCTGGAGTAAAATGCAAAAAATAGAAATGAGCTGCTTATGAACGCCCCCAAAGGCATTGAGGCATTTAAAAATATATCTGCATTGTTTGATTTTTGAAAAAGATCTCTATTTTTTAAAATACTCTGGTCTCTCAGTCTGCCAAAACTATTGAGATGAGGATTCTGACTCCAGCTGCCCCTCAGAAATTTTACAGAAGCAGGATGTTTATCTTTTATTCCGCTACATTGGATTAGTCATGTAAAACATCTTAGTCGCGGAACATCTACAGCACAAACCAAGCAATGACACATATTTCTGAAAATATGTAATGGGTCAACGGAACTCAATTGTACATTTCGTGTGTTTACTAACTGTCCTCTCTCATCCACAGGACGTGTGTTTATGTGCTGGGTGTCATCTCCAAGACCCGGCAGGGTTGTGAGGTGCTGAAGCAGTATGGTTGGGATTCAGTCAGACACAGTCGCAGGACGCTGTGGCCTGTCACTCCAGAAGAGGTCGACACACCGCTGACCTCTGAACTCTCCTCAGTACCGAGCACGCTCAGTCTGAACTCTGAATCCACCAGCTCGCGCCACAACAGCGAGAGCGAGTCTCAACCAAGTGCGTAGGACGTACTTTGTCTGTGCTTTATTGCCACTGTTTGTAGACAGACACTATCATAGTAATCAGGTGTCTTTGAGGTACCCTGGGTATTATGATAGACGTTCTTATGCTGCTATTGTCTTCTTAATTCACTCCTTGTGCTCTCAGACATGTACATCCTGGACGATGACAAGTGTGATTTTCTGGACCAGTCAGACGAGCCCAATTTCTATCTCCACTCCAAACCAGTCAAGGACCGCAGCCCCTTCACCATCCTGGCCTCCACGCGCTTTGTTCGCACTCGCTTCCTCAACTCCCTGTCCCTCCCCAGCAAGAAGCTGCGCTCCACCAGCGACCCCAAGACCCCAGCAGGCTCTCGCACACCTACTGAACTCAAGACGGGGAGTATGAGGCGGAACAGGACAGTGACGGAGCCCTCCGTCTACAGCCCAAACCAGGGGGACGTCTTCACCCCTGTGTTTAATGGCAGAGGAATGCCAAAGAGTCCCACGGTCAGCCTGGAGACATCCTTTGTTGGGATCAGGGGGGGCTCCGAGGAGCAGCTTGTGGAGGGCAGGCTGGCCAGGGGAGGAGGCTCAGGCCTTGGACTAAGTGGTCTAGCAGGGCACGGGGCCGTGGAGCACCCCAGCGGGGAGAGGGAGCAGAGCAGCCGAGAGCGTCTGGCAGGAGATGGGGGCTCCTCGTCTAGCGGAGGCAATGTGGGAGGGGGCGTAGGAGGCGGCGGAGGTACTCAGTTTAAAAGCCGCAGCCAGAGCTTTAACACGGACACCACAACCAGCGGCATCAGCTCCATGAGCTCCAGTCCCTCCAGGGAGACGGTGGGAAACCCCGAGAATCCAGAACCCGAACCCGACTCCTCCGACTGCGTGAGCCTCAACACAGTGGTGTCAGCCAAGACTGTCAAAACGCTCTCTTCTCTCACCCCCCAGGCTCAGACCAACCACATGTCCACGTCTAAGTCCTCAACTGTCTCTCTGGTACCGCCTGGCTCCTCACACACTCTACCCCGACGAGCTCAGTCCCTCAAGTCTCCTTCAGTGACCACCATCAAGAGCCTAGCGGACTGCAGCTTCATGTACACCAGCCCACGGGATGCGCTGGGCTACGCTACGCTGAAGAGGCTGCAGCAGCAGAGGATACACCCGTCTCTGTCTCACAGCGAAGCTTTGACTTCACCAGCCAAAGACGTGCTGTTCACCGACGCCATCACTATGAAGACCGGCAGCCTGGACTCCAGATTAACGCCTCGCAGGTAAGTCAGCCATCGCTACAATGTGACAGAAAGCATCTGTATTTATTTTGTTTTTGAATATGTTTGTCGTCACATGAATGAAAAGACGTGAATTAAGTCGTTTTAGAGACAAACTCTAAACATGACTCTATTTTTGCTGCTGTAGCTCAAGCAGCTCTGTGCCTAGGGTAGCGTTTGACTTCTGTCTACGGTGGCAATGACAGGTGTGAGTGTGTTTCTTTTGCACCTTCTGTGTCTGTCAGGATATCAGACAGGAGGGGTACCTGTCCAGACCCCAGCGTCTTAAGTCCGTACCGCAGGCTGTCCAGAACACTTGCACCGCGGTGGGTGGACCGACCCAGTGTCCTCAGTAGAGATGTAGCTTCTAGCACAGATCCAGACAAAGACGTCCTCGCTCTAGCTCTATGCCTGCAGTTGTGTTCCCATTGCTTTGACTCCTGCAGTCCTGTAGTGTGAATAAGCCACGTGTAGACGGTCAGTAGCTGATTGTTCCCTCCTCCTAGAGCTGCGACCCTTCCTAGAGGTAGAGATCATGGTAGAAATAGGTGACATGATATTGTGTTTGTTCTGATTTTAAGTGTTTAATTGTCACTCATCCATGTTTAAACAAAGGTGGCTGAAGGCAGGACCAACATATGTGTAAACGTAGTGTGAGGAGAGCTCTACCTCTGACACTAAAGTGTCAAAGTGGAAGGACATCAGCTCTTAACTCTCACTGTGTATTAAACTCTCTCTTCACATTCCCCGTGAAGCATTTGACCCATTATAGTTATTTGATAATAACTTTAAATTTCCGGTGATAGATTAACAGTCTTGCACAGCATTTAAATCTCATTCTATAGAAATGATGAGAGGAAAAATGTATCAATTAAGGTGGAGTCAGCGATTCTGGAGAGAGATTGTTGATATTTGAATTTAACACCCAAATAAATATAAAATATTGACCCTCCCTCTCGCTCCCACTGCCTTTCTCTTCGTACATCCACGGCCTTTCCCCCGTCCTGTCCTGTGCACAAGTACAAAGCTCCCTGTTGCTGATTGGCTGGAATAGTTTTGTGTTGCTTTGTCCAAGCAACTTTGTCTGTTTCCCTTTTCCAGGGCCAAAGCTGTGTACCAACACCAAATCTTTTTTTTACACAATTTGACAAAAAGTGTGTTGGATTAGAATCCCCGACTGCACCTTTAATCGCTTAATTCATTTCTTAATTAATCTATTGATTTTTTCTTCGATGAAAGGGAAGAAAATTGTGTATCACAATTTCCCAAATCTTCTGGTTTAAATTGTCTGTTTCGCCTCGCAGGTAAGTCAGCCATCGCTGAAGATGTGAATGAAGTCATTTTTGCTGCTGTAGCTCAAGCAGCTCTGTGCCTAGGGTAGCGTTTGACTTCCGTCTTCCTTGGCAATGACGGGTGTGAGTGTGTTTCTTTTGCACCTTCTGTGTCTGTCAGGATATCAGACAGGAGGGGTACCTGTCCAGACCCCAGCGTCTTAAGTCCGTACCGCAGGCTGTCCAGAACACTTGCACCGCGGTGGGTGGACCGACCCAGTGTCCTCAGTAGAGATGTAGCTTCTAGCACAGATCCAGACAAAGACGTCCTCGCTCTAGCTCTATGCCTGCAGTTGTGTTCCCATTGCTTTGACTCCTGCAGTCCTGTAGTGTGAATAAGCCACGTGTAGACGGTCAGCAGCTGGTTTTTCCCTCCTCTAGGTATTTTTCATGTGTAGCTTTAACTTTCTAATCCTTGCTTTAGTGTATTCAAAGCTGTGCCTCTAGGTACTTGACATTGCATTAAGACTGATATCACACTGTGGGTTTACCTGAAGCTGCTGGCCTGGTAGCTTGCTGCAGTGGTTCAGGCTTTAGAGCCCGTCGTGATCCCAACTTCCTTCTAACTTTCTGTTCACTAAGTCTGTCTCTCTGCTTTTATCCAACACTTTTTTTCACTTATTCCTCATGATCCTTTTTCTGTCCCAGTCTCTCTCCCCGGATCCTCTCACGTACCTCTCCTCTTGCCCTCCCTAGGTTTCTGAAGGCTCTTAGCTTTGCCTCTCTGGATAAAGAGGATCTACTAAGTCCCATCAACCAAAGCACTCTACACCGCTGCTCCTCAGTGCGCTCCATGGTTTCTAGCGCCACCTACGGGTGTAACGACGACTATGTTGGCCTAGCGCTGCCCATGGACATCAACGACATGTTCCACATCAGAGAATCGGCTTACTTTCAGCAGAGGGTCAGCCCGCCGTCGGAAGAGCGGAAACGCTTCCTCTTTGGCGATGGAGACGGTGAGTTCAACTTTATGCCTGATTTTAAACATTTTAATTAAAACAGATGGTTGTGTTTGTGCTCACCCTGGTTTTCCCCCTCTGTAGGTGATCGCCCTGCTCTACCATCACTGAAGCAACAGTTTAGTATCACTGAGCTGATTGTGTGCCGAGGTGATACCCAGAACCACACGGTGGGTTCAGAGGAGACGGGGCTGCAGGAACACACTGAAGAAAACTGCCTCTACTGTGTAGGAGCCAGCGTACTCGGATACCCCACACAGCCACAGATCAACAGCACACACCCTCGGACGGGTGAGCGACACACACACACACACTCATTCATTCACATGGTCATACTTTAAACTCTGTGCAGAATATAACAAATTATGTTTTGTGTTTTTTTTTTTTGTGTCAGACTTTGTCGACTTCCCATCATGGGGAGGGCAGAGCGGCCATCGTCTGGAGGTGATGCCTCAGTCCAAGTTCTCCGGGGTGTCGGGCTGCAGCGACGCTGCTGTGTCACAGGGCTCAATCTGTAGCACGCCCACGCCTAATGATATTGTTATAGGTAAGACCACGAGTAACTACAACCTGCAGGGGTGTGAGGTCCATGTTTTACACAACAACAAAAAACATGTCGCATTTGTAAAATGACTTTTTGTTCCTTTATCGGGTCAGTGAAGCTGTTGTAGTGTGTGTTTTGATTCTATCAATATATAATTAGTTCCATAACAAAATAAACCAAAAAAGGATTTTCTGCGTGGCACTGCTTTATATTGTGTTCATTGTGGTGAATATTGAATGTTTGTAGGCAGCAAGGCGATATCAGAAGACGGCCCCGCCTCCCGGGTCTTGCTGAGGAAGGAGGTGCTCCGCCTCATCATCAACCTCAGCTCCTCTGTAGGAACCAAAGGCCACGAAACAGGACTACTGACGTAAAGCTCCCCCTCCTCTTTATTCTCTGTACATTTTTTGAGATTCATGTTCAATTGCAGAACAATAGAAGTTGTTTTTTAACTTGTTCTTTCCTGCAGCATAAAGGAGAAGTTTCCCAACGCGTTTGACGACATCTGCTTGTACTCCGAGGTTTCCCACCTCTTAGCCCACTGTATGTTTCGCCTGACGTCAAGACGTTTCATACAGGAACTCTTCCAGGATGTGCAATTCATGCCTGTAAGACATTATACCCCAGTTCTTCTGCGTTTTGTCAGACTCTACATCTTTGTGTTTGCCTTCCCATGTATTATATTCCTATTTCATTTTTTTTTAAGATGTATGAGGAAGCAGAGGCAATCCTGACGAAGCTACCAAAACCTGTTGAAGAAGATGGTGACCCTCCTGCAGAATCCTGATCATCCTCTCCCTTGTGTTCCCTGCACAGCCTCGGACCTGCCACCCTACATACATGGAAGAAAAAAAACGACCGATTAGTATATAAGTTATAAGGTTGGGGAGGCGTCTGGCATGTTTCTGTTGCTCAAAACAGAGAACCATAGCCGAGGAAGAGGAAGAGGTGGTCATTGCTCGCCTTTGTTGGAAACGGAGGATGTCGATATCTGTAAACAAAATTTAACCCGACACGCCTAATGCTGTTTAAGACTTTTTTTTTAACAGGAAAAAGGGGGAGCAGTTTAACCAAATACTGTTTTCAGATTGGTTGGCAATCTTGAGCAACACTCAATAATACATCCACATAATGCTAAAGGACAAGCGGGATCATTAACACAAAGACTCACGTGTTTAAAAGAAGTAAAAAAGAAAAAGAAAAAATTCTATCAACATTTGATCTCTTTCCAGAGGTGGTGTGTGTGTTTTTCTGTAATGAAATGAATAAGGCATGTTGTTGTGTCTACCCAGTGATTCCTCGGACCCCCGCGTTCTTTTTTCCTTATGAAACAACACACTACAGAAGGGGTCCTGCTGTTTTTAAAACTTATCCGGAGCCTCCCTGGTTCATATCCCACCCCGACTTGTGATCTGTTCTAGCCAGATATGTGCTTTTGCTTCTCTTGCCTAAACACTTCCTACAACCTGTAGCCTCTCGTCCGCACAGACAGCCAATTACTTTTCTATTTCTTATATCTCAGACAATCAAACATCACTAGTATTGTATTTTCTAAAGCACTATATATGCCACCCCAACACAGTACATGAGGAGAATAGCATGTAATTCCAAGCTAGTTTATGCCATCCTTTACTTGCCGAGGACCTTTAATGTTTTTCTTCAGCCATTGCATTACTGGTAAGCTTCTCAGAAGGTGGGTTGATCTTTTGGAAAGATGCTCAGTTGTACAAGTTGTCTGTAGAATGATTCATTACAGATTTAGTACCAAACTCTGCTCACGGACGTCTGCAAAACCTGCATAAGCCCAGCAGCTACCCCAACTCTGTCCCTTCTTACCTCTGTGCTTCACTTCCACTGCATGTGCAACAAGCATGGCAAAGTTGTAATGTCACCTTAACGTGTTTCTTGCTTGTAAAACTTAAAAAGATAAATAAGTAGGTTGCCATTAAATGATGCCATTACATTGTAGGAATATAATTCCCCCTGAATCTGTTTCCACAATGCAATATCACTGTCTGTCATTGGCTGAGATGGAGGGGGGGGGGGGTCGTGATGATGACTAAAGGATTTGTAAAAGGTTTCCAGGGAAGCGGGGGGATCTCTGTTTCCATTGGCTTGTTTTTGCTATAATGCTGCTACACAAATGGACTCGTAGAGAGATGATTCATAGATCAGCTGAGTAATGTCAGATCCGATCTATTTATTATATGTCTGTACCATAGAGTGAGCTCAACCAGAGAAGAAAAAAAGTTATTTATATTTTTTCCTCAAGACTGTATTATAATTTAAACTTTGTTTTTATTCTTTTTTTTTTTTTTTTTGCCTGAATTGTGGTTTCCCTTGTATAATGTGTACGGTATGTTTCTGGGGGGCATTGATGACCTAAAGAAACATACAATCCTATCAAAGGGATGCATTGTTAATAAAACAAAATTTGAAATACCCAAAACGTTTGACACTTTCCTCATTTATCTTTATTTTTCATTTGTAAGTCATATCTGAATTTACTCATGCACGGCGACTCTCAAATGTAAAAAACAAAACTAAAACATAGTTACAGCCAAGACATTAAAGATCAGCTGTGACACGTATGTTGGATCAGGAGACGGTGAATGGTGGTGACATTTAGAGCAGGATGCTCTCGTGACCAGACAAATCCTTTGCCTCACAGAAAATGCAGATATAATAGAAATATATCTATTAATAATTATATATAGAAATCATTGCATTTAAGTGTCTGCTCAATTAGCTTAAAGCATTTGCTAAATGCTGGAAGGGCATTAACAGGTGGTACATATAAAAACACATGGACACTAAAATCTGTATTTATTTAATTACACAGCCAATTGACTTTCAGTCATATTTTTAAGAAGAGTATTGTATGGAGGCTTGTTTTTAGTACCACAAATAACTTACGATGCCAAATGTTTAAACGTATTTAATATTTTGTCACTGATTGCACATTTTACAGCAATGCCACCTTACTGCTTTGAAAGAAACTATAATATGAGAAGCTGGAGTGTGTGTTCCTCTGAATTCACTCTTAACAGTGTTGAATGTGAAGTATTCACACACCAAAAAATTACATTCAATACAAAAAACACAAAATGACTAATTCAAAAACATTCGTCGACTTCCCGTCCCATATACTTCCACAATTGAACAATAACTGTAGTGCTTTTGAAGACAGGCGTGTAGTTTTTCCACACTGTGACAGGAAGGTTGACTCTCATTGCAATAGCCCACTCTTGCACTGCTCAGAAATATTGCACAACTGTTTGTTGTTGACTTTAGTCCCACCGTCCCATTTCTGATTCAGGTACATAGTTAAGTTAATAATTTCCATACAGAGACAAACACATGACTCTTTTTTGTGATCTCTGTCCTTTTCTGTGTCCATCCTTGTTCAGTTACAGAGGTATTCACTCATCAGAGCTTAAAAAACTGTTCTGTTGTTGCTGCTCAGAAATGGTCAATTCTCTCTGCTCTCTCTCCTCTCTCCTCCTGTTGGTTCTCCATAATTTGTGAAGGTCTGCAGGCGTCTGTGGGGGCCTTTGTGGAGTTTGAGTCTGGGACCTGTTTTCTCTCATTGTCTTCATAGCTCATGTTATCATAGATATGTCTCATGCCGTTTTTCAGCTCCAGCTCCTGGTTGGCCTTTGCTTTCTCCTGCTGGAGCTGCAGCAACACTGCTTTATTCACACCAGGACCTGAGAAAACGAAACATCAAGATGTGAAAAAAATGTATCCTGTTTTAATATACAGTAGTTCTTCAAACCTCTTTGTTGCATAAATAAACAGGCAGATACAAAGTACATACCAAAGTAGCTGAGCAGCACAGGGAGGAATACGAGTCCGTGAGCCATCCCCAAAAGTGTAATGACAAGATTTAATCGGAAGAAGAAGATCTGAATGAGTTGTGCTTTGGCAAATGCCAGCACAAGGATGCCCGGCAGGTTGGTCATAGCAACACCAGCAAACACCTAACGAGTACAAAACAAATACATATATATATATGAAACAAATATAACACCTGTTTTTGTATGTGTATATTTATACAATCAACTGTGTGTGTCACTAAAAGTAAATTTTTATTTTTCTACGTGACTGTCGTGAGCTGCTATTTATCTTGCAGGATCTGGGTCGTCAGCTAATGAGCAACACCTGGACCTGGTGTGGTTCTGGCTATAAAGACTCACCACCTTAACATGGAGTCCCCTCCCTTCCTTTGCTGACACGGCTGCTGTTTGGTTTAGCGGCAGATAGTTTCACATTACTGATTACAGACTTCCATGGCTGGTTTATTTATTGTTGCTTTATCAATTTTAACTCTTCTGATTCTTCATTTGTGTTGCAGTGTGGAGGTCTGTAATCAGTAATGTAAGCATGTTTGGATGTGTGAAAATGTCTTAAACAAAACTTTAAAAGCAACCAGGTCAGCAAAGAGAGAAAATGGACTCCATGTTAAGGTGGTAAGTTTTTATAGCCAGACCCAAACCGGGCCCAGGTGTGGCTCATCAACCGACGACCCAGATCCTGCAAGACAAAGAGCTGCCAGGACAAAGACCACAGTGGATCAGAGAGTTCTTCACAGTGAGGGATTAACAGTGTTCACTTACCGCACTGCCCATGTTGGCTGTAGCCTCCTTAGCTCGCTCGACATGTGTGGGTTTAGTGCTGAGTGCAAAAGCTCTTGTCATATGAGACACAAACTCCACAGAGATTCCCACCGCCTGCAAAGAAAGAGAATGTAAGGACCTGGTGAACAATAGCATCTTTCACTAGGTAGGAACCTGGTGAACACCCACACTTTTCAAACTCCAAACCTCCAATTTGTAACACAGGCTTTCTGTCATAAATCTGAAGTCTCCTAGCCCAAGTCAACATAACCCCGTCACCATGACGTCTTTAGGATTTCTTTATTTTTTTTCAACTTTAAAAAGCTCCCTCTAGAGAGACTGGAGACATTGTACAGCTGTCCTCACTGGATGAGTAGTGCCCCTCATGACAAGCACAACAAGCTTAATTTGGACAATCGGTGGAGTGTGTCTTTAATCCCCATCACAGACATGTTCTTACCGTGACCAGATTGATGAGGGCCACTGCGTTGTAATCGATGCCCCACAGTGTCATGACACCAACGGTATCCACTGTGATCATGATGATGGTGATCAGGTTGAGCAGACCAGAGCGCAGATCCAAACCCAGCAGCAGACAGCACACTACGAAGGTCGGCAGCAGACACAAGGAGATGTTGAAGAGTCCCTCTGGCACAATAGTCAGGTACTGCTCATAAAATACATTAGTCACCCTGGGAGAAGGAGGGAAGAAAAATATTAGTCAGAAATGACAAGACTGCATACGTTTAATGACAATCACCACGTCAATAATGAAAAGAGCCCACAGAGTTGTAGAAGCAATACTGGTTCTTGTAGAGGAGGGAAGATTAGATGGAGTGCTGGAAGTAAAAGTACATACGTGTAAGGAAACACTTCAAAGTCAGGTGAGGTGCCTGGTATTTCTCTCATGCCCATTGTGATGTTGTGGGCCAGCTCTCTGGCCTTCAGCAGTGCAGCAGTGAACTCCTGAGAGTTGGATAAAGGTGTGTGGTAAGCCATGAACCGAGAGGCTAGGAACACGGGGGAAGAAAAGGTTCACTTACTTCACCGTTTCCATTAAAAGATTAAAAGAGCTTTAGACTGCTTTAAGATGACTTACCTATAATTTCTCCACTCTGATCTTTCACCACAGCTTTGTCATAGGCTCCAAGACCACTGTTAAAAGGGTAGATAAGCAGTGAGAAAGTTGTTTTCATGTTCTATTGTTTTTGTGTATAATGTGCACATGTTCCACTAGCATACACACCCTTTGGGGCACTGCAGGTCAGGCCTGTTAGCCAGAAAGTCAGGGAGGAAGCGGTTGAATTCTTCCACATTGGGCCTGAGGACGCCATCTGAAGGATTACTCATACACTTTTGGAGACAGAGGAAAGGAGCTGTTGAAACATGGAAACAGAGCAGGTGTTAATAAAAGAAGGGTAATGTCTTTCATCATATCAGGAAATTCAGTTAAGAATGTGTATTAATGTGGTGATTCTCACATTCGCTTGCTGGACAGAACTTTCCAGCATTTGGACCGAAGGAATACAGACGACAACATCTGGATCCAGGGTTCAGCCAATCAATGAAATCATCCACCCAGGAGTTAGCAGGAATAGCCAAGTAGGATCTACAGATCACATTGTCAGTGGGTTAAGGAAGGCAGGAATATAAATGTTCGTATTTCAGAATAAGACAAGTATTATTCTAAATCTTTCTTGTAACCAAATCCCACGAATAGAACAAAAACAACAGTGTGTTTGTCCGTCCATTAATACTTACTGAGATGTAAATAATGTCTGTATAATAAAAATCAAGCTACAGTTGGCAGCTAGTTAGCTTAGTTTATCATCAAGACTGCAGGAGAGACAGATCTGCGTCACAACTTATCTGTTTAGTGGAAACATACATATTATACTGCAGAATACAGGCATAAATGTAGTACTCTACGAATCAGCCTGACCATAACCACAACACAATGGTTTGAATAAAACACAACCAGTCATTTTAGGGGATTTCTTTAGGTGTTTGCTCTCTGGCCCGATCAGTTAGAAGCACCCTTTATCTGCTCAGAGGCGTTCATGTAACCAAGTTCATCATTAACTGGTCTGATTGGCTAGTATGTAAGAGGTTGCTACTCTGGTATCAGCAGGTTCAAGGATCTGTCAATGAAAAATACTAACGTGAAGGACAAAGGGAGAGAAACACTACACTGAACTGAGCAGAGGAACTGGCTGATGTACTATAGAGTTTAGCTGAGCGGCCACATATTGTTAATACTGTAATAAAAAAAAGGGTGCTTGTCTAAAAGCTTATCGTTTCTCTTGTCCATATTAAGAAAATTAAGAAACTCACAATTCAGGGTGGTTGGTGGCGTACTGGATCTTCTGGGTGAGTGAGAACTGATCGCAGCCCACGCTGGAGCAGGTTGCATTCATGCCCGCCACAGTGGTGAAGTCAAAGCCCTTTTTTGTTACGAAATAAACAGGGACTCCAACTTCAAAGTATTTGTACAGATACTGGAAATAGTCCAGCATATAAGAGCCCTGCACCAAAAACAGAATAATCTTTGTAAGGTTAAACTGAAACAGGAGTGTGCAGGCATTCATTTCTATATATTTATGAAGCAGTGCTTACTGACCTGAGGCATAGCCAGCTCCTGATCCAAACCCACGGTCACATTAAACATGAGAAATATGGACCCACAGAGCATGAAGATGAAAACCACCATCTGAAGAGAACACAGGGCAGAATGTCTTCAACAAATATCCAGTTAAAGGGCCTTGGTGCATGATAAGCAAATAAATGTTTTGTGAGAACATGAGTTTATGTTCAGTTTGCTAGATTTTATGTCAACGCTAACTAATTAAAGGTGCAGTGTGTAGGATTTGGCGGCATCTATCGGTGAGGTAGGAAATCGCAAACAACTGTAACTTCTCCCGCGTGCCAACCATAAAGGGGAACTACGATATCACGAAATGCGAATGGCCCTATCTAGAGCCAGTGTTTGGTTTATTCGCTCTGGTCTTCTGTAGAAACATGGCGGCTGGCTCTGCAAAGACGACCTGCTCTGTATGTAGATATAAACAGCTCGTCCTAAGGACGTTTTCTTTACTCTATAACATTGATTATATACTAAAGAAAACATATTTATTTGATCATATTCCATATCTGTCAGTAGATGCCCCTAAATGTTACACACTGGAACTTTAAAGGTACACCAGAGGTAACGGGTTGAGAGTAACTGTTTTATAAAGTATAATCTAATCTCATATCATAGTTTAAGGGTTAGTAGCTTTACCACTATGATCCTGGTGTAACAGTGCAGTAGGACTGGGGCGTAGTATTTCCTCATGAAGGGCAGCAGGAAGCCCTCGTTTGGCTTTTTGGGACGCTGGGTTGACACTGTTACACAGCAGAGCACTTCACAGCGGTTGTTGTCTTGACGCCGGGCGTCCAGGGACAGCAGCGCCACAAAGGCTGTCATCTGGAGTACGAAGTCCATGACTACGGCCAGAGCAGCGTACAGAGCAAAGGACTTCACTGCTGGCATGGTGGACAAGGCCCCTTGGGTAGCAGAACAGACACAGTTAGAGATTAACACATCAAATTCAATGGTCCCTTATTACACACTGTATGTGCACAGAATTGTATTGCTTTGCTCATGTAGTTTGTGCAAATGTTCCTACCTAGAAAGAAGCAGATAGACTCGGAGAGACTGCACAGGAGCATGCTGGGAGCTACGTTTCCAAGGACACGACCAATCTGCTCCTCTCTCTTCTCTCCGGCCCTCCGCACATCTCTCTGCGGAAAGGGATCGAAGGGTAACGTCACTAAAAATGATATACTTCTCTTACAGAGTCAGCAGCACTGGACATGTATTGTGCACACAAGTATACACACCTGGTACTCCAGAACAAAGATGAAGATGTTGTCAGCTCCAACAGCGAGCACCAGGAAAGGCACGACCTGCAGAATGATCAGCGAGGAGGGGATGCCGATCCAGGAGTAGAAGCCCATAGAGGCCAGGACAGAGCAGCCGACCACCAGTATCCCACCCAGACCCACCAGGAACTTGGAGTCCACCTATAGTAGGCAGAGATAATAATCCAGATGCACATTGAACTCAGTGAATCCTTTCTCTGCACCATCAATTTTGCTGTATCATGCCTTCTGTATTGTATAACTTCACTGTCACCATAAAGATAAGCGCTATCCCAGCCATAATACTGCAGTCTCTCCCTATTATGTATGTGATAAGTACTGCTTTATCAGTTTTACTGTCTTGGTGGAGGCTTAGCCAAAATAGTGGACCGACGAACCGCAATTGGCAAAAAAAAAAGCTGAGTAAAAGTGAAATATTGCATTATTACAAAACATAGACACTACGCTCTGAAATCTCACCAGTATGCGTTTCCATGAAGAGTACTCTCCTAGTGCCACAGAAATGTAAACAAAGATTACAGCATAGCTGATCATGAAGATGGGGATGTCCTCTGATGTTGTCCGATTAATCTCATCCTCCAGAGACCTCTGTAGACCGAGGGGGAAACCAGAGTCAGGAAAAGAATTATGGACATAAAATAGAGATGGTAGAGAGGAGGAAAGAACTCAACATGCCCCTTAAAAAAAGCTGTGACAGCAGAAAAATGCACAGTTGTGAATGTTTTTGTTATGTGCCAGAGTCCATATTCTACTGCACCTCTGCCATGTACGCAAAGGTGAAGCTGCATGCTGGGTTCTTCTGGTAGGCCTGGACAATTTTCAGAAACTCTGTCTCCCACTGCATTGCCACTTTGTACTTGGGGTTGTCACGAGCGTAGTTGTTGAGGGAGAAGGTCATGATGAGAGCCTCGGCATTGGTGAAGTCGTCATCTGGCAAAAGCAAGAAGAATAATGTTCAAGCCTTTCTTGTGTTTATTGTACAGCTGTTTTTCGTGTGTAGATGATAGTGCCGAAAGTTACTCACCCTCATAGCCTCCCACAGCCAGAAAGGAGAAGACGGGGGCTCCGTAATCGGCCATGCAGCTCATACGTAAGTCAGTGATGTCTTGGAAGGACAGGGGAGAGCTTGAGAAGCGATGGAAGAAGAAAGGGCAAAGTTGTGTTAAAGTTTCTGAGCAATCACAGATCGATCAGTGTTTTTCCTTTTTGATTTGAAAGTCCATTTGATGAATCCTTACTTGAGGCAGTAGATTACGTGGTCTCTCCAGTCCACCTCTTTGGTCACTCCCAGCTCTGTCATGTTAACCTTAGCGCTAATGTTGTCCCGGCTGTTCTGGAAGTACTGTGGCAAGCTGTTGACTGCACAGTCCGTCAGGGCGGGGTTGGATGGGTTCAGTGGTGCGAAACACACATCCTTCAGACTCGCTGTGCGTTTCAGATCCTCTGACCAGAACTCAATGTCCTAAAGAGGGCATAGAAGAGGCATCAGAGTGTTAAAATCATACATTGAACTTTTTTTTAAACGCTGTCAACTGTGTCTTTGTGGTGATTATGTACAGGTGCTCTTTGGAGCCTTCATGTGTCCTGTGCTTATTTAATCTTGTAAAGGATTCATTGCATGGGTTGAATATGGTCTCAAAAAAGTATAAAATGCAGGTCTTCTTCAAATACAACCTAAGGCACGCTAAGGTTTACAATACCTTTATTTTACATGGCAATATGAACATAAAACGACGCTGACTAATGACCAACGCGCAGCGACATTGGTCTTCATCAGGGTTATTGTCAGCAGCTTGCACACTGTTACACTAATCAGTAGAGTGGGAGGGTGGTTCTCTATCAATGTAGAAGTCTATTGTTCCAGAAAAATAAGTGATACATCATCAATAAAGAAGAGAAAAAGGGGGAGACGAGAGAGAATAGTAGGGAAGGGGAATGTGAAGGAAGTGACGGAAAGAGAGAGGAGATGAGGGCAGGGTAAACCTAGATTAGATACGATGTAATGTGACTATTAAGTCAAGGTGGTATACTCTCTTTGTGTACACATGGTGACTGTCAATTTGGATTCTGGTCTCTTTACCCGGATTTGTGTCTGGAGCTCCAGGAGCTCAATGATGAGATCTTTGGATACAATTCCGCTGAAGTTCTGCGGTCCAAACAGCAAAGAGTCGTAAATGTGGCCTTTTCTGCCTGGCGCTGTCAAGATCAGCTGGTTAGTCCTGAAGAAAGGGTCAAAGTGTAAGTCGTGGAAGTCTTTCTCCTGTCGGGCGCGGCTGTTTGGAGCAGACCACAGCTCGACTGGGTCCGTGGTGAGCTCGATGGACTTGAGGCCAGCAGAGAAAACAGCCACGACTACAGCCGACAGCAGGAGCACCTTGAATAAAGATAAAATATGAACATATTAATACCATCTGGCTGACAACCTTTTTTAGACAGCAAAAGTTACACAGTATTGAACCTTTCAAGTAAATCAACAAAGCAGATGTCTGTATCAATGCCTGATATTATGTGTTCTACGTTTGCTGGTTAAAAGTACTTTGGTGAAACTAACCGTGAGAGGATAAGTGGCCATGAGGGTTCCCCAATGGCGAAACTCTAAGCTTAGGAAAGCTTGAGCAGCCATGCTGTTCCTGTCAGCACAAGTCACCTCTGACGGATCAATGACTTGCTGAGTCACATCGTTACTGTTCTGATCTTTGCCTTTTCCCTTTCCTTTCTCTACGTCCTTTTTTTTCTGAAACCTCACCAAGTAAGACACAGAGAGGTAGAAAATGAAGGCAAACATCAGGAGACAGAGCATGATGATAGAAATCACGAGGAATCCGTCTGCCCCCAAGAGTGTGAAGGGGCCGGGCGGCACTGGAGGAGGTGGCATCCTCGGGCACGACTCTTGGCAGTCCTGGCAGGAGCAGGCCTGACTTCCGGATGATGTGATCTCGTTACACTTCAGAGCAGGTCCATTGTAGGGAATCACACCCTTGGGTAGTCCCTCAGTGTCTCCTTCTTGTATCAGTTGGAAGTCGATGTCCAGTGGAGCCAGGCCGTTACTGGAGTCTCCCTGGAAGTCATACCAGCGTTGGGGGTTGCACAGCTTGGCACCATACCGACCACACATGGTGGCGATGGCGAAGCCTCCTGTGGCGGGGATCCTGACATTTTTGCACGACTGGAAGGAGCTGTCTGCGAAGGCGGTGCTTAGGAACGCCTGGTAACCTGTCACGGCCTCCCTCGTCTCGTTTTTGATAGTGACGTTCATCACCGTTGCGACTTTTACTATCTGGCTCTGGTCGGGGCTGCAGGTGTTGATGCAGTGCAGGTGGGCAAAGTTCTCAGCACAGGAAGGGCAGCGGACCAGCACCGCCTTGGACAGGGTCAGACTCATTTCAAGGGACGACAACTGTTTCATGGAGCAGCAGGCGTAAGTGTTGCTCTCTCCATGGTCCAAGATGGGGCACACCTGCAGCGAGAACAGGAGCGGTTTAATACACTGACAGACTCAAATACACTTTGAAAATGATTTTATAAGAATAGACAAAAAAGACTTAAGAATAAACCTACTCTACCAGGCTTTATTCAATCCTGTTCGTCACTAAAACGCTAAGCAGGATCTACAGACCTGTTTGAGCTTCCTGTAGTGTTGCCCTGTGAGGGCTCGGGCACGGCTGTAGTCTAAACAGGGGACAATAGGAGGGAGTAGAGATCCTCCTACTGACGGGTTACGACCACACTCCTCATAGAAAGCGCAGTAGCCCGGCTCATGTTGGGCCTCTGACAGCGCCTGCACAGAAGAAGGATTTATCAAAGAAGGGGAAATCACATTGTGCTGTATGTAATTGAAGAAAAAGGCACACTTGTGACAATTCGAGACATCTCAACTCCTTACATGTATCATAATTAATATCATATTAAAGTAAGTCTTGCATGATATTCTTTACTTACAGTTACATTTTTTTAATTTATAAACTAGTAAAAAGGACAGTTACTTATCCATTTTATCTGAGGAAATATTTATATAACAGACTATAGGTCTTTGTTAGAGAACACTTCTCTAACCTTCGCTTTGAATCAAAGACGTGACAATACACTTTAATACCAGTTTTGCTTTGAACTTTAAGGTGCTTTACTGCTGAAACAAATTCAACCGTAGTCATTTTAATGAATACCGACATGTATTCCTCTACTTTTCAATCCCGGTCCCAGACCTATAAAATGTTAACGCTGGAGTATGAAGACAAAGCAATGTGAAGTTATTATGCTGTTGACTGAAACAAGTGTACAGTGTTGAGAATACAGTTACACAACTTAGTCACAGGTTCCTAAGAAAAATGACCGCACCAACTTACCACACAAGACAGAAAGGTGATCAGGGCTGCGACACAGAACATGATTCCAGATTTTTTTTTCAGCACGGGAAGAGTCAGGCTCCACAAGTACAGTATGTAATTGAGTGTATATAAATCACTTCTGCCCTGTTGGATGATACATCAGAAAAAGTAAGACAGTGAGAGACAGTCTCTCTATCGTCTGTCCGCCCGTCCAACAGTGATAGGGTCGGGGAAGGAGAAACATCATGATATGTACAGGGTCATCGGTCCTGTGATGTCACACCTTTCTTATCTGGTCTGATGCGGCGGCTGGCCAATCACAGCTATGGATGACTAAATTCCTGTCTGATAATGGGAGGAATTTCGATAGGGTTGCTTAGGAGATCCGAAGCAGCAGTGAGAAACCACAGGAATCTGACATAACAACTGCACCCAGTTCTTCACTTCATATACACTTACTCACGCTCTGCCACTTTTGGCCCATTGAAGACACATACACACATTTGGTTGACCTAAAAAATATCTGTTCACTGAATGTGACCTTTAGACCATCATCTAAGTGACACTGGTGTGTGCAGGCTATCTGATCTGTAATGTACGGAGAGAGGACCATATCTGCTACTGTCCCAACAAGACGTTTTTTAATCACTTTTTGTATAAACATCTTACAACAAACCCAGTGAAATGAGTAGGCTTTAATTCTAAGTGAACATGACTAATTGCGTCCTTGATCATATCCCACAATATCTGATCAACTTTTTAATTGTGTTGTTAACACATGTCAAGGACATGGCTGAGATAAGACTTTCAACCAAGACTCACGATCATGTCGCAGGTGCATCAGAGCTATCAGGGCGAAGGTGCATAAGCATCTCAATTTGTGATAAACAGAGATGGTAAAAAAGACAAGAAGAAATGGAGCAGATATGGTGACGTTCTTTGGTCTTTCTTATGCTGATAAGTCACGACAACACATCGAATTTTGTAACTTGGCCTCAGCAAACCAAAAACTGCCCACTATTCAAATCACAAATGTAAAATCATGTGATTTATCAGCATTATTAATCAAATGTAACAGTGGCTGTGGAGCGCTGAAATTATTTTGAATTTATTACTTTGAAAAAGTACTTGCTTTTTATATTTACAGTGTTTTACCTCTGTGAATAAATCAATTTATATTGTTATTTGTTGATCTATTTATCATTTTATTCCCACTGTTTTATTATCATGTTTGAATAACCCTGAGAGGTACTGGCACCCATTCTTTATGAGCGCTTATCTCCACATTTCCAAGGGACTCTGCCCATTCATAAAATTGTTTTTTTTACAAAATTCAATAATCAACTTCCTGGTAAATCCCAAAATCCAGTGCGGAGGCTAGATTTGAATGTGTGCTGCTGCATTTTGGGCTTCAGCGTAAACAGTAAGGTCTTGATTACAAAGCCTACATATACTGTATAGGTTTTAAATGTACAAAAATACATTTTATGAAGAATAATTCAATATTTAAGAACAGACAACAGCGTCAACAGATGTATTATATATGCAAAGGTTTGCATGCAATATTCATGTTTAGTTGGTTTAGTTGGTTGAGCACCATAATACCAAGTAATTAAGAGTCACAAACCAGTTGTTCCTTGAGGAGAGGAAACAAAACAAAAACATTTGAGGGAATAAAATAAAAAATAAAATACAACACAAAGATTATCAACAACAATCTCAACAAAAACGCAACATTTTTACGATACCTTTTGAAGGTAGAATTTATTCTATACCTCGATGTTTACCTTGATAATGTTATATTTCTGTTGAGGCTGTCAAAGAAATATTGATTTAAAGCTACTGTCATTTTTATCGTTCTGTTGTTGATGGTGGATCTGATTGCATTGTATTATACCTTTTTTTCTATTGTTGTTCCTATTGTCCCAAATACATTAATAAAGGATTACAAACATGGAAGTTCCTACACAAGTACTTATTAATTAAATTTTTTGGAAAACATACTTTTGTTGCACTATATTCATCTTATCACTAAAATTGCATAGAATAAGCTTTTACATGGAAAGCATATGATCATGTTCATAAAACATGATACAGTTGTTCATTTAAACCAACACCAGTCACATTACATTATTACATTTTTATTTAGTTTGTTTTTTTGGTTGTTTCTGTGTTTTAACACTGAAATAGAAAATTACTACTTTACTCAATAAGAACTTTTATGTTATGTGCACTGACACTGTTTAACATTTTCCCTTGGTGCATATGGGTGTAACATGTCCTTCTGTGGTGCAAATGAAAAAGATTCAGACATAATAACTGATATTATGTATTAGTATGTATTGTGTAAATGCTGTTTGAAGTAATATTATACTGCATGGTGTGATACTTATTATAGTCTGAAATCTATTGCATTTATATAATCACGAAGGCTTTAAATGATTATGCAAATATGCAGTATAATTATGTACTGCATATACAGAATGTTAAATATAAGGAATAATTGGTGACAAAGATCCACGTAATCACGGTGCTTTTCTTTTTCTGATTTTTTTCTTTCTTTTCATGATCGAAATGAAAAAGAAAAATCTTACAGAGAGAGCTGGAGAAAATCTCTTGCCAGCTATATCCTCCGAGGTACAGGGGGTCAAAAAAGGACTTCTCTTGACTATTTTTTCTCGGAGAGCTTGCTGATCTCACATCCAGTTAATGCACACTTTCCTCTCTTTATGATCGAGTCCTTATCAAAAAACATTTATTGATCTCTTATTGTGCGGGCAGGATGGTCTTGACTTTTTGGACTCCGATACAGGTGAAGGTTTCTTTAGAAAGGTCTTTGCTATCAGCTGCTGTCTGAGAAGATATAAAACCTTTGCGTGATGGAGATTAAGACAACGCACCGGCTACCTCTATCTTTTAGAATCAATTTCAAACTTCTTGTACTAGTTTATAAAGATTTAAACAACCTAACACTCAGAGATTTGATTTAATTTTATGTTCAATCTGAATCACTATGCTCCTCCACCACTGTTTGTTTAAATGTTCCTTTTGTGCCCCTTAAAAGCAGCGGTGAGTGTCCCCTGTTATGCCCCTAAACCGAAAGACAAGCTCCTTCTGAATTTTTAAAGGAAATTAAAGACCCATCTTTTTAATATCGCTTTTAATTCAGGGTAATGTTATAGCATTCGTTTTTAGGCCTTAATCATTGTTTTTACACAATTTTATTTGATCCCAGGTGATTATTTTTACTTTAAGTGATTGATTTTTAGCATTTTATTGTTTAATTGTTGTAGATTTTAGTCTTGCAACAAAATGTATTAATTTTTGGGCTACATGTTTGTTTGAAGGTGCCATAAAAAAAAAATAAAGTTCAGTTTTAATTATCTTCAATTTACATCATCTAACAGCTGGATGTTTTGACACTTAAGACGTTTAGCAGGAGACTCTAAGCTACTTGATTTGATTCTCTAACTAACCACTGTCACTTCCCTGACTTTAACTTTAACATTGATGTTTGGTTTGTACTGAGCAGTTGCTCAACCAGAGCGACAAAGAATAATGATATAACCTGGCTCCTTTCACTGCACTGGTCTGGCACATGCACACTGCAACTGTTTGACTATTATGCAAGCTTTAACAGTTTCAGTCAACTACCATTAACACAGCATTTGTTTACAAAGCAGACTTCCTCCGCATGCTGTTTGGGTTTCATCTTGACATGTCACTAGATGAGGGGTTTCTTCACGAAACTCAAACACTAGAGCAGGATGTGCACAACACACTGCTGACATGGCATGAATCAGTACTGAGATCAGCACTAGGAGCAAGCTGAAACAGTATTTGAAAACTTTAAATACCTGTGTCTTACACTACTGAGATCGATGAACTTTGACCTTAAAACTGAGTCGATCACAGGGCTGTAAATGAAAAGCTTATCGTTCGAATGCTTAATTGACACCACCTGTACTTTTTCTGGTGTGGTGAGCCACATCCATCCCATTTATTAAGCTGGAAAAATGTGCATCTGTATCACACCCTCCTCCTACTGCCAATTTAAAATAGACTCACCTTCCTTCTGTCTGCAGTCAGTGGGTTGTGACATTTTAGGACACTCACGTATACTGCTGTCACCGTGTAGGTACGCAGGTGTTATTGCCCTGAGTGTCACACATTGTGTGGGCATGAGTGTTTGGACTGTGCTTTATTCTTCAGTCAGAGTGATTAGCAACTCTCTAAGCTTCCTCCTTGGTCAGAGGGTGGATGAGTCACAAAACGTCTAGTTTGGTAGGTGGAGGATTTCCCGGAGAGTCGACAATCAATATAAATCTGTGAGCATTACATGCCTTTATAACAGCACACACTTTATGATGCCATAGCAGGAAAAGCCCTGTTTCAACTTCAGGTGCCAGGAAGCCATAATGGGTGGCACACCTTAACGTGGGCCAAGTATAATTAATTTAGACTGACCAACTAACTACATTAGCTACAGCTATGTTGAAATAAATGTCAGCACACTACAGTTTGTACTGCTCAACCTTTACTTTACATGACCTTTTGCACCATATTACGCCTGACTCAATGGCGTTGGATGGTATCGATTATATGCTGCCTTGGAATTGTTTCAGGCCATTGATTCATCAGTGCTCCTTAAATCAATACTCTAATCAATGCCAGAAACCCAGCCGACAGCTGTGAGTATACACAGTAAACCAAAGGCCAGAATGAGCCCTATGTGTACATTACCGACATGTAGACAAACGGTGTTTGATGGTGACACACGAGGCTCGACGCTGCTTTGAAAGACATAGAGAAATCTTTAATGTCGAAACAAAGTTCTTAGGGAATCATGAATTTATTCCACAATAGTCAACATGTCCTGGACGAAAACATTTTCTATCCCTATGAAAAACACACTAAAGGTGAAAAGGTAAAGTGAAAGACATGGCTCATTCAGAGTTATGACATTTTAGTACTAAAAACACAACTCAAGGTACAAATAAAAAGGTACATAAAGAAAAATAATACATGCAAAATTTTTCAAAAAAGTAACACTCCTGAACTTTAAAATGCAGTGAGTGAGTCTCTGAGCCGGGCTGTGACAATAGAGACATGCGATTCAAAATCTGCGTTGCTTGTTAGGTCCATAGTCTCCAGGCCCAGGGAGGCCTCTAGGGAAGCCAGCCTGGCCTCCTCCGGGCATGTTGTTGTTCCCTGGCCCCGGAATCAGTGGAGCATTCTCAGCGGCCATGCCGGGAGTACCTGCAGGACCAGCATTGCCGCCCAGCGAGTTTCTGTTCATCCCGTGATTGCCCATGTGCATCCTCATGTCTTGCTCCCTATTCTCAGAGAAGTTGCCTCTGAAGCCCTCCTGCTGCCTCTTCAGCATCTCCTCACTGCGCATCCTCATCTCCTCCTCTCTCCTCCGGCGTTCCTCCTCCTGCCGGATCTCAGCCTGTTTCCTCTTCTGCATCTCCTGGTTGTGTTGCTCCTCCATCCTCCGCAGCTCCTCCTGCCGCCTCAGCAGGTCCTGTCTCATCAGCATCACTTGGTGCTCGTGTCTGGCGGCCTCCATCTCAGCCTCCAGCTTCTCCTGAGCCTCCTTCATGTTGCGGTCCACCATGTCATACTGCTGCTTCTCCATCTCCATCAGGGCCTTCCAACGCATGGCGTACTCAAACTCGAAGGAGCCCGCCTGAGCAAATCGTGGCGGCTGCTCACGCTCTTTGTGATACTGCTGGTTTTTGTTTATGATTTTTTCTGACAGTCCCTCCTCTTCGTCGAGCTGCTCCATAGGCTCTACTGTAATAGGTCGAGGAAACGCTGTGAGAACATAGGCACCATCACTGCACTTATCCAGAGCCTTTCTTGCAGCTGGCTTCGAGGTGTACTCCACTATTCCCTTCCCCGTGGGCCTCCCTCGGTCATCCACTATGACCACGGCTCTTTCAATCTGACCAAAGGAACCGAAGGCTTCCTCCAGCAGCTCGTTGGACACAAAATCAGGCAGATTTTTCACAGTTAAAGCAGCACCGTGTGTTGCAAACCTCACCCGTATGGGCCTCCCTCTGAACGGAGCATCATCCAGCTCGGCTCTGGCTATCTCTGCTATGATCCTGGTCTCCAGGCGAATGAAGCCGAAACCTCTTTCCTTGTTGATAAAGATTTCACTTGCCTTGCCATACTTGTTGAACAGCTTCTCGAGATCCTCCTCGGTAATTCCGGTTGGTAGGTTCCCTACAAACAGCCTGCTGCGCTGGGTGAAGGTTTTCTCACCGGGCTTTCTGAAGCTATGCAGATCCAGGGTTAAGGCCTCGTTGGGGTTGGTCGGGCGGCGGTGCTCCGTCTGCTGGCCGTTGGCATTTGTTCCTCCGGGCTTTTTCTGGTCTCCCGGGCGGTAGGACCCGTGGTTCTGCTGTGGGCCTCTGTTTCCTTGCATTTTGTGGAAAAGATTTAAAACCCGAGTCGACGAATCGCTCGACAAAAACACGTAAACTCTTAGCAAAGACTGGCGCACAAAGAGCTGCAAAAATGGCGACGCTGCGTGCTGCCCCGACGTTATTGTGACCTCATTGTGATGCGACTGATGTAGATAAATGTGTGACGTATTCTCTGTGCGACGGTACGAGACACACTCAAATCTGACCGGTGTCGGCTTTTGTCAAATCTTACATTATACAACGTTCAGTGTGTACAACCCTGCTTCTTCTAACGTTCATGTAGGCAATTTTCGTTAAGGTTTCTGGTACATTAGTTCGTTTTTGACCGTTTTTTGTTGCTGTGAACAGTTTCTCGCGAGACTACACGTTCACGTTGAGCGGGTGATTTCGCGGGAATTGTTTCGTTCGCTCACTGAGAAGGAAAACAACAACCAGTGATATCTAAAAATATAACTTAATAGCTGATGTAAAGCGACGAACAGCTAAAGCGTGACTTTCCATCTACTAAGGTAAGATTGTTAAATATGTTACAGCAGCGATATTCTAAAAACAGTCGCCATGTTTTGTAAGCGCTTAGACGGCAGTAACGTTAGTTGTCATTAACGTTAACTCTTTAGGTTCTGCTAAAACCATTAACCTGCAAGCCTGTCAACCCCACATTATAAACATGCACGGCACACATTAAGTGTGCTAATTTCCCCCGTGCTTCCTCTTCAGGACAGTCATGTTTTCCGACATAAGCGCCCAGAAGGAGGCTTCCTCTCTGCTCTGCCGCCCTGCCTCCGAGGACCAGGGGCCGGTGTTTGAGAGGACGTCGCTGGCCTACAGTCCATGCTCCGAGCGCTACACAGTCGGGGAGCGGAGCTTCAGTCGCCAGTATGCTCACATTTACGCAGCACGGCTCATGCAGATGAGGCCCTTGCTCTCAGAGAGAGCCCAGCAGAAGTGGGGTAAGCTCAGGACAGTCTACACCTGGGAACTCCTAAAGCATCTGAAATGTACTTTCTAATCGGTTTGTCTCCTTCTGTTTCTGACAGGACCAGATGTGCTCATCAGGAAGCTGTGTGATCTTGAGACAGGGGAGCAGTGTTGCATTGTGGGAACGTTGTTCAAGCGTATGGAATTGCAGCCATCTATTCTGAAAGAGATCAGCGAGGAGGTCAGCGGTCATGCCGAATTCAAAAGCTGACCTTCTACATCCCAGACAACCTGGCAGGGGTCATGGATAAAGTCTCTTTGTTTTTCCCCTCTCCTTTAGCACAACCTGCTGCCTCAGCCTGCACGAGCCAAATACATCAGTGAAACGGATGAGCTGATTCTGGAGGATGAGCTACAGAGGATCAAGCTGGAGGGCAAAATTGACAGAGACAAGTTTGTCACAGGTGAGGATGTTTCTTGAGTTCAGGACAGGTGAAGAAGGATGTCACTATCGCATCACTAAAGGATTACATCACTCAAACGCAGCCATGGACTCTTGTATGTCATGCTGCCTCTTCTGTTTCTCTATCAGGGAGTGTTATTGCAATATATGGAGCCGAGAAGAATGATGGCAAGTTCACAGTTGAGGACTTTTGCATGGCTGATCTTCCGCCGCAGACACCAAGACCTGCGCTCAGCTCTGACAGGTAAACACACACACACACACACGCACACACACACACACACACACACACACACACACACAGTTAAATCCCAGCCTTCGGTGATCATTTATTCTGATGCCGTTGTCTGTCCCCATCCAGGTTTGTGCTCCTGGTCTCAGGACTTGGTCTCGGCAGTAGTCATGCTGACAGCATGCTGGGGCTACAGTTGCTGGTTGACATGGTAACTGGTCAGCTTGGTGACCAGGGGGAGCAGAGTGGGGCAGCAACAATTTCCCGGGTCCTACTGGCTGGAAACCTCCTGAGCGAAAGCACTCAGGACAAGGACGCATCAACGAAGGTAACTGGAACTGGTTTAACCTTGTCACACATTTTTTTTTATTAGTTTTTCTTTTTAGAAAAGAAGCAAACATGAACTGGCTCACTTAAAAACAGCTGTTTTATCCTCTCTGTGTGCCAAGCCCAAGTACCTCACCAAGAAGACTCAGGCTGGCAGCGTGGAGGCCATCCGTCTGCTGGATGAGCTGCTGTGTCAGCTGGTGGTGAGTATGCTTCCCCCTTTACACACACACACACACACGTACACATTTTTATTTTGTGCAGTATGATAATGCTCTATATGCTGTTTAAGTTGATGCGTATTTGCATACCCTCAGATATTTTGCCATATTGTTTACACTGTGTTTGCTATCTCTTCAATATATGTGGTTGTATTATTCCTGTTCTCAATTAGTCCATCCATAAACGGTGTCTTAATTGATTTTACAAAATATTTACAAAATTGTGATGCATAACATATAGAGTGATGTTTCACTATTTATCTGCCAGAATAAGAAAAGTTAGATCTGAAAGAGTTGATTAAATGATAAGTCGATAAAAGGAAATTTAATTGAGAACAATTCATTTATTAAATGATTGACTGAATAATTGTTAGCTGCAGCAGCCCCAAAATGCATATATATATTAAATAAATGAAGTTCCGAGGTCATAAACATTAGTGATAACTGATGCCTGTGACCAAAGTTGGCTCGACACAAGTGTAAAGAAAATCTTCATGAACTAAAAAACCAAAACGTGATAATATAGATATGTGTGTCACTGCCTCCTGTCCTTCCAGGCCTCAGTTCCAGTGGATGTAATGCCCGGCCACCACGACCCCACCAACTACACCCTCCCTCAGCAGCCCCTCCACCGCTGCATGTTCCCCTTGTCCTCCGTGTACCCCACACTACAGTTGGTCTCTAATCCACACCAAGCTAAGATTGATGGAGTGAGGTAAGCATCATCAAACACAGTCACTATCCTCCATCTTGCGTTTAGCTTTGAATCCCAAGTTAGCGTGCGTATATTTGAGACTTTGTGTGTGTCTTCCAAAAAGGTTCCTGGGCACATCAGGCCAGAACATCTGTGACATTCAGAGGTACAGCAGCATGGACAATCACCTGGAAATCCTGGAGGAAACGCTACGACTCAGACACCTGGCCCCTACTGCACCGGATACTCTGGGTTAGTCGGACCAGTTGATGCAGAATAAAACACAAACCTTCTGGCTGATCGGTTTTAAGTATTCACACTGTTTACTTTACATTTTGTGTCAGGTTGTTACCCATTTTACCAAAAAGACCCTTTCATCTTGGAGGAGTGTCCCCACGTTTACTTCAGTGGCAACGCCCCAACCTTTGAGTCCAAGCTCATCAAAGGTCAGTGTGTGTTATGTTGATGTACACATAAGAAACTTGTTGGACAATGGTCTTTCTTTAGACTCTAAACAGACATTATTTTCAGCTCTATTATTGTATATGAATGGTTTTCCTTCTTACTAATGTACTACTACATTTCTTCTTCTCTTCCTGCCAGGTCCTGATGGCCAGGAAGTCCTTTTGGTTACTATTCCACACTTCAGCAGCACCCAAACGGCATGCCTGGTCAATTTACGCACTCTTGCGTGTGAGCCAGTCAGCTTCTCGGCCTTCTCTGCTGACGACGATGAGGAAAGTGAGATGAATGTCAGCCACTGAGGATCCATACCCACATGCAGGAAAATGTGCTGTCACTTCTTGGACACTGTTGATGAATATTAAGACTGATTTCACCTGACCACAGAGGAGTCACAACAACATTGGGCCAAGACCGCTACACTAATGCTGTCCAGTATCATAATGGTCAATGAAAAGCTGTTAGAACTGACATACAAGGTTACTTCTAGTGTTTCCTTTATGGTGTGTTGTTTTCTTTTTGTGAGAGAGAAAAAGGAGACACGCGATGTGTATTAACAAGCCTTTATTTGAAAAATACTCTACTCCAGCTGAGGCAACAAGACTCCTTCCCTCCTCTAACTCTGTTACCAAGTTTGAACAAATGCTTTTTAAACCTCCAGTGACTGTTCATACTGTAAAAAATATTTCTGCCAAGTAAAAATAAATTGTCATGTCTTTTCTTTTTTAATGTGCATTCACAATAAACTTCATGAAGCAAAAAGACTGAAAAATGCAGCATAAACCGTCAAACAGAAATACTATTATAATAAACAAGGTCAATTTGTGCGCAGAGGCATTTTGTTAAGTAATAGATACACTATCCTTATACAACTATAGTTAATACTCTGTACGTTCCCATTGCTCACGTGTCATACAAAGACAGGATACCTCATTTGATTCGTTATCAGCCTGCTCAGAGGACAACATGGCGATGGGAACTACCTCTAGGAAAGGACCGTTTACTGAACTGGGCTGTGTGTGTTTTAAGATTAATAGTCATCAATCTTGTAATCATAATTATAATCCAGGATGGAGTCTGTGAAACCGCCAGGCGTCGAAGTCTGTCCCTCCCCTATGGCCCACGAGTCATACCAGGATGTGGTGGTCTCTGGTGTTGTGGGAACTGTGATTGTTGTGGTCGGGGGTAACGTCGTCGATCTTAACTTCAGTAATCTCTGCTGCCGAAGGCGACGGAGACGAGCTATCCTCAGCCTCCTCTGACGCTCGGTGCTGACTCCTGAATTCGGTGAATACCCGGTGTTGCCATCGACCACACGCCTGTTTCCTGTAGCAACTGCAGGGTTCTGTGCTCTGTTGTTGCCATAGCTGAGTCGAATTGGCTTGTTGCCATTGAGGGCCATGATCTGCAGAGAAATGAAGTAAGACACTTTATTTAGTACTAGATTGACAAGTCTTTAGGGTGTGGTCATTCCAGGATGGAAGTGCCGTACCTGTTTGATGCGGTCCCAGTTGGACTTGGCCAGGTTGAAGCTGCAGGTGGTGGCTCCTGGCTGGTAACCCACCACACAGAGTTTGGTCACAGGGGCGAAGCCCTCAGCTCGAGCAGTCACGCGGTACTCTCCTGGGTTAAGCAGCCGCCAGTAGTCTCCTGTTGGTGCTGCAATGACAGACAGAGGACGGGCATTTTGTTTTAAGCACAGAGGGGGCTACGTTGTACGTTAAAGCACCTGAGTTAACACACATTAGACGTAAGGAGGAGAAAAGAGGAATTCTTTCACCAGACCTGAAGTGACATCATGGTCTATCCCCTCTACAGTCACAGTGGCATTTGCAATGGCGTTCCCCTGCTGATCCTTCACAATGCCTCTGATGCCACGATGCACCTAGATAGAGAGGGGGAAAAGTTCAAAAGAGAGGAACGTAACTCGTTCTCATGTTGCCAGGATTGAGTACCATTTTAATATCTGTATTACAGTACAGCAGACGGTGTACTGTATATCACATGCTGTGTGAGTGACTGACCTGCTCCATGAAGATGAGCATTGCTTCTCTGTTCTTCTCCCACTCATTCGCCAACTCACTCTGATGGGGGAACTTATCACATCCCAGGAAGATGGACAACTCAAAACAGTTGGTGTGTAGGTAGCTGAAGTCATTCATACCTGGAGAGGTGGTGACAAACACACATACACATACACATGAACCCCAAAGGTCGCACTGCACATGTTGTCCACCAGGGTGTGTTATAAATCCATACAGAAAGCTAAAATACCTTTAAAAGATATGTTAAACCTAATGGCCTCTACTTACTCCCTGTGATTGGCTTCCATTTGGCTCGGTTGACGATGCCGTGTATCCCTGCATCGGTGTCTCCGTGGCAGGAGCCGTGCAAGTTGCGTGTCATGGTCAGGTGTGTGGAAGCGTAAGAGACAGCCAGCCACCTGAAGAGGGACTCGTCTGCGATCACCCGAGGCTCATCCTCGGGCTCAGAGTACTGGTAGCCGGCGCTTCTTCCTCTATCGTCCTCTTCTTCCTCTCTATGGCCATGACCTTGGCTTTGGTCGTATCCATGTTCGTAACCTTGGTTCTGGTCATAGCCGTGTTCGTAACCTTGGTTCTGGTCATAGCCGTGTTCGTAACCTTGGTTCTGGTCATAGCCACGGTCGTAACCTTGGTTCTGGTCATAGCCACGGTCGTAACCTTGGTTTTGGTCATAGCCACGTTCGTAACCTTGGTCGTAGCCCTGGCCCCCCCTCTCCTCTTCTGGCTGTGCATATCCCCTTCCTCTCCAGTCTTCCTCTGGCTCCTCTTGGTAGCCCCTTCCCCACTCTGTCACATCTAATGCTTCTTCTTCATACCTGTAAGAAATGATTCTAGTTGACTTATTTAGTATGATTGTTAATGAATGATTGTAAGCGGTGCATGGAGAGCTATGCAGGAGACAAGACGAGGAAACATGAGAGTTATGGAAAATGATAAAGTGTGTAAAGCTGGGAAACAACAACAACAGAACGCAGTTGCAAAAGGAGAGGAAAAGTCATACTGTCTCTTCTTGCGGCTGCGGGGTTTCTGGCTCTCGGCAGGCTTGTTGAGACGAAAGCTGTCATAAGGGTAAGCTACAATTGCCTCTCCGCCCTGCAAGTTTGCGCCTAACACAAATGGATGGCTTTTCATCCAGGAGATTATGGCCTTAGTCTCCACAGCAATCTGGAACAAAAACAGGAAGAACGATGCAAGCACAGTATACCCTCATTTTAGTTTACTGACTAGACCACCTTTGTAAAAGTACAAAGGACTTTCAAATCCATTGTTAAGTAAAAAAAAAGCACTTGTATATGAGAAGAGGAGCTTTCAAGGGAACAGTTGCCTTACAACAACCCTTAACCGGAGGTCTTCTGTCCCCAGACTTTATGAATAGCTGGTCGTAAGACACAACAGTACCCTCCTCCTTACCGAGCTGTTGGTCTCCAAGTTCTCTGGTATGGGCATGTGATGATTTGGGGTGAGTTTGGGAACCATGCCCTTATCTTCAGCATCCCACAGGATACTATTCAGGTCGGGGAAGTTCTGGAAGATGTCAAAGCCGTCGTCAGTGAAGTGTCCAGTGGTCCATCCACTCAGCTCCGATCCCTGCGGGCGAGAAGTTTCACAAGCGAGACATGGAGCAGTCATCCCAGATCACTACCACAGCATAATTCACTGGAATTTCCTGTTTTTTTCTCTCTCGTTTGTTTGCCAGTTGAGTAGAAACATTTAATGATTTAATGATCATAATCACTGACCACTTCAAAAGCTTCCACATGTCCGTCAGGGTTGAGCGATGGCACCAGGTGGATGCGTATTCCCTCCACCAGTCGCATGGCTCTGGGGTTTCTGTCTTTGTACTCTTTGCACAGGTACTGCATGAGAAGCAGGATCATCTCCCGACCCTCGGCCTCATTTCCGTGGAGACCTGCCGTGAAGCGAAACTCTGGCTCCCCTGCAGAGACAAACAGACAAGACTGTAGCTGTTTGTCCACTAACTCTAATCTGCTGCCTTCCACCTGGTGTTTATATGGATTTACAGCAATCATCGTTGGTGCCATCGAGGAACTACAGTCCTCATGCGTTTTATTTAACTGTTAAAGAATATTTCGATCTGCCTGTTTCATGATTGTATGAACACATTCCCACCTATTTCGTGCTCTGTGGGGTTGCCAGAGATGACCATGGCCATGATATCCAGTCCCTTGGAGCTGCGGCCCAGGCTGTAGATGTTGGTGATGTTGGGACACTCCGCATTTACTGACTTCATGAACTGAACACATGAGATTATGAAAACGGTCAGTGTGCAAAAATATATCATTATAGCTAGACATTATTTATGTAACAGCTAATGGCTACTTTTAAACCATTAGCAGACCTTTTTCACAGATCTGTCACAGCAGCTACAAATCCCTGCAGCTTATTGAATTACCAAAAGGTCAATCTGATTTAACTGTGTGAGAAAGCACTAAAAATCATCAATAGTGCTCTTGAAAGTTTGTGATGAGCATTGCATCTGATGGCTGAAACAACACGTTTAGAAAGAATGAGCCCTCTGCAGGGTTTTAATATCAGTTTATATTAAAGTGGATACATGCAGACCTCCTTGTTGAATGTTTAATTGTGTCTGGGAAATTATTTCGTTTTCTTCTTTGGGAAAATAACGGAGGATTTCCTGTGGAATTTAATCAGCCGGCAGACATGCAGGAGACTTGTACAGTGTGTGAGGATACTCACTGAAACCATCTCTGAGTAGCTGTGATGTTTGAACTCCAAGTAATCCACTGGAGTGACTTCGTTTTGCCTGTACTGAACATCCGCTGGATCTGTGAAGCAAAAAAAGAAGAAAATGTGTTATTCCTTTCGTGGTTTTCAGTGTGTGTGTTTGTGCATCTATAAGCATGTTAATGTGTTTGAGGCTCACCGGGTAGGGGGCAGCCGAGGACCTCCAGCCTCATACACAGAGAGCTGTTCCAGCTCTGAGGGATGATCCGCATGTAACGGGCCGACACGGGCTCTGCCAGCTGGTTCATCACTGGAGTGTCCTTATCACTGTTTCCAAAGAACAACTAGGGGGGAGATACGTGGAAGGAAGATGAGTCAGGGAAACATTTTCCATGGTGCCTAATAAGTGAAGTAATTTTAGGTGAGCTCACCCAGTCAGTGTATCCATCATGGATGGTGGTCCATTCTCTGGTGTCATTGCTGAAGGCCAGGAAGTAGGACTTCACGAAGTCATTCCTGAAACAAGACAATATGTGGGCAACATGTTAGACTTAGAAAAGGAAAATACAGTGTACTCATCTGTGTGTTTGCGTCTTACTCGTTCAAAGAGTCCCGTCCTTGTGTTACGATTCCTGTGAACTCCGTCTCCCTGCGAGCATCAATCTCAAACCAGTGGTCTCTGTCCTCTGAGTTTGCACACCACGCTCCACCTCTCATGTTTTCTTCATCATCTGAGCCCTGGGAGCCACAGAGACCAGAACACATGCTGATGGGTCCTTTGACTCAGTTGCATTTTGAGCTCACACATATCCTTCAAATATGAGCTTATTATGCACTGACATGCAAGTCGTTGAGCTCATACATCACAGATGCCATGATAACTAAAAAAAATCAGCAGTGGTGAGCAGAAGCACTTGAAGATTCATTGGCTGATTTAACTAAGCTGCTAAAATGTATTCTTTGACTATAAAGATTGTGAATATAAACACCCAAAGCAGCTAATGGAAGCAACAGACTCAGCCATAACAGTATTTTCCTACATGTGGCTGGTAGCTGGTGTTTATTTCAAGGCCTGGCGGTATGTAAGTGATAGCTGTACTATATGTAAGCGTTCAGACCACGGCGGTCCTGCTCTGATTGTTGTGTACCTGCATGTTGAGGCGCGCCCTCTGAGGTGCAAAACTATACTGAGACATAGAGGAGGCTGAAAGCTGGTCTGGCTCGATCTTATGGGACTCCATCCCCAGGGGAGGACACTCTGCCAGAGAAAATCAAGTGAGATGTTAATTATCGCAAAAGCTTATGCGATGCTTTCCAGATCTGAACAGACGTTGACTTACTCTTTGGCTCTTTGAAAACACGTGGTCTCTTCCTGGCCCGCTCCTCTGCCTCCTTCAGCTTCTGTGCTCTCTCTGGCAGAAGTCAGAAAAACAGTCTTAATGCCAAATAAATTGATGAATATTTTCTCTCTCACATCGAAGAACTCATCGTTATTTTGTACATTTTGTTTTATGTCAAAATGTGTCCCCAGGGTTGGAGAAATCCCAGATGTTGTGATTTCCCTCCCAGTCCAAATGTGCTCGGATCAAACTCACATCCTCCTGACCCGCGGAGTTCAATACTGAAGAAGACTGCTGAATCACACACATCATTATCATTATTCATATTCTCACACACTGAACTCTGTGGCACATAATGTAATTTATTGTTGGTAGTATGGCTGCCAGAAGTCTTTCTGAGAGTGGGAATGTGAAACAGGTTGTAAGCTCATTGGCCAACCGTACACACATGTACAAGTGGACAAACACACGAACCCACTGACACACACTGATATGTTTAGGTGCAGATGCACATCTGCCTCTGTGCCTCTGTGTCACAGATGAGTGCTTCAAGCTGCAGACATTTTTTTACTTACATCAGCTAAGAATGCTTTTCAGCTTAAACCCAGATAGCAGTGAACCGTCCACACAGGAAGTTCCCTATTGACGCCAGTCCTGACGGTGTCGTATATCATCGTCTCCACTCTCCAGCCTTAACCACCAGCTAACCTCGCTTTAGAGCCCTGCATTGCAACATCCTCTGCCTGCTAATTCTCCCCTGTTGCCTCTTTCCTTTATTACTCGCACTAATCCACTACATGTGGATCATTCTCCGTTAGCTCACAAGAGCTTTCTGAACTTCTTTGGAACAATCTCCATTCAGTTGCAGAGGGATGAACTTCTGTCCCTTCGATGCAAGTTAAATCAACATCTTCTCTTATGACAGAAATGTGATCCAAAGGAGGGAACACCTTAGAGCTGTTATCTGTTAGTACTTTTGCCCTCGGGTCACAGTCTGTGTTCTTTGCTTTGGCAACTACATTATTGAGTGCATTCTGACATGCGTAGAGTGGTGTTGTGTAAGGATGAAAAAAAAAAGATTCACATCTGAGTTCTCTTACCTTTCGCTTCCCTTGCTCTTTCTTTTTCTGCTCTCGCTCTCTCCTTTTCCATCCATTTATCGTCATTCTCGTCTTCTTTCCTCCCTGTGGAAAATCAAGGATGGCTTTTATAGAAATACCTAAAAAAACAGTATTCCTGTTGCCAGCAGTGTACAAGTCACCAAGTTTTTGAAAGCCATTAGGAACCATAAACAGTAAAAAGTTCCCAAAGGATTTAAAAATCTGGAAAGTTATTGACCCGACTGCTGCTTATTCCTTTTCCTTGCTCTCTGTGTTGTTGGCAGGAAGTCTCACTGCAGCTTATTAACTATTGAATCTAATATAAAACATTCAGTATGGATATGTTTTAGGTGTGTGTGTGTGTGTGTGTGTGTGTGTGTGTGTGTGGACATACTCATTCCATATTCGTCGTAATCATCATACCACGTTCCCTCATGGGGAGGAGTGGCAGTGGGTTCCTCTGTGTAAAAAGAATAAAAATAAACATCAAGTCAGATAACTCGTTCAGTCAGTCAAAGGCACTGCTACATTACAAGTGACAATTTATAAGATGACATGATTTAATAAACTTTTACAGGTTAGTACAGCCCTGATTTATTTAACCACAACAACTGCTTTTTCTATTTGGATGCCACTGCGATGCCTACTGTGTAATTAAGTTGTTAAATCTTTAAATTTACATTTACAAGTATCATAACAGAGTTGTGAACTGATGACAGGGCTCTTTTTTAACTCCACATCAAAACGGAGGAAAGTTTTGTTGACTGTGGAACCGGGTAAACCCACCCACTCGTGTTTGAAAAGTAGGGCAGGTTAGCTCACAGACTCACTATTATGTTATTCCCATGTGTTGAATCGCTCATGATTTCTCATCTGCTTCCAGCCAAAAGGCACAGATGGAACAGACATTTCATCTGCGTCACAAGTCTACAGAGATTTCTTATTAGTTAACTGCCTAACTGAGAATTCTACATCTCAATTAATGGATGTTAATAGACTTGAAGTGACAGTTACCTGGTAGAGTTTCTACTTTGATTTCAGGGCTGACCTCTTCACCATCAGGGAATGGAAGATTCTCCGGCACCTCAACTGCAACATTGGAAAAAAATAAAACAAAATAAAAAACCATAAAAGGTCAAACAGAGAAATTATTTAAGTGTCAGAAGCAGACTGAGAGACATGAGAAAGTGACAGAAACGGGGGAGTGTGAATGAATCAGTGGAATTGTTGGGAGAGCAGAGGTACAGTGCAGTATGCTGGAAACACAGAGTAATGACAACATGTCAGTCCGGTCCAGATGAGTGTCACAGAGCCACACAACACACTGTTTCCTACATCTGAGCCTGTGGAAAAAACTAGTGCAGTCACTGAGGACTTCTGGTGGACAAAAGTCACGATAACTTCAAATCTTTAGCAGATTTATTTATTACCAACCGATCATTTATCAAATACATCAAATCAAGTTGTTTAGAAACATTGTGGGCTTACTGCTTACTACCCAGCATGCATTGTATTGAGTTAAAATTCCCCAGAAACCACCTTTTGTCAAACATGTGTAATATGTTTCTTCAAGTGTCTCAGATGAGTCACATGTGTCTTCTCTTTGATCTAAATTAAAACAGTATTATCCAAGATGGAGATCCTTTAAAACCTCTTCCTGCACTCTTTCTTTGAAACACATTTCAGACACAGATTTCAAACCACTGATCCCTGTTTGGCTGTTAGCGACACAGTAAAAGCAGCAGTGATGAGGCGGTGTGGTGCTAGAATCAAACCTGAAAACAGCTAGCGAAAAATAAAAGCACATAGAAATTGAATTAGACAACTCTCGGCAATATATGTAAATAGTTGTTAGCTCAATTTCATTTCTTCAATTTGTCTACTTTAAAACTTTTAAGTTATCTAAAAAGCAACAAATCTCAACAATCAATGCAACAATAACAGTCCTAAGGGATCATAATCGTCTCATCGCTCCTCTGATTCATGTGTAACAAACTGTCATCCCACAAACATCCTCAAAACAAAGCAGGAGGAAACAGAGAGTCAGACTTACATGTGGAGTCCCAGTAATCGGTGTCATCTGTCCCGGCCTTCCCATCAACCTCAGGGGCAGGGGGCGTCGGGTCCACCTCTTTCCAGTAGCTGTCATAGTTATCAGTCACGGGAGCCTCTGGTGTCCAGTAGTCCTCGTAGGCGTCAGGCGCCAGAGTGGATGGCCCTCTCTCCTCTGGTTTCCAGTAGTCCTCGTAGGCATCAGGCGCCAGAGTGGACGGCCCTCTCTCCTCTGGTTTCCAGTAGTCCTCGTAGGCATCAGGCGCCAGAGTGGACGGCCCTCTCTCCTCTGGTTTCCAGTAGTCCTCGTAGGCATCAGGCGCCAGAGTGGACGGCCCTCTCTCCTCTGGTTTCCAGTAGTCCTGGTAGGCGTCTGTCACTGGGGCAGCTGGGTCTTCCTCCTCCGGGTCCCAGTCGTCGTACGGAAGATCTGTGGTCGGAGTCTTGGGCTGAGGCCTGGGTGGTGTGGGCTCTGCATCCCAGTAGTCATCGTCTGGTTTCCAGTAATCATTGTCTGCCAGAGAAACAGATGGAAAGATGTCTAGACTGGAATATTTTGTATGGTTCTCAAGTTTTAATCTATTTTATTTTATTTTACACGGCTTTTGATTTTAAACCGGATGTTACTGAAATATGCAAAACTACAAACAAATGATAAGACTTTATCAGAAATATGATACAGCAACTGTTATTGGATGCAGACTGAAGCAAGCAGTAAAACAATTAGTTTTGTTTGTGCATCCTGGAACAAAATTGTTTTTTATGTAATTGTTATTTCAATAGAGGGAGGAGGGGAGGTCAGAAAAGGGGAAGGGTAGTGTTTTTTTAATTGTTGCTGAGGTAATGTGACTTATATGTTTTGGCTTTTTAACTCCACACAATATTTTTCCTTGTCAAAACATGACACCCATGATATCCACGGTGCTACGCTAGTGGTGGCTAATGTAGCGTCTATAGCCTTAAGCAGAGACGAGGAGTGGTCAACAGAGGTCTGGTAAACTCTCTTCTTTCCAACAACACATTCCCAGATTTTTTTTTCATTTCACTTGAGGCAATTTATCAGGCAACACACGGCTCCCTCTGGAGCCACAATAGACTTAAAGACCTGTAAACAGATTTATATGTTATAAATGGTTGGAGTTCCACTTTAAATTGTTAATGTTTTGCCTGATTAATGTTGGAATGAGTTGTACCAGCCCAGTACTTAGGAGGAGGGTGTTTCAGTTTCTTTTCTAAGTCACAGGTATAGGTCCAAATAAAGTGCTGTGGAGGGTGTGTGTTACTCACCACCGTCAGGATAGGCGTAGTCTGTGTATGGCTCAGGTTCAGTGGGTGGTTCAGTGGGTGGTTCAGTCGGGATCACTGGAGGCAGCAGACGGACACAAAGTCAACAACATCCATTCACGTCAAAGTCGTTCAAGTAGAAACTTGGGTCCCTGCTCTGTTCTGTCCTCACCTGTTGTGGTTGGTGGTAGAGTTGTGGTTGTCTTCTTGTCCTTCTTCTTTCCCTTCTTGGCAGTTTTAGGCTTTTTCGTGGCGTTGGGGTCCTTTGGCTCTTTCTTCTTCTTCTTGTCCTTCTTCTTCTTTTTGCCTTCATCTGGTGCTCTCCTCAACCTGCCTGGAAAACCTGGAAAAACAAAGAAGGAAGAGGTCTTTGAAAACTCACTTAATTGACTTTTGTTCAGAATCAAAATAAGCACACAACACTCATGATCTGAATAGATATTCATGCAAAATCATAGTCCTTTTCCCCCTAATATCCCCCTGAACTGATTTCAAAGTAAAACAGAAGTTAGATCACTTTAGCGTCTGCATTGTTACGTATTCCCCAGTGAAACTCAATATTTGACCAATAATAAGTGGACCAGCTGAGAAAGTAGCTCCCCACACACACCTCCTTTGTCGCCAAAATGTGCAGATTAATTGGCGGATGGATGTCAGGATGTTATTGGTTGAAATTGGGCGGTACTAGCTTACTTAAGCACACTTCATATTTTGTTTCACAGGAAGAAAAGATTATTCCATTTTGATGTAAAAATACAAATCTTTTTTCCTTAATCTTTTTTGCGTATATTGTTAAATAGGGGCATAGTATGACTGGGGATGTGATCTAAAAGGGTGAAGGAAGCTTTTTTCATTCATCTCGACTTTAAAATGATCCCTCTTCAGCTGTTACTAATATATTTCGTAACGGTTCGTAATCTGTAAATACCTATAAAATTCTAAATCAATAAAAGCACATTCATGTTGAGTACTGAAGTAAAAGCTTATATAACGCTTAGTATCATTTACGAGCAATGTGAGAATTGAATTATGCAACGATTTCTTTCCTGCAATATCAAAACACAATGCTACCAGCGAAAACCCAGACAAGATGCATTTCAGCCGTTGCTTCAGTTCCATCAGTATTTCCTTCTGAGGTTGTCTGAAGTCTTGAGGCATTTTCATGGAAAAAAACTTCTCTCTCTCTTTCCATTAGTCATGCTCCATTTACTAGACTTCATTTTTAATGACACAAATCTGTCCAGATACTCAATAAACATTTCACTATCACCTCAGCAACATCTTACCGATGTACCATAAACCCAGTGAGACTCATTGAAGTGTATTATATCTAAAGCTTCGGTAGAAAGCTCCAGAAAAGAGGTTTATTACAAATGTGCAACAGTCTTCCATGTCCATTCTCCCACCGTGAATGTGCACCAGAGTGCATTAATCATACAGGGTTATAGGCACTATGCAGAGGCAGTGGAAAATGGTCAGTGTCATAAAATCTGTCTGCAAGATGCTGACTGTGCGTCTTCCTCTCTTGTTTGGTGTGAGCCAAAAATAATCAGTCTATCCTTTTTATTCTCTGCTGTGGAGAAGTAGTGGTGGACAGGTGAGCACCTGGACTTTCTCACGCCTGTTGGAGCTGTCAGACACTGAATTGGTGTGTGTTTGTGTCTGTGTTTGCTCTCCCATGCCCTGCTGGAGCTCAGACCATACCTGAATGGCTTCGATGTTTCGTCTGTGTAACATATCTGTATTTTTGTGCGTGTTCAAATTAGAATTTTCTCCACTCACCAACCCGTGCAGCCTCCTCTGTGTCTCTCTTGTCCTTGTTGCTGCTTCCCAGTGAGTCCACTGTGAGTCCTTGCTCACTTTCTGGATCATCCAGGGACTCGTCTTGCAGCTGATCCTCTGCCTGCTTCTCCCCTTCAGTCTGCCGGAGAGAAATTATCCCCCCAGCGCTCTCCCCTCCTCTTGGGATCATTAGGCAGCACAGGGCCAGCAGAGCCGCAGACACAACCACGGTCTGGCTTTTCATACCTGCTGCTCTTCCAACTGCAGAACTTTTGGTTTGTAGTCTTTACTTTTCAATCGCAGCCGTCCAAATGCTCAATCCAACTTTGTCCACCAGAAGAATGAATTGTTTCACCCTTTCCTCCCCTGTGTCTTTGCAATGTGATCCACACTTTCACTCCAGCACGGAAATGTCTGCAGCTCCACACGTACTCACAGCCACACTGTCAACCAGGCACAGACTGGGCTAGACGGAGATGGAGTGGGAGGGCGGTAGGGATATGCAGGGAGGTGGGTTATAGAGGGAGACACAGAGGGATACAGAGCAAAGCAGCAATCCAGTCAAATGACTAGACTGGGTTCCTAATTGCCCCGCAGCTACGGTCAGCTGAAAAAACAGCACAAGGCCAGAGGATCCCCTTCACCTGGCTGACGAGTCAGAACAGGTGCAGGGCTCAGACAGGAGACGGGGGGGGGCTGAGGGAGGGCAGATGAGACCTCAGACTACAGGGCTTGCACCTCTTGAGTTTGTGAAAGAAGCCAGCTCCTTTTTTGTCCGCAACTCCCGTTGAATTCCTCGGCAGAAAGCCTTTGCTCTGCAGACTTACCACAGAGCAGAAAAACAGGAGAGAGGAGCGACTAGGACATCGAATTCCACAACAGGAGGTGGAGGAGGAGGAGGAGGAGGAGGAGGAAGGGGCAAAAGGGGGAGGACAGGGATTTTGTGTGTTAACAAAACCAAACGCCACTAATCATCAGAGGGAGGAATTCAAAGAAAATATAAACAGGCAGGAGTAGACCATAAACTATTGTCATGGTGTTGCGTAGCTCGCTTTCTCTATTCGGAAGAAAAAGTAGTGATCGGTAAGGGGGCCATGGAGGAGCACACACACAGGACGCGAGAATTGTTTGAGCACATGATGGAATAACAACCTAAAGATTTGGCGCTTACACCCCCCCCCCCCCCCCCATCCTCCTCTCTCCACTGTTTTGGAGAGAATGTCAGAGAGAATCAACACACTACACGGCCCACTGAAGTCCTTTTAATTCTAGTAAAGTGGTGAGGTTTCACAATGAGCACATTTACAGGCAAGACAAACACCCAAGCATGCAAACATTAAGCTGTGCAGAATTTGATTTGAAGAAAAACACATCTATGGAGGATATGACTGAGGCGGCGAAAAATGCAGCAGATAATTCTGACTACAGTAAGGTCAAGCAGAGGCCTTTTCAACTGGCAAGGATACAGACACATACTGGGCAGTGGGGGAGAGGCTTTCTCTTTTTTTCACCTAAGCTATTTCACAATACAGATGCCTTCAGTAATAAAAACCAAATGAAAGCATGGAAAAAAAACATGTGAATCGCTTCAATTATTTACTAATAAAACATGGATTAGAAGAAAGCCACAGCTGCTACTTCCTGTTAAGAGATCACTGATGTCTTATCTAGTGATCGAGGGAAGATTGTAACATTTTGAGGAGCTTACTTTGCTTAATTATGATAATTCTGCTTCACAATTAATAGGCAAATATTATACTAATTTGCTGTTTACTTGACATCTAAAGTAGAGATTGTTAAAAAAATACTAGCTAGCAAATATTAGCTCCAAATATTAGCGGAACTATGTAACTTTTCAAATAATCGACAACACATTTGTCTTTTTACAAATTAAATTTTGAAGTAATTATAAATAAAAACATTTATTGTTGTAGTTGGTCGAGATCAAACACATTGTATATACTGGCAGGTAGTTTAACTGTAACAATGCATAGTTTATAACTTGATGTATTTTATGTATGTTAAATCTGAATTTGCTAAGTATTTCTTATATACAGCCTATGAAAGTAACTGATAACTATAGATACATATATAGTGGAGTCAAAAGAATCAGAATCAGAAATCAAAAGTATTTCCCTCTGATTTATACTGAAGTACAAAGTGTAAAAAATGTGTAATTGAGTACAGTACTTGAGAAAATGTACTTACTGACTTTCCACCACTGACATAAAACGACCAGGAGCCTTTCTGCTTGCATTGTTCACATGTAATGTTGTGTTTTTACAGCTCATACTTAAAGGATATGAATACCTTCCCACCGTTGTACACAAGAATAGTATAGTGTTGGCTACACTGAAACACAAAAAATACTAATCCAGGACTTGAAGACAAGAACTCCTGAGCTTTCATGTCACTCACATGGTGATTACTCTTAAGGCAGTAGTCAGAGTGACTTTTTTAAAAAGAGGCTCGAGTGCATTGTGTCAGAAAAGACAGCATGCATGATCACAAAGAGCAGATGAGCATTGGAGGCCTTAAATTACCTTAGATAGGACAACTGTTTACACTTAGCACTTACACATAATTGCAATGCAGACAACAGAAACCAGCACACTTTGCTTTTAATGGATATTACATCACTTTTATTTGCGTCTATAAATCCCTATTAGGCAACCTATGCAGAGCATAAGTTTAGGGTCTGTGCACACAGCCTGGAGCTGAGCGTCAGCATCTACTGGGCAGGAAACAATGACATCAGAGAGGGAGAGAAAGGGAGGAAGAGAGTTGGGGGAGGGAAGACGAGAGAGAGAGAGAGAGAGAGTAAGAAATGCTCCAGCAGGCTCACTAGGTACGAATGGAAACACATAAAAAACTCCATCCTGCTCTTTTCCTTTCACGCTCACTGAGCACGTGGACGCCTAAACCCTCCCTCAGGATATCTGACACATAACTGATGTCTGTGTATTAGATTATTTACCCTTTAATGGGCTCCTGAGTGATACAATTCCAGTTGTCTTGCATTTGCCCTTTGCTCTCCACTGAAACCACGTGCAAAGAATGCCAATACAAGTGCAGACAGCACAGAAAAGTATTAGCAGATATGAAAAACAGCTTATGGAACTGAGATTTCGACAGATTAGTGATAAAAAAAGGTTGGCAGAAATATTTTTTCCACCCTGTGTGTGCTGTGATTCAGCAGGTCCACCACAGCCCAGTCATCTAGCAGCGTGGGACTGGAGCCACAAGTCTGATTAAGCGCAGATGTAGAGAAGTGCGCAGCACCAATTCCTTTGGAGGCATCCCAAATGTTTTGACCCGGGACCAAAATCCCCTTTTTCTCAGATCATTGCAAATATTTCAACATTGTAGTGGCCTTGTTATGGCACAAGGGAGGCACATTTACTAGAATTTCTTTTTAATAGTGCTTCAATGATTTGTTATTCACAATTTGTTTCCGTGATGAAAGGAGAAGTGCAGACGCAAGAGCCTTGAACTGTGAGACTTTCAAGATTGTCTACACAGTCTTGCCAATATTGGTCCTCCGCCCTAAAGATGAAGCACCGGAGGTTCACTTGAAACTAAACAACCAAAGGGGAAATAAACAAGGATTAGGTTTACATTTCACAAGAGTTAGCTGATTCCGCTTTGAAAGATAAAGCACTGACAAATGGAGGTTGTGATGTGTAAATCACACTTAAGCGTCTGCCATTTGTGTACATGAGGGTATTTTGTGGTACTACAATACATAAAACACTGTGAATAATGTAGCACCTGTAGCCTGTAAGATGTTCTCTTATAGCTTCAGTCCTTTTAGTTGCAGATCTATTGAAGTGTGCACTCTAGTGGCGGAATTACAGAAAAGATATAGATGCAAACCATATTGTCTCAATTCAAAACTACATCATAATTATACAAAATGTTTGACTATTCAAAAAAATGTCAGTGTGTAAAATAAAATCTTGATTTTAGAGTGTGCTTTTTTTTTCTCAAATAAAAGCTGCTCACTGCTGGAAAACAAAGTTAGAGTTGAAACAGAAGTTGATTAATCGAAAGAAAATCAATCTGCAACAACTTTGTTTAACAATAAATCATATTTGTTTAATCTGGCCCGAAATGGAAATATTTGCCGGTTTCAGCTTTGCCAACGTGAAGATTTGCTGCCGTTTTGTTTCTCTCACAGACAAATACAGCGTGGAGTTGGAAGCCGGCAGTAAAAGTATTAGAAGGCCACAAAGGGCTCAATGATTCCACAGAGAAAACACATTCGTTTTTAAACAGCATTTATTTAGCTTTCTCCATACAATACATTTAATGTACAACAGCACATACTGTATTCTGAAATAACTCTCAGTATAAAATAGGGCTTCTACAATCAAGGTACAGTCATAAAATGCTCTGAGGGACATGACGACGACGACGGCAACAGGAAAACACCTTCATATAAAGCGCAGGATATTGAGAGAAGTGATTGTACTTGAAGCAGAACTTCACACCACACCTCTCAGAGCATCCGACATCCTGCAAGAACCCGTTTTTTTTTTTTTTCTTTTCTTCTTCTCTTGGTTCTGGTGTCACAACTGAAGAGATTCCAAACGATGATCAACGCATAAGAATATGATCTATTACAACTGCTGAAAATATGACTTTTGGTAATATGAGAGGATAAATTAAGTCTAGTTTGGATACTGAATATATACCAACTTCAAAGCATACGACGTATTATGACCGCTTATCAAGTCTATATCTTCACAATCATATACTGAACTGTTTGTTTGTGACTGTAGCTGTAAAGACCGGATTGTTTCTGAGTGTTTCCCGGACATCAAACACTTAAAACACAGCAAAAGTATACTGTACCACCACTGAAGCCACAAGAGAACCAGCTTATTTCAAACATGGTAAACATCAGCCAATTAAAGATCGTCTTAAAAAGGATTTCATCATCTGCAGATGTGTGTGGGCCTATATAGTCTATAAATGTGTCTTTAAATAGAATACACATAACATTGACCAGCTTTTGTGTTAGTTTGCTATCACGTAGTACTTCAGGTGTTGAATACACATTATACAACATGTCCAATTGGTATGAGAGAAGGCCTAGGTACAAGGAAACGAAAAGAGAGAGTCTGACTGATATCAGGAGAGAGAAAGGAGAGATTTGTCTCAAGTCTTGAGGTAAGCAATGTGTTTCAGTATAATGCCCTACAGACAATCATACAGTTACAATCATTAATTCTCTATATACAAACTTCCTGATTTACATACACTGTACTGCTCCTCAGTTTAAAATTGAATAAAACTAAATGCGAGATCATGTCCATGGTGCAATTTTTCTTAGAGGGAGGAGGGGAGTCGGACTTCACGAAGCCTGTTTCATGAGGTGGGCGATGATGAACATTATGGCTATTGAAGATGGCCTGTTTCCTCTTGCATACGTCACACATACTATCAAATATCTACAACAGTGCAAATTGTCCTGTTCGATCAAAACACTCGCAAACAAGTGGCTAAACTACATCAGCTCATTTTTGAAGTTATATGGTTGAGGATCGAGATGACAAAGTACAACTATCCGAGTAGATGTTGACATGGAAAATGTACATGCGTGTGTATTTTTTATGTATGTATATATATATATATATATATCCATTAGGCCTGCATGTTTTAGGGGGTCACATCAACTCTTGTTTACTGTGTTACATGAATGGAGGAAGTCTACTGTGGCACGGTGGATCAAATGAAAGAAGAAAAGGAGAGAAAGGAAAGGAAAGAAGGATAAACCAGCGCTCTACCCCACATGGCTCCACTGGATGTAGGCACCGCTTTAACTGTTACCTTCTTAGAAGACAAGGTTGAGCTCAATAACGTGTCAAGCCTATCCCACATCTCTCCAACACATACGCTGCGCCAAACTAAATGCGTGTCTACCGAAGGAGGCTTAATGCAAATACTAAATAAATGTGCTATAGTAGTAACAGTTTGCGCACCAATTGACACTACGGACTGTAACTGAGACATGACATCGACAAGCTTTACGAAGAGGAGGAGGCTATAAGATGCTACAGTACTAGTGCTACCTGAACATGCTACAGATTGAGACTACGACGATGGGAGACGGTTTCACATTAGCACAAAGCAGGAACCAGCTTTGCTGAGGAGCTCTATCCATCCCAGGCCACCGAGCCGCTGACTGCAGCTTGTGTCCAGAACCAATATTTGTTTTTGTTTTTTAAAACCAAAGAATGTGTTCTTTGTTTGGGATAAATCTTGTCCTCACGAATGTTATGTACCATTTTTAAAATGACAAAAGTACCGTCTTTGCAGCTTGATGGATCAAGTAAAGCTGGCTTATTGTGTGCAGATGAAAGCACCCCATCTGTAGTCAGTTCCTGTCAAACAACACACACACACACACACACACACACACACACACACACACACACACACTCGCTTGCACAAGCGCACAAACCCTGAAGTTAGGAACGATTTCTATCGTCACACAGCACTATCGTTTTGATTATCATTGAGTGAGAGCTGGGATTGCATACTGTACTATACATCTCCTAGGAGAGGCACCCTTCATCAATATCAGCTCATTCATTTCATTTCATTTCACACACACACACACACACGAGCCTACACGCACACACTGGAATACATTTTCAACTGGTCAAATAAAATTACAATCACATGCTTTATAACGGAATGTAGAGAAAGCTCATACCAGACCTTCCACTGTAGCCGGCACCAAGCCGAGCACACGGACTCTGTTATGAAACGTCTTCTTGGCTTTAACCGCGAGAAGTTAAGAACCGAGAGGATGTTCTTACATCCTGGTGGAGTTTAAGAGAGTTAAAAACCCTTCTCGCGGTCACTCAGCCATCAGTTTAATAACAACGTTCTGAACTGCCTTCATGACAACTGTGAAGTTATGACAGCTGTCCCTTCAGAAAGGTCTACAATAGTCATCTTTTTTTTAGTTATTTAAAATATATTCCCCCCATTAGTGGGAGCTCTGGACTAAGTCTATCAGACCCACGTGCAACAGCGACAACTGGCTATGCCTCCACACATCTGGACCTCTTTCACATGACCAACATTTCATTCGCGCTCCAATAGAGAATGCAAAAGTCATCACACCTTCAAAGCAAGCTGCATTCAAAGTCTACAGTGTGAGATATTTGAGAACCGCATCTACTGGCAATGTCGTCTCCCTGCTCAAAGAATTCGGTAACCTCCCTGGGTTTCCCCATCTGCCGCTCTCCACTCGCGCCGACAGAAGACTTGCTTCTTGTTTGCTCCGTAGAAGGGCTTGAAAGTGGTTCAGTTCTCTCTTATCGCCATAAAGTTAACAGAGCGTTTAACAATATGCATTATGAGCCGTTAGGCTGCTCGTGTGATGGAGCTGTAATGTTGGAGCGAGAGGGGACGTCACGCTCCCCCACTCTGCCGTGTTAACAGACCCTGATTGAGAGATCCTCGGGACATACGTTTCTGCGTTTTGGACTTCTAGGAAGGTAGAGTTTAACCGAGAATTTGGCAGCTATCTAATTTGGCTACTAAATCCACATAAAAGTGCAACAATCACTTTGTGTTTCTGACCTGCATCAGCTCTTTATATTTGACTGTTCTGTGTTCTGTTTACAAAAATAAATTAAACATTAAAACAAAATCAAACCGAAATCTGAAAGACCCCCCCCCCCCAAGCTTTATCTGATCAAAGTGCAGCACCCCAGCGTCAATGGAAGGAGTGGAAGTGTTTGAATAGGTTCAGATAGCAGGTCCTAGATCAGTGACTGGTGGCATTTTAGCTCTCTGAGAGTAAGCCACTCACACATACCGTGATAGATGTACTCACAAACAGGATTGCTCTCTCTCTCTTTCTCTCTCTCTCACACACACACACACACACTCTCACTCACACACACAGAGTCTAGCTTAGATGAGTCTGGCCTCTCCCTCCATGTCTGGCGGAAGTTCACACACTCCTGTGAAGTGCATCTCCTTTCCCTTGCTTCCTTGTCCCGTCCCGGCTCTGGCCCCCAGGCTGGGAGAGGGCTGTTGGGCCTGAGGGTCTGGCGACGTCCCACGGGGGATTCCACCTGCCCGCCTCTCTTTCAGGAAGACCTCTAGTCGGCGCAGCATCTGCTTGGGGTTCTTTTTGGCAAACAACTCCACCTCTGAAGGGTTAGGAAAACACAGAAACTGTGTGACAATCTGTGCCTCTGCAGTCGGATTTTGAGTTCACTGCAGAGACACGCGACTCGTGTTTTAAAGGACGAGTTCGACATTTTTGAGTATACATGAGAAGATTGATACCACTCACATAACTTTCAGTCTGATTAAATGTGGTTGTTTGGTGAAAAGAGGACGTAAAAATCAGGGCAAAAACATGTAGTTAAAAGAACACTAGGACTTTTCCATTTCACTCATTCTTCTTATTTGTCAAAACAATGCGACTAGAGGTTCAGGTGTGTTATGCTAGTTGTGTCTTATGTAGTCTCGATCTGACTCCAATACGTGCGACACTTTCACCGGAATAAAATGCATCTGCAACAGAACGACAGATCTTCTCATTACAAGTGAACAGAGATCCTTTACAAAGTGCCTAGAAACCATACTCCACCCTCTTTACCTTTTAGTACAAAGCCAGAGTCAACGATGGTCTTCTGTTGGGTCTTCCACAGTTGGTACAGGTGCAGATACGTGGCGACGTAGAACTCATTCAGCACACCAACCACTTGCTGGCGACGATTGCACTCCCTGGCGTGACCGAAGACAAAAGTTGGTGAAGACGTGCGGTGTGACAAATAGGCAGCGAGCCACAGACATACTCGAGAGGATGCAGTAAAAACAAAGAAACTGAGGATCAGTGACCTACTTGGACATGGCTTCCTCTCTGAGTACTTGCAGAGCGATGCGGGTCATGTTGATTGACATCACACTGAATGGAAAGTTCTAAACCAGAGAAAAGACACAAGGAAACGTCGGTCCACACGTAGTACTGATAGAGGCTACAGGAGCAATGCCTGAAACCAGCTCGCTCTGTAGCTGACTTCATTGATCCCTGAGGGGGAATTCTCTTTTTCGCTGTAGTTCCCTTTGCAGGCAGGACAAAGGGTCAGGGTCAGCTACAAAAGTAGCACGCCTGGAGTGGGAGGTGTTTCAGTGTCTCCGAGGGATTAGTGAAATCTGATTCCAGAATAAAACACACGCATGCACGCACACATTAGCCGACTCTGCTGCCATGGGCAATTGAATTGCGAGCCGGTTGCGCCTCGGTGATACCTGCGTCGGGTGTTGTGATAACTTGTAGATGTCTCGAGCCAACGGGAGAGTCTCTGGGTCCATCACAAAGTACAGCGTATGCATCAGTCCTAGGAAACCAGTGCCACGTAGGTCGGTGGCTGGGTCTGTACCTGCAGCACAGAAAACAAAACACATTGAGTCATGATGTTTCCTTGTTATAAATACCGTCAATTATTTGGGATATATAACCCTCTTTTCTAAAATAAAACTTATCGCATCACACAGAGGCTTCAGAACTATCTTTCAGCTAATGACATATATTTAGAGAAGCATTTCATACTGAACCACCATGTGTTGCATTGACCGTTCCTAATGAACCGTAACATTCTTTAACAATTACATTGTGAAATTAAAGAGCAGTTCACTAGCAAGATTATTTTAATGTGAACATCCACAGACTTGGACCGCTGTATCCACAGCGAAGGAGCGGACCGAGTACGTCTCTCACCCTGAAAACCGATGTTTTCCCAGTGCGCCCCGAAGCGAGGACAGTCCAGCCTGCTGCCAATCAGCCTCTTGTAAATGGTCTGGAGGACACGCATGTGGACCGCTTGGCTGTTGTCCACATGGCCTATAAAAAAACACACAAAAATATGCAGGAGTGAGAATCAGTGGTTTATTGGACACACTCGTAACTTTGACACATGGCGGGGATGTTTACACAAACAAGCCCAGAAAACACACACACACACACACTCACACTGTGCGATGGCAAAGACCAAATCCCTCTCCTCCAGGAGTTCCCTGTGCAGCCGCGGAGGTCCGAAGAGGAAATGTGTGATCGCTGCCAGACCTGTCCTGCGTACGGTTGGCTGGATGTTCTTCTACAGATGAGAGTTAGAGCAGAAATACAATACCGCTTTAACACTATAGTTAGCACTATCAGTACAATTCTTAAAGTAATCCACTTGATACTTACAGTTTGTAAATATTTGCATCATAATAAAAGCTAGACAAGAGAATTGCAATTTCATTTTACTAAAATAATTATAGTTTTGGCTCAACGTATGCATGTCACTGTTTTACCCACACACTGTAAATTCTTTATTTCCCTTACTGACAAGTGACGCATGTGAGACAGGTCAAAATGACGTTTCTAATTTGCTGTTGCTTTAAGAAGCTTTAAGAAGCTTTAAGAAACTGGTTCCCTTTCCATCCCTGGGAATCTTTTACTGTGATATCAAACTCAAAGTCTGCAAATAGCAAAACAATGTGGTGGAAATATACATTTTGTTGAATTTAGCCTTTATTTGTTCAAACAAAGTGCTACTTCTGCTATTATTTGAGAGCTTTATTGAAATATCAGCTTCTATATTTGAGGGCAAGTAGTGTTCCTTACCATCAAGTCCCCGAGGTCTGTGGTCTGGAAGTACTGCAGCGCTTCATTGAAGGAGATGAGCGGAGTTGGGTTTGAGTCCTCAGTGATAGCTGGAGGATATCACATATAACGTTAATCTTTTGGAACGGCAACATAAAGACAAAATAAAATGAAATTCAACAAAGCAGTCACAGTATCTTAACGCAAACAGGTGATACAGTAAGATGTATCTGACCTGGTTGGACGTTCTCCAGAGCCTCCCACTCTTCTCTGGCCTTTTCCAACTCCACATTTTCCTCTGCAGAGATAATAAAAAAATAAAATAATAAAAAAAAAAAAGATAAGACGTCAAACTAAAACACCCGACTGTGTCGCGCACACTCTCACACACCAGGAGCACAGATAGGTGATGAGTATCTTCTCAGCCAATGGTGCGATGGCCGACACCCATCCAATTCATTCTCAGTCATAAATCCTTCCTCTCCAACAGACCTGCATCACTCAGAGTGTGCCACTGAGACCCCGTGCTTCCTCCAAGCAGGCAACCTGCACTCCTGAGGGAGGCTTTACCTGCAGCAGCAGCTGCCTGGTATCTAGGATACACCGTCTCACATTCCGGTGGGAAGAGGATGCGAGACAAAGGGGAGGTTGTGTGACAGTACGTGTGCATTACCTGCAGGTTTAGGCTGGTCCTCTCCGGCTGCCAGGGTCTGCAGGAGACCGTTCTGCTTCAGTGCTGAAATCTGCACAATTACCAAATAATGGATTACCTTACATTGAAGGAGGCACATGCTGGTTGCAGTGCGATGCGGAGAATGAAATGTAATTACCGGCAGGGATCTGAGTGATGCATTGCCGTTGGTGTGGTCTTTGACACTGTGACTAATTATCAGTCCGTTCATGACCTGTGAAGACAAAAGTTTGAATTGTCAGTTAATGAATAAAAGACTTGCAAAGAAAAACAAATTGCGATGAATCAACGGAAATATATTTTTACTCACAGGCTTATGGTTGGAGTGTCCATTGGTGATATCCTCTAATGGTTTACATTCACGGGACAAACCATTCAGGCCCTAACAGGAGGCCAGCAACACAGAGCAGATGCTTCAGACATGTATACAATGTACAAGTAGCACAGCTTTCACTGCTTTAAAGACAAGCAATTCATTATCATGGCACGATTCTTTATTCTCACTTTTTTTTTTGTAGCTCTGACGTCCCTGTAATCTATGTTTAGTGAAAAACATTGAGTACAACAAGCCAAATTAAATCTCAGAGCTATCTCAGAAGTTGAACACTTGGAAACACCTCACTTATTCGGTCTTATTCGGATGCGTCTTGTGTTGGTAGATCCGGTAGTTTGAGGGTACACTTCCTTTGAGGAAAAGTGTCCCTGGCCTGTTACGTTGCAACCAGCCAGGCAGGGGACATACTTATCCGACTGTTTACAAAAAAAGCAGTACACGAGGATAGAGACCAGGGAGCAATAAGTAATGTTACGGCTAGAAAACCAAGCTGGGGATAAGGGGAATGCCCTGTCTGCAAGCCAGACCACAGATTACACCTAAAGCAGAGGGACAACTTTCAACCGTAGGCCTTCATTTACACTGCTTAAACAAATGAGCTCTTAATTGTTTATTAAACAGTGTGGTACAGGAGAGGAACATGTATCCCTGAGGGTGACTAAATCAATATGGCTACAATGGTACGACAGCACCTTCTTCCATTCTGTCGACCAACACAGCAGGTGTTGCTTTATGTTTTAATGGTGTTAAGTTGCTGTAAACAAAAACACTGGAATGACATTAAACGGTTACAAATGTTGAGACCAAAAGGTGAAATAATATTACCTCAGTGTGGGATGCGACATCAATGTCTTCTTCCATTGCATATGAGTTATACATGTTGGCTGGCGAGCGTGTTCCTGATCCTGGCCTCTAAAGGCTTCTGTGGTCATGGACTGAGATGGGCTGAGGAGCTGATGCAAGGACCACCATGGTTTCTGTAGTGCACATTAGTAGTGCCTGCAAATATCTATGCTTTTCTCCTCATGTACAGAGAGAACTCAAATGTCCACAGTCACAAGTATGATTTACCAAAGCTATCGCTTGCAGAAGAAATCCATACTGTGCACATCATATTGTTCTCCTTTTCTGCGTTACAGCGATGATTGTGTGGTTGATATGGCAGCTGGGTTTTATTAGCTACTATAAAGTCCAACCTTGAGTGTGTACACGGACAGGAATGCGCAGGTATCGGTCTGCAAGAGCTGACACGAGGAAATGGCTATCCATCAATGTACAGCATTCCTGGAAACCTGCCTCCTTCCTCTTCTCTGCAGATGTGTTTGGCCAGTGGGTCCACTGCTCAGCCCCATCAGACGTGCACAGACGCTGGATAATGACATTGCTTTTCCGGGCTGGGCTCTCCCTGTCCGAGACACTTCATTTCTTTGGCACTCAAGACAAATCCAGTACGCACCGAGAGGTTACGAGCACAGTTGCAGTTTAATTCACTTTGAAACAGAGCTGTGTTGTGTCTTCAGCCTCACATGAAACAGCCGCACACGTCCAAAGTAGGAAGTGAAGGTGTCCAGGGAGGTGTGGGTCCTGGATAGGGTTCTGGTATGGTCAGAGTCCTGAGGAGGGGCGGTCATATGTACAGAATATCTGGAAAACTAGAACAAAGAGAACCATTGAAATACACAAACATTTGCAATACTTAAATACAAATGTGAGGTGGTTGTACTTCACTTCACATTTATTTTACAGCTATACAAGGTATTTTACAAATTGAGATTTTACATATACAACATATAAAGAGCTCATGTACTTTTAAAAATAGGACGAACAAAAAATGCTAATTGCACATAAATCATAATTAAATAACACATATGACTCAGAGGGGTAGCAATTCTCTGCATTGAGCACTTTTATTTTTCATACTTTGTATATTTCACTCGAGTGTCATTTTTAATGCATGGCTTTTACTTGTAATGGAGTATCTTTACAGAATGGCATTACTATTTATAAAAGTAATCTGAATACTTCCTCTAAATCACAGAAAGATATAACGTTATGTAAAAACTAAGGTGTCAAAATAAATCACTGCAGATTTAAATGCACTGTGTCATGGTTAAAAAAATCAATAAATAAATAAAAAAATCACAAAAATCACAAAAATGTCTCGAGTCCATCTTTGTGAGATGACAGTTTGCTCTGACAGCTAACGGTACAGTAGCAAGCTAGCAATATTATCTGTAGCAACCTTAAAGCTAGCAATATGTCAGCTAGCAACCCGCAGGCATACAGACGCAGCTACAGCTTCTCCTCAAACCGACAATGCGCTACTTACTTGCACAGGTTGCATGCAAAGCCAGCCAGAAATTGCCGCAAACAGCTTAACAGTTTGTGTCATGAATATGAAGTGCAATGAAGCGGTCGAGACCTAATAGCTATCACAAGAAAAAGCCAGCTGTCAGGCTAACTAACGGGCTAGCTGTAGCTCTAGTGAACTGTAACGGGGATGGACTCTGTGCACAAATCCGACAGCACCGAACGGATTAACCTGCTTTTGTTTCAAAGGTATATTTTAAAAAGCGCTACAAAACATTGCGTGCTGTGAGCTGTCCGACTATATTATGCGATATGAAGCATTTCAAAAGTACCTCAGTTTCTGACTGTTTCTCCCTCCAATCTCAGCTTCCCTTCCCCCGTCCAGTGGCCACGGTAATTTCAAGTGCATCCTGGGAATTGTGGTTCCTGTCGGACTGTAGCTTCATTACGTCATTGCGCCCTCTCTCTCTCTCTCTCTCTCTCTCTCTCTCTCTCTCTCGCTCACCGATATGATGGGCTCAGAGACCTCCTTTTCTATCTATACCTCCCTTCAGCACAGATACTGTTCTTTGCTTAAAAATGAAGAGTTTCATTTTTTTTCTCTTAACTGAAATAAGTATGTTAATATTTAAAGGCCTATAAAACAAAGATTTAAGCTGATGTTTGGGGTTGTTTTTCAGTCAACGACACATAGATGAGAACTGGATGAAACAATAAGTAGATTTCATGAGGGCTGTCCTCAGTAACAGGGATTCAATATGACTGATATAGAGCTTGTTTTGTATTCCTGTGCACTTATTACACTGCACTGGATAATTTCCCCTCCCCTTTCCCAGAATTTCTCTGCTACTCGCGTTACACAAATAATAGAACAAGATCTCCAAGTGGCAACAACTCTGCTCACATCTGCTAATGTTAAATTGTTTAAGGATTTCAAACAGATGTCAATTATTACCCTCTGGGACATTCTTCCTAGGAAAATATTTTTGTTTTGCATTGCGCAAGGCAGCCCTTGGAACTATGCTGCTGAAGTTTGTTTTATTTAGAGGAAGGAAGGATCAACCGAAATGTGCATTTGTCGAGGGGCTAAATTCTCAAAATGATTATGAAATGTACTAACACAGCTCACCCTCTATTTCACCTCAGAAGCTTCCTCCAGGCTTCAGTCTAGTCTGGCCTTAGTATGTCATAGTTGAATAATTGTGCAGTAGTGATGGTGAATATCTTGCAGCCAACTTAATCATGTGAGACAGAAAGTGAGACCTCTACTCTTAAACTTAATCCTGGCCCCTGTAGTCTGCACTACATCCCAAGAAAGTGAGTTGTTGTATCTTGGATCAACACACAAAATAGGAAAAAATGTTACACAACTGGTAAAAATGGAGGACAGATTTCCTGTTTGGGATGAAATTCGCCGTTACTCAATCTTGTGGAATGTGCTGCTGGCTCACGCTGAACTGCACGCTGCTGGGCTCCTCACACATCCGAATGGCCAAACACCTGCTCATTCTGGCAGACTGTCAGTCTGAGAACCCATCAAGGAACAGGGAAACATTTTTTAATGAACTACGTTTCTCATGGCTTAAAAAGGAGTCTTTAAATCCATCCATCTCCTCCCTGTCAACATTGAATGATTGTGCAATTGCGGTGTAAATTCCAAGATGAGTTCTTGGCTTTCAGTTTTTTTGTTTTTCTTCTTATGGTAGTAGAACCTCTGTATTCAAAGTCTGTGTGACCAGGTATATGTGTGGACTATATGTTTGTATTCTTAAGCACGACCATTGAAATGTTTTATGAGCTTTTATTCAGGAAAGGGCAGAGTAATCATTCTCCAAATTGCTTTTACAACAGCATAATAAAAGCATAAAAACATAAATACCAATGACTTTGCAATCGTTTATTCACTTGGCAGTCATTGTAATGTAATGCATCTGCGCAGCATCAATAAATAAAACACTGAAATAAAAGTGCAGTTTCACAGCAAGGGGGAGCAACAATAACTGGTGTGTTATCAGAAGGAAACAATGTGCAGTTTGGTACGCGTTTTACCGCTCACACTGACTCAATGTGTCTGCTAAGGCAGAGCGGAGGGATATGAAGGAATGTATCAGAAATCAATATCTCATGACAGATTTTCTATGAAGAGGGGAAAGAAAAACACACATTTGCCAATTGAAACCATCTGTATTCAGATTTTTCTAAGATCTCAGACAAGCATCATCTTCATCTGATCTCCTACTCTGGATTTTCGTATTGTTTCAGCAGTTATAAGCTGACGTTTGATTTTTTGAATGAGCACAGTTTGCTCCTCTGCCACTGTCAAGCGCACTGTGCCAAAGCTCAAGTCAGCAGGCATGAGCCATCTCCATAGAAACATTATTGGCCATCCTTTGCCGGAGGTGGTTGGCAAAGTCCACCTGAGTCTGAGAGAGCACTTTGTTTATGATCGTCTTTGGGATCCAGCCCTGCAGACGACAAAGAGAAAGACAATGTTAGATTGTATAACATGATGATTAGACACTTTACACAGTTTTACTTTTAGTTCTTGAATACATTCCAATACAGATCAGTGTGGTTACTGTGGGAAATAAAAGTCACGTACCTTTAGATCTATGCTTAGTAACCAGGTGAACTTGGTCTTATTTGGGTCTTCGGCACATGGCTTCATGACTATACAGGTAGGGCCATTCTCCGCCCTGAAAAAGGAAAAGATCAATGTACAACATCAGTTTAAACTGCATGAGATATTCTCATCCATCCACTGCACATAAAATAGTCTATTTACTCCTAAGATAAATGCTTGCACGTATCACAACAAGTAAATGATTTCCCCCTCAGGTGAGAGCTCACCTCACCACACCCCTCTGCTCAGGCATTTTCGTGTGCTGAGTTGACATTCCTGCCAGGAAGCAGGTGGAGCCGCGGCGCTTGGCACAGCGGACGCTGACAAAGTCCCTCGGTCCCACCACATTGCCGGGTGTCCCTGCAGAAACCTCATGGGTAACCATTGTGTCCTGGCCGATCTTTTGAAGGATCTGTGGGATGCCATTGTGAAAATCTATCAGTGTTCTTGGATTGATATATGCAGTATGTCTCGTTGTGAATTGTGAAACTTCATTTTAGGTAGCAGAATCTAAAGGGGATCCCTGTTCATATTCCAACCCCTAGGGCAGCCTCTCTCTTACCTTAACCTGTTTGACGTTAGGGTTCCAGTCCCCCATTTGCTCCATGTTTCCCACCAGCTCCTCGTAAAGATTGTCAGAGTGTTGCTCCAACATCACCTCCAGCTTGAACACCTTCCCAATGTCAGGCAACACCTTACTCAAGACTTTGTCTCCGTTTGCCTGAGGAGAGGTGTAAAGAAGTAATGAAAGGATGCATTTGAAAACATCTACAGTGGATAGTGTCACATTATCTATTCTCATCACCAGCACTTTCACTCTTCAGACCCACACCTTTAATCACAACATGACAACTGCTGTAATGTTTGAATTTATAAATACTTAGTGAAATACTCTTCTATTCTGTGTGCCTTGTCTCAGTACTCACGGCTACAATTTCAATGGTCCAGCCGTCTTGTTCGCTGAGGATGCTGATTGCCTTCTGCAGTGCGTCCTCACCTTGCTTCAAGTAAGACATCTCCTCCTCGTTGTACCCCTCCTCTTCTTCAATCCGAGAACCTTGGAGGTAAAATATGTCAACTTCCACTGTTATGTTTCTGTATTTATTTTTTGTATCTATTTTAAAGTACTCAATGTCAGCATTATTTCTATCTGTTTCGACATTTAACAACTCACTAAGAAGGGAGCTTCGTCGGCGGACCTGACTGATCCAGTTACTGGGGCCCGGACCTGCCAGTCTGTTCAGCTCATGGTGAATGGCCTCAATGGCATTCTTCCTTAAACCTGTTGAGGCAGAGGGAAGAAATACACAGTTTCTACAATTTTAAATCAATTGATTGCAAATTCTGTATATGAAAAGGAAGACAATCACAAGAAAAGAAGATTTTAGCTTTATTCTTCCTTCATTTTTGTCATTCAGCCACACTGACCCTCGGCTCTCTGCAGAACTCATACATTTAAAAAAGCAAGATTGTTCAATGTCTAAACAGGACTGTCCCACTCACCTGTCATGTTCCTCGTATGCCGATATGAGATGCCAGCAAACAGTTTGAAGGTTGCAGGCAGCATTTTCTGTTTGAGGAGTTTGTTGCAGCTTTAAGAGAACTAGAAAAGTGTAAAAGCAAGTCGAGCACAAAGGTTCAATATTTGGCTGAGCTGTAAAACTTCTTGAAAGAAGTGAACCGACGGCTGAGAGTGCTGAAGAGAAGACTTGGATTTCTAACTGTGGAGGTTTGAAAGTGTCTGAATATATAAGAGCAGTACCCACAAGGTCGCCGGGCTATCACCACGTAGATAAACACACACACATCCCCTCACTGGCCATGTCGCCAAGGTTGCGTGGCGGACACGACGAGCATGTCTCAGACTCTCACAAACACTGTGTCAGATAACGTCCGGTGCCCGGGCCCACTGCATTGCTCACACACACACACGCACACATACGCACACACACACACACACACACACACACACACACACACACACACATTCACAAACATTCTCATACCAGTGGGTGATATAGGAGAGACAGCCTCTCTTCAGTGATGAACATACCTAAAAGAGAGGTCAAGGGGAGGGACCCTGAGTGACTCATCCATCCCTTAATCATGGTCCATTACAGCTTAAACACTCATTGGAATTTGAAGACAAAAAATAAATTCAGTTTGGCTTGTTTCTTCTACATTATGTTTGATATCTGAGCTAGAAGCATATCTCTGGTATAATTTTCACTGAGTGGAAATGGCTAGCCATTATCTTAATGTTCTGTTTGTGGTCATTGAGTTTAGGCTCTCTTTAACAGCTCAAAAAACGTACTCAACACTGTTGTTACCTTCATACTACATACTACATACCTACAACTAAGTAACTAAGGTAAGAGTTAAACCAGGATAAAACAGTACAATAGATGAAATGAAAAAAAACAGTCGATATGATAAAAATAAAATAATAAATAAATAAAATAAAATAATTTAGTCAAATAATTTAGTCAAATCAACAAAATAAAACAGTAAAGCGACGACATCACATAAAAGCCAGTCTGTAGAAATGTGTTTTAAGAAGTGATTTCAAAGAGATAACTGATTCTGCGAGCCTTCTCTCCTCGGGCAGGTCGTTCCAAAGCCGAGGGGCCCCGATCACCTTTAGTTTTCAGCCTCGACTTTGGAACAGCCAGAAGGGCCCCACCTGAGGATCTAAGGCTGCGAGCTGGCTCATAGGGGGTCAACATTTCCTCAATATATGTTGGGGCCAGATCCATACGTGCTTTAAAAGTGATCTTAAAATCAGCTCTAAAACGAAAAGGGAGCCAGTGAAGAGAAGCCAGGATTGGGGTGATGTCGTCTGTTAAATATATAATATATATATATATAAAAGGTAACAGATCATGTAGGCTGCAATATGCTCAGTCAACCTACCCTTTAAAAGTGAAGGTTAGAGCAACCATGTCAGTTTTTCCATGGCGGTTAGACTTGTAAAACACATCCCATTTGATAATACCGACATCCAAACATCAGCCTCATTATTCTGCTTTCAGGCTCTGTGAGTGAGATTGAATCACTCTTTTGACGTTTTTCCCAAAAGGCTTGCTTAACCGTCCAATAGCGCAACCATGATCTGTTAATAACATGTTTTATCAAGCTGCTCATATATTTTGACAACCTTGCTTACTCCATCCAAGCACAATCCAAACTATCTAACATCAATATTGCCTCGTCAAACATGCATTCAGAGTCAACAGTGCACATGACCACAGGAATGGAAACCTGTCAAGAGAGTAGCAGGCCATCTGATTAGTCAACAGAGAAAACAGGAACATATGAATAACTCCCAAAGAAGGACTGAAGTCACCTTAACCTGCAACCTCATGTCCCTCTGGCTAGATGGCATAATTATCCATCAGTTGCTCTGGCCTTCTGCAGGGTGAGTTCTCTCATTTAATATGGGAACACACAGGCCTCGAACTATCTGACCCATTACTCAGCCACCGTGGACAGACCACACGCCCATGTCTCTTGTACAGTAGAGCTCTTTTTTTCGGAGACAGAGAATTAGGAGCTAAAGTGGATCATATCCTTGTTGCTAATGGTTCCCTGTTTGACAAGAGCAGCCTTATGCTTTAATGAGCCTCAGTCCTGCATGGGGCAAACTGCATTTTTCTAATGTGGATCTCACACTGGTGAGGGTTTAAGAACCTGCAGAAGGTTAAAAAGTTAAAAAGTATTTTAAAAGTGTAAGTGCCTTTCTGTAAGCACTTTAGCTTTTTTGATGTGCAGACAAAAAAACGTTAATGAATGATGATGTGAGTTAAGAGGCTTCTTGGATTTGATAATGACATTGGAACAATTTGTTTTACTTGCATGCATTGCATTTTTTTTCCCCAGTAGTGAAAGTCAGGCTTTCATTTGCAGTATGATGGACTGGCAAAGGGTCATGTTTCATATTTGTAACTTTATCATGTTGATTTCTTTTTTTACATCCATATGGCATGAATTAATGTCAATTTAATCTTCTTGCACAATAGATAAATATAGTTCAGTTTATAAATGTGCCAGGAGACAATAGGTCTTCATAGAGGAAAGGTCTGTCTTAAAACAAGACATGCCCATAAGTACAATGGAACTGTTTTTCATTGCTGTATTAGTCATAGTGTTTTAAGTATCCTCTTTGTATTTTTTCAATTTAGTGATAAAACACTGTCATTTTGGATATTATCCTCTTGATTTGTCAAACTCAAACTGCACAACCCTCATATCAGCTTTATATATATATATATATATTTCTTAATTGTTTTACTAGAAACTTGAAACAATTAACTATCCTTCAGATAAAGTGAGGTATGGACTCTAAGCAGGCATCTGAAGTACTTTTTAAAACACTCACCTTATGATTCACCTGCACAATAACTTTATCATAGATCTGTGCTGTACGAGTGTGTGGCAATATATTGTATTCCTATAATGATGTTCTTAAAGTATTGCAAATAATAATACCGTTAACTGTAGTATAGCACACAACACTGCAGTATTGTGTCACCATGAAGATAAGAGCTTTGCTGTCTGCTGTTCCATGTATGAAGAACTCTAAGAAAATGGTGAGTAAGAAAATAGTATCTTCATCATTTAGCTGTATTTTAATATGAACAAGGAAATGTTCTGCAGCCACATGGACAAAGGAGACAGGGAAATAAAGAGACCGTCAAACTGTGGAGTACTCAAACTATAGCACAGAGTTTATTGGGACTTGAAGGACACAGTGGGTTTGGCTTTCACATGCACTCAGCATCACATTAAGAATCCCTCATCGACCCTCTCCTCTCAATCCCTCCAAAATTGTGTATGTCTGTGTGTATTTGTGTTGACGCGTTCCCCAGCAAAACAAACATGACAGTCAGAGAATAAACAAAGTCCTGATGTCTGTGTGGGCATTGTCTGGGAGATCATGCTAACAAGGAGGCACTTCAGTCTAATTCAGAGTCTCTTTTTTTCCATATCAAGTATGCAGAAAAGAGAAGAAAAAAAAAACAGGCTGCTTGCTTGAGATCTGCAAGGACGATTAAAATGACTGCATGGACCAGCTCTCACTACGTCATAAAAGGAAAATATCACATTCTTAAAACAAGCAGAAGAGAGTGAGCTCTTCCTCTCTTTCAATTGGTTGTGCTGCTGCGAGAAGGCCACTTCTTTGTGTGGTGTCTGCGGGATCCTCTGGCGTCTTCCTCTGCTCTGACATGGATGAACTGGACCGATTAAAATAAAATTCTGATGAGATAAACCTTTTACGTAGTCGTTTATACCCTGATTGTTAGATTACGGTTGGGCACAAACAAAAGATAGGCCTTATACATTTGTGAGGCTTTTTTTAAGAGCATGTTAAGTGTAAAGGAGCCAAATATAAAAACCTGTACATGTGACAACAATGGCGATGCAGCTATATGTCTTAAATGGAAAAAAACTCATATGAGAGAGCAAGAACACTTTCGATTCAGACGCAGTAAACAAGCGGTGTTTTACAATATCAGTATAATAATGTGCCCTAATGATCAGAGGTAAAAACAAGTTCATTTGGAGAAGAAAGAGCATGGCAGCTTTAATTGTGCAACTTGTCAGGCTGAGTGCATGTGTTCCTCTCCACTCCATGGGGGACTGTGCAGAAAAATTGAGCAAAAAAAAAAAAAAAAAAAGAGTCAAGATTTCTGTTTCTGTACAGCATATTCATTTGTTTCCACATAATGTCAAATATAAAGTGACACTGAACCGATGGAGACGTCTGCGTGTCGTACGGTGTACGATGGTAACATCAGTGGAATGAGGTATGCAGAAGCGAAAAGGATCTGTCCATACTTACACTTGTCCATGCAATGAAAACACAACACGATTCTCACAATTCTGTCTTTGTATGTCTATCTGATTGTGTATGTATGTACTGCATGTATTAAGCGATATGATAAGTCTGTAGGCTCATATTTAGAGAAAGTGTATAAAACGGATCACATGTTCTAATCCTCCTGTGGTTCTAAATGACGTCTGAAAACCTTGAAAAAACAATAAATCAACATGACAACAGTATCACAAAACTAAACTGTAATCTTTGGCCTGAGCGTACGCAAGGCAATGTACTTTATGTGTTGAGGTTGTTGAGGTGATGTGTTCTGAATGTTTAGGAGTGATATTTGAGGTACAGTATGGGAGGTGGAAATGCAGAGAAAGAAATAAATTACAGTAAGAGTTGTATAGACGTGAAGCACAGAGGGGTGTAGATAGATGGAGAGATACAAGGTACAGGCCAGAAAGTAAAGGACTGGAAATGAGTGAAAAATAAATTCCTTTTCTAGAAAAACAAAAAATTCACCAAGACCCCATCGTCTATTCCCTGTGGTGGTCTCTATTATACAGTGGATCCCCTGAATATTAGCTTGTTTTCTATCCTTTTTTGTTGTCATCAACGTCAGTGGCTCTGTTCTATAGTCCAACAATCCTGAGGGTAAGTAATGTTTGTCCGAATATTTCCAAACGTCTTTGCAACATTGACCATCCCACTACAAATGCCTGGGTTCTCCGGGCCTGGTCACCCCCCACCCCCCACCCCCCATGGCCTGAACATTTAGGCTTGTCTCCGGCTGCTGCTCAGGCCCCGGCTGTGGACCAATCAGCAGCGGGGAAGCCCCTCAGAGCTCCTTCCCTTTGTGTGTGTGGGGCTCCCACACTGTCACTGTGCCACTAGGGGGCAGAGTTGGACATGGAGTCCACAGAGTTTACGCTGGAAGACTGCACACGACTGTGGGAAATGGACACCTCCGGGTGCTGCGTAGAAAGAGAAAGATAGATTTGTGTCAGCTAGTTTGTAAGTATTTATCAATGCGTGTGTGTGTGTGTGTGTGTGTGTGTGTGTGTGTGTGTGTGTGTTCACTTACATGCCTCCTGAAGATCCTGTCCAGCAGGCTGCGTCTGGGCGGCTCTGGTGGCTGATTCCAGTCCAGATCTGGAGGTCTCATCCCTTGAGGCCCAAACACATTCAAATCTCTGAAACACTCAGTTTCAATCATCTGAATAAGAGGAGAGAAACGGACAGGAAAGAGAATATGTGTTGAACTTTGTTAAGTGAGGTCTTCCAGCACTTACACAAACTGCACCGAGCATTTAAAGAAATCATATTAACACACTTACCTCATTCTGCCATGGGATGGAAACACTGCCTGTAGTAAATTTGGAGTAGAAGTCATTGTCAGTTTGGTCCAAATTTACTCCCTTGACTGTGGAGAACTGCTCTATGTCCAAAACATCCTTACAGTACACTGCCCGAGGCTGGGAAAGGGCAATGACCACGGAAAAGACGAGGGTTAAGAGGAAAAACAGAAGACAAGTTTATCTAAAAAGATAATTTACAATCATGGAATTTTACTTGCTTTTGTGGCCACTTCGGACCATTTAAGGTCCTAACAAAATACAGAAAAAGTAGAGTTTCAGAATATGTTTTGTGGGCAGAGAGATCTATTTAAACATGCAGTATGTACTGTATTATACTCACATCAGGCACAAAGGGGGGCTCCACTATTCCTGCCTCCAGCCTCTTGAAGTTGATCTTTTTGAAGAACGAGTGGGCCTTCACACCCGCCGCTACGTCCGCCAGACACCCCAGCCTCTGCTTAGGGTCTTTGGTCAGCAGCTGAGTGAGCAGAAGCAAAGATGAATAATTAAATTAATTCATCCGTCTCTCCATACAAACATTTTTTCCGTCAACGCTTACCATTCTACAGATGGCCTTTGTGTCCTCTGTAAACTTGTCGTTATACTCCTCCTCCTCTTCCTGCACCCTCCTCTCCACCTCCTCCCGTTTCACTCGTTCTTTACGGGCGCGGAAGGGCGATCGCCCGGCGGTCATCTCGTAAACAAGACAGCCCAGCCCCCACCAATCAGGACTCATGCCGTACTTTTCATTGTTTATCACCTCCGGAGCTGCAGAGGAGGGGAAATAGGTTGTTATGGTTTAAAGTTGGTAATTACTCAGGTAAATGTACTCACGGAAATGTTGATTACAGTATTTCTTACCCATGTAGCCCACAGTCCCCACCCTGCCTCTGATGAGTTCTCCCTCAGGCACTTTGATGGCCAGCCCCAGGTCAGAAATACGAATGTGTCCTGCAGCATAACAGTGGTGAGCATGGTGCATTTCATTTATTCAAAGTTCAGTGGATTATAAAGCCTGCATGTGGTTTGAAATTGTCTAGCACAGCAAAAAATGCTGTGCTATGCAGTAACCAGTAATATAAACTGAAACTCACCATTGTCATCTAATAGGATATTCTCCGGTTTCAAATCCCTGCAAATAACACAGCATTTGTTAAAGGACAAAAGTATTAATTCACATGTTATAATCTATAGCATTTAAAAACTTGATGCAGGAAAGTTTTAAATTAATAAAAATAAAAAAATTGAGCTGAACTACATTTCAGAATGCATTTAAGACCGTGTAACATATAGAGTGCTACCTATAGACGATGAATTCCTTGTGCAAATGATCCAGTCCACAGCAGATTTGTGCGGCGTAAAACTGGACCCTGTCTTTCTCGAAGCCCGGCGTGCCCATGTTGTAGGTGTGAAACTTCAGGTCTCCGCCGTTCATGATGGTCAGCACCAGACACAGAGCGTCTTTGGTCTCGTATGCGTACGCTAAGCTCACCTAGAAGAAAAGTGTTTTCTTGTACGTGTTAAGTGGTATGCAAAGTGCTTAGACAAAGCAACAGGCATGCAGATAACCTTCAAACCCTTCTTTTACATTTTCTACTCACAACAAATCTACTGTTGACTTTCTCTAAAATCTGCTTCTCGTTGAGAGCCATGGACTCCCCTTTCCTCTTCTTTATCCTCTTCTTTTCCAGCTTCTTGCAGGCATACATCTTCCCCGTAGCTCTAACCTGGCAGGCACACACCTGAGGCGAAAAAAAACAAAATGCTACGTATCTCTCACATTGCTGTCATTCAAAATCACAATACTTTAAGCATCATCATCCATATTTATTATTACAATCATCATCATCATCATCGTTTCTTACCTCTCCGAATCCCCCCTTCCCCAGCACTCTGTACTGTCTGAATGTGTCTTTAGTGATTGGTTGCCTGACAGAACACAGACACAGCAAAATCCATTAATAGATGCTCATATAGTATCGATTAGGACAGAGATGTTATCAACGGAACTCAATACCATCCTGAGTCTGTTTCCTGTGCAGAGGGTGGGGCCTCTTGTGCGCAATTTCACTTTCCAGACACGGATACAATCAAGGCTGCTCTAAAAGCCTGTTGTTTACTTCTAACTGCCTTTGATATCTGCATCAAATATTTTCCTGCCAAGAGTCATCATACTCCTCTAAAGAGACTTTGAAGGGAAGCGTGACTTTATCCAAGTCAAGTTTCTTCACCTGCCATTTGCTTTGTTCTTCAAACTGATATGATGTCGTGGGAAATCACATCTGACAAGAGTTATTTCATGTGTTTGAATCAAAGTTGCAATGCAACAAAGTAAACTTCAGCAATAAACGTTTTAATTCAATTTACATACATCCGACAATTCCAACAAAAACATTAAACATTTTGTAAAGCTAAAATATGTGGCAGCGCTGTTGTATTGAACTGCATTAGATGGTACGGGTGAACCCAATTAAGCGGCCACTGATTGTATATTCAGTTGTATAATAATAATTTTTAAAAACTAATTTACCTCTCCTATGTAAACGACTTATATTAGATCATTTACGTACCACTCCAGCATCTTCCACTGCAGGAATCGGTCAAAGTGCATGCTGTTCTGGTAGTCCAAGAATGGAGCTGCACTCAGGTAGTCATGGACGGTCCTGGTCCCACACAAAACAGATACAACTGAGAATACAATGCATGCTATAAATCAGTCAGCAATATTTGTGCTGTTTGTTACAAACATTCTTTTCATGAGGTAAAAAAAAAAAAGGCAGCGAGAGAACAGGTGAGAGTCCAACAAACAGGTGAGAGGGAATAACAACAGAGTGGCGACTCACTTGAGGCAGTTGCTGAAGATCTCCCTACATGGGCTGAGCTCGAGGTTCTCTCTGCACTGTTCTGCAAAAACCTCTGCTATGTCTACCCGCTGAGGTGACTACATCAACACATGCACACACACACACACACACACAGTGACATAGGTGCACACATACACAAATACATTACTTATTATTACACACACACTACATCAGACTAAGGAGAAACACACTTAACTTTTCGTAGAGTATCAGCACATTATGCACATGCGCGCTGTGCAAACAGTACATTCGTTTATTTTGTACATTTAATGTGTAAGTTGACTACTACGCCCTTTGTAAGCACCCTTGTGAGTGTTTTTATTCAACATTATTGTCTGTTTAAACAGCACTGTAAAATGCTACTAAATTCACTTTTACTACAAAATGTGAAAGAAAAAAAGATCGAAAAATGTATCAGATAAAGAAACTTACTTGTTTTGAGAGAAAAGTCTTGATGATCTGGTCCCCTCTGCATTTTCTCTTTTCATCAGGTGTCACCTCATAGTCTTCCTAAATAATAAAATAAATCATATCGTAAACATTATTCTACAGCGTTATAAATATCAACAGATTACATGAAAGCACTGAATTGATCAGAATCAGAATCAGCTTTATTGGCCATGTATGCGTATTCATCTTGTGAGCGTCAAGACCCACGTGTCTTACAGAAGATGTAGTTGTGCATCCAAAATGGATTTATTAACAATTACCTAACATTTCTAACTACAGACTTGTTTCTAATTAGAAACCAATTTAACTTGTAACTTGTACATTAATGACTTAAATAACGTTTGTAACTGAAAAATTGATGAACTATCCCCATTCACCTTTATTTGTGATCAAGTGAAACATCAGCAAAAGGACTTTTTCACAACTTGGCAACCAAATTATTTTTAATAATGGTTAATAACTAATCTATAAAGAATATCAACATCATGTAAGCATTAGTTACAACATTATAAAGGGTGACTTAACAGAAAGGGGTACCTATTTGTGCTATATACATAAAAGTGACGAAAAAGAAAACCTTTGACGAAAACAATTTAGCTGAATTGGTTGTGTAACTTGTCAGATAGAGTAGCTGCTGTTTAGTGGTGACGAGGACACACACCTCTCACTCTGTATCTCTGTGTCGCTGTCACTCTCACATAAACATATGCCGCTCTTGGCTTCGTGTTCAACATATGAAGCTGTTGACACAAACAGTTTTGGATGTTCCACGCTGGACATATTGGACTCTCTCGCAGAGGCGCTCTGACGCATTTCGTAGCCAGCACTTTTAACTTCTCAAAAAAGGGGGGAAGCAACATGTCGCCTGTGCTGCACGCTGGCCTCGTTCTATCTGGGGCTTTTTTTCCCAACATGGTCCTGTGTCGCTTGGCAACCACACAGTAAACACGGCGGGATTCCTTGAGGTCCTGGAGTGTCACAGTGTGTCACACCAGCATCACCAGCTTTCCACTACAAAACACACACACACACACACACACACACACACACACACACACACACACACACACACACACACACTTGTATATATTCAGTACATATACACATAAGCTTGGAGCTTTAGGAAAAACAGGCTTTAAAAAGCCACAGCGTCACTGACACTTCGGAACAAAGCCAAAAGAAGACCAGAAATAAATACATACTGCATATATACAAATGTAGCAAACGTATAGGACTATGAGAGACATAGAGAGAGACGGGGGGGACGGGGGGACGGGGTTGAACTGTGATTGCTGCCAAATGTTGATTAACTGAGGCTTTGTTATCAGAGGCTCCAGAGAAATAACACACTCACACACGTACACACACGCATACAGAGTAAATGAGCTATCTGACTCCCACCCTTTGCCAGCGGGGGGTCAGCCAAATGGAAAAGAAGACGCCCCTTTAGCCTTTTGGAAGCAGAGGGGATCCAACATACGCACACATAAAATGCACATACACTTTCTCATGATGTAAGAGAAACCACTGGAACCCCCAAGCGCATTCCTTCCTCTGTTACACCCCCCCCCCCCCCCTCCCACACACAATCCCACACACAATCCCACTTCCACCTAAACACTCGTGTTCATGCTTTCTCATGGCTTACACACTCCTGCTCTGTTTTTTATCATTTTTTGTGAGCACAGCTGGAATACAAACAAACAAGAAAAAACAACACAAAAGGACACCGGACATCCTAGGTAATAACAATAACCACAGTCATAATTACATAAAAAACAACCGCAAATCATTTGTGGCTGCAGGGTCCCTTTTCTACACTAGCAAGACTAACGTTTTTGTGTACTCACCATTCCAAACAAAACAGCCATTTCATTCTTATTGGCAAAAGCTAAGGAGCTTGCAGTTTCAAAGATGGCCCAAAATATGTGAAGTTTACTGCATGACCAGACAGAATGTGTTAAATTACTGATCATAGACTTTGATTACAAACAGGTGAAACATCAGTGAAAAGTTGATTAACTTTTCGCTGGAATGATGGAGACTGTGTGACAGTTATGTATACTCTTCAAACAAACGTCCAAGACCTTATTCTTTAGTGCTGCATGCAGCTCGTCCGCCTCCGCCTGCTTAAGTCCTGATGTGTTCAGCAGAGCTCTGTTGTGTAGGATCTGATAGAAAAGGGAGACTGCCCTGCGAGTAACTGGTTCTAATATATTTATTGCCTCCGGGGACTCGGAGTTAAGCATATGCTTCCTGACATAGTCTGGACTTTGAGAATATCTACAAAACTTGCAGGGATATTGTAAACAGCTCGTAACTTTGCAAATGAGGCAAAGTTCCCCGTAATATTTCATAGTAGCTTACTGCCAACGACAAAGCGGTTACTGCACTGCACACACACACAGACACACACACATAAATGTTTCTGTACATCTGACTGATGAAAAACTAATATACTGTTTTATAGATCTGTAAATGCACGATGTCCAAATTACATAATAAAACAGTTTCTAGTAAACCTCATAGCTGAAGAGGAATCACATGTTAATCACATGAATCACTTCAAATAGCACCTGCCTGGTTGTAATCACCCTCGGGCCTGGTTTATAGCTAGTCTGGAGAGTGGTGAGTATAAAGCTCAACACTGAGTTTGGCCTCATGGATTGCAGAATTAACACCAGCATGTGTTTCGGATGAGTGCCTGTAAGTGGTTTCCCCCTCGCAGAGGGTGATGGTCATTTTTAGGGCTGTGTGGTTGAAGGGGGGGGGGGGGGTTTGGAAGGGGTGGTGTGGGAAACAATGCTGTCCTTTCTGTCTTTCATGCCCGCAAAGATATTCTGGGCATAGATAAAGGGTTAAATGTGTCATGTGGGAGCTATTCGTCTAGACGCAGAGAGAGAGAATGGTGGGGGGGGGGGGACAACAACCCGGGGGAGGGGGATTCCGGCTGGTTGAATAATCACTACTCAGTTTAATTGTCTCCTCTTGCTGCATGACCTAGCATCAAGGTACTTTCAGGCTAAACTGTAATGAAAGTGATTGCACTGAAAAAGTGGATGGGGCTGTTTTCCACACTTGCAGTAATCCAGGAAAGAGTGCTGCTTTTCCCACTGCTTGACCATTCCTGTTTATCCCTTCCTTACACTTTTGCTCTTGTGTTTTTTGGTTTGGGAAAGGATACCAAGTAACATATCTGTTATTAGAACCCTTACGCGTTCCTTAACTGCAGAAATCCAAAGTTTCAGAGGCCTGCTGTTCCTAGTTAAAGCTAGAGTTAGTGAACGGTCTATTCGTGGTTAAATGCTATGAATACAGACACTTTGATGGTAATTATTAAAAGGAAAAAGAGAGTTGATTATTCACTTCCCATATTTTCCTGGGGATATTCCAGGATTCGTAATGGCAAACTTCTGGTGAAAAAACACCCACTCAAAGTGAGTGTGTGTGTGTGTGTATGTGTGTGTGTGTGTGGGTGGGTGTACCAATGCGTCCAGTAGTTGGATGCATCGTTGCAGTTTAGGTCTGGTCTCACAGTAAAGACGAAACAGTAGCCGTCCGATAGGCTGTTTCTCACAGATGCTGACATAGTCCCTTTCTGCAGGAAAAACAAAAAGTACACACACTTTGAAACTCTGCCTTTTGAAACATCAATAGGCACACACACTCTCTTCCGATGAAGGTGAGCACACAAACACCTACCAATGTCGTTTCCCTGCTCAGTGCACTGGCTTATATGGGGGAAGCGAAGGATCTCCTTCCATTTTTTGCTCCTACCCTTCCGCTTTCCTCCTCCACCTGTGGCGACAGAGAGAAAAGCAGAGATGAAAAAATTATACTGAAAGAACTTAATAAAGTTGTCAAAGTTTATTTTCATCAGCGAGGAGCAAACGAAGGCCGAACGGCTAAAGAGAGTAGGAGAAGGGTGGGAGGGGGCTCTCCCCTGAATGAAATCATAGTCTCTCTGTGTGTATATATAATTCATAGATTATGTCTCACTTCCTCCGTAAATCACTCCTTACGCTCTGCTGACTTTCTTCCTGACTCAGTTTTTTTGTGGAACAGTGTGTGTGTGTGTGTGTGTTTATGTCCACACAGACAGAAAGCCTATTCTGACCAGCTCAGTTCCCATCAGAACCCGGGAATTTGCCAGACTGGATTCCACGGCTCTGAATAATCATGCATCAGCTTCCTGCAGCAACGTGTACAAAAGTCCCTTACGTCCACCTCCTAAAGGGAAGCTTTCCATGCAGTCATCCATTAATCCAATTCATCTTGCCTCTCACATTTGACCTCTCAACATTTCCCATCCAAACCATGGTATAATCACCTCTGCCTTTTCCTCTTTGATACTGTTTAAACACAACTGTGAGAACTTATTCCACTGTTTTCCATCCATTCCAGCTTGCTGTGCCTTACGTCATGTTTGTCTCAGTTTTATTTTTTTCTTAATATGCAAAGACTGCTCTAATGAACTGACAGGGATTTCCTTTAACCACTCTCTGCAGTGGAAATTGGCTGCGAGCGGCTGGCCTGATGTGAGAGGCAACATTGAGAGTATGAGAGCAGGAGAAGCATGTGACAAGCGGACATCTTTAGGTAATAACCCAGGAATGCAAGAGGCGTCATGCTGGAGCCTCTGAGGGAAAGCTTTCACAGGTTTTCTCATCAGTTCTTCTGCATTACTGCCTCATCTCTCCCTCCTCTGCTGTTTTAAATTAATCTCAAATAATCTGCGTTGCCTTTCCAATATTATATGATACACTCACTTGGACAAAAACTCAAGGCATTTAAATTAAACTCAACAATGTGAAGATTAAAGACTCAAAATCTGCATCTTTTGCAAGTATTTCTTGTGGCCAACAGGTGGATAGTAACCATTTCAAATATAATGACTGTGCCACAACAGTCTCATGAACCTGAATGTCAGTTTACTTCTTTCTATTTCCACTGAAGAAAAAGTTGAATTCCCACAAAATATCAGGAAAGATTCAACACAGGTTTTGGTCAACGATTGCAGCTTATGTTAGAGCAGACAAACACACTTTTAAATCATTCCTCACACTTTTGATCCACAAAATCCACAAAAAAAGGGGGTTTTGAAGCTTGTAGGAACCCTTATAATAACTTCAGGTAGGGTATGTTTTTAGATAAAGGACCCTGCGTCACCACAGCTGACACACAGAGTGCAGCCATATCACCACGGACAAACACGAAGCTTGAATTTATTAATAGCTCAAGTCAAAATATCCCCTAAGAGAATCATTAACTCCCAGCACCTGCTCCTCATCACCATTACTGTGTAGACCAAACGAGCTAAAAACAGGCACACTTCCTTATTTACTAAGCACCAGTTCTTCTCTGAAAACAGTTAATATGTAAAGCAATGCTCCGCGGCTAAACATCAGCGCACTCTGCTGTGTTGCTGCGTGGTCCAATGTGTTAATCTATTTTAACACATTGTCTGCCGAAAAGCATAACAGGAGAGTCAGCGGAGAGGGTCATATCCCATGGGGGCCACCATGCTAAAAATGAATGCTACTGTAAGGCATTTGTGGATAAAAGTGTCCACCAAATGGCAGAGATTTCCTCTGAAGGGTCAACGCTATGTCAAATAATTGTACCAAACATCTGCGCTCCACCCAGGCATTCAACTTCTATACAATGCTGAGACAACCACAAATAATCCTTGTTTTTCTTTCAGTGTCCGGTTTTCTTTCCTTCTCACTACTCTCCATATATATTTTCCATTTTGTTCTCCTCCTCATCTTCCCCTTCCTCGAACATTCAGCTCTTTTTCTGTTTCCTGTAATCCATCTTTTTGTTTTCCAGACTCTGTTGAGGATTTTCTGTCACCATAACTTCTACATCATCGCTGGCAGCCAATGGCTGACCTCATTTGCCGCTTCAGGCCTATCGACCCCCTTTGTTTTAAGGTTCGACAAGGTCGCAAGTTTACAGCTTTATGGGCATATAAACAGCACATCGTTGTAGATCAGGTTCCCTTCCCCTTTGGCCTTTTGAACACTGAAACAATTATTATTAATATTCTGATGGTCACACATAGGGGTGATGGAATTATCCGGTAGTTCATTGAAAAAAGCAAAGCTAGAGTAAAAAACGTTGATGTTGCAGGAACATATTTGTTTTCTGCACTCTTAGTGAAGATGTTTAATTAAGGAGCCAAATATAGCATATTCATAAAGGCAAATAAAACCTTGAATGTCATTCTTTACCTTTTGTGAAAAAAGTGAGTTAGGGTGTGGGAAAGTTTTAGTGGAGATAAAAACATCCAATCTCTTACCAGCTACCCTGTCAGCATGCAAAATTTGTCGAGCTGCAACAAACTATTTTACTCCAGGAAGGAACATGAGGAACAGCAGAGGCTTGTTTGATGCAAAGACCTGAACGTCTGTACGCAAACACAACCAACCGCTCCCACAAACATGCAAATATCGTGCATAAATTATTCATTTCCACATAAGAGACTCATCCATCTGGATGTAACAAGCAATTTCCTGTCTTTTGACATCTCTGATGTACAACTGTGATCGGTTCACATGAGTTCAAATACTGTGTTGCATTGTTGGTGGCCGTCAGCTGCTGTATATCTGCTGTATATCTGCCTACTAAAAGGGAGATATTTTGGCAAGATTTAACAAACTAAGTCGGGGGGGGGGGGTCAAGTTTACAAAAAGGATTGTGAATATCAACATAAAAGAAAGCACAGTGATTTTAAAACCAGGGTATGAAGCTGCAGGAAAAATAAAGCTTCATCTGTAAGTGTTAGTTATCACTAACTGTGGGTTCATGTTTAACAAAACTGGGCTATTAAAAGTATGAATATGCTCCTAAATGTCGTCCATAAACCCTTTGTACTTGCTCCCTCATTTCTTTCTTTCTCTATTAGACAGTTCTCACTCTTTCATCGTGTGTCACTTACACATGAGTAGAAGTATGCACTGGGCCGTTGGTACCCTGCACACAGGAACTTGTCAGTCTAATTTGTTCCATGAGGGCAGTGTGGTCGCCTTTTATTTATGTTTCTGCTTAACAGTTCTGACATCATGAAGGCATGTCAAGTGAAGCAAAAATAAGGTCAGAGAGGGAACGACATCCGTCTGGCGCGACACCAGGGGGTTACCGGCATCCCAAACATCTGTGTTTGTGTGTGCTCACATTGTTTCCTCTGTGACCTCTCTCTAGTAATGTCCTCGTGGTCAATTTAACACTATCGGGCAGCTCTACAGGCCCCCATCCATCCTAAAAAACTTCCCTGCTTAACTGTGAGGTTATATTCATAAAGTGTTGAAACACAAAATAAACTAGGACATCAACCGGTGTGTATCTCTCTCTCTCTCTCTCTCTCTTTTTCTCACACACACACACACACACACACACGGTCTCTTTGGTTTCAAACACCTCCACTTACACCGTTACTCCAGACATGCAGTCAGATCTGCTGTGGACAACCAGCCGAAACCACATCCTGAAGCTCACGCTGTGCATCTGGCATGTATGTAACAACAACATCTGCAACAGAGTGTGCTGGCAGGAGCACAGTGAATATGTGCTGTTCTCTACACCTACACTCTTCAGAAAGGGAGATTTTGGTAGATTTCTGTGACTCTACGCATGCATCACAAACAACTGATTATCTCTTTCTGATCATCGTTTATTCTCACCTCCTTTGTCTGATCTGTTAAATGTCGGCCTCGCAGTTGAGTCACACCGTGGTGGTCAGCAAGGTACCAACACAGTGAAGCCAACCAGTACCAGACGATAATACAAACGCCTTTGTTCTCTCAAAGTCTCCCTTTTCTTTCTCTCCCACAACGTTCAACTGTTCAATACACGGACATTATTTGTATTAGAGTTGCAGGTAAGGGCGCGCGTGATATTGTGCATGCAAAACATTAATAGTAAATACACAATAAGCAGACTATCAAGCAATTTAAGAGAAGTTTGCATTGGCACTCGCTGTTAAACATTTTGTTCCTGCTTCTCAGAGCTCGGAAGAGCAATTCTTAACAACATACGGTGTCAAGAAACATCTAGATGCCACTGTTTTAGATGTCCATCTCTTGCAAAAAAAGACAGAGATGGAGTTGCTTGAAATAAAATCACACCCTTCCAGATTGTGCTTTTTGTGGGTTGTGCAGCAAGTCCCGTGTTTGCAGGTTACTATGTATACAATATGAGCAGGGATGTAGAGATAAATAAAGATGGAAGATAATCAACTAAACTCTAATATACATCTGTACAAGCTAATGCATTCCAGCCAACATCACGACAATAAATCAATTGTAAAAACCTGTACAAGTTCAGGTTTTTCATTGATTCAACCCTATAGTACATTATGAGGCCTTATTATTTAGTACCTTGATCTCTAAATGTGAAAAACCTGTTGTTAAACAATTTAGGGTTAGCTCTCAGGTTTAGTTTAACAAGTGTGTGTTTGTGTGTGTGGTCTGTGTGTCACAGGAAGCTGAGGGAAACGCTGCCCAGACCTGAGCAGGAGGGGAGGACTATAGCAGGAAGAACCTCTTTGTTGCCCTGCTCGCCATGATGTCATGCCGGTCCCTCTCTGTTCAGCCGCCTTATTATCCCCCTGAACGAGCCTCTCTGTCCACATATTCCTCATTATCGCAATAATAACAGCATAATCCCGGCTGTAACATCTGCTAGCACTCTCAAAACAAACATCTGTGACGTACACCTTTTACCTGGCAACACTCGACTATTCTTTTGGCTGCAGCGGGGGTCACGTTAAATCACTTAATGAAGGCTCATAAACTCAAAATTAGTCATAGACAATAAAGACCGATTTTATCAGCAGTATCTGTGCAGGCGCACAGCTGTATCCCGATGTGCCATTTGTGCTGTGTTGGCAATAACATTTGAATCTAACTTGACCTAACAATGTAGCTGTAAATAGCAGGAAAGCTACATGTTTTTAAGATTGATTTAGACATAAATTCAGTATGTGACATGATGTTCACAGCTACATTTACACAAAGCTTTAAGAAAAAATACACAACTGTGACTATATCCCTGTCTTTATGTCCTTGTAAATATTACTGCTATAAATAGCAACCAGGCCAAGGACAGGAGCAGTGTTAATACAAACCGAGGTGGCCAAACCGGTCCATGACCTCAGAGCTTGTGAGCTGTGACAGTTGCCGCTAGAGTAACTGTGTCCGATTGTGAAGCGTGTTCATATGTGAACAAGCATGTGCGGGAAGGTAACCAGTGTCAAAACTCGCATGCAAGGGCAGAAATCTCACAAAGGCAGCAGAAGGCAGGGTACATATCCTGTCTGGGATAGAGTCATGTGCCACAAGTTTCCTGTTAAATATGGAATGTGAAGGGGGGGGGGGGGGACATTCAATAGACTGAAATGATATAACCCACCAGGCTGTCCGATCAAAGCACCACACACAGCCCAGGGCACGCTGGGTAATACATGCTGTTTGCTCATCCATAAAGATCCAGGAGGACAGAGCATAGTCCACATGAGGCTAGCCATAATGGGGTGCTCCTACGCTCTGACAGTGTTTGTTCACCTCTATAAATGTTTTGATAAGGCGAAAACATTACGGCAAAGTTATCCAAAATCTCTAAGAGGGATGATTTTATTTCCTCTCGTTCGGAGTGAAACTCTGCAGTTACATCACAAGTGAGCAAACATCGAGCACAGTGCTTCCAATGAAAACAAGAGGTCCAACTTATCAAAGTGATGGAACACACTGTGCACTGTACTGTATGTGGATAGATTGCAGTGAACATGTGCGTTTGTACGCGCACAAAAACCCATCTCGGAAATAGGGTTAAAGTGATTACATTGCTCTTCTCGAGCTGTCCTCTCTCGCTGTTCTCCATTTCCTTTTTGTCCTCAAACACATTAACACACACACTCTCTTTATGAAGATGTTTGTTCCACGTCTTGCTCCCGTGTTGACAGTCCATGTTCTTTTGTCCCTGTTATGGCAACATCCCTCAAAAGAACAAAAAAGGGACTTGAGTGTGTGTTGTGGCCTTGACTGAGCTGAACTGCTGAGAGAAAGCAGCTGTTTCAGCTTTTACCTCATTTACCTGGTTTTCTGGGGCATTTTGGACTTACTCATGGGGCAATTTTGTTTGTCTTTTTTTCACTATCATCACAGCAAGCCTCTAGAAAAAGCAGTGGTTGTCTGGGATTTATTAGTTTTTTACAATATTTGATGACAGAAAGTCCTCTCTTTTTATTATCTTCAAATATGTAGCCTCATGTAATTTCAAAATGTCCAACCATATTGTGTACGAGTACACGACTTGCTAGGGATATGTTGAAAAAGTGCATAGTCTAGCATTTAGCTCCTCATACAGGAGACATGAGGGAAAAAGCTTCATAAGCTACATTATTGATTATCCCACGATTAATGCACATCAAATATTTATTGGATGTTCCATTAAAGAGATGTGGCAGCAATGCAGAGCACAGGAAGCAGGTTTCAAGGCTGCGCATGCATCAAGACACGATAAAATGCTGCATGAGTAATCACCTGTATGCCTAACGTGGTGAAAAAGTATATCATCAGTTTGGCTGCTCGGTGCATTCCTGGAGTACTTAAGTAGTCCAGCTGATAAAATTCTAATTTTTTCTACATCCACTTTCCCTCAGCCCACCTTGTCTACTTCCACTTTAAATAATGATCTCCTATATTTCCCAGAATTCCACTCGACAACCCCCGGAGAACAGGCGTGAACTTGTTGCATCCAGCGGAGTTATGTATACTGTATGTGTGGGTAGAGGCAGCAATAACAATAGAGATAGTAAGAGCCAGAGAGCAGAATTTTTCCACTCAAGAAAAAATGAGTCACACTCCTACTCAAAACACGGCGAGCCTTGTGGTGCGTTGATGATGGAGAAATGGGTATATCTGCTACTTTTTTGTTTATTTCTCCATGTAACAACTGGTAGAAAATGGGAAGCCAAGAAAAAGCCCTTGTGCTTTAATACTGAAGAACTCACACAAAAAAAATGATGCAGAAAGGTTTCTTTCAATTTCAACTGAAACTGTGTTGAAAATATCTGAGCAAGAAATAATGACTTTATACCGTAACCTGCATGAATAAGACACAAAATCCAAATTGGTCCAAAAACAATTGGGTTTAACATCTGAAACTAGAATTCCAAATAATATGGAAGCCTGTGTTTACGTATGTCCTGAAGTTGGGAAGGAGGTGCAGCCAAGATGGATTTATAATACTGAAAAACATTGAAACAAGACTAAGAGTATACGGTTATGCTATAGCAACTATGTGAGGCTGTACTTTGTCACAGTAGTGCTTTGAATAAATCTGGATGTCAGCTTGCTAACATGCTGTAGTTACGCAGTTAAAATGCTCATGCTACCATTTGATAATCAGCCCAAAGTACAGCTGAGGTTGATGGGAATGGCACTCGTTTTGCAAGCCGTTGGTCATAAAACAAAGTGTTGGACAAATTAAAATGCTGAGCTGATGGTGCTAGATGGAAATTCAAGGAACCACAAAAATGATTGCAGTTCATCCTGTGGGAAACATAAATCCATAACTCCGAACCAAATTTCAAAGCAATCCATCCAACATAAAATACAAAATGTCAACATGCTGGTGTCAGTAGACTTGGACTTCAAATATTCTAAATTAGAATATTTCAGTCCGGACCAAAGAAACCGACGCCGCTAGTATTTTTTGATGTCACTAACTCAATATTACCAGTTAGCAGTAGGCTAACCCCGACCGCCAGTACATTCTGTTGGGTCTAATATTTAATGTCTAAGTGCTCCTGAAGCATGCATGCCGGGAAGTGAAAACATAAAAATAAAAAAAACTATCGCTTTTATAATCAAACATGAATCACCTCTAAGAGAGCTGATAAATAAGAGAGTCACGAGCAGCCCTGCAGCTATTTGTAACTACATTTCTTACAGGTTTTCTTTTCCGATGCCTTGCTTCTTTCCCGTCAGAAGAACCAAGTGAGGAAACGACAACCTGGTTTCCCGCTCGTGTATTACTCTCACTCTCACTCTCCCCTCCATTAAGGCTCTCTACCAAAGGAAAGTTGACGCCATTATATCATGGCTCCGTCCTTTCAGGAAGATCCTGAGGGAGGAGCACTCCAGGCAAGTGTTTTTGTTTGTGTGGAAGTGGGAGAGAAGTATGTGAGAGTCTACAGGATATTATTCATACTGGCATTACCATTAGCTGACAGGTGAAGGATCATACCTGTGTTGTGTGTGTGACAGTCATGGCTGCAGATTCAAGCAGGCTTATTTCACTAGAATTCTGTCAGTACCAACAACAGCAGCTCCCCCAGTTGCTTCGACTTGCTGTGGCATTGCATGATGGAGCAACACCACCCCAACTCCCCCACCCCCCACCCGCCTGCAGCAGGAGCTCAAAGACACTGTGCACTGTGACCCAAATCGCTTGTAGAGACAAATACCTCATGCCTTTTATCTCATGTTATCTTGTATCTTTCGTAGCTACTTGTAGTTACTGATCAGTTGACAACCCCCGGCTAATCTAAACATCCTCTTGAGAGTGCAATGGGGCCACACAAAATAAAGAAGAAAAGAAAAATCATGATAACATTGTTTTCAAACACAACAGATTACACCAGGACTCTTTGAAAACTGAATCTGGGACTCTTTACAGTCCCATTGCACTTTGGGAGATCCCAAATGATTGGATAGCACTATATGTAGGTACAAATCACGTACAGCTTTTCTCTATGGATTACCCCATTTACACTTCAGCACTGAAATTAGTCCAACATTCATTAAAAAACACTTAATTCTGGAACGATGTCAGATAATTGCAAGGTATTACCTATTACGTTTGATCTTCTTGATAAGCAACAGGCCTATTAAATTACTATTTTTGAGACATGTAATCATACTAAAGCTGCAAATAACCTTTACTTTCATTATAAGTCGACTAATTGATCGGTTTGGTCCTAGTCGGCTAAAATTTCTTTTGACAATTAATACTTTTTTTTATGCTGAATGACTTATTTCCAAGAAACTTGTGAGCACATATCTAGTAAACACAACATTTGAAGTGATGCTTTTGTGTGATTCTTTGTGGAGAAACTCAGTTTTACAGATCTATCGATAAATTACTCCTATAGTGTGCTGATTATTTTCTCAATTAATTGCTGAGTCTATCAGATGTCAAAAAACAGCAAAACAACATCCATCCCAGTTTCTCAGAGTCCAAGGTGACATCTTCGGTTGTCTCGTTTTTCCAAAACTGAAGTCCAAAACTGAAATAATATATTCAGTTTACAATCATATAAAACAGAAAATCAGCTGATTGCCTCACCGTGAAGCTGCAACCAACACATTTTGGGCATTTTGCATGAAAAACTATGGAAACGATTAAACAATTATCCATGCAGATGCAGATTCATTCACTTTTGATCAAATAATTGATTGACTCATTTTTGCACCTCTAAAATTCTACTGTGAGTTTCATCCACAGCATACATAAGCTTTCAAGCAAGGTCCTTCATTTATTAAAGAGACTCCAAAAACAAATAAATATATCACTGTAAAGGGTCACAGTCATAACAAAGTCTTTCAAAACCAACTAGTCTGGTTCTTGGTCTGATGACATTATCTAAATCTGTTTAAGAAAATGATGAGTAAGGGGAAAAAAGTCAAACAAATGGAGAGAAGAGCTGCCATTTTGCCATCATCATCATCATAATGTCTTTAGTACCTGGAAATAAACTAATCCTTCACTACTAAAGTGATTTTACCACAGAGATATCCTTAACATACTGGCTGCACTGTACGAAGCATTTCCCTGTACTGAACTACACACCAAATGTGACAGAGGTGATTTTTAATCTCGCAACCACAACCTCCAAAAACACGACAGCCCCGAAAGCAAAAGCCAGCAGGCATCGGAGTGGAATTCAGTCTAGTAGCCCAAACTAAATAACCCGGCTCTGCTACAGCAATTCAAGAAAGGCATCTGCATGCAGCAATGCAGTTTTCCCCCCCTTACTCTCATTCACTTCGACAGCCGATGACGTTTGTTCGCCTGGCTTGGATTCTGTGACTGCTGCCAGCAAGAGTTGTGAATGGGGAGGCAGACACGCACATTTTAAGTCCAGGCTCTACTGCACTGATGTTGCTCTTGTAAAGGCAGCTGGATTCAGGTTACATTTAAACAAAGGAATTCACCCCCACAACTCTCATCTGCTAACACACACATAAATCTACAGCATATACCCTAGTGTTGAACCGGCAGCTCTCATTGAAAAGGCATTTTCCAACAGAGCTGACTGAAACAGAGAGCCATGAATAACGTCACAGAACTTCCTTTTTGATCTGCTGGATCCCCCAGTTTCCTCAGTTGACAAAGATCATGCAGACAGCAGAGCTTTTTAAGATTTGGTAACAGTATTGCAGCCGTCAGATGATACTCAGATGACCGGGCAGCAGATCGGGGTGTTTCATTTCACTGCATACTCACTCATCATCCATAAAGTATCTTCCGCAGAGACCGGAGAGCAGCTCCACAGGAAGATGGAGCTCGGATGGCAGTAGCCCACTCAGTTTGTTATGTAACAATCAATTTGATTAAATAGCTTATGGGCTGCATCTAACTGATAGTGTATAATACCATTTGGCTTTATGTAAGAGAGCGGTCACTTAACGAGATGGTTCAATATGATGAGAGCTGCTTTTTTTTCTATGGAAATCCATATGAGTTATATTTTCCACTCTGGGATTAACGTGAAATAGCATATTGGTTGTAAATCCTCTTTGATCTTAAAGTTTTAAACGAGTACCAGCTGGTTTTAATCTCCCATCTCTAAGTTCTCTAATCAATGAGAGGTGTCCACAAGGCAAAATCCAGATCTGTACCGTCAGATCTGTCCGACACAGAAGAGCCAAAGAATGATGGAAGTTGGCACAGGGCCTGTTTTGCAGCTCCTGGCCTGGGGATATCAAATCACTCTTTTATTTCTAGGCTTCCCTGCAACTCACACTGTTTTACTGGTATGGAAGGTGTGAGGACGCTGGCATGAAACACGGCAAAGATCGCAGTGGAAATTCGGCCTTGGGAGCATTTGGAAAGAGGATGCAAGCCTCTCGCTTCAGCTCCGGCTTAACACGCACTCGCATATACAAACAGGAATAAACACTCTTTCTTCGCTCCATTCACATCCCCTCACTGTTGCTAGAATGTGAACCTAAAGTGAGCCTCTGTGTAGCACGAGAGTTAGCAGCAGCACATCGGGATCTCTTTGGCACTGGGCCCTGTAAGATAAAACCTCCAATGAGTCACACAGTTAAAGGACACTCACAACAACCTGTGACACGTTTTAATGTGTGCAGTGCAACACATTTGAACTCAACTGTTGATCTGCATTTGTAGGGCCAGTAATCAAGCTGCAGAGAAAGTCGTGCTTCAGCTTTAACTCAAAGAACCTTCTCAGCCCTTAATGTGAATTTGTAAAAGGCCCTTTCTCTCCCCCACACAGTCAAGGCACGGACTGGATGAGCACCGATGGAGCAGCTGGGACAAGCAAGATCTGTCATGGGTCATTAACTGCTCTTATTAATTCAAGAAGCTGAATTCACAAGCCCAGTCGTGCTCCGCCCCCAGAAAACAAAATGTCCAGATCGACCCGCAGGTGAACGCATCCTTTGTTAAGGGTTTTGACAGCATGGCGGCTTCCTGTTTCACTTCATCACTCTGTTAATTCCCATGACTCTCTCTCTGCCCTCTTTGCAGACCAGCCCCCTTTTTCTCCCAAGTATGTCATCATGTGGGATAAATAGAAGGAGCTGCCAGAGGTGCACAGGCTTCTCCTGCGTCACCTCGCAACAGCACAGATACTGTTGCCACATGGAACCACATGCTGCCTGAAACCAAACTTGTGGGTGCACTTGTAAATGTGTGTGCCACAACACTGAGTTAGGCCTATTTAGAAGAATTTCTAGTAAAAAATGTCATAAAATATTCTGAAAAGACATAAGTATGACACATATATTTATACTTGCTTAAGGAAGTATAATGCTGGTGGATTTTTTCTTTAACCCACTTGTTCCCAAAACAGGTTTAGGGACCCCCAGAAGACCCCTGGGGAAAACAGCTAGTAATAACACTATATACCTTTATATTCCAGACTATCTGGCCTTCTCAGACATTGGACTGTTTCTGATAACCAGACTCTCTCAGTGCAGGCCCCATACATCGATTTCAACACCAGACACATCATCAGATCACCGTTCAAATCCCAGCCTCCCGACACGCATTTATTCTCTCTGTGCAAAGAGTTATTCCCTGCTGCACTCTGTGCCTCAGCATGTATAACGTTGCGAAAAAGCGCATTCATTTGCAGAAAGAGAAAGCGGATGTGGGATGCAGACCCCCCCCCCCCACCCCTTGCCTATGTGGGAAAACGCATAGAATCTGTCAAAATCAGTGAGGATAAATAATGATACATGAGATTGATTTAAGGTTAGAATTGATCACCAGACGAATTATTTTAAATGAGATGTGTCTTATTGCGTAAGACGCTTTTTCTGTGGCATCTGTAGGATTTACCTGCTGCTGTACTGAGCCCTACAGTCCGCAGACAGGGTACCTACTGCCGTCATTACGATAATTCCCACCTTGTTCTGCATATTAAGCGCAAACTGTCACACAGTCAGGTCTACTTACTAATTGCAGCTCTTTTATGTGCCAACTTACCCTCTCTTGCTTTTAGCAGTACAGTGTTGGCTACTATGTTCTCCAGCTCCATCAAAAAAAGAAATCCTAAATGCAGAGATTTTTCGGTTCACAAGCTTCTGCAGCGAAAACAACGTCCTTCAGCTTGTATGCAGTGTGTATTTTCTTCACTCCTCGTCAGTATCCAAGCAAATTTCACTCATATCAAAGTAATAATGGATAAAACAGGATGTCATAGATTTGCTTGCAATGTATGCTGGGCATGGTTCTTGTTGTGGGCTGGAAGTGCGGCGTTGCATTTCTACTCCAATTCCCCCAAAACCATTCCATGCGTAATTTGGCTGCGGAATCTCTCCGATGCAGAGAATATTCAAGTCGGAGGCACCAATGTATGCGAACCGGGTCCTTAACAGCGCTTCACCAGGACACTGCTAGCTTTACATTACAACAGCAGCGGTTGGTTGAGCGCTTCAGAAATGACATCAAGCGCGCGCCCCCCCTCCCCTGTTGCTGCGTGATCAAAATGGGTTGGGCTTCTCTGTGGCAGCTGCGTCAAACCAGCGAGAGAAACAACTCCACCAGAAGTGAAGCAAAATTGTCAGCACAATAAGAGCATATATCAGTATTTTTTTCCTGGTAGTGCCCCGTGTTGCATTATAGCCAGAACAAGAAGTTGAAGGCTGCAAAAAGGGGGGGAAAGCACCAACCTATAGAGGTCTAACCAGCCACACCTCATGTGCAGAAGTTCTTCGTCACACATTATATAACTGGACATAGCTGCATGTCTGTGAAATCCTTGTTATAAAGCCAAATGCATGCTCGTTCTTTTCTTCATCTTGGTTTTAACTACACGTTGTCTCTACTGTAATGACACAAATGGGAGTAAAATCCGCAAATGACTGTAGTAGTGAAGATTGAGTGGGAATAAGGGCACCCTCTGGTGGTAGGACTTCTTCATAATTTACTACATAATATGATGGATACATTGCGTTATGCAGCAATGCCCCTTGTTGTTTTGGGGCCCCTGTCAAAGAATGTTATCCTGTTACTTGTGCAGTGGCTCTGCACACTGCTGAGATCAACAGATGATGCCATGAGCCATGATTGAATTGGTTCATATGGCTGCAAGTTTCTATTTCAACAACACTTGTTTGTCATATTCAGGTCAGTAAGTCTGTGTCTTCATGTCGTATTGGTAGCACTTGAGAGAGTAGGATCCAAATTATAGGATTCCAAAAGTTTCTATATGCAACCTGTATTATAGTATATATTGTATGACAATTTTATATTTGAGTTGGGAGGCTCATATCTTCCGTCATCTCCACAGCACCTAAAAGCAGTATATGTAGGCCTACATGATGTAACCTATGGGTTATTACCAGTGGCAGGGCAATAAAGACACTTTGTGTCCCTCGCATGTTTACACTGTTCAATATTTGCTCTCCTGATTAATGTATGCCCCTGTAATGCCTCCTGTAATTGTAAGGACTTTTACTTTGAAGGTTGACCGGTATTGATGTTTTAACTGCACACAGCTTGACATTTTTCTGGAAACGCTTTGTTTTTTTTGTGCATGCAGGCTGCTGTAGTGTTCCCTGTAAAATATAAAAAAAATAAAAGACTTAAAGAGTTCATAACACCCAGTAGCGCCTATCTGCCCGCAGCTTCAACCACTGCAAAGGGGCGATCTTAACTCGCCGTGTCCTTCCAAACGATTAACAGGCTGGTTATTGACCGATGATGGCAGATAGGATCGACTTCTCCGGACGCGCTCTTATCTTTATAAACAGAACATACGCGGTAGTTTGATGCACCGATATGACGCATGTCTACATTGAATTACTCTAATCAATTATGCACTTTCCTTTGGAGGCATAACAAATGCACGGGTCGCACGTTTGATTCATAGACTGTATGGGTTGGATGTCACATTGCAGCGTGCGACGTGGTCTGCATGGTGACATTGTGGCGCCATCACACAGGACCAATAGGGCACTGGCTGCAATCGTCCCCAAATACTGTATTTCAGCACGTAATGCCTTACTAATGCATCACATTCAACAAAACAGAATGGGCAACATGGTCAGATGGTATATGACACAATTTTCCAAGCTCGCCTTCCACAATGAAAAACTAAACTCTTTATTAGAGCATAGCATGTAGTTTTTGTCAATAGCAGGCCCACATATCTCCAAATAAAAAGGCTCGACATATCACTGACAAAATAGAAAGTGCTGCTGTAAAATAATTACTAAATTGCAGACAGAGTGATCTTACATAAACACATGATTCTTTCATTTTGCTGTAAGGATCTGAACAAATGAGCATCACATTTTTTTCTCCAAATGAAATTCATACAGTACACAGGCCCAGCGTGATGCAGCCTTGAACAAAAAAAAACCTCAAAGTAAAACTTATCAGTCTGATACAAACTGAGAAAGAGGCTCATGGAATCAAGGTTAGTATTCATCCAAGTTATCCGCTTTGGGGATGGCGAGGCCTCTGTCCTTCAGGGCCTGCATTTTGACTTTGTCCGTCTCCTGTTTGGCTTGCTGCTGCAACCGTTGCTCCTCCAGAATCTCTTCAATGGAGACCTGCTGCAGGACTGTGTCGCAGGGCTTTTCCACATCCTACAGAGACAGGGACAGCATTTCATCGGTCACCAGACTTGTGACAAAACGCACACATTTTGTACATCAGCAAACTGTTCACCCTTTCCTCCCATAACAACTTCAGATTAAAGATTAGCACAGGAACCTTTAACATTCTGCATGTAAATATGTTCCTGCTGATTTGGAGTTGCCACTGTTAGCCAAACGTAATCATCCAATCCCTCACCAGATAGACCTACATCTGAAAAGACACTATATTAAAGAGACACTATATCTGAAAATGCATCTTTACTCAACCACAAACCCAGCCTGAATGCGGACTCGATCTCCACTCACAACTCCCTTTTTTCCAGCAATGAAAACATAAATTGATTAACAGCGAGTGACAAATGAATAACAAAATGAAAGTGTAATTATCTGGCTACCGCAAACCTCTCCTACCACAAAAGATGTGGAGCAGTGAGCCCGACAATAGTGTTCATTTAAAAAATTCAAATGTGATTACAAAACCATGCACTATGATGCCCATAACTTCTTTGCATCTATCGTTTGTTGATTACATGAACTGCTATACTCGCTTCATGCTGTACAGCTGCTGTAGAGGCTGTGCTGCTGTCAAAATGCAGATTTCTGACTGAATGTATGACACATATTTATGGAGGGAGATACAGAATCTGGGTTCATGAGTCATGTTTGAGCTGTGTTCAGGCCGGTCCTATACGGTCACTGCAATGTGCCTGTAACGTGTTTAACGTGTCACTGCACAAATTCACATGTATGCATGATGATTAAAATATAATATTATAAATGTTTCAGTCTCTTAAACTTTTCCTTTAATGTTCTGAATAAGAAGTTTAAGTGGCTAAGCACAAGTTACATTTTTTTCTGTAGGTTTCAGATATATTACGGCGCTTTTTGTTTTGGTTATTTTACAATACAGCAACATGGCAGATGGATTAATATGTTTTAACTGGCCATGTAGGAGGCTGCATAAGCCACATCTCACCATCCCATTTCCCATGTACCAACACAGCTTAATCTGCATCCTTGTTTGCAAAACAAGCTGCGTTATAATTAATGAGGCTTATCTTGTCACACTAAAAAAGAAAAAAAGGGCAGATTAAAACATCCAAGCTGTTTCATTCACTTAGTTTGTAACCTAGAGACTAACCCACCCAGAAAGATGAAAATATAAACGTTACTTTGGGTTAATAAGCTAGGTTCATATGTTCCCTTGTTGTTTCCATTCAAACTTGTTTGGATCCTTGGCCACATGGTTATGTGAATCTTCACTCCAACACCCATTTCTACATTTAACGTTATGGGTAAATAACATAGTTTTGACTTAGGCAAATGAATGTTGTTGAATCCCACTTCATATCATTTCAGCTACATACCAAACACACAGAGAAATAAAACGAGGATATTCCCACTTACTATCTCTCCAAGCAGCACCACATTCTCTCCTCTCACAATGAATATTCCTCTGGGGATGTCACCAAATTTTTTCCCCACATGGATGCGCTCAACTGTTTGATGAAAAACTAAATTGGCTGGGGGGGGGGGGGGGGGGGGAAGACACAAAAGAAACAGGTTAAGGAAATAAAGTGCAGGATAATAAAGAAAGAATAACATTTAAAATGTTAAATAAAAACACCAGATAGTGGGAATCGCATGGGCATTTAAATTGAGCCTCTATGCAATCAGCTGAAATGCTTCGGCTTGTGTTTTGCACCCTATGAGTAAAAACAAGTGGGAGATAATTAAACGAGGTATACCAAACTGATCAATGCTTCTGAGGTAACCGATCAGTGTTCTGCCATCTCGGAGCAACACCAGGTGCTTCTCTGCAAGATACAACCAACATAAGCATGTTTAATTACAACATTGAACGGTCACGAAGGATCCAGTTGGTATCAGACACGATGCCACATCTTTAAACGATTCTTTTCAGCAAACCATGTCTCTCTACGAAGGAGCGGATCCTCAGACTTACTGTCGATGTCGTCTATGAGACTTGCTGTCCCTGGTACGTAGTTCATCTTGGGCTGTTTCTTTTTTACTTGCTTCGTGTACCTTAATGTAACGTCAAGCCATGAATGTTTCAAAATATGTGTCTTTCAAGTGGAGTACAGGAAGCGTCTTTATACACGCCCGGGATAAACTTCCTGTAGTCGCTTAACCCTTTGGGCGCTGCAACCCAAATACATGTGAATTCAATATATTTTTAGGACCGGTGCTTAAATAAAACATGTTTAAATAAATGTAACATCAAATACAGGTCGTTTATTAAAATTAAAATAGTAGTTCATATTAAAAATAATAGGATATTTAATGACGTGTTTCCTATTGGCTAATAGCGTCAACTGACGCACGGGTTACACCAAAGATCGTATACGATCGACAGTGACAGATTCGGAACAATGCAACACTTTCGCTTGTGTAGCCATACAATTATTAAAATTAAATTTGATCTTTCATCATAACACAAGTAGACGGTGGACCTTCTGCATGATCTCACATCTGTATGCAGCATGAGTAAAACGTCCCTCTCTCCGTAAAGAGGTTCGTGGTGTCGTAAAGCAGCAGCAGAGTGAGAGCTCTTCACTTTTGCGCGTGCCCTTCGTTAAAGCTACAGGACAGGATCGCACAAGCTTTGGTGTCATTCCATCATTTCCTGATTCCATTCAGACAATCGCCACTTCTGGGGAAACGGCAGTATTGTTGTTTACAGTTTGGACTAACCGACGGCTCGGATACGTCAACGTTAGTTTTAAGTTACCGGTTTGTCTTTTACGATGGCAGTTAACAGGACGGCTATCGCGGAACGCGCTTAGCTTGATGCACCCTCATCAAATGCAGAAATCCGGCTGGCCCTCGACTGGCAACTCGGAAAATACGAACGGAAACTGGAATAACACCATGGTAAGCAACACCACTGAGACAAATCCACAGCCGTTGTCCGCTGTGACTCTGCCGCTGTTTGAGCGTGCTTTGTTATCTTAAAACGACCTGGCTTTGCACGGAAAACATTGTTACCCAGGTAGCTGGCGTTACGGGGTACTAGCCCATGCTAGCTGGACGGCTAACGGAGCTAGCTGGCATTATGTAATAGTTAGTGCTTACACTACTTGTTCAGCTGTCGCCCGACTTTGTCTCGTTTATCTGGACGTGACGACACTGCTGATGGTAACGTTAGAGGTTACTGCAGTCGTGTCACATCGTGCACGTTTAGAGAAATGTATTCAACCGTGGCCTGTTTTCGGCTAGCGCTACAGTATTTATCTGTTTTGTGCTAAACGGGTTCAGCATGCAGTGAATTCATTGTTGTCACCGTTTAGCCGGTTGCTGCATGTGGTTTACAGATTCCTGTTAGCTTGTTTAAACAGTACTCCTGCAACTCGAGGACAGAGATGTTCTCTTAAAATAACTCCTGTGTGGTCTTCTGTGTTCACAGGACGCTCCTCAGTATCCAGGCTACCCCTCACACTACTGGTATCCCCAGTCTCATTCCACGGGACACTATGCAAACACCTACCCCTCGGGATCAGAGGTCCAGCCTCAGTACAATCAACAGGTACAGCTCGCGATGCAACATAACCTGCCCCTCTAGATCTACTCATTATCCTTTAGTCTCTTAAGTGCTTTCACCTTTCCCTCACCTTGTCCCAACGGTCGGCTGTCATGCCGAACAGTAACATCAGCATGATATATTTACACCCAGACAATGGTATGTCTGATAATTCAGACCCGCTTGTGCTTTCCATGTAGGTAATGCCTGCAGGTTATCCAAATGGCCATGGTGTCTACAGCCCAGCGCAGAGTCCATATCCAACAAGTGGTTTCCACCCGTCCAACCCTTTCTACTGTGCCGACAGTCAGAGACCGGCCCTCGGTCCTTATCCTAACCAGGGCTGTCCTGCGGAGCAGAGCAGCGGGCCGTCTGGACAGCCACACTCTCAACACCAGCACCATCACTATCCTGGTCCACACTGTCAAGGGGTGAGTTCATTTAAACACACACTTATGTCAAATGTTGGATTTGCCAAATATAACATGACTATTGATTGTCTTTGACCGTGACTTACACATACATACAAAGTGATAGAAGTAATAAAACACTTTCTCTGAACCAAAATTACTTTCACACACAAAAGAAAGAAGGTACTTTTGGAAATACTACATATATCTGTCTTGCCTCTACTCCCCAGGGTCCTGGATATCCTCCTGGGGCGTACCCTCACTACAGTGAAGGTGGTCATGCTATGCCTTCAAACCCCCCATACCCCACCGGCCAGGCTCTTCACCCAAACCCTCAGGCCGATGGTTGGGCACACTCTGGTGCGTATGCCCCCCCACAACAGCAATGGCCGACAGGCCAGCAGCCTCCACAAAACCACTACGGAAATCCTGTCCGTCCATCGCATCCTCCAGCATGGCCCGGGACTGGAAGTGGTGCTCCTCCACCGTACCAACCCAAGGTATGAGTCGGCATCCACTGTTTCTCAACGTGGTTTTTATGATTTTTTTTTTTTTTTATGATGCAAATAGGAAGAGAGGCCGATATAAGACCGGAATAAAACACTCAAATTAGTATTCTCTCAGGAGTTGATTCACTCAAAACTGGATCGTCACACATGTCTTGATCTGAATTGTATTATCTTACAGATATTAGGAAAATTAATTATATTTGGGAATTACGTTTTTAATGCTCAGACATTTAGTAGAACAGCAATACACTGATGTGACTCAATGAAACCACATTTAGAGAATTAGATCTCAGAAACCAAAATGTCATGTTTTGCCACAGTATAGTCATAGATTATTTGATTAAGGCAATGCGATAAAATGGTGTGTTTGTATGGTATTGAGCTTGAGGATTATGAAATATCTTAACAATCTTTTGTTTTATGTTGCTGTAGGAGCAACAGCACCAACGTGCTCCACAAGTGGGACCTAAACCCCGGCCAACCCCATCCCTAAATCCCCCCAATGGAAAGCCTGCTGAAATAAGTTCACCTCCCCAAATGTACAACAAAACCGGGAGAGGCGAGCCTTCGCAAGGTGAGCCCCCGCCCTCGGCCCGGGCTCCAGCTCCAGGCCCAGGCCATGCTGGACCTCATCCCCTGAGCGATAGCCACGGCCTAGCTAAGGTCCAACAGGTCATGGCCAGAATGCTACTGCTCCACGAGGATGTTGATGAGTTTGTTGGCAAAAAGTCAGACAAGAGTTATCGGTGTCTGGAGGAACTGCTGACCAAAGAGCTGCTGGTGCTGGACTCTGTGGAGACTCAGGGACAGGAGAATGTCCGGCAAGCCCGAAAGGAGGCCGTACAGAGGATCCAGGCCATTCTGGACCAGCTGGAGAAGAAAGCCTTCTGAACTGGACTTATTTACTAGTTTGTGGGTCATTACGTCTTGCTGTTTTCTTCTTCCAGATCTTCCATGGACACAATGAGGGTCAAGTCTTCTCTCTCTCCCTCTCTCTCTCTCTCTGAGCTGTGTTATCTTAAGGTTTTTTTCCACCACCATGATATACAATGCCATACATAAGTGGCATGGACCCGAGACCAAGGCAGAGCAATCATTGCTACCTGGAATCAACCTTTGCCCAATTATGCTGGTCGAAGTGATATGATGGTGTTAGAAGTGTAAATTGATGGTTGTACACAGAAGTGACTTTCAGCCTCAGTGAGTGGCTGTGCAGGCTACACAACCTGACACTCTTGCTCCGCTTCTCTTTAATGTCATGCCTTCGCCAGCATAATGCAGGGCAGACTCACAGGATGATGGATTTAGTGCCACGTTGCAACTGTTAGTGGTCTCTTAACCTGTGATTCAGATTCATGCTGTCGGTCAGGATTGTGGGGTTGGCTTCAGTCTGAGCCTACATCTTTTTTTCATCTCATAGTCTGTTTGCACGATACTGTCCTCCCTCCGATAGAGGCCATACACTGCGTTGTCACTTACTTCTCCATTTCTCTGCAGGAATAGGTGCAAAGCATTCCTTTTCGATTGTGCTCCCAGCCCTGCATGCACTGTAACGTCAGACGAGCACTCAATACAGTCCGAACATCTCAAAGCTCCTAATTGGGCCTAAAGCTGATTAGTAAAAAAAAAAAAATAACTAAAGATTGCTTTCCCTGTTATTCCATCTTTTGGATGAAGTTTCTTCCTGAGTGCTGATCTAGATTCAGACCTACATATGAATGCCATGTATTTTACTCTAGGAACTACTGTTATAACAGATGCATAGGACATAAGGAACTTTAAGAATTACTTGAAAATATGTTAAATTATGTTCTTTTTATCCCTTTTTGAACGGTTGGGGTGTGTATATATACGTGTGTGTGTGTATATATATATACACATGACAAGCAAGTGAATTGTATTTTCAGAATTAAGTGTTCCATCAGTTGCTGTATGTACTTCAACATTTTCAGTAATGTTTTGTGCTTAATGACAACATTGTTCACAGCACTTGGATCAAGTGTTTAATTTGGACCTTGTTTCTGTTTTCTGCCACACTGATACCCTTGTTATACAAATCCAGATTTGCACCATAATCTATTTTCATGTTTAGAACAAGTCTGTTTTTTTTTGTTTTTTTTCAATCATTCATTAAAAAAAATTTAAAAAAAGAGTGCCATATTTCAGGGGATGGTTTTATATAGTTGGAAATAAAAAAAAATAAAAAATATGATCACAAGCTTTGCATGGAAAAAACAGATCGCCTGTCAATGTGTTCATTTCCCTGTGCTGTTAACTTTCTGTTTACATGGAGCATAACTGTACAGTTCAAGATGTAACGCACGTTTCCAACACAAGATGGGAATCTTTGCCTGATAAGTATTTCAATTATTATTAAGTGAGAAAATAGCAGAGAAATAATTAAATGTCAGTATATTTTTTAAACTGTGATCAAATGAATTTTATTTTTTTTTCTCTCACTTGTTTTATATTGTGTACAAAGACGGGTTAGAAAGCAAATTTATCCAAGAAATATCCAGCTCTATATGGATGGTGGGGGCCGATAAATGAGCGTATTTCATTCCTAAAAAGAAAATCCTGTTATAAAATTGACGAATGAGAAACTGCTTTTTTTTAATTTTTTTTTTGTCAAGTGGCAGTTGCTGCATGGGTCCACACGTCCTACATCTGCCAGGCAGCATACAGGTCTTTAAATAGATGGCTATTTTGATGCAAAAGCATAACACAGGCCCCTGAGGGCTTGAGGCACATGGGCTGGATTTAATGCGAGGGTCGGATGGCCTGACAAACCTTAGGAAACCCTGTGGTGAGTACATCTGAGGCAAAGAAGCCTGAGACTAAAATCACCTGTGCCATTCGTTCTGCCTAGTTTGGTGCAGTGGTTCCCTACAGCTTGTTGGATTACTTTTTAACTTCACTCTGGAAGTCATTTCGGTAAACTAGGTGGCTACAAACTGCTGCAATCTTTTTTGTTTTTGACTTTTTGTACCGAGTACTTCTAAAGGACTAGAAGTTGCCTCTTGGAAAACGCCTGTGTCACCTAAGGGCACACCACAGAAACAGCAATGTCTTATAGATCCAAGCGTCCTGCCTCCTGGAATGATAACCCTCCTCCTCGCAAAGTGGAAATTGACCTGAGTTCACCTGGCTTAGCAGTGTTTGAGTTGGAAAGACTCTTGTTTACTGGCAAAGCCATCATCAGCCATGCAGATGAAGTGTGGCCAAGGCTTTATGTTGGTGACCAGTAAGTAACTCGCTTTTTTTATTTTTAAAAACTCTCAGGCCCAATCCCAACATCCAGAGACTGTGAGGGCTTGAAATGGTTTAAATAGGAATGGAACAGCACTTTGCTGCAACATAACACGTTACCATTACAACGTCAGCAATATTATGTACAGTTGTGGGTATTTATTTTATACTCCCTAATTTGAACGTCTTCCAGGCGCTTTCCTCAAAATGAGAAGTTATTTCAAATAATCCATTTACTCGTTTTTGTCACAATGGCTTCAATGACATAATTAAATGTTTGATAAATAAATCTGTGTAATACAGTCTCATTCCTCTGATTGTATGTGTTTTTATGTTCCATCTTTAGTCCTAAATGTTTCTGAGTAAATGTGATTTGCCTCTTCGTTTTAACATTTTTTTTTGCACTGGTAACCCCATGTTAAACGTCACATTGCTATGAATTCTGGGTAATCCCCTCGAGCAAAGTCTGAAGAAATGCTGACTTACGGAAAGGGTTCGTAAAGGGCTCAAAATGTCTGCGAGAGAGCCCTCAAACACTCGGTGATTGACAGAACTAAACCCTCACAGACTTTGCAGGAGTGCGCCTCAAAACCTGTGAGTGTTGACATTGGGATTGGGCCTCAGACTGGCTGTCGATAATGAAGCATGGCCTTGTAACTCTGTGCTGTGTTACTTTCCAAATATTATTGCGTTGTGACAGAGACAGTGGACTGAGACCTTTTTACAAATATTGCCCAAGTCTAGACTTTGATTTAGTCCACGTGTTAAAGAGGAACTGATCATGAATCAGTTTCAATTGCAGAATGAGTCATTTAGGATCCCACAAGTTGCCTTCCACATTGGGAACATGTGTAAAAGCTACAGCTATGCTAGTATGTGAAAGTTTCGACTGATGCCTCGCCATGAAAGCACATCTCGGATCTCTTGATAAATTCAGCTCGCATGTCTGGAAGCAACTTAAAAATACCAATCAATCGCAATGGAACATGCAACAACACTTGCAAATGGTTCATCAAGAAACACCTGCAACATTTGACTGTATATTGTACACCTTGTCAGACACTGTCAGTGAATACAGAGCGTTGTGCTTTTCAGACACAGTGCAGTGAACCGGGCTGATTTATCCAAGCATCGAGTCACTCACATCCTCAATGCAGCTCACAGTAAACGCGGAGTACAGCCAGACATCTACGAGGGCATGGAGATCACCTACATAGGCGTAGAGGCTCATGACTCCTGTGGCTTTGACATGAGCGTCAACTTCCAGGCAGCAGCAGACTTTATCCACAGGGCTCTCAGCAGAGGAGGTGAGAGGAGGGTTAGCGGATGCATTTAAAGGCATGTCTGTTTTCAAATTGATGTTGCAATGTTTCTCTGAATTCTCAGGCAAAGTGTTGGTGCACTGTCATGTAGGAGTGAGCCGCTCCGCCACCCTGGTCCTGGCTTACCTGATGCTGAAGCAGAACCTGACCCTCGTGGAGGCTATTTGTGCTGTGAAAGATAACCGGGGTGTCATCCCTAATCGAGGTTTCCTCCGACAGCTCATCAAACTGGATGGCCGTCTCTTTCGCACTCACTGAACGCTGCCTGGTAGCATCAGATTTCATGGGTCCAGAACATGAGAACAAAATGTGACAAAAGATAGCTCAAGCATATTGTTAAAAGTATAATAATAGGATACATGGATTTCATATACTTGTACTAATATTGTTTTTGAAAAGGGACTTGCAGCACTGATCATCTCCTGCATCATGTTTTAATTGCCTTTAACTTGTAGTTAAAACATATTTATATTCTGTAAATTTGTACATGTTAAATGGATTTAAGTTTTACATTAAAAAATGTGGATCTGATGCAGCTTTTGGTGAATGTGTGGCATTCAATTTACACGTCAGTGCTGATTACATACAAAATCATTAATTTGCTTTATTTTGTATGGCACAGTATGATACAGAGTCTGAGCTTGAGACAATAATCGTCACAAACATGTTTTCGTACATGTTGCTGAAGAACACATCGGCAGCTTGGCTTGTGCTATCATCCTGTAGAGTCTCAGTTTGATGCAATGGCTCGACAGTAATCATTACACTGAACAAATGCAGGGCCAGAGCAAATAAGAGGTTGGAATAAAGAATAAACAAAGCCAAAGTTCAGTTGCTCTGATCAATCTTATAAAAGGGACATTTCACTCTGTCCAGCCTGTGCTTCGCTGTCTGTGCTTCCACCAGGAGAAGGTATGTGGTTAAAAGAATTGAGAGAGCTTAGATGTATTGTTTTAGCAGTATGTGTTTCACATACAGGTTTAACTACTCTGCCAACAATTACAACTATGCAAACTAGAATTGGACGTCGAGAGTTACAACTTTAAATGTAAATTCTTTAGAAATGACTAGATTTACTCTTCTTAGCCTCTCTTTGGAGGTTCACTGCATATAATGTTGTAATTTCAGGAATTTAAAATGACATCCCCTACAAACTTTAAGTATTTCTCAATAACATGACTTTTAGTGAATCCAAAAAAACATCTTTAAGTATAATTTATTCCGAGTTTAAAACTTAATACTTCTGCTGATTTGCTTCATAAGGACTGTGTGGGTGGAGTTTGGTCAGATTTGACTGACAGTAAGCAAACAGCCCTACTCATCAGAATCTTATTCAAGGCACAGAGAAAAAGAAATGTATCTAAAACAACCAAAACTGCACTAATGTCTGCAGAAAGCAGGAGCCCTTCATAAAGAGATCTAAGAAAATCATTTTTTTAGGGCCTTTAAATTGTCATGTTTGTGGTGCTTCTAGGAGAATCAGTGAATGAGTACTTCTAATAGCAAACATTGTGTAACCCAAATTAACAATGCTGCCCTTTTGAACTTTTGTCTTAGTTCACAATGATGCGTGGAGCAGTGGGTATCTGGATCTTATCAGCAGTGATCTGCATGGGGAGGGGCCATCACCATGATCACCATGCCCACGATAGTCATGGCAATGATCAGGTAGATCAAGACACTGCATCCGATGGCAGTGCCAACAGCCTCCCACTGGTGACTTTAGCAAACAAAGAATTTGCCTACCGTCTGTACATGAAATTAGCAGCTCATGCTGACTCGGAAGGCAAGAATATCTTCTTCTCCCCGTTTAGTGTTTCTGTCGCCTTGGCTGCCTTGTCCACAGGAGCACGGGAGGAGACCCACCGTCAGCTTTTCAGTGGTCTGGGGTTCAACAACACCTTACTGACGCAGACAGATGTAGATCATGCCTTCCAGATTCTCCTCAAAACGACAAACAACACACCTCAGGAAGACACCAGTGAAGGGACCGCTGTATTCGTGGACAACAACTTCAAGGCACATCCCGAGTTCCTGGAGGCCTTGAAGCAGTCCTACTTAGCAGATGGGTTCAGCGTCGACTTCAACCAAACCACAGATACTGCCAATACCATCAATAAGTACGTGGAGGAGAAGACCAACGGGAAGATAGACAAGCTGGTCGAAAGCCTGGATCCAAACACAGTCATGTATCTCATCAGCTACATCTACTACAAAGGTAAAAGGTTTTGTGAGATGTGGTTGGTTTTGATGTCACACCTTTCAATTTTATGTCTCAACCATAAGTTGTGTTTTATTTTTGCTCATCGTCAAACAGGAATGTGGGCGACTCCATTTGATCCCGAACTCACCAAGGAGGACATCTTCATGGTGGATGAGAACACCAAGGTTCAAAGTTGCACCATTTATTCAGAATGGTTTTGAGTAACAGCAATAATGCATCATCATGTATCTTTTCCATTTAAGGGACCTCACGATTAAGCTGTCATTTTTCAGGTTCCAGTCCAGATGATGAATATGGAGGAGAGTTTTGATACCTATTACGACAGGGCGATTAACACATCAGTCCTCCAGCTGCCCTTCAACAGCTCTTACTCCATGCTGCTGTTGTTACCTGACGACATGTCAACACTGGAGAATGCCATTTGCCCAGCCCACGTCACCAAATGGTTAAAGTGGATGACGTCCAGGTCGGGAGAATCTAAAATCTTTCTCACATTTTTGGTTTCTAATATGGAAGATTTGACACTGTATAAACAACTCAGCTTTGTCCTCTCAGGTCAGTTATTACTGTCAGATCAATTACTAGATGTTTGTCTTTTTCCCATTTTTTTTAGGACACATGACGTATATATTCCAAAGTTCTCCATCAAGACTTCCTACACACTGAATGATGTGCTGATTGAAATGGGAATGACACACATGTTTGGTGATCGTGCAAATTTCGGTGGCATTTCAGATGCGCACAAACTGGCAGTCTCAGATGTAAGGACAGGGAGCCTATTTTATTTCACACATATTTTCTCCTTGTCTATATTCCATCCATCTCTAATCTCGCTTATCCTCCATCGCTCCGTAGGTTGTTCACCAAGCTACCCTGGATGTTGATGAAGCCGGAGCCACTGCAGCAGCTGCCACAGGCATTGGCATGACACTTATGTCCTTCCGCCATGTCCCTGTCTTGAAGTTCAATCGTCCATTTATGGTCATCATCACTGAACGCAACACAGAAAAAGTTCTCTTCATGGGCAAGATTATTAACCCAAACATCTGATGGAATAGGCATTTTGTGTTTGCTCAAGCACAGCTGTTGAGTCTCAAATAAAATACTGAGAAAAACCTCTTTCTTTGGTTTCCTTCTTTATGATTAAGTGTGGAGCAACTCGTTTTAATGTTTATGAGTGTTTGTTTATATACTAGAGGGTAAAATAATTAAATGACAAAATATTATCGAAAGGCATTAGAATTTGGTATTTATCATGACAGAGATATTTTTTATAACAAATATAATAAAACCAGTGACTATGTTGATCATTTATTAAATGTATTGTGTGTGTGTGTGTGTGTGTGTGTGTGTGTGTGTGTGTGTGTGTGTGTGTGTGTGTGTGTGTGTGTGTGTTTAACAGCTTTTAATATAATTTGAAAAGTTGAACAAGGTGGGACTTGACTGCTGCTGAACCAAGCACATGGGACACAAAGATGGGACACCAAAAGGGACATATGTAGCAATAATAAGGTTTCTGAACCTATGAGAGGAGGGAGAGGGACGCCACTTATGTACATTATTGAGCAGGGTTGTATTATTGCATTTATTTATTTATTTGCCTTCATCCGGGTCACACTGTATCAGAGCAACCAACTGCAGTCTCCTCATCCGACTGTGGGTGGCAGCAACACGCCTCGTGGAGCCTGTTCTGCTGGAGTTAACAATTTACGAGAAGAAGAAGTTTTCTTTGCGTTTTGATTGGACGGCTGCAAGTTTGTCATTTGCTTTATTTTGTATGGCACAGTATGATACAGAGTCTGAGCTTGAGACAATAATCGTCACGAACATGTTTTCGTAAATGTTGCTGAAGAACACATCGGCAGCTTGGCTTGTGCTATCATCCTGTAGAGTCTCAGTTTGATGCAATGGCTCGACAGTAATCATTACACTGAACAAATGCAGGGCCAGAGCAAATAAGAGGTTGGAATAAAGAATAAACAAAGCCAAAGTTCAGTTGCTCTGATCAATCTTATAAAAGGGACATTTCACTCTGTCCAGCCTGTGCTTCGCTGTCTGTGCTTCCACCAGGAGAAGGTATGTGGTTAAAAGAATTGAGAGAGCTTAGATGTATTGTTTTAGCAGTATGTGTTTCACATACAGGTTTAACTACTCTGCCAACAATTACAACTATGTGTGATGTCTTGAGTTTGAGATACAACTATGCACACTGGAATTGGACGTGGAGAGTTACAACTGTAAATGTAAATTCTTTAGAAATGACTACATTTACTCTTCTTAGCCTCTTTTTGGAGGTTCACTGCATATAATGTTGTAATTTCAGGAATTTTAAATTAAATCCCCAATAAACTTTAAGTATTTCTCAATAACATAACTTTTAGTGAATCCAAAAAAACATCTTTAAGTATAATTTATTCTGAGTTTGACACTTAATACTTCTGCTGATTTGCTTCATAAGGACTGTGTGGGTGGAGTTTGGTCAGATTTGACTGACAGTAAGCAAACAGCCCTACTCATCAGAATCTTATTCAAGGCACAGAGAAAAAGAAATGTATCTAAAACAACCAAAACTGCACTAATGTCTGCAGAAAGCAGGAGCCCTTCATAAAGAGATCTAAGAAAATCATTTTTTTAGGGCCTTTAAATTGTCATGTTTGTGGTGCTTCTAGGAGAATCAGTGAATGAGTACTTCTAATAGCAAACATTGTGTAACCCAAATTAACAATGCTGCCCTTTTGAACTTTTGTCTTAGTTCACAATGATGCGTGGAGCAGTGGGTATCTGGATCTTATCAGCAGTGATCTGCATGGGGAGGGGCCATCACCATGATCATGGTCACCATGATCACCATGCCCACGGTAGTCATGGCAATGATCAGGTAGATCAAGACACTGCATCCGATGGCAGTGCCAACAGCCTCCCACTGGTGACTTTAGCAAACAAAGAATTTGCCTACCGTCTGTACATGAAATTAGCAGCTCATGCTGACTCGGAAGGCAAGAATATCTTCTTCTCCCCGTTTAGTGTTTCTGTCGCCTTGGCTGCCTTGTCCACAGGAGCACGGGAGGAGACCCACCGTCAGCTTTTCAGTGGTCTGGGGTTCAACAACACCTTACTGACGCAGACAGATGTAGATCAGGCCTTCCAGATTCTCCTCAAAACGACAAACAACACACCTCAGGAAGACACCAGTGAAGGGACCGCTGTATTCGTGGACAACAACTTCAAGGCACATCCCGAGTTCCTGGAGGCCTTGAAGCAGTCCTACTTAGCAGATGGGTTCAGCGTCGACTTCAACCAAACCACAGATACTGCCAATACCATCAATAAGTACGTGGAGGAGAAGACCAACGGGAAGATAGACAAGCTGGTCGAAAGCCTGGATCCAAACACAGTCATGTATCTCATCAGCTACATCTACTACAAAGGTAAAAGGTTTTGTGAGATGTGGTTGGTTTTGAGGTCACACCTTTCAATTTTATGTCTCAACCATAAGTTGTGTTTTATTTTTGCTCATCGTCAAACAGGAATGTGGGCGACTCCATTTGATCCCGAACTCACCAAGGAGGACATCTTCATGGTGGATGAGAACACCAAGGTTCAAAGTTGCACCATTTATTCAGAATGGTTTTGAGTAACAGCAATAATGCATCATCATGTATCTTTTCCATTTAAGGGACCTCACGATTAAGCTGTCATTTTTCAGGTTCCAGTCCAGATGATGAATATGGAGGAGCGTTTTGATACCTATTACGACAGGGCGATTAACACATCAGTCCTCCAGCTGCCCTTCAACAGCTCTTACTCCATGCTGCTGTTGTTACCTGACGACATGTCAACACTGGAGAATGCCATTTGCCCAGCCCACGTCACCAAATGGTTAAAGTGGATGACGTCCAGGTCGAGAGAATCTAAAATCTTTCTCACATTTTTGGTTTCTAATATGGAAGATTTGACACTGTATAAACAACTCAGCTTTGTCCTCTCAGGTCAGTTATTACTGTCAGATCAATTACTAGATGTTTGTCTTTTTCCCATTTTTTTCAGGACACATGACGTATATATTCCAAAGTTCTCCATCAAGACTTCCTACACACTGAATGATGTGCTGATTGAAATGGGAATGACACACATGTTTGGTGATCGTGCAAATTTCGGTGGCATTTCAGATGCGCACAAACTGGCAGTCTCAGATGTAAGGACAGGGAGCCTATTTTATTTCACACATATTTTCTCCTTGTCTATATTCCATCCATCTCTAATCTCGCTTATCCTCCATCGCTCCGTAGGTTGTTCACCAAGCTACCCTGGATGTTGATGAAGCCGGAGCCACTGCAGCAGCTGCCACAGGCATTGGCATCACACTTATGTCCTTCCGCCATATCCCTGTCTTGAAGTTCAATCGTCCATTTATGGTCATCATCACTGAACGCAACACAGAAAAAGTTCTCTTCATGGGCAAGATTATTAACCCAAACATCTGATGGAATAGGCATTTTGTGTTTGCTCAAGCACAGCTGTTGAGTCTCAAATAAAATACTGAGAAAAACCTCTTTCTTTGGTTTCCTTCTTTATGATTAAGTGTGGAGCAACTCGTTTTAATGTTTATGAGTGTTTGTTTCTATACTAGAGGGTAAAATAATAAAATGACAAAATATTATCGAAAGGCATTAGAATTTGGTATTTATCATGACAGAGATATTTTTTATAACAAATATAATAAAACCAGTGACTATGTTGAGCATTTATTAAATGTATTGTGTGTATGTGTGGCCATGGCTTCTGGTTTTGAGTGATGATGGTTTTTAATGTGGGTCACATCATCAATGCACTTACTAATGTAAGAAGTAACAGTGTCTGTGTACTCCTCAATGTCTGTGTGATTGTTGTATGTGGCTGCCTGCTTAAACATTCCCCAGTCTGTTGTGTCAAAGCAGTCTTGGAGAGCGGAGGAGGCCCCCTCTGGCCACACCCGTACCTGCTTCATAACCGGTCTGGAGACATTCACTCTTGGTCTGTATGCTGGCATTAGCAGGACGGTGATGTGGTCAGAGAGTCCTATGTGGGGTAGGGTTGAGGCCTTGTACGCTCCTTTGTGAGCTCTGGGTGAGCTGTCTGTTGTTCACTGATGGCCTGATACAGTTCACAAAGGGCCGCACTTCTGTCACTGTTGTTGGGGGTGGGAGGGATGTAAACAACGACGAGCAGAATCGCTGTAAATTCCCTCGGCAGATAGAAAGGACGGCACCTTATGATCATAAACTCCGCCAGTGGTGAGCAGTGTTTACATACCACAACAGCGTCCTGACACCATGCATCACGGATGTAAGCACATACCCCGCCGCAGCGAGTCTTGGTGGAGCACAGCACACAAACATCTGGTCTTCTTTAAAAAGGCAGCAGTCATTAGAGAGAATTACAGTCAACAAAGCAAAGGTTATACTACTGTTATGGACAGAGGTAATTAATCTCCAGTCTACGTTGGTCCCACGCTCTCCTGCAGAACCCACATTTAACGTATAAACTCTTTGATTAGCCACTCAGTAGTTTAGGTATAGTGGAATATTGCTGATATTAGCAGGTTTTTTTAATATACCGTTATATTTTTAAAATACATTTTTTCCATGTGGAGTGTAATAAATGAGGATGAATTATTGGTTAGTCTCATACAGTAACTGTGTCCAGGGACTTTATCACCGACCACTATTGTGATTGCCATGCTCACATCTGAATTAAAGTCAATGCATGCCCCAGTTGCACGGTTGTCAGTGTGTGAGGTGCAGAGCCATTCCGCTGTAGACGCGCATTTCTGCCTGTTACGCCAAACAGCATGCATTAACATCGTAAACACGCATTTTCATGCCGCCCGCAAATTACGCACAAATGTCCAGAAGCACCTGTATGGGTCGCCGTTGAAATCCCCCTTGGTGTCAATTACGTCAAAACATAACGATACAACTTCCGCTATCTGGTTTCAAAATAAAGCCCCTGCTGACACATGATTTCACTTAGTGAGAAAGAAGAAGTAAAAAACCCACACTCATCCCCCAAACATTTCCATCTTACTAAATGGTCAGGGAGAAATCTGACTCCCACACAGACATGTTAGTCTTTAACGGGTAAAGATTAGATGTACAGACATATTTATTTTTGGTGTTGATACGGCTTCCAAATAGTAAAAAGGATGAAAAACAAAAGCATTTGTTTTTATTGGTGGTCTATTATTGGTCTTCTGATGCCTTATTTGACTCTTCTTCATTGAAATGAGGGTGCTGATTTATTTGCTACATAATAATACAACCTTTCTTAAGAACTGTGAACAACAATAAAACCTACATATGGATGATGGAGATTTTTAATATGCAGATGCAGATTATTTGGTTAGATGCTTTCGAAAGTAAGCAGAGAGGTGGAAATGTCTGAATTAAAATTGTAAAGAAGATTTCATGGTTGAATGATATGGATATTTTTGCTGGTGATAACACAGTCCCATCTGCTGGCAAAATAATGTATCTGCAATTGGTAGAAAAAAAGATTTTTTTGGCAATCCTCAGCAGACAGAAAGACCCTCGGATAATAGCTTTGGATATGTGTGTTTTATGATAAAGGTCACTGCTCACACTTATATTCAATGAATGTGGACTGGGACAGAATATGAACTGTACAGAATAGAAGTATTTTTATGAAATATTCCCCTTTGTTAAAATGCAGGGCATGCTTTTAAATTGGCTTAAGCCAGGTTCACTTGCTAGCTTCATATCGTATACTACTCTGCACGACAGATGCAAAATCAAAGGAACTCCCCCCAGTGCATGTAGGTTTGCTTAGGCTACATTTGGGCAAGAAAGATCAAAGACCACGAGACCACGATGGCGAAGGCTCATCCACTTCAAATCCTACCAACGGCATCAATTATCTGGAGAAGAGCACCACCGTGTGGCCGTTTGGTGTTAGTAAACCTTCTGCAGGAAACTAAACTCTAAAGTTAGTGTCCAACTTTGTGGAATAATTTGAGTGGTATTTTTGCAGAGCGTTATTTTCGCGTTAATGCATTCATTAATTAACGCCGACAATTATTTTATCGCGCGTTAACGCATTTTTAAAACTGTATTATTATAAATTTTTTTTATTGAAAGACAAGAGACAATACATAGACATAACAACAAGAGGATGACAACAGTGGGATAAAAGCCAGCAAACATCCTATAGTCAGTGTGTGCGTGTGTACGTGTGCGTGTGTGTGTGTGTAGTGTTATGTGTAAAGTAAGTTAGGAGACCGTAGTATCTTTGGCTAACTTTATTAGCTCAACATTAGCATAACACCAAGACTGTTGACTGACTGGATTCATACAACTCCCAGTGCGGACTGCGGACTGTACACGCCCACGTCTGACATCACACACACCTGATCACTCCGCTCTGCATGTCGATAAAGTAGTACCATTACATTACAGTGTGTACGTGTGTGAACGTGTGTGTATGTCCTTGAGCCTTTTGAGATGGGAAAACAAATAAATAATAATAATAATAATTTAAAAAACAACAACAACAAAACACAAACAAAACAGGTAAGTATTTTTAATTTATTATTATTGTAACAGACTCATGTCTCATGTTTATCGTTTTGTATTGGAGATGATATGTCCCTTCAGGGTTGCCGTAGAGAAAAGGCGACTTCCGCTTCTGGTCGAGGGGGGGCAGAAATAAAGAGAGAAGCTGCACCAGCTGTTGCTCTCCCTGGAGACTACTGGACATCGCTGCGGTAAAGTCAGCAGACACTCAGATCTCCGTGGTCAACTCAGCAGACACTTACATTTTAGTGCACCTATATGCTGAAATTCACGGTAAACGCATTTAAACGGCACAGATCGGGAGCGAGCGAAGGACCTTGAAAGTTAGCGGAAACATTAACGTGAGACAACATCCGGTTTCTTCAGATGAACATCCGGTTTTCAGAATAAGATGCCAACAAAGTATGAATTATATTCACATTAAGTATATAACATGCTACCTGCATCTCGTGAACCAAATGTTATTGCACTTTTGTTCATATAGCAGTACTTAAAAAAAAAAAGTGCGCAATACACTACTTTTGAATTCATTATTGAACTTTGCCATAACAATGCGATTAATCGCGATTTAAATATTTTAATCGTTGCCCAGCACTAATTTTTACGAATTAATTTGGCAGTATTTAAAGTAAATAAAAGTAACTGCACCTTTACCAGCTCCATCAGTGCTGCTTACATATACATTATCCTGAAATAGGCCAGTCTACATAATGGGTAGCCTAATTTTTAGCCACTTTTAGCACACGCACATACACAGTAGTGTGTTTTACAAAAAGTGTGAGGCTGAGAATGCTTATAGTTGCAGATCAGTGCTGAGGTTTTGCTCCTTGAGAGTCAGTTGCAATAAATTTGCTTCATGTGCAATTTTATTGTGTTAGCAAATGAAAAAAACTGTAAGATGCTGATATTAATGCAGTAACATTAGTTATGAAGTGATACAAAGTGAGAGTACTGAGCACAGAATTATTTCCTCAGTTATGGACCCTGAGTAAAGGTGGTTTCATTTGAGATTTGATGAATTTCAAAAATCTGACTTAAACTGTTCAGCTTTAGGGCCAAATTATGTCTTTAATCAATGCTTTAGGGCAGATTTGACCCCATAAAGCTGATACTATTCTGCAAGTTTTCTTATTAAACACATGTGTGTCAGGTTATAAGAAAGTACATTAAAAGGGGAATTTAAGAAAATATGCAAAAATGGAGTAAAATACATTGAAATTCCTTAAAATCAAGCAATGCGTTGTTTAATCACATCCAAATATGCAAACATAGAATACAACTGTTTGTTCCTTTTCAGTGAAAATTGAATTATTTGATTTTTATTACATATTGCTATTATACAAATATACATTGGAATATACAAAATCATAGGATATTTGAACAGTGTTATTAGATCCTACATCATTCATGGACATATTCTATATGAGATAACATCATTGGCTTGACCTCGAAAAACACTTTGAATTATATTATAAACATCATGAAAAGAAATGCAGTGAGCATTTTTCCATTGAATAGACGTTTAAAAGACGTCTACGCCCAACGTTGAAAAGACGTTCAGAATTGGTTGAAAAGTGAACGTTTTTTCGCGGACTATTTGTAGACGTTGATTCACGCTTAGACCAGATTTAAACGTGATTTGTAATACTATAATTTTTCGTCCTCTACATTGTGCTAATAATATATCATGATATAGAGGCTTACTAAGAAACCACATCCACATTTATCAGTTGAAAGCCAGTATTGGACATCACGTTGATATCTGGTCTAAACGTGAACGTTGAATCAACGTCTTCAAATAGTCGGCTAAAAAACTTTCACTTTTCAACGTGATTTAACCGTGATTTCAACGTCACCGTGTTTTAACCGTCAAAATGGTCTCAGATCAATATGTAGCAACTAAATACTTAATGTTAGTAACACATCAACAGTTTCCACTTACAGGACAAAAGACCAAGTGACAGGCAACAGTTCATTTGTATTTATTAAAGCACAATATGAATATAAACAATGTTCTTTATATAAAACCATAATCTCCTTTTCCGTCTTTAAATGTCGTTTTCAAAGCCACACAGGAGCCGGTTTCAGGAGATCTGCCATATTTTCAAGCTGGACATCTGTAAATAAAACAAGTATTAGAAAAACATATTGACTTTTAGACCAGTTTTGAAGGTCTCTTCACCGGAGACCACAGACGTATTTTAAACGTGTCTTCAACGGAACGATGCTGACCTGGATATTACACAGTATATTGTTTATATTGTTTGTATATTGCCATAACCCAAACAACAATGTTTTGACCATGATCGTATTAGTACAGTACAGTACGTTACTCACCACGTCCTCATTTAAACTGTGTACAGCCCCACTCGCTGTCCGCCGTGTATTTTACATGTGAAATGTCCTAAATACTCTATTTTATTACGTTGGGCAACTGGGACAGTCCACAAATAAAGTGTCTCCAACATTAACTAACACACATGTCTATGTTTACTGTTCGTAACATGCTAACGCTACATGCTAACACTACAAGCTAGCAGCCTCGCCCGCATGGTGAGCATAACATGATATTAGTGGTATGGTAATGTTATTTCGGTTTGCAATACTGAAATAAAGTAGTTCAAGTACTTACAGAGTATGTCGTTAGCGTGAAGCCTCGTTTATTCCGTCAGCTCGTTCACTTCCCTCATCAACTAGAGCTAGCTAGCTCAAACCTGCCGTCTTTCCATCCATCTCTAAAAATGCAGAGTCTGTGCGCATGCGTATTCCAGCAGTAAACACAGAGGTTGTATTTTACGTCAACATACAGACATAATGTGCTCTGCTCTCATTATGATGTCCTGGGAGCTTCTTGTTGACAGCACACAGTCTATAGTTCCATATTTACGACGTTTTATATGAGACATTGAATGCGTTGAAATAACGTCTTCGTGTAGACCACATTTCACCGGCCAGCGTAATATGATTTTGGAGAAATACGTTTAAAGTAACCAAAATCGCGTCTCTTTCAACCTACAACTTAACAAACCATCAATATTTTAAAACAAATTGGTGTTTTGTGACACGTTGATATTGTAACCGTAATTTAGCCGGTTCAAATGACGGTTAAAATACGTCTAAGACGTTCAGACCCCAAATCAACGCTTTTTCAACCAGAAATCAACGTTGAAATCCGGGTTAGTGCTCACTGGGAGCAGTTCACGTCACCACACCGGATCGTTCAGGTTTGAACCGTCCACACGGAGGCTGTTCCCGCTCCCCGCTTTTGGTAGTCGGGACATCGGGGCCGAAATAGTCGCGACTCTTTTGGTAATGTCTGCGGTGCGTGCAAGTCCTTTAGAGGGGAAAGCAACACGCACATAACAGCGCGTTAAAATGTCACAGGGGGTGCAAAGGATGCGATAAGACGGTGAAATGATGTAATGACTGCTATTGAAAACAAAGTTTTTGCACGCGTTCTGTCACGTAGACTTGACACATCCTAGAAAACTGTTAAAGAAAATGGGATGAATGAAGAGGAATTTTCTTCATCCTCAGTATCCACTGTTTCCTATTCGTGGTCACTGGGAGGGTCTGCGTCATGCCTCACGCTGATTGGTCTGACAGTGGGCCTACTATGCCAAGCCCACAGCTCAAGTTTGTATAAAGGCACGAAATATCAAAGAGTAAAGTGAATAAGGAAGTTTGGGATAAGTGATACTCGGTACAGTTTGTTATCCTGCCATCTATCTGATACTGGTAAATTGAAGCAAACTTAAAATATCATCTTTGTACCTTTTATTTATTTATTTTTGTGAATGATCTTTGAAAACATTGATGTTTTGAATTATTTAGCCCTTGTCTCTTGAGAAACCATTTCTCTGCTGGTCTGTTCCACAGTGATGATGAAGACCCAGCAGTCTCTTCATGTGGCCACTCCAGTGAGGCAGAGCCTTGCCCTGACTAAAGTAGCTGGGACCTCTGTTTACCTCAAGTTGGATTCATCTCAGCCTACCGGCTCCTTTAAGATCAGGGGCATCGGACACCTCTGCAAAACTGTGAGTAATTCTCCTCTGCTCTGGTGTGAAGTGTGTTGTCCTGTTGTGTGGCTGAGATGCTTAGCATAGATCCATATGAACCAGTATGAACCCGTTTTCAGCTCCAGTCTGAACACTGGGACGATGTATTGGTTCCCTTTCTGACTGTAATGTTGTTTTTTCTTGTAGTGGGCTGAGCGAGGATGTGAGCGGTTTGTCTGCTGTTCAGGTAATAACTAAAGAAAAATTAATGAATGAACTGTCCATGCCTCTGTTGGTGTTTTTTGGTGTGTAATCTTTGGCACTTTTGGCCCCAACAGGAGGAAACGCTGGTATGGCAGCAGCTTATTCTGCCCGTCAGCTCGGGGTACCTGCAACCATAGTAGTTCCAAGTGTTACACCAAACCCAACAGTGGAGAGGCTGAAGGACGAAGGCGCCACTGTGGTTATCCACGGCAAGGTTAGTTAATGTCATGGATTGTTTTATTTACATCAATCACACTCTATTTTAAGCATAAATAGATACATGTATTGTTGGATTCTTGCAAAATTGTGTGCGCAGTTATTATAATTTTCTTATTTCTTGTCACCGAATTGTCACATTTAGAACAGACTGAGAAGGCAAAATGATTCATGCAATGAAATGAAGTTGTATCTCGTCTCTTTCAGGCTCTAAATGAAAGCATTGAATACGGACAGCAGCTTGTGGCAAATAACCCCAGCTGGATATTCATCTCTCCCTTTGATGATCCCCTCATCTGGTGAGACGATCTCTGCACATCTGTCCTTCAGGGATTGTGACAGCATGTACACAACTATATGCACTGTGCAGAAATTCTCGCATAGTAATCTCTCTGACGTAAGGAGATAAGAGACGAAGAGATGATAAGACAGATTCTTCTCTTTTCTCTACAAATGAAATTGTTTTAAGATGTGCAACTGACTGATAGTAACGCCTGTCTTGTCATGCGGTGTCATTCATGCGGGGTTGCAGGGGCTGGATGAGGTGTTATGTCAGATGCATGGTATCTTATCACGGTGCTAACTTTGAGGGACTGTCAGATAATGTAGTTACCCCACGTCACAGACCGTAAATTACCAACACCACTAAGGGCTACTATTGACATGATCAGCATTTTACAGCGCACCTGCATTCAAGGAAGAATTATTAAAGAGAAATAAATCAGACTGTTTCCTTCTTCACATTACACTACAATCAAACTGAATTCAAAGGAACTGACAGGGTTGGGTTGTGTTTGTGTGTTGCAGGGAAGGCCACACGTCTCTGGTGAAGGAGCTGGAGCAAGACCTACAGGAGAAGCCGGGAGCGATAGTGCTGTCGGTGGGAGGCGGAGGCCTGCTGAACGGAGTGGTGGAGGGACTGCGTCGTGCTGACTGGGCTGACGTGCCCATTGTAGCCATGGAAACCATGGGAGCACATAGCCTCAATGCAGCAATGAAGGCTGGGGAGCTGGTCACTTTACCTGAAATCACCAGGTAAGATCTACTCATGGATATTGTATTCAAATAATAACATTTTCCTCGCGTAGTTCCTCTTTGTGTGTCAAAGACTAACCCTTCTTTTTGCTCTCTAGTGTTGCAACCACTCTAGGCCTGACGAGGGTGTCCTCACAGACTTTTAAACTGGTGGGCGAGCACAAAGTCTTTTCAGAATTAGTCACAGACCAGGAGGCTGTAAAAGCTGTGGAGCGCTTCGTAGGTGAGTGCAACCTGCACCTGAACAGATGCACAGCAGATCTAAAATGGCACCAATCAGCTGTGAGACTGACCTCTCCTGGTATCTCTATTTTCTGCAGATGATGAGAAGATCCTGGTGGAGCCTGCCTGTGGTGCTGCCCTGGCAGCTGTGTACAGTAACATTATCAAAAGGCTGCAGGATGAGGGCAAGCTGGCTCAGCGCCTGGGCCCAGTGGTCATTGTGGTGTGCGGCGGCAACAACATCAGCATGGAGGAGCTAAGGAGGCTGAAAAAACAGCTCGGTGTTATCTAGCGTGGCCGACTACCTCGAGTCCTCCTGACCTTTCCTCCATTCCTCCATCAGCTGGTCTCAATCCACAAAGCCCAATATCCATGTGCTCTATAGACCAAATCATTCCAGACTGAGAGACTATCCTGAGCACTGAGACTGAGACAAATGTGAGAGTGTGAGAGCTCTGATGCTGCTCTGGTATAGAGGTAGTTTTTGACCGGAGAAACCTTTCAGAAAAACTGCAACGTACTGACAAATTTAGGTTGCATTTCTATTTGTATTTAGTGTGCTTGTGTGTTGTTCTGCTTTTGTACATTGAAATATATTTAAAAAATGAATAAATTATATTTCTGAATATTGTGTCCCAAATCATTTTCCTGCCTTGACAAAGTTCTTATTCCTGACTGCAGATATGTGAAATACACATCAAACCTCTTCTTCACAACATGACCAAAAGCAAATGGACTTTTTAAAATGTGCTTTCTATACGGGAGCTAAAAGATAAGTAGGAGAGGCCGATATTAGCTTATTGCAGGTATATTGTAGCGGTGTATGTCGGCCGATAAAAGACTGCTTGTGCAAAAACTAAGTCTGACGTAGTTAAAAACAGTGTCACAATTGTTTAGTCCTGCTTAGTATGTGACTTGGTCACAATTCTAAAAAATCGAAGGGATCTAATTCAAGATTGTTTGCTTATGTCATGTAAAAAAAACACTGTTGGCCGATATGTCATCGGTATTTAAAAATACATTATCAGTCACGCTGTTATATACACTGTATATCTCTGATGACTAGAATGTCATATCAAGTGTTTAATGAATGGATCATTCTCCAAATAGATTTTGGAAATCATAAATTACACTCTTCAAAACATGAATCCAAAAGAAAACCAAAGTACTTTAGTATTTAAAATGTGTATACTGTATGTCTACATGTTGCGTTTGCTCTGTAAACCACTGACAGGGATGTTTAAACAGTGCGAGCGCAGTGCATTGGGGCCACAGCTTAATTACAATCTCAGCCATACCATGAAACTATTCATTGTATGACAATTCATGAATAGCGCTGGTCTCAGTAGCTTACTTTCCAATTAACTTCCCCTCTCCTCAGTGAGTGCTTTGGCAGGCACGATGCATACAGAACTACATTCTGAAGCAGCTTTGATCCCTCATGAATGAATGAGTATATCATAAAGTTTTGAATTTGACCAGTAACTTTCAAAAATGAATCACCCTAGAATGAGGTATTCAGTAGACAGCATTGTATTCCAGAGCCAGGTCAAGTGGCCTCACTGGCTTGCAGACAGAAGCGGTTACTGGGTCAGTCACATGTTGCATGACCACCGCAGACATAGTCACGCCTTGTGACTACGCTGAACGTCACAGCATTCTATTGGCTGGATTTTTAGGGATGTGGCACTTTTCCTGGCCACTCATTGGTCTGACGATCATTAAAAAAGGGTGGTGGGTTCCTTTATGTCACAGAGCGAGACAGCTGTTCCTTTGAAACCATCAAGTCTACACGCTGGAGACATTCCTAGAATTCCTCTTGGGTAACCTCATATACTTGGTATTAAAACTAGACATTTTCCATCAAGATATTAGGGGAACTCGACCCATAGATGCTTTTTTTGTTAAATGATTATCTGACAGATCACAGTTCTAAGTGACACATCAGTGGCTCTTTAATAACAGCTCAGCTGAAGAGCTATACACATTATACGTATCTCCTATCAACTGGTTTGCAGCGGAAATATCTGACCTATTTTTACAGAATTTTAGCTGATGAAACATTGCGTCAATAGTTGTAGATGGTTCCCTTTGGATATAGCATATAATGGAGCTGGAAGGACAGTTTGAGTCGGTGGGGAGCATGACTGGAGATCCAGCTAGAACTGGCCTGGCCCAGCACTCGCTGCTTTCAAAAGGTGTCTGGTGACAGAACCAGGGTTGGTCGCAAGGGGTCCTTACATAAAAGGCATGTCCTAAAGGAGACAAAGCACGTCTCACAGTCATCATGACCAACAGCCATTGTCTGTGCACACGTGTCTGCTACACACAGACATGTCTGCTACACACCACGTCAACGCTGTTCAGTAAAGTATGCAAATGACCCATTTTGGGAGGATTTTGCAGTAGAAAACATCCATTCATGACGCATGTTTTCCCCAACTTCGGATGTTTATCTGAGCAATGCCTTAAAGAAAAATTAACTGTGACAAGATGTACTGGGTCAATATATAAAATACATAAAGAAATGGAAAATGGAATTTGTACATGAAGACATTTTTTTTTATTGTGACACAGAAATCTCAAATGCCATCTGATTCTTTACATCTGTATAATCCATATTAGATATGTTAAGTTTCTGATGAGCAGAGGTAAGACAGTAAAAGTTAAGTTAATGCAACCATAAATAATTGTAATAAATATCAAGTAAATGTACAGCACACATTTTATCGCAACACCTCTTTGTATGGATATGTCCTTTTTATAACCTTATCTACCGCCCCGGAGGAGGAGGCAGTAGAGGAGAGAGCGTCCCCGTTAGCAGCGGTGTATCACCCTTTAAAAGAACTCAACCAAAACGAAAACTTGCAAGCAATTCAATAATCCAATATGAGCCAAATGTTTTTCAGTTCTATCCAAGTAAAGTGGTGATTTTACTCCTACAAGAAAACATGTTTCACCATGAGTAGAAGAAATTGAATCCATCTGAGTACAAGACAAAAGGTGATTAGATTACTGGTTTTTTTCCAAAATTCATAAAAAATAACACAACAAACTGGATATCCAACAGACATTGCCTAGTTTGCTCATTTTAGAATATTTTCTTGGAAGAGTAGTGCAAACCAAAACCAAAAATGATAAGGTGAAGTGAATTAGCAATTAATAAAAACTGCCATCAAACATAACGTCAGTCTATTTACATTTTTTTCCCCCCGGATTGTAACCAACAGAAAAACAGCAAAACACCTGTTGTTCTTTCAATAAAGAAAATTATGAAAACGCAGAACTCAGGATAATCCGCCGCCCCTCCCCCAGTCTATGTGTGTAGATCGTGTATGTTGGGGAGCGAGGGGGGGGGTTGCACATTCAGTAGCAGTAGCACACAAACCATGTAGGAGAGCAGCTCTTGAGAATATCATCTCAGGAACACAGGATTTCACAAACCTGAAACGCAAGCATATCAGAGCCAGCAGACCTCTCTCCTATCGCTCAATCTACCCGACCCAACATGCCGCCAAAGCTACTCGAAAAATCAAAGAGCAATTTCATAAACTAATAGATTAATATGACTTTTTACACGACTTAAATACCCTCTCTTCAGAGACTTGGATAAAATGTATTCAGTTTATATAGGCATAAGTTAGTTTGTCCATTAGCAGTTCATATTTTTTTAAACAGGCAGTAAACTACATAATATCCTGTACAGCACTTGTTCACATCTTGTGCCTGCTCATAGCTGACATGGTCAAAAATAGGTAGCGTCTCACATTTCTTTTTTTTCTGGTAGTAGTCGTACCTGCGTCTCAAACGTCAGATGATTCTCTGGACATCACGGGTTTCTCTTCACACACATCCAGCATAACCCTCTGGAGAGAGGCTCCTACAGCGAAGGCCCCCGCAGAGGGGAGACAGAGGGAGGCAGCTAGGGTAAGCATTAGGAGGGATACAGTTGGTTTGTTGCCTTCACAGCAATGCAAAGTTCCGCAACTCATAGTTTTTGCTGAAACCGTGCTTTCAATACTAAAATGTTATCAGAAAGAGGATTCAGCCGTCTTGAATTAAATTTGCAACTGTAAAGTGCTGATCTGAAGTCATCCTATTTAGTTGTTAAATTCACAGAACTTGTTAAACCCTCTGTTAAAGGTGGGGGAAGGGAAAGGCAAACAGAAAAAAAAAAGCGCGTCACAGTTGTTTCACTTCAATGCCATCCTAAAAACTCAGTGCAACCAGAACAGACACGTGTTAACAGTGTCAGATTATCTTCCCTGAATTCTTCACAAAAATGCGTCAAACATATCATGAAATGTAGTATTTGTGTAAACTGCAAAAAAGAAAAAAAAAAGAAAAGCGGGGGTAAACATGCAAAGCAATAATAGCCACCCAGAAAAAAAATGAAATAAAATGTGTGATTTTGTTGAAGCAGCAGAGCGTAAAGAGCTGTATACGCTTGGGAACATGGGGTTGTCGAGTCTTCTAACCGCTGAGAGGGTCCTCGCGGTAGTGGATGGCGTATCGCAGTTTCTCCAGCATCACTTCCAAAGATGTGTACTGGGGCAGTTTCACCATGAACATACAGGTCTCCACGCGGATGTAGCGCGAATCTGGCTGACCTGGAGAGAAGAGAAACAGGAAGGTGCATCACAACAAAACCACCTACGACTTCTATTGCATAATGAGTCTTGTTACGTATGTTTACTACTGGAGTTTTACATGAAACTGAAGGAGGGACAATGAGTTGCTGAGTAGCAAGTGTTCACGATTTATGTGCTGATAAAAGCGAGTGTCAACATATCTTATCTGTAGTAAACCTGAGTAGACAGTTTGTGTTTAGCCTGCCATCTAAATAGTGACAAAGGAAACTAGGACAGATCCCAATTCTGTGAGAGATGAGAAGTTCAAACATGTGAAACAGTATCCCCTCCTGCATGGAACAGCTTTACATGTCCATTATACAAATCTATTCATTTAAAAACACAAGATATGACAAACGACATGTTCAAAGTCTGTCTGCGGTTACAGGACGAGGTGCTTTGATAATCACTATCAGCAGTTTCTGCACTAAGAAGAACATCACCAGAGACAGCAGCCCTTCTGTCCAATCACGGCCCTGTTAAAGCCTTGTTAGCCATTACCTGCAGCTCCATCAGGGGGGGCGATCTTCATGGGGTAAGGGGGGACATGGGCGGTGTCTGGCCCCCCATCCTTGCAGGGGCAGGTGAACGGTATTCGCTCCTGGTTGCAGGCAAACTTAATGAACTTGCAGAGCTCTTCTTGAGTGAACATCTCCAAGGCGATCCAGAAGAACTCGATGTGCTGGTCGGTCTCCATCAGACCCACCTGATACATGGTGTGAGCCTACAGAGGGACGCAGCGGGGAATACTCCGATTACATTCTATCAATACTAACCTGTCAGAAAAGAAGGTGTTTCTCATGTAAAACCATATCTATTAGCGATTGGCTCACAACAGGTTTGCATTATATGTTTATACAGATTTCAACAGGCACTTTCACACAAACATACCTTAAGGAACTCCAGGTTGATGTAAGGCAAGCCGCAGGTGCGCAGCTCCATCTCCAGGGGGCTGAGCATGGTGAGCAGCTGCAGGGGAATGATTGAACCGAGCCCTGCGCGCACCGCCGTCATACACTCTTTGTTCTGCAGCTCCCTCAGACGAAGACTCCGCACCGCCCGCGCGTACATATCCTTATTCTCCCAGCTTAACACACACAAACAAGCACACAATGTAGAAAAGATGAAGACTTCAGGCTATTGATATCTAGGTCTTACTGATAACTAAGTTGATCGAGTTAAGTTTATAGGTAACGTTTCCTGTACCCGACGGTGAGGCTGCGACCACCCTGACAAAGCTCCACCTCATCACCCAACATAGTGACATAGGTGAAGGTGCAGCAGGGCCGGCTGGGAGAGTCGGGGCTTTCTCCTGAATGGTGTAGGGAGGAGATCTCAGCGCACAGGGCCTCCAGCTCCTCCTCATCACTCGTCTGCAGGGTCAGAAAGCAAACATCTCGTTAAGGTCAATAGAATAATGGTATTAGAAGGAAACAACATGATGTATACACAACTGGTCCCTTTACATTTTCAAACTTTTTGACGTAGTTGTAGGTCAGCACATCAGCTTCCTGCAGGTCCTGCTCTGGGTCGAGGGACTCGCCCACCAGAACCTTCCAAAAAGAGCCCAGGAGGTCCAAAGGAAGTGGCACATCAGCACGGACGGCTATGCCAAGAAGCTGACCGAAGAAGTGCAACAGCTGTTCTTCTGCATAGCTGATAGGGCAGGGCGTCAGGATGTACTTCCCCTGAGAACACCAACAAACAACAAAGATAAAGATTACATCGTTTATGATTCACTTTCTTGTGCTAGATATGAAGATAAAAAGAGTGATACTGAAAGACATGCTGAAAACATGTCAGATCCTGAAAACCCTTACCTTGTTACGGTTGGCTGCAGCACTGGGGCAGAGGAGCAGCAGAGAGAGAGCAGAGCTCTGTAACTCCTTACACACCTGCCACAGGAAATGTCTGAAGGAGCCACCTGGAGAGACACATTCATCAAAGCTACAGTACGGTCTGAAAAAAAGACAAGACTGAAGAGCAGTACAAAAAAAAAAAAAGAAGATGCAAAGGAGAAATTCTAACTTGTGCCATGAACTTCCTCCCCAGTGAAGCGGATGTTGAAGGCATAGGTCGGGTCTCCTCCGCTGGCCAGTTTCACACAAAGCTGAGACGACGGCACGCAAGAAAGCTGGCGCGCTGCCTGGCATAAATATGTGTTCTCTGATGATCTGATCTCACCTGTAGAACAGATGAAAGAATGTTTGCAAAGATCCAATACAAGTGATATGAAATGGGAAACAAGAAACAAGAAAAGGGAATGCATACCTCCCACCATCTCTAGAGGGTCCAGTGTAATCTCTGGGGCAGCATGGTCAGCTGTCCGCTGTACTGTAGCATTCAGTACTCTGTTCATTACAGTCACCTTAGTGTCGTAGAAGATCAGACCTGTAACCAGTGGAGACGGCAGGTAGTGAGGGAGATTATACAGATTTTAACAAGGCAGGTTTGCTACATAGGTCAAAACACTTGGGCAATTACATCCCCTTGACCTGCGAGATCCTGCTCACCTTTGGCCTCACATAACAGCGCTGCAATGCAGTTTTGATAGGTCAGTGTCTGTCTCAGCTCCACTAGCGGCAGGAAGAAACTCTCCAGGGTGTTGTTGAGGGACTGCAGAAGAGCAAAGCGCAAGCGCATGCTCTCCACAGGTACATCTGAAAACACACACACGAGGTAAATGTACTAGATGACAAAACGAGTGTGACTTACAGAATGTAGCAAGAATGCATGTGCAACACTAGAGTTGACAGGACAACAACTGGATTTGGGCCGTTTTGTTCATCTTGTTGATACAGAGAGTAACAAACAAAGAGGTTTACTTACTGAGCAGGCTGGCCACACGAGGATCAGCAGTATCACCGGGGTCCAGGTAGACTTCATGGGGGTGTAGTCTGGCTGGTGTGATGGCCAGGTGACGGCAGAGCCTGTTGATGTACTGGACCAATGCCACGTCCATTTCCAAGCTCCACTTTCTGCAGGCCTTCTGGGCGTGACGAGTGTCTATACAGGTGCACCTGGTAAAGAGGACGGCTGCGGTTAAATAGAGACCTCCCGTAATGTCTATTCACTTAGCAATCTATCAGAGATGAACATATTCTGTGTTCAGGGCTAGCTTTCTTTTTTACAGAAATAGGCAAATGCTGCATTACACTTAGATAACTAGTGTGAAAATGACATCAATGTAATTTTTAATTGCATTAATTAATGAATTTCATTCTATGGTCGGAGATTTTGAAATGAATTAGAAGTAACCTGTTTCTTTAAAGAGGGCACATTTCATAACAACACAACCTGTTGGGTTCCCGGAGAGCTTGTTGACGTTACAGCATTCAGAGGGCTGCTTATTGGGTATGACATTCTCCAGGCTCACCTTTCAAAATGGAGGTCATAACCACAAGCCAAAATTGCCCTCCAGACGCTACGGATGTCCTGCTTGGCACGGTCAACAGCAAATTTATGGAAGCCTTCCAGTGTCAGGTACTTCTCCTCTGGAACTTAAGAAGACAAAGCGGTGTGTGAGGCAGCTTGGTTTCCAAACAGGACTCACATTTACTTTTGTACGGTAGTAGAGCATCACAGCAGGGATACCAAGATACCTGTCATTTCTAGTTACAGTCTACATTATTCAACCGCCAAATTAGGTTTATTGGCAAAATGTACAAACTTTCAGCTGTTTTCAATAAACAACTCAAACAAGGACAATTTAAATAGCTCAACACAACTAATACTACTAAGTGGTTTCTCCTAATTCAACACAAAATACCACTTTTAATGACTACCGCAGTCCCAAAATGATTCAACCCCTTCATGACGAGCATCTTTAGTACTTAGTAGAGCACCCTTTTGCCAATAAACCTAATTTGCAATGGCGGTTGAATAATTTAGAGTGCAACTGTATATAAAACTAAGACAAAAGCAGAAATCTTTACTTTTCTGTCACTGGATTGATCAGTTAATTGACTAGTTTTCATTAATTCTTGAGAAACAAATTATTTGGTCTCTGTTAGAAACATTTTGTAAACACTACTTTCACCCCACTATCTATAACTGAAACATACGTATTCAGTGATGCGTGTTGTCAAAGTGTGTCTCATTACTGACAAACCTTCAACTTTCTTAGCAGGAGATTTTTCCACTTCCTTCTCATCAGGTCTGGATTTCTCTGGAGATTTGGGCTTCAGGACGGTCTTCTTTTCACTCAGAGCCGTCCTGGCAGAGTTAGGAGACAAATGTAATCTATAAATATTATCATTATCGCGTCAAAGAGGAAATGTACCTACACACGTGCTTGAAAACATATCACTCACCTGACACTGTGGAGCACAGACTTTTCCTTGGTGGGAGGTTTGGTGATGGGCCTCTTGGTGCTCACTACCTTGCCTTGGTGCTGTTCTTTTCCTGCTTTGCTGTATTTGTTCTTATTGGGCTTGGGAGTGCCATACTTTCTGAGAATCTGATAGAAACAAATCATATTGACACACACAAAGGTACATAACGTATAGTTGTAACAATTTACTTGTGGTGCTTGATGTCAGAGGGAAGCAGAGAAGAGTTTCAAAATGTTACACTTGAAAATAGACCGCAAAAAAAGGATCACAGGACGATTCAGCCTTTGAATTTTTGCTACCAATGTATTCTGTTATACCTGAGTCAGCTGGTCCTCAAGTACTTTCTTTGGATGCCTGACGTTGGTGAAGAAAGTATGCAGTAAGTTGCCAGGGGTCTGAGCATTGATCTGCTCCTTGCTGAGGTAAATGTCAGACACTTTCACTGGCTTGGCCGGTGTGAGGCTGAGCATCTGCTCCGAGTGCACGCAGCTCTTAAACACATCTGTGAGGACATCTCGTGCTCCGGCTACAAGCTTGTCACCTTGAAACATGGAGATTGATTGTTAAATATTGGGCAGATACTGGCAGAACTAATGTCACTGTGCAAAAACAGACAATATGGTAATCAAACACCAACCTCTGACGGACTTGTCCAAGAAGTAGTCTTCAAGGGCAGAGCTTCCCTGTGTGTCAAACAGGCTTTGGTTAACACTGGAGGCTGTGAGGATCTCCTCATTGGTCAACTCCATTAGTTCCTCTTCACCTTCAAGACTGGACAGGCCGATCAGGTCACTGCTGTTGAAAAGACTGGCACGGATTTTTTCCACTTTTGCCCGAGAACGAACCTGTGATTAACGAAAGAAAGACGAGCGTATTTCAACAACACAAAATCAAAACAGCTTAGATCTATAATGGGGCTTCTAATCAACTCACCTCAATGACAGCATAGCCCTTGATGGGCCTAGCCATGACTGCGTTGCTCTCAAGTGAGGTGACTGTGTGCATAGAGCCCCCATCTGACACGGACGGCGTTTCTGCACTGTCGAGTGGCTCCCCCAAGCTGCCCAAACTCCCCAGGCTTCCTGTACTGCACAACGAAGTATCTAGACTCTCCTGACTAGAGACGGTCTGAGGGTCTTGGGGGCCCTGCTGGGGGTATGAAACAGCCGAAGCTGCTGCAGCAGCAGCAGCAGCGGGAGTGAGAGGTGGAACGGCTAACAGCTCCTGATCGACAGAAAGTTCACTGGCGGTGAGGGACACTCCCTGAGAGGAGCTGCAGATCGAAGTCTGGCTGGTAGAAGCTGAAGCGCTGACGCTCATCGCTGGAGTCACACTGCTCGAGCTGTCGGGACTCTCAGGACCTCCGTTGTTGGGGAAGGGTCGCTCAGGTTCAGGGCCCGCTTTTCCATCCTGAGGGCTCGAAACACCAGCTCCGGCTTTGGGCTTCTTGGGCTCCTCTTCCTGCAGAGGAATGAAGACTTCATCTTTGAAGAGCCCTCCGTGTGCGTTGCAAGCCCTGCGGATAGCATTTCGAACCACGGCCTCTTCCAGGTGCGTGGGGATACCCGACAGCACCAGCAGTCGACTGTGGGCCGTGGGGCCCACCAGGGCTTGGCAGGCATCAGTCACTGCATCGCTGGTCACACTTAAGCCCTGCGGGTCTTTATTAGCAAGATGTCGAAGGATCATCAGGAGAGTGAGGCAGCGGTGGAACCACAGCATGTCCTCAGGTTTACTACCCGCCATGTTCAGCAGGGCACTGTCGCTCTCTGACAGCCGTGCACCTCCACTTCCCCGTTTCCCAGAGACTGCTGCCGCCACAGCCGCCGCTCTCTCGCGCTTCATCTTCACCTTCTTACGTTTGGATAGCAGACTGGGGCTCTGTGGCGTCTGGCCTGGGGACGATGACGAGGATGAAGAAGAGTCGCTAAGGTTAGGGGCGCTGGTGGAGGACAGGGGTCCCACTGAAGATCCACCAACATTGAGGGGAAGTGTCACCTCTGCCACAGCCAGACACACCTCCATCAGAGCGTGGAAGTAGGTGGAAAACCGGCTCTGCTCCGCCCCGAGAGCCAACGCGACACCTCCAGACGAAGACCCCCCTGCTCCGGCCCCTCCAGCGGTCCATCCCTGAGTCTCGCAGTCGTAGAGCTTTCGGAGTTCTGTCTGCAGGGCCATGAGCACTGCGAGGCAGGGGTTGAGCAGCAGAGCAATGGAGCTGGCGAGACCAGCGGGGCTCTTGCGCTGCTCCAAGTGGTGGATCTTCCGCAAAAGCTCAGCCAGCAAGTGAAAGACAAGTTCTTTTATGGAGGGAGCCAGATCAGTGGTCCAAAGCAAACCACCTAAAATCAAAGAAAACAGTGAAAGTTGTTGGAATCTACATTTAGGTTTGGCATTATTTATCTTGCAAGCTTTTAAAGTTGTTCTATAATTGATGGAACTAGTAGGGAATTGTCAAATAGAGTTTTAAAATGTAAGGCTCGTTAAAGTGTTGTCACAGCTGGTGGTCAACCTACCGAGTAGTTCTACCACCTGCAGCAGCACAGATGAGGGCACCGTGTCCAGCTCGTCCTCTGATCGCTCATTGCCCTCACCCAGCTTCCAAGTCAACAGCTGTTCAGCAAATGCCATGGCCAGAGGAAACTCCAGTGGCAAGGAGTGCAGCACCAATACAGCACCCGGAGGGGGCGACACCCCTAAAATCAAGACAATGGGATATTTAATCCTGTAATAGATGTATTATATGTTTAAGTTGAAGCAGCCTGTATGAATTCCCCTTTTTGGTTTCAGACACTCACCCAGCTTGATGTGCACCTTGTCAGTGGGTATGATAACAGAGGGGTATTGGTTGGTGGTGGGAGGGAGAGTAAGGCCTGTGTTGGTAGGTGAGGCATCTAGTGGATAGCACACCGCCTCCATCAGATTTAGCTGGCCATTTCTACGCACTTTGTGACCCAGGCCATACACCATGACTCGAGCCCATGGGGCCTTGTAAAGGCTGGAGCTAATGTAGCGGAAAACACAGGAGATAATTTAAAACATTTAACAGGAAATGGATGGTGAGAAATCCGAGTTAACCATGAATTGCTGAAGTTGAGCATTAGTGAGGAACTCACTCTTTGCGGCAGCCTAGCTGGCTCTCCTTGCACGATACGATCACAAACGCAGCGCCTGGAAAGCTGACATCCATGCTCACCTTTGACTCCGTCACAGGAAACTCCTCGGAAGTGAACTGCTCTGGTGCATTCTGTCAAAATGAACACAATTATATGAAAAGATTAGCATCTTTACAAACCGGGTAGGTATCCAGAGGCAAGTTTATTAAATCAGGCATTGATTGGCCGAGCTAACCTGTAGGAAGCAGCAGATCTGCTTCGTGAGCTCCAACAGGCTTTCCTCTCCTTGATGCAAGGCACGGGTGATGGCCACTGTCAGCCACTCCCGGATGGGCTGAACATTGCCCTGGTAGAACAGCTCTGAGGGAGAGCAGCTTTGGCCCTGGAGGTTGTGAAGCATCGACTGGGCCAGTAGGATAGAACTAGAACTAATAGTGCCATCTGCAGGAAGAACATCATCAGGGCAATCAGCACAGACACATTATTATTACACAGAGACCCAGTGATTCACAAGAAAGATGAATACTCACCAGGGAGGGGTGGAGCCAGCAGCTGATTGGACAGCAGCTGCAGGTGCTCTAAGGTGATGTCCCGTATAGCGGGTATGTGGAAGAGACGAGTGAAGGTGTGGGGATTCTTTGGGGCAAAGATGTTGAGCAAGGCCATACGGCAGTATAACCGAGCCAGCGCGCTCTCACAGCGAAGCAGTTCCCTGCAGCAAACCGGTAAAACAAACATTTAGTTTAGAGCACTGGTGCAGGATGTAATTATGTTATGCTCATTCCCATTAGGTTCATACATTACCTATGAATCTGAATGTTGCTACTGTCCAGTGAGACTAAGCCATTGGCCGCAGTCCGTCGAGATCCAGCAGGCGGGCGCTCCAGAATCTCAATAGGGTACCAATACCGCACAAGCACCCCCTCACTGCGCAGGTAGGTCTCCACCTGTACTAGCTCATTCACCTAGACACGTTGAAGACAAAGGCATATGTATATTTTTGGGGTTTTCATGTAAATCAAATGGATTTTGTGTATGGCACATGTGCACTCTCAGTGTCTGCAGGCATAGATTTGCTACAATTCTAGCAGTCACAGGAGACATGGGGAACCCTGTGTAGTTCAATGAGAGGTTGGTATCTCCAGGCTATTGAAAAGGTTCACTGATATGGTTGATACCAGGCAAGCCAAACAAATGCTTAACTGGGATATTTAACAACGTGGGCACTGGATAACAGACATGTACAATATGTGTTGTAAATATGGCTTTAAAGAAGATTTCTCTATGTTGCAGAAGAGAAGGTGTTTCATAGGTGCAAATATATCTGGGCAAACAAGTTTTGGAGTAAACTAAAGTTGCGTACTTATTGTGAAATAAATATGAATATTCTACTAAAAATGTTCTTTTTAATTTATTAAAGAAAAAATAAATCTATTTATACCCAAATAAGAGCTGTTTTTTTTTTTATGGTCGTTCATACTGAAAACTTCATCTTTTGTTTAGTGATATAAAGGATATGACTCAGATGATGGATATGAATCAGTAACTTCAACACAAAATGGTTGTATGAAAAGGGAGACATTTGAATTGGCTCCTTATTTAAGGAACTCATGGGAGCTGGAGAAGAGAATCTCTACCAGGTATTTATTTTTGTTTTTTTTGTTTTTGGTTTCCTGGGAAGGAAAACTGGTGTATTGTTTGATGTAAACGTGTCTTTCAATGCCATGAGGAATGGGCCACGAAATGACATGACGCATTAATAAAATTAAAATTATTCATTCATATATTCACACCAAACAAACCAGTTAGTTTATCAATACATTTCCAATAATGTCACATCAAGTGTTTGTACTTACAGAGTCCACATCAAGCACTACTCCATGCAAACTAAAGGTCTTCAGCATGCCCCGAATGGCAAACTTGGGCAGGGCTGTCCCTCCTGTAGTGCTGTTGGTGTTGTTACTGTCCGGAGAGCGGATGACCACAGTCAACCCTGTGTTGAGTAAGCACATTACTTAAACAAGCAGTTTTAATACAGTGCTTACTCACGATATACGCTGAAGCAAGCTCATTTGAACTTAAAGGTGTATAGGTATAGCAGTATAGGTGAATGGTACCTTTGCGAACTTTGTCAATAGTGAACTTGTTGGCCTCATCCTTGATATCCTCAATGGTAGGGAGGTAGAGGTCACGAGGAATGCCGCCATTCTCTTCATACAGGAACTCCACCGTCTGTCTTGCAATGTCAACCATGCCTGTTGTCAGTAGAATAGACCACAAAGAGAAACAGTGTCAAAGTTATCCTTGTTTAACTTATAATAACCACATATATTTCAAAGCTTACCGTAACATGAACAGAATATATGCACAGGCCCAGTATAGGTATGGCTTAGCCAATCTTCCATATAATACAATTTGACATCAAGCTTATGCTTCAAGCTCTTTAAGTAGGCTGCCAACTTTTGTCAATTAATTACATGTCAAATTTACCTTTTGCACTATTGTTACTTTACCGTGTTCTGATTTATCAAAGGACGATAGATTCTGAATTATATTTAAGACAGTGCCCTCCTCGTATATTCATGAGCTTACATGAATTATTAGCAATAAAGTAGAAAGCATTTTAACATTAGAAGAATGATTCTTAAAGTGGAGCAAACATGCAGAGGAGGTGCATAACCAGGACAATTGGATACTGACAGAAATGTAATATTTAATACATATATATTTCTGTGTTGCATTCATGATGAGATTCAAACATTAAAATGTCTTATGATTGATACCTGCTTTTTAACTAACCTGTACTAACCAGTCAAATCCTTGATCAAACGATGTTGGCAAAATGGGTTAAAGTGTTTTATGTTGTGGCAATTTGCCATGTGTTACACTGGACTTTTAAGTTATGATCTAAATGACTTTCTTCATTCTGTACCTAGCTGCAGAGCTCCTTTGATTTGGTCCAGGCCAGATTTTCTCTCAGCCTCGTTACGAAACCGCCTACGAATTGTAGGGAACACTTTGGTCTCCCAGGCCTTTACCAGCAAGGCATAGTGGTCCTCCTAGGATCAAACACAAATATAAAATAAACAACGAGTGGAAACTTCAAATTAATTTGTGTCCACTTAAGTGTGGATAAGAGGAGGATGTCCCACTCACTCTTGGGACATCATCGTCATCCTCGTCATCACTCTCATCATCTGCTATAGGAGGAGGATGAGGGTCAGGACCAGAGGTGACCAGGTTCTCAAAGCTCAGCTCAACTTTGTAATGACAGGACAGGTCGCTGTTGTACTCTGTACCAACAGGAAAGGACAAATGGAAAATGCAGGTTTAACAAACAATACAGAGAGATCGTATCGCTGTGGGCCCCACCTGTATCTGGGGTATAGTTATGCTCACTCATAGAGGTAAAGGACAAGCTTGAACTTTAGGAGGAGAAGGCTGAAATGAAGGCGATGAACATACGTTGCTGGGAATCTGTCACGGCTGCAATCCGACAAGGGGGTCCGTGAGAACCAGAGTCAGAGGTAACACTTGCACCTGCGTCATTATCACTGTCTGAGGCCATAGCAAAGGGGAGTGCCTCAAAATTAGCACTTATTTCCTCTGCAAGGTCGACACACAAGTCAGCCGCATTCCTGTGTGCTTGGCCTTCTGCGTATGCAAACGGCCGGCTTCCAAAGTTGGCCCGGATCTTTGAGTTCTACAAAACAATGGAAAGACGAATAGAAGATTAACGGCAATAACCCTGAGGGGAAATTATGTCACTGAAGCAGCAAAGAAAATGATTAAGCATAATACATATTAAATATTATAAGTGGCCAAATTACTGCTTAACAATATCAACAGAAACTCACCTTTTTCTGAATGTGCACCAGGGGCCACATTCCACCAGCCACATCCTCAAGGATGGGGCAGAGCCGCTGGCCACAGTAGGTAAAGTAGACCCTGCCTTTAGGGGCCTGACCAGGGGGAGGGGGAGTGCCCTCAGAACGCTCCCAGCCTATTCCAGCCACGTCGCCTGTGTTCATACAAACGTATGGTTACATTCTCAATAACAACAGGTAATGACATATTTTAAAATTAGATACAGCATGGGTTTAGGAAGCAACATCTGCTTGCACAATAGCTTCTTTTTTTTTTTTTTTTTAAAGGGCAGCCAGTTAAGATGCAATGCTTTAAGGAGTTTAGTTAAAATCCATAAGATACATTGCTGTATGGATTTCTCAGTTGACTACAACAAACAAAAGAGATGGTAGACTGTATATGAAGAAAAAGATATTTTGTCTCCTGTCTCACCAGGAAGTAGAGCCACATCCAGCCTGACACTCTTCCACTGCAGCAGACTGGAGCCGTTATAATGCACTGCCCTACCATTACTGACACACACACACACACACACACACAGACAGACAGACAGACAGACAGACAGGAGACGGACGCACAGAAAGGGAAAACCACAAAAGAGAAGAATCGCAGTCAGCACTCAAGTCAGAGACAGTGCAGTGGGAAGAGGATCTCAGTGAATATGCAGGCAAACGTACTTGTGAAACAGACATGTGCCGACAGGGTTGGTCCACGCTCCGTCCCTCTTCTCTGCCTCGGTGGCAAAACCAAAGGACACAATCGGGCCACTGTCCTCCTCGGAGTCTCCATAGGAGACTATTTCTATCTCCCAGTAAAAGGACGGGGCCTGCAGGGGCAAAGAGAAGAAAATGGAAGACTTTGGACAGGCTGCAGTATCAGTGCATGATTTTTTTTTATCTCACTACTAGAATAAACTGAGATGGCGTATATTAATGCATGTGCCCACCTGAATTGGCACAGGACAGGTGGCGTAGATGAAGGTGCCTCTGGGCAGGCCTCCTCCAGCACTTGGATCAGCCAAGAAGGTGACGGAGGTCAGACGGGATGAGAACATGCAGGCACGGACCGGAGGGAACACTCTGGATGGACACCAGGTGATCTCCTTGGGCTGATGAGACAAACATATCAAGAAGTTAATATTATGATAATAATAAACATTAGAAGAACAATAGGTCCTTTGCTCCGACTACGTCGGTGCTCGGGCCCTAAATATAAATCTGGTAAAAACTCCCACCTGGCGTCTGTCTGTCTGCAGTGGTGGAGGAGGAGGCCGAGCACAGTCCCGGTACAGCATTCTGACTCTTTCACATTGAGCCTCGACCATGCCGAGACGCTCCCCTGAAACAAGATGACAGAACTCAGTGAGAGACGTGTCACAGACCAAATACACTGTATTGTAAATGAAAGTTGTTGGCTGCTCAAATGATTTGTCATGCCAGTATGCATGCTCACCGGGGCTACATTCCTGGGCAACCAGGTTGAGAACTTCAACAGCAGCAGGACACTGCTGGATGAACTCCTCACAGAAGGAGCTATCCTCCAGGAGCTGCGCCATCACCAGACATGCCCTGAAAACCATTAAGAACTTGGTGATTTTTGTCCAATCTATGGTTTTGCAGTGAAACTGCCAGTCGATTTTTTAAATTTAATCACAGTTTCAAAGGGATTCAAGTTCCCACATTTTCAATACAGCACATTAAAACAACACAACTCTACTTTAAACAATCAATGAAAACAAGTTAAAACTGATGACGAACACAAGTGCTCATCTACACAGAAGTTCACTAACCTGGTTCTGATTTCAGCCAACAAGCGTACTGCAGCCATTACTGGGCTGGAGCCATCTCCTGTAGCTGGTAGAGAGGTGTGAATGGAGAGACTGCCCTCCTGTGGCAGAAGCATTGACTGCACTGCCTGTACCACCTTTTCTGTGATTGAGAGCTTGTAGAGGGGGAGAGCCTGTTGGGGAAGGGTAGAAAAGGAGTCTCAAGTGAGATTGAAGCAGATATTTACATAAAAATAAGGACTGTTGTGTTTTAATGCTGAAAATTGTACCTCAGATCTGGGTGTGCAGAGGCGTGATATCGGTACTGTCAGGATGTCTGAGGCTTGGCAAGCTCTCCGGTACTCGCAAGAAGGGAACTTCACAGTGGCGATGCCCTCCGGCTCATTGATGGACATAACTATGCCCACACTGCCCAGCACTCCTTTACCGACGACCTGCAGAGCAGAGGAATCACAGGAAATATGTTAACATTTTAAAGCTTTTGGGGGAAAATGTTCCAACATGTTAAATTGCTTTTTTCTGGGGCGAAAGTACAGCGTGTCCACCGATTCCTCTCCCTTCACTAACCTGGACTTCAGAGCCGATCTTAATAGTTTCTTTAAAGCCCCCAAGGGCACAAAGTGCAGCAACAGCTTGTCTGCCGATGGCCTGCAGCTTAGCCAGTTTCCTGCCACTGCTGCTCCCATTCTCCAGAATACTCTCCGCATACTTCCCCAGCTGAGGGATAAACATCAGGGCCCTGGACAGAACCTACCACACACCCCAATGGAGAAAGCATTAGGTCTAATAGAAACGGCATCATATAGAACCACATTCAATCAGTCTAGACATTCTGATTATATCTATTTTTTTACAACCCTATATTAAGCAACAAGTTCTCAATCACCATTAATGAGCAGAAACATTGTGATGAAGTCCAACACACAGTAGTCCTTTACCTTTTCAGCGGTGCTAGTCCAGATCTGAGCGGTGTTGGACTCGGGGGCAGTGAGCAGGCTATGCAGCAGAGCAATAACCTCAGCAGCCATACTGTTGGCAACATGGCCACTGATAAACGGCCTGACAGGGTCCGACCTGTTCAAGATAAATTGAACACGCATGTTTAGGTGCAGTGTGACCACTACTCATTTACTGATGCCTAGAACTGAATGATGAAGAAATCATATATACAGGAAATTAATTCTTGTTTACTGACCTGGCCAGATCAGCATTCCTGTCCCTACACACGGCGGTCTGAGCCGTTTTCTTCTTGTCACCAGTGGTGACGCCTCCAGCGGCCTCCTGGGCTACAATCTCTACAGGTGGACCAACACTCACTATCAGACCAGACTGAGCCCACTTGTTGGCCTTCCTCAGGGCAGCAGATGCCTCTTCTGTGATCACTTCACAGCTGCCACTCTAGAGAGGGTTTGAAAAGGACAGCAGAGGTAAGGATGGCACTTGGAATAAAGCAACACATGGAACTTCTCATATTGTTAGTGTATGCTTTTTAAATTCTGGGAGAATTATATTTTATTCAGTAAAACGCTGACCTTTGTCATGTCTCTGTCCATCTTTACCACCTTTTCCATGTTTGCTCCAGTGCCGAGCCGAAAGGGACGTCCCTCTGAGCTGCTGCATTTTGGAGCGGACGGAAGAAAGCTTATGTGACAGAAACCCAGACTAAGCTCACGAATGTGAAATGACAAAGACATTTGGGGGCAAACTTACCTGAGAAGGGGTTGTAGAACCTCATGAGATGACTGGTCCTCTCTCTTGTGGATGAAGATTGACAGCTTGCCATCAACCGCCTCGCCCTCCTCCCCAGCATCCTCAGACTTCAGAGCTCCTTTGGAACTGGCTCGGGACAGACTAGTGTCTGGCTCAGAAGAGCTGGGGGAGAGGAGGGTCTGACAGCCTGGTAATGAAGGTAATATTGTAAATATTAATAATATAATAACGTCATTACTATCCAGCATTTAAATGTTTTGATTTGCTTCCAAGGGCCACCCCCTACCACACACACACACATCTATTTAGTACTCCTAGGTAAGAGAAACCAACCTGGTACGACATAGTCGGCCAGTTTGGCTAGCAGCAAGGCAGCAATGCGCGAGGCAGGGTCACTCGCATCTTGTTGCTCAGCATCTAGCGTGTTAATTGAGTAGCTCCACGAGGGTAGGGCCACGTTCCCACAGTCCTCCACACTCATGAGAGGCAGGGCAGCTCGGCATAGCTGCAGGATGATAAGCACCAGCTTTGGTGAAGGTCTCTGATCGAGCAGCAGAGACAAGAGCTTAGAAACACAAGCCGGTTGGCTCAGGATAGCTTTCCCTATGTGGCTCCTGGAATACACAACAAAGGAACATATACAAACATTGTATAGATACATACAAATATATACAAATAAATGATGATGTTCATACATGATGCAAACAAACGCATCGACCAAAATTACATGACAACGTTTTACCTGGAAAGGTCATTGAGCAGACTGAGCACATCCTGTAAGGCATCATTGCCTGCTGCCTGATTACCACAGCACTCTGTGGCTCTGGCCAGGTGATTCGTCAGCAGGCTGGACACCTGCCGTGCCAGACCAGAGTGCACTGCATCTGTAGACCCACCTTTAAAGAGGAGAAAAACAAAACATGGGTTATTTAGCTTCCATTACAACAAACTACTAACGTTCTACTAACTACTAACATATTGTGAGGTATATTGATACAAGCATAAATTACCTTCCACCTTCTCCCACTCGATGCAGCGGTTAGCCAGCACCTGGAAAGCAGCCCAAGCCATGGTGGCCACCTTCTGCTTTTTGGTCTGCTTCTCATTTGAGCTGCATTCCCTCTGACCACTTAAACTACACAGGCTGTCCATGAGCTGGACCAGACCACTCCGAACCAGGCACTGCTCTTCACTCCTGTGACAACGCAGATGACAGACATAGGGTAAGGAATCTGAGGGTTTAGTAATACAGAGACAAATTTAAAAAAAGAGAGGATGCAAGATGAATCATCTTGCCTGGTGTAGGGGATTGTGCAAAGCAAGCCAATACTGTTGGCACAAGCAATGGGGTAGCGAGCACATAGTGACACTACAGATGTCATGGTCTCCCCAAAGGCCTCCTGCACCTGCTCTACCATTCCACCACAGGTCAACTCCTCAATCCTGCACAGATGGAACACAAACACAGATAATATTGTAATATGAATACTACATTGCACACTCCTGTATTGTAAGTCAGTGTGTGTACCTAAGTATGTGTGTGGAGTAGGGCGTAATCATCGCTAGTGCATACAGTCTCCTCTTTCTTACCTTGGGCCACCTTGCAGTACCATAGTGACAGGCCCCACCAGGTGGGTGACGCCACCAACTCTGACAGCAGCAGTGAGCAACTCCCTCATATGAACAAGCGCCTGCTTCCGCGTGGTACCACGTCTCCATCGCGTCTGCGCAGCAGACAGAAAACTGCTGCTCGACACCTACAGAAATAACCGGTATAAAAAAGATCTCAATGTCAGACCAGAATTCACTTAAAGATTCTCATGCAGCTATGGCAACAAAAACATCACAATGAGTGATGAGTAAGAGACTTACAGCCTGATCAGGATTAGTTCCGATGAAGGCGAAGAGCTGCCCGAGCAGAACACTGTATGTTGGTTTGTCACGGCTGTCCTCGATGGCCAGAGACTGCAGCAGGGTAAATGAGCTGCTGCGATGACTAGTAGGGTGGTGTCGCCGCCTAAAAAAGGTTAAAAATAAATTCATCCCTAGTTCACTTTTATGATTCTCAAAAATGAATTAGATCAAACAAAAATAGACAAATACCTTTGGGGTGCGTGCGTAAACTCCAAGTCCTGGTTAGCGATCATCTCCAAGTCGGAGGGTGCCGACATGCTGCGGAGGAAGACCGGCTGCTTCACCATGGGGATCACTGACTTGGCGTCTGACACAGATTTGGAGGCTGGCACAAAACGATTGTGGAGAAATTAGACGAGAATCAAACTCACCGCTTTTTTGTCTGCCATGACTGATATCTTGGGGGCAACTAAAGCGACGACCAATCATGCATGTAAACTAACAAACACTGACCGAAGACAATAATGATTCACAGAAATAAAGCTGTGATACAATATATATATATATATATATATATATATATATATATATATATAATATATACGTATATATAAAAATTCATTAAAGTCAGACTTATGTATAAATTACATAACTGTACCCAGAGATACACAAGCTGATGGATATTTCAATGGTGCGAGTGTTCGACAACATGCAATTTAAACATCTGATTGAAGGAACAAATCTCTAATCCCAACCCTGCTGCCCAACTAGGTTAGTTATTAATAATGACTAATTAGTAACATAAGAGGACACATAAAAAGATTTACCTGGACCTGGTGTGCCAGTAGGTGTGGTGGTAAGGCTTCTGCAATGAGGAGCGATGGTAACATGGAGCAGCAGCTCAGTGCGGTTCAGCAGACTCTTCACCAGTGCCTTCGTTTTGGCCAGTGAGGTGCTACTTCTGTGATGCATGGTGTTCACCTCTTGAAAGAACTTCTCCCTGTAATTGCAGACATGTAATGTTACGACACAATCTGACCCATGACATCTGCTATTTTGATACGATATTTTGTTAATTACTTGCCTCAATGCGAGGACGACATTTTCCAGATCACTAAAATCGAGTGGGACCTCCTTCAGGGAGCAAAGTAGTTCCAGCTCCTTAATTTTGTTCTGTTAAACAAAAACAACAACAACATATTATGAATAGCAAAGCGAATGGTTGTGGTAATGGTATAATCTCCAGAGGAAAAGATAGTAATTGTGTGTAGAGCAGGAGTACCTCAAAGAAGTGGTAGTCGTGAAAGAAAGGAGTGTTGTTCTCCAGCTTTCCCTGCTGGGCCTCCTCTACCTCATTCTGCCACTTCTGTTCCAATTCTCCAACACTCTGAAAGTAACACCGGAGATAATTAAACACAGAAAGACTCCCACTATTAGTTTCTGCTCAGGCTGGTAGCCTGATCTAAACTCAGTTCCTCTCTTCAGCCTCATCCTTATTTTGATTCATACCTATTCTCTTGTTTTTAATATTACTCATTTTTCCAGGTTGTAATTCAATATACTGCCTAGGGTGCAAATATCTCCCCATTTTGTTGTCATGTCAGCAGAATCCTGGTGATTAAAGATATTTTAATTTAATGTAAATATGGCTTAGCTTTGCAACAACACCTTTTAATTCCCCATTAATAACATAGCCTGAGGCCAACAGGACAAACTTTATTCAACTATTGAAACTTTCTTTAATAACCTAATTAAAAAACAGTCAAGATAGCAAATACGCATAGTGTGCATAGTGCGTCTTCCACTAACAGTCAGCAAACGTAACTTACGCATGTTAATTGATAAAATCCTTACTGTGTTAACAGATGCTCACCTGCAGCTGACGCTCCATAGCGTTGATCTTCTTGAAGGTCTCAGCCATGATCTTACAGACCAGGTCGTACTCCTCCGCGTGGTCCTCCCGGTAATGGTAGTTGACAAGTGCCTGAAGGGCATCCACCAGGCTGAGGTGTTTTATGACACAGGACACTATAACCTCCTCCATAACATCTGGCCTGATGACCTCCCTTACAGAAAAAAATGTTATATTAAGATTATGAGAAAAATGATAAAGTGCTGCCTGGCTGGCAGCACTTTATCATTTTCTCAATGTTTTTACATCATTTTTATTTCTATGAACAGCGATGATGTACCCCGTGTACCGTGACGGCTCTCTTACTTGATGCTGGGACGGAATTGTGGCCGAGCCCTTCCAGACACCTCTCGTAGCCTACCCATGATGCCTGGAGGGAGGCGGATACGAGGCAAGTCAAAGTAAGTCCCTGGCATGAGGCCTGGGGGTGGGATGAGCACATCAGAGGGGTATGTGAACTCCCGATCCTCCTCAATAGTGAGCGGCAGAGGGGAAGGGCTGGGCGTGAGAGCAGGGGAGATTGCACCATTCGCTTCCACCTGCCACTGACACCTAAAGGAAGAAAAAACCTCTCATCAGTCTGTCATCTTGGCTGGCAGCAGTTTTGCTGTGTTAAACGAGGTACCACTGAAGAATGTCTACTAATTGTGGTAAATTTTATGCAACAATCACCAAGCCAAATTCTTTGTATGTGCAAACGTACTTGACATAAAACCGTTTCTGGTTCCGATTCTAATTCTTACATTGTATTATATTTATCACACTAGCAATCAATATCCCTTGGAGACATTTTGTGTCACCTTTGCAGCAGCTTCGAGCAGAGCAAATCCTGGCAGGCTTCCTCCTCTCTTGTCACCTCTGGCCCGTTGTAGAGAATGCGGAGCATTGAGCAGGCCAGCACTGACAGACCGAGGGCAAGGTCTGCCAGGAAGGGGAGGCCTCCAGAGACATCCTCAGATGACTCCTGAAAGCAAAAACAAATGGCATCTTCAGAATTAACTGTTGTTCATGTTCCACGCTGACTGCCAGTTTGATTCAACAACAGTATTACAGATGTTTGGGACATGCCAGTGCTGACATGTTTTACCTGAGCTCTGACGGTGCAGGAGAACCCCCACATGGCTTTATCGGGGGTGTTGTGTTCACGTCCACTCCTCATCTCAAAGGAAAACGTCACCGTGTCTCCTTCAACCTGAAACAGGACACAGACAAAATGTAGCTCTTCAAGACTGTATGGGCCCTGTGTGTTCACAGTGTATGTTTGTGCTAAACAGCTTCTTTTACCTTGACAAGGTCTTTGGGCCATCCTGTCCCCAAGACACTGCGACTGCCATATCCCAGAGTGTTCCCTCCATACTCTGTTACCTTACGACTGTTGGTGTTGGGACCAGCATAGATAACCAACTAAAATACCAGAGAATACATTTAGTGCAAAATATCCCCAAGAGGTGCTTTGCTATGCCTGCGATTGCACACAGTGTATGTAAGAGTTACAGGGGATGAAGGCCATTGGACACAGTGAATCATGAGAGTCAGTACCTTGTCATAGTCATACTGTGAGGAACAGCGAGAATCAAAACGAAGGTACAGACAGCGGGCCCCCGGGATGTGTACCGTCTCCTTGAACTTGTAATTGTCCCTCACAGGGTGCACCGTCTCTACCGTCTTCCCAGCAGCCCATGGGGCAGGGATCTTCAGCCCAGTCAGGAAACCAGGCTCCTCCCGCTCGTCAAGAATTCTAATATCAAGGATACAAATAAATAGAAACTGAGTTTGTGAGACACAAAACAGCTGGTACTTACGTTAGCCTAAGCTCTTCTATGTACATTTCTTCATTAAAATACTTAATTATGCAGCAAAGGGATCCAATATATAATCAGGCGGATTCAATGAGAATTAGTTGTGAACAGTCTCATGCTGGACCTTCAGAAAACGTACTTGTCATCAGCAGCACAGGCCTTCGCCCCCAGCCCAAGAGAACCACCCAGAGGTGGAGGCTCTTCAGTGAAAAGTGGAGATTGAGTCTTTAGCACTAGGGCAGTCTGGAAAACAGAGATTGGAAATAAATACTTGAACGATGACTACTTTTTGTATTCAAAAACCTTTATTGAATGCAAGAATTGCCTTTTGGACGGGCAAGACTCCAACCTGGCTGGTGTAGAGGACCAGCTGCACCAGCTGAGGCATGAGGGCGTCAGCGAGAGTGAGGGTCTGCAGGTTGGGGTGCATCAGAGAGGTGAGCAACACTGGCAGCAGGTGCCCAAGCATGGTGGCCTTCGTTACCTGTTCCAGGCCTTTCAACCTGAACAACAAGAAGAGAGAAGGTACAGATGCAATGTTAGGGGGATGAATCCAAGGCAAAAACAAGACAAGAAATAGGGACATTTGTAGAGGTAAAACAAAGCTCTGCATCCATAAATGATTTCTCACGCCCTCTTTTATTCTTTGTCAAGAGGCTGCAGCATTACCCAAATTCAGCTTTATCTTTAACAGTGAAATAGTGTATTAGAGCCAACTAAAAGAACATTATGTCTGGTTGTATTTTTTGTCAGTGACATGGTTTTATGATAAAACAGTTGACAACACAAATTAGCATCAATGGTCTGCTCATGCAATATAATAAAATAAGTAGTCGATTTTAAGAATGTATCCAGCACCATCATTTCCCGCCCTGAAAAGGTATCTTTAAAAAAAAGATGCAGTTAAAAGTTCACCTGGTTTCTCTGTCAGCGATGTCACTGTTAATGAGAGCTGTGGTCACCTGCTGCAGGGTCTCCAGCACTTCATCACATCCCACCAAGATCTTGGTTGCAAGGGATAGGATGCTGCTCTGCAGCTCCTGAGGACCACACACACAATATGCCCAAATTTACGTAACACGGCTTTCAAGATTTTCAACGATCATCATGCAATACCGAAGTTATACAAACAGAAGTTCTTTACTTTTATGTCTGCATATTGTAACAAACATTCTTATGAGCTTAATCTGAGCTGTTTGATTACATGAGACTGTTCCGCTTCCATCCTTTTATCAGTAGCCGTGATTAATGATAAGAAGAAGAAGAAACAACACATCCTTAGTTAGTATAGCACTGTTAACTAATATTATTATGAGTGCAATGAGCACAAATTACTCTGCAGTGCAGTAAAAGAACATTCATCTCCCGCTGCTCCGTTTGGTGGGTTGGTCTCTCATTGACAGACACACAACAGACTTCCACGTGCACAGAGGTAGGGGTATTTAAAGGGGGTGTTTACCTGTACCTTGATTGTTTCCCCTTGTATGGAGCTGTCACTGTCGTCGCCATCATCCGGGCGGATTAGAATGGTGTTACTGAGGAGGTGGTTCTGGACAGCCATGAGGTAGCGGAGACTAGGTGAGACCACCTACAGAGAGGGAAACAACATCTCTAGTTTGTACAAGTGCAATCTCACAACACATGTGATCTGAATAAACACAGATGAACTGATATTCATACTGGCACAGTGGAGAGCAGCTTCTGGAAGTCATCTCGGGCGACAGTCTGACATTTGGTAATGATGAGACAGGATTCCCGGACTACAGTCTTGAGGATACAGTGCAGCAGCTCATCATTCAATCTGCCAAAGAGAGAGATTTCTTTCACTTTGTGATTCACAAATATAGACCTACAGGGAGCGAACTTGTGTTTTTAAGCTATGCCATGACATTGTCCTGCACTGTTATCAAAGGCTATTAGAAGTGATACTGCACTCTTTAGTTACAGAATACCTGTAGTAATCCTCTTCTTCACTGCCAAATCTATTCTTCTGCAGTTGGTCTGCCAAGTTGGTGAGGATGACATCACGAAGTTGAGACAGGCCAGTGTTCCTTTCACCTAAAAATACACAGAATATTAGATAAATTCACCACAAAAGTTTAAATGGCAGTTATATCAAAATGTGTCTTTACGGTCATAGTCACCCTCAGTTAAAACCAGTTTCAGCAGTTTGTTGAGTTCAGCCTCCCCCTGATACAAAGTATTCAGGCCTGAACTACAGAGAGAGAGAGAGAGAGAGAGAGAGAGAGAGAGAGAGAGAGAGAGAGAGAGAGAGAGAGAGAGAGAGAGAGGAAGTAAACAAAGAAAGCCCAGGTGAATACCATTAAGATCACTGACATTTTAACTATTACTTCTGTTTGTATCCATTACACACATTAATTCCACATAAAGTCTATATACTGTACATGTGGAATTTCTGACTTACCTGATGGCCAGGCACACTTCTCTCTGAATCTCTGCTCCTATCTGATCCATTGGAGCCATGAGGAGCTGCCACAGGAGTAGGCCTGACCGACGCACACTCTCCCTATTCTTCTCTGACTGAGGATTGAAAAACCTAAACACCACCTGGACAGAACAGAGAAATAAAAACAACTCAAAAACACAGAAAATGGCTGAGTCATTTTCAGCAAAACTGTCCCCAGCTAAAGTGCCAACTGACCTGGAACACCACCAAGATGCAGCGGATGATGCACGTGTCTCCATTGACCATGGCCTTCTCCATGATGTCGCAGATGCTGCTAAAGTGACGGGCCTCGATGGGGTGCTGTTTACCCAGTAGGGCCCCCAGGGGCAGGCTGTTGCTGCTGGCCGCCAGCAGGTTGAGCTGATGGATACACATGGCACCTACATGATGAAGCAGCTGGTTGATCACCTCGCCAGTGGCCACAGTTTCCTCTGTGAAAGGACAAGTTTTGCAGAAGTTCACACAAGTTCTGACACAAACCTGATACAGAGAGCATCTGCTGGCTTCCAGGCTGTATTTATCTACCTTTGGGTTCTTTGATGACATGGCTGACACCGAGCCTATGGCACACATGATGGAAGGCTTGGTTCCCAGGATTGCACCACTGATCTATGTAATCACTGGAGCAGGTCCAGATCAAGTTGTTCAGTGCGTCATAACATGCCCCTGAGAAGCCAAAAATTACAGAATTATATGTCATTTAAAATGGCCATGCATTGTGTGACTGTCCTCTGCGAGCTTGACACATAAGAGTAGAATGAACCAAAAGCTGAGCTCACCTAGCCCCGCCACCTGGGCTCCTCTGCCTAAAGAACTGCCGGGCGCATCAATGAGGTCTGCACGGCTGCTGAACTGACCATCAGCCAGGTTAAACACCAAGCTGGAGGCTAATACTGATCAGAAATGTAAAGTTAGTGAATAAACTCATTCATTGTATAGTACAAATCACTGGGGGTTCTACAATAGATGTTCTTTACCACAACTTTTCATTAATTAGTCAATCACAAATAATGCAATTCATATTTTACCAGAGCTTTTTCACAAACAATGGAATGCGGCCGCTGATAGCGACATGAATTTCGCATCATTTGCAACCGCTATCTGCTCCGTCTCAAGGTCCGATTCACAAAAAGATATCGCGCTAATGATAGTAATAAACATGCCCTTAAAGTTTTGCAGCTGAGCGCAGTTTGCTTTTTCTGACTGCAGTCATCCACACGGCAAAGTGTAAATAAGCTTGAGGCCAATGGGGCGGGTGCGTGGGGTCAAGCTGAGCCAGAAGCGCTTCAACATGTGTGTCACTGCGCTCAGCGCTGGGCTTTGTGAATTGGAAAGTTTTTGCAATGAGGCTTAGTTGCATGGAAAAGGACAGATTGTGTGCTAAATTGTGCTTCATACCGAATTGAAATACGTTCACAGGAGCACAGAGACGCTATTTGCTCGGTAGCAAAGTTATGGCTGTATTTCACACTTTGCAGGTGCTTTGAGAATTCAGTGTTTTAGCGTCACAAAAGCCACGCAATCCTTTTGTGAATTCACCCCTTGAATGTTATGTACTATATGTATAATGAATCCTTACTGGACTTCATGCTGTAATCAGACTGTTATCAGAATATTTGTTATCCTCCAGCAGTCTCTGTAATATATCTTTACAATAAGTAAAGATTCCAAGTGTCTGTGTGTGTGTGCGCGCTCTTACTTTTGAGAGAGGACAGGCTGCTGGTTCCTCCAAATAGGGAGCGAGTGGCAGAGCTCCCAGATACACCAGGAGGTGAGACCAGCATCACTAGATAGGTTCCACACACATACATAGGGGTCTTTCTCAGGGTCTTCAGAGGGAGTCCACAGCTAGTGTTCACAGCTATGAAGGAGTTAAACAGAAAAGTGTCACCAGAAAGTCTTCTAATCCATATGTATTGCACATTAGAGCACATATGGTTTTTGGATGACTAAAAGTTGTGCTGATGAATTACCAGACTGCTCCTCTTTGACGGTGTTGGTGATTGCAGAGCCTGTGAGAGCAGCCAATGTGGCAGAATGGGAGGCCCGGAAGCGTGACATTCGACTCAAGAGAAGCTCATTCAAGCACTTTGAAGACTCGCCTTCCTTGCGAGTTAGAATAACCCTCTCCTGCAAGATGTCTGCAACACACAGCCCTGTCTGTGTCTGCACCATGGACATGGGGGGGGGGGGGGGGGGGGGGGGGGAGAAAACATCAAGGATGGAACACGGACATAAAAACCACTGTATATGGCAGGGCATATACTACTCACAGACAGGTGAAAGACATCCATGAAGACAGAGTGGCCTTTCTGTGTCTTCTCGTTGAGACTGGCTGGGGACCAGACCCAGTACAGGTAGGTCCCATCCGAGCAGAGGTGCAGCGTGGTCATGCTGCTGCCCACAGGGAAGTGGTGGGCTGGCATCGGCACAATCTGGCACACCTGAAAATCACACAGTGAGCAGAAGCCTCAGCTATGGCTGTGCTTGTCATTTCAACTAAGAGCTCGTTGAATTCTAATCACCGGCTTTCTTAAGGCCCCCATCTTTGAACAAATGTATACATTGTGGGCCTCCACGTCTTGTTTGTATGATCAAATCATTTTGCACACAAACACCAAGACCTACAATGTCTAATTTACCGAATGATTCAACATCGTGAAATGAAAGTCTACAGTACCTGGAGGGTGAAGGGGTCAATGACCTGGCACAGCTGATGAGGCTTGGCATCAAAAGAGGAGGGGCGGTGGAGGAGGCGACCGCTGCAGAACACCACCCAGCCAGGCTCCAACTCTTCATTTCGACAGTACACAAAACCCCTGCACAAACACAAACACAGAGCATCTATTTACGTGTACTAATGACGGTGGACCTTTTTTGTCGAAACCCCAATTCTTCCAACAGAGTCAAGCCTCTTGTTTACCCTGTTCAGTGCTGACAATGACAATTACATCCTTCAAGAAAAGAGTTGGCGTGCTAGTTCAAAGCTGTTGTGGGTCTACAAATCTAAATGTTTGCATTCAATTACTAAGAATTGTACTAATTGCTGTCGTATTTGTCCCAATGAGATGATTTCCTTTTAGAAATGTGTTCACCGTTGTTTTTTTAAGGAATCAAGAAAACAAGAGATATTTCTAGCATACAATTAACTCACAAACCTAAACCTAACACACGTATCTTTGAACTCTAAAAACACACTGGGGATCCTGCCACAGTGAGGCCTCTCCCAAATCAATCAGAGACAGTTAGGGAGGATGTGACTGTGTATCGCAGATAATGGTTTAAAAATGTCCAGGAAATAACAGTGTGAAGGGATGCGTAAGTGATAAGGGGAATTTTTAGTGTTCACACGCTCTTTCTGTCAGACGAGAAGGAGAGTCACATTACCTCAGTGTCCCGTGTAAACCAGAGCCCAGCTTGCTTAGTCCTCTCCCCGAGGAGTTGGTGGTATACAGGTAGAGCCCGTCTGTGGCGAGACAGCGGCCCAGGTCGGTGTCTGCAAGACGCAGAGACAAAAAAAGGATTCAATATAACGGCAACGACAGACAGATGACAGATAGTCGTGATGAAAAGTAGGGGGGCTATCAACGGGGGAGTGGAAGAAGTGAAGAGTGGAAGCAGAGAATTCGGGTGCTGAACAAGGTCAAGGCACCCGTTTGCTTTGCTGAGACAGATGTTTTTACCTTTACTCTCTGCTCCTCCAGCAGAATTATCAGGTGTAGGCAGCATGTCCTCAAAACCCCACGACACACTGTGTTTGCCCCCCAGAAGGCAGGACGGAGAGCCTGGGCCTCCTTCCAGGAGCAAAAGTCTGGAGCAGGAGAGATACAGGCTGGTTAAAACGTTGGGAAAGTTACTTATATGTCATTTGAAATGAGCTTGAATACCGCCCTCACCTGTACAGGACATCTGACACAGGGAGTTGGCCCAGATCACTTTGTTTCTGCAGCAGGTGAACCGTGTGGATGAAGGTCTTCAGAGATCCCCTGGAGAATAGTTTTGCACATTAGTCAGGAGGCCTCAGCATGAAAACACAAGTAAAAGCTCATTGTTAAGCATTTCTGGAACTGTAAGTGGAGCAATACTCTTGTATTATGGAGGGGATTCCATGTAATGTGCTGGGCATTAAAATGCTATGTTTAAAAAAAGAATCTGAATGAAAAACTCTTTTCTATTAGAATCCAGCAGAGAGAAGATTTTGCACTGCGACCCTCAGCAGGGTGTAATGAGCAACCTACTGACGTTTGTGCAGTGTTCATTTACTGCGTCGCCTCATCCAAGACTCAACTATTAACTGAATACGTTCAAGTCGTTCTAGATTCAAGGAGAAGATGTATGCGAGGAGAGGTCTGCTGAAATGATATTCTGACATTCTCTGGTGCAAAAGAAGGGAGGTTCGGAACTGCAGCTTTGAAAAACAGCTTCAACTGGGCATAAAAAGAAAAAAACAACGTTATATTAATTAATACAATGTCTATAGTGATTACATCACTTTTACTGCCAACAACCTCACATGCCACCAAACTTGTGTGGCAGCAATGGAGCTAAAACATGTAAACATTTCGACTTGTGTATCACCAACACGTCACAGTGTTACTGGGAAACTGGTACGATCCGGGGAACTCCTGCCATGTGCTGTCGTAAATGTATGTTTGATTCACTGATACATGTTCCACAGGCAACAGACACAGATGAGTCACGTGTCACAGTCCCCTTCTCCACCCGACTCTGTAAATATCTTATCAACAACTGACGTCAATGCACATGGCTACGCAGTCTTTTTGCTTACTTTGCCTTCTCACGATGTGAATTGTACAGCCGACCCCATCAGAGGTGAGGGGCGGTAAAGCCGATAGCTCTTTAATTAGCTCCCACTGTTGGTTGAAAAAAAGGGGGCTGGATGATTCCCCACAACAAAGAGCTCTGCCAGCCCGAACAGAGGCGGAACAAAGAGTGGAGAGTTCTGGTTTTGACACGTCAAGATCAGTTGTCACCAGCAGAAGTCAGAGTTCAGGCGCAAATGCATGAAAACAAGCACATTCGGCTCTTTTGCGGGCCAGGTGACAAACGCACACAAAAAATAATACATTGCCATTGAGCTGACAGAGTGCCCACTAATGTAAGTGTGTATAGAAATATCAATCAACAAGTTTTTACTATTGCATTCGGCCAGATCCTTCATGCAACATGTACCCTGAAGAGAGAAACTAATCAGTCGGTCACTTTAGCTTCGGCTGCCAGGAATAACTGACTCTCTGAATGCTTGTGAGTTTCTAATGAAGTAACTCAGCAGTGTTTTCACTGAGATACTTTCTTCTCCACTATATCTTAACTAGTGGTGTAACGGACATTATAACGTTATCACGATGTGTATCTCGTAAAATGTAGTGTTGGTGATAAACTTGAATGAATACAGTTGTTTGAAGATACATCATTAAAACCTTTTTGTTTTAATCCATAAAAATACAATCTTTTATTTCCTTATCATTTGAATTGTGTGTTTTTATGAAGAAAAAAACCCTAATATGTTACTATAACAAAGTAAAAGTATAACATTTAGAATTGTTGATAGTTTACACAGACTTCAGAGCAGTTTAAAAGATTTTTGGGATAGTGGCAAAAAAAAAAAAAAAATAGTCTGGAGCCTTGTAGACCAGCTGCTATAATCAAACAACAAGGGGATCTGTATCTGCCAATATGGATCATCAATGATCAGCAGTTAGTATCAACGGCAAAAAAACTTGATCAGGGATCTCTCAAAGTTATATTTGCTCCCATTTTTCTTTTGTGCTGATCCGAATCATGATCCGATCCGTGAGTTTATGATCCGTTGCACCACTAATCTCGACTGTATTTAATTCTCAATGAGTTCTTGTTACTTGTGTATAAAGTAACAATAGGCCTTCTGTAAAGAGTTTGGCTACTCTATTAACGCTTTACCGAATATTGTTGGTTCAATACACCGTCTACAACAGCCAACAGAGGGTTCCTAAGAATCAGGAAGGGAGTAAATGTATGGCCTCACCTGGCACAAGCAAGTGCCACAAGTGCCGCGGCAGCGTTTTCCCTCTGCCTGTGTGTGTGGAGGATCTGCGTCTGAGCATGGCCCTGCGGTTGGCCTGACTCCTTGGCACCATCTTCCAGCCAAGAGCAAAGCAGCCCCTCAAGGCCGTTGAGGCAGTCGGCGGGCTCTTTGCTGAGGCTGAGCGGCTGGCAATCCCGGAGGCAAGCCAGCAGCACCTCTGCCGTGACGCCGCAGAGCGCCGGGTCACTGCGGGTCTGCGACTGCAAAAGGGGAAAGACCAGCAGCAGGCCGACCCGGGAGGTGAAGGGCGCCTGCTCGGGTTGCTGCAGCAGACCTTGCCTTTTGAGGAGGGCCAAGGTCTCCTCGTCGGCCCCTCCGGTGCCCTCTCGCTCCTGCTGCTCCTCCAGGGCCAGCTGCCGCTGCGCCCCCCACAGGCCACGCAGAGCATTGAGACGGTACTCCAGCAGCCGGGCATACGCGTTGCTCTGATTCCCACAGACGGCACGCAGACGCTCAGCGAGCTCTACAGGGTTCTTCGTCTCAAATGTTAGAATCTGGAGGACAGGGGAAGATAGCAGGGACGAAAAGAAGGAACAAATAAAGTTTACTTTAACAGCAGTCAAGATTGTGACAATTTGTCTGAGATAGCAGACATACACACCATGTGATTACTGGTCTGGTCTCTCTAATGCAAATTAAGTTTTCCACTTCAGAGTGAATATTCAAATATAAAATAAGAGCTAAGCAGTGGAACATTTGAATTTAACTGACAAAGACTTGAATTTGGGCTTGTGTTCTACTTTACCAGATTGACCTCACATTTGGCTTTATCCATAGTCTGTATGCTGAAACAGCAAGGAGATGAAAGTCATTTTAGACAAAACAACAGGTAGAGATGGTCTACCACCAGTAGTCCACATGGTATATTACGTTGTAGGCTAATATGCAGTCAATTATTTTGTAAAAACTAAGTTAATTATGTCTTACATGGCTATAATCCATCAGTAGATCTTCCAGTATTTCCAAAGTACAACTATGAATCACCTCCACAGAATAAACTCTGGTGTCTACAGTTCCTTGTACTGTGAAATATTGCTCAGAGATAGCACGGCACATTTGAGGTAGCCTATCACGAGTGAAACAATGTGCTTCATGTGCACTTAGGCAGCATTTCAGCTATTGATTACACTCTGTGGCCCAAGAATCATGGACTAGAAAAGAATCCATTATACCATTTAGCAGGCACAATCTGTATTGATTCAATTTCAGAAATGCTACTAATGTTACAGTAACACGCCTTGACTGGATGCTGGGCCTTCTCCACCTTACTCTGCAAAACACCGCTTATGGGTAAAAATAGTTGGCATCACAACACCTACGAACACAGCACTGAATGACCAAACCAGTGAGTCTTGAAAATAGACGCAGAGAGAAACAGAACATATCCTAGAATAAGAGGAAAGACCTATGATTTGGTGTGAGCTTTGATCTACTATACACAGGAAGGTTGACAACAACAAACATGGCTGCTTTATTTATATGCAGATGTGCTATATACATGTGAAAATGGCCAGATTTCTCTACCATTAGATATGATTTTGACTTTCTATATTTGGACGGGCACGATCCCGTTTCCAAAAAGTTTTAATTAACATGCCAACCTAATAAGTCAAACCCACATTAGGCTACATGTTAGCGTTTGTGCTCAGGTTAGATGATCTGAGGGATCCTGGGGACATTATCGTGGGCATAACGTAACCACACTTTGTATTTCATACTGTAGGCACCAAATCCATCGTATATATGGAAGTTGAACATTTTGACTTCATAAAACGCCATATGTCCAATGTCTTAACAATTTAGTGTTTCTTGTTGTAGGTCACCATGACTGGCACTGTTAGAATACAGTGAAAATTAAACACTGCCTGCTAGTTTAGATGTTTAAAAGTAAAAAGCAGCCCTGAATTCATGCTGCTAAACCAAACAGTGGTGCTCTCAACAGCATCTTGTGCATTTTCACAAAAGAAAAGTCCAGCTGTCAGTTATCCTGCCTTAACCAGTAAATCAACATTGGTTCTTCAGAAGCTGCGTCACTGCATGCATGTTATTCATTTTTACTAAATGAAAAAACAGCGGGTGAGGGGTTCAAACCCTCCCATTCACAGTCATTAATTAACCAGTGGTTTGTCATCTGTCAAAGCTGCTGATTGAACATATGTACTTGTACTAGGACAGCATGTGGCTGATGGCTGAATAGTAAAGTAGCCATCTGCAGCTGTTAGTACAACTCGTGCTGAATATGATGTGGCATTGAATTGTAGAATAACAAGCTGGTTATTAATAGCACCAGTTAAAACAATTGGTCAATAGGTTAGGTGAAAAGAGATTATGCTCTAGTAACACAACCAGCTGAATTTGTACAGTTGAACGCACCACATTGTAAACATTAAATCTAGCAGGCAGTGTCTGTTGAGGAGCACAACACGCCTTACACCAACACCAGGGAACTGTGCCAACTTTCCACTTCTCCGATCACATAGCTATGAGCTCGACTACTGTTATAGCATAGCCTTCTCTAACAAACATTATATGGAATATTAGCACAATAACAATATTAATTTCTTCAGGATATTAATTTTCATTTTGAGTGTTTTAGCTTGCTTTATGTTGTCCGCAAAACAATTATTTAAAAAAGACATTTGTGCTTCTAAGCCAGGAATTTGCCAGTTGTCGGCTCGAAGTTTCCATCAGCATCACTGTAAAGACTCCACAATCTAGCAACATAGGCACGTCCGGTTTTCGAGATTTTGCCTTCAAAATAAAAGCCTATATTCCAGATAAACATCCACTGCACTTTAGGGTACATTATACATTTACACTGAAAGTGAGATACTTTCTGCTTTGCACAAGGCACAAAACTAAAATTAGGGACAACTTAATGAATACAACAATAACAATATAGATTTGTTTTAGGTATGAAAAGCTCACACCGGTCATACACAGCATATACCTAACATCCATCATGTGACATAACATTGCTTCTTTGTGTTTAGGGAACAAGAGTTCAGGGCATGGGTCATGACTGCGATTTTGTATGATACCAACATACTTAAGCGGTCTCCACACTGCCATTGGAGGATCCAAAGAGATGTTCACTGTGTGGTGCAATCTGAGAAGTTGCCAGTCTATGAAAGCTGCTGCACTGGCACTACTAATAAAGTTGAAGCTTTGCAACTGAGGTACAGCGACTACATGCAATTGGGTGATTGCCACCTCGTATATTTTGGAGGAGATGACAGGAAATGATCTGACAGTAGTCGTCTCCTTGACAGTGGGCCAATAGCATACAAGCAGGAATCTTGCTAACGTTAGCCCTGCCGTTGTCACTTAGTTAGGGTGTGTTGCAGCTCGTCAGTGAAAACACATGAAACACTTTACGTTCAAAGAAACATAAAAAAGACACCCGTATGCCTGTGTGAGATGGCATTCACCCACCTCTTGCTCGGTGTCCCCCTGCTCCGACACTCCAATTTCACTGGGCAGCTCGGCCAGATCTGTGACCCGAATGAGTCCGTCGTGGAGGAAAATGGTCTCCTCCTTCACCGAAAGCCACTGGGACGAATCCACAGCCCCGGAGCCCATCGCTCTCTCCTCCGACAGTGATGCCAAAGGGGTCGAACATTAAAAATTCAGTGACAGAATGACAGAAACGCCCTAGTTCGCCTGCTAGCGAGCAACAATAACAAAACTGCCGCCCTCTTATCTGACAATAGTGTTTGACGGGGCAGGCTGAAACGTTAGTGCTACAAGGTGCGAGCTAATAGGGCAGCCAAGCAACGAACAGACAGTTGTGGCAGTTCCTCTTCGCATAGCCTGGGTGTTCGTGTCGTGCTAACGGTAGCTGCTAGCTGTCTGGCTCGGTTAGCTGGACGCGATGCTAACTTACCGTAAGGTATCGTTATAACGTTACCGAGCAGAGTGGGCGTGACACCCGAACTAAATCCGTTATTGCGCCGCACCGTTAATACGAGTGTCTTTTCGGGACGAAGACAGCATCTGTAGTGAGCTCATTTCACAGCACAAGTGTGAACGCAAACAGCTTCGCTAACGGCCCGGGCGTTGTGTCAGTGGCTGGAGAAGATAATGAGAGTCTCCCACCTGTCAGTGCGACGCCATGTTTCCAAGGCCAACTTGCGGCTCCCAGCATGCACCGCGGGCCAGAATAAAAGCTGTCAAAAATTCACGAGTTGATTTTGGTGTCTAACAACACATACATGTAATAATAACACAAGGGGCAATTATCATGTATATTAGAGGTTTGTTATACAATTGTATAATAAACCTCAAGGTTTGGAGGAGGAGTCATGGTGACCTGTATATTTGCTGTCTGTAGTAAATATTTGACCACATTTTAGAGATACATTATTGCACTTAACTATGTCATCCTTGATATTGAGCTGTGGGACACTACATGAATTCTTTGTTTTTTTATCAAATAATCTAAACGTTTACAGAACAGTGAGAAGTTAAAAATCTTTGAGGTGACAACTACGGTCTGTTTTTACTTGCCTATTATCACTATAAAAGTGTACAATCAGGTAAAAGCAAAAATAAGTGGAGAAAAACATTTTTATATTTTTAACATCAGAATATAAATCTTTATTGAGCCTATGACAAAAAGAATACCATAAAATTGGGACCCCTAAATTCTGACACCTGGCCCTGGTGACATTTTTTGGGAGGTAAATATCTGACGATTGTCTCGTTTCACAGAGATGGATCTTTGAATTTATTTCAAACAACTGATGTAGCCAATTTCCATATCATACCTTTTAAATAAGAATACATGACTAAAACACTGATGCAACACATTGTAAGAGCTAGATTTCATGAAATGAAATGGCAGATGAGGTTCACATTGTACTGGTAGTCTTTACAAAGAGATTTTGGATCAAGGATGTTTTATCAAAGTAGCAAAACATATACTTCTACATCACAAAATGAGAGTATATCACACGACATTGAAGTGTTACAATGTTTGTTTCCATTAATAAATGTGTATTGCTAAGGTTGTACATTAAACAAAGAATTTGGTGCTGCATTTTTCTCATATAGGATTATGATTACTGGCTGGTTGTGGGTTGTTTTGGAAAGCAATGTGGATCTAGTTATTTTTCCTTACTCAATCAACATGCAGTGCAGGTAATAACACGCCACTCTGTGATCATTTGGGAAAATTCTCATGACACACAATTTTAATCTCGAACTAAATTTAAACAGAAGCAAAAATAATCATTTTCAATGCACAATCTGATGTTTTCAGTTTTTATTGCAGTTCTTTATAAATATACAAAATGTACATCAATGGCATACTTACAAATATTTCATATTAAAGAGTTTGAGTCCCATGTCTTCTAACACACTGCCATTTAACACCATCAGAGAGAAACAAAAAACTCTGCATGAAAAAAAAAGCATATCAAATTCATTGTTGCTATTAACAGAAGCTTAGTTTAAAATCATGTGAGCTGTGCCACAACATCAGCTTCCCTTATCAGCCTCAGGCATCGCTTATAAAGACGAGTAGGGATGCCTCTTCTTCTGTCATTGCCTGAATTTTGCACCCCAGCAGTGTCTTTTTCCTCCATCATACTAAGTGCTTGAAGTAGGTCAGAGGCTTTAGAGAAGCCTCCACAGCTGGAAAAGAAACATAAAAAGTGTCAGAAACCAACCTGATAATCTATTATACAAGCAAACTGAGTTCACACATTAGACAGGACTGGCACTGCTCTAGCCAAAAGTTGTCTAAGATTAACATGAATAAGTTTATCTGAGCTTAAAACCTTTTCCGGCGGTGGCATTTTCTCTCGTTTGGCAGTTTAAAGCAGTATTGAGAGACGAAATCCATTAGTAGCTTGGGGAGAACACTGGGTTGCTTGAAGCTTTCAATCAGAACAGCCAAGCTGTAACAGCGAAAAAAAAGACAAGCAGAGAACATTAACAACCTCGCATACAGAAATAAAGTGAGCAACACGGCAGGAATGAAACAATAGAGTGTGATGTATATCCAACATGCATTGGTGCGTGACTCAGAGAGAGAGACACAGACAAAGAAAGAGAAAGCTGCCTGTGGGGGCAGGCCTTCCTCATTCCTTATAACATGCTGGGGATAAGAATGAGCAATAATAGTCTGCATGCATGTGCTGCTGTAGCCTATGCGTGAGTGTTGCACACAGTAGAAAGAGTCACAATACATAATCAAACATCACTATTTGTAACCTGCCTTCATTCCAAAATGTATAGGTCTTTTCACAGCAGACATGTTGACTAATTATAAAAAGACATGTGTCATAATCAGTGTTATTAATAACACCTGTATTTACCCTGCACTCGCATGTCAAATAGCTGCTGTGAGAAGGACCTATTGAGCTAGCATGCACAATGCAAGAGCTGTCAAACTGCCAAAACTAAATGATATGCCGCCATTGTTTATGTCATTAATATCACCTGTGCTTTTCCTGCTGTGACCGGCCAAAATATATGCTGTGAAAAAGGTTTATTGTAGCTGGTTCACTGTCACACTGTCTTGGGTTACTGGGACACTTAATTGAACAAAGCCATCGTTGTCATTATTAGTAACACTTGTGCGTTTTGTATTATGACAAGTCACAATGTCTGCTGTGAAAAAGGTCTATTGGTATGTATTTCAAAGGGTGTGACTGGACAACAACGAACTCTAAGTTGTTGTTTTTTTAATTCTGTTTTTTTATTACCTTGGTCTCATTGTTATTTTTTTTGTCAATTATGCCTAGTTTATTATTAAACTGTACTCCCCCTATCAGGGTGAAGAATGTGAAAACTCTGCTCGAAACAGCTTAACTTTCAATGGCGCCACCACAATTGTTCTTTAAACAAAAAGAAAAAACACCCTGTTGTGCTTCATTTAGACCTTATGATAAAGTTGCCCTGGTTACTTCATCACACTGCAATATGCAGGTCAAACCTTGAAGTAGCTCAGGAATGCAAAACAAAGTCATAATGGATTACTGGGAGAACAGCGTTTAGTTTGGATTGGTTCAAACGCTGTGTAAGGCTTGTATTTCCTTGGCCTCAATGGACCACATTGTAAAGCTGTTTCCAGGGAGGAGAATAACGTTATGCTGAACTATTGGTATTGTGGCTAAAACACATAAGACAACACAAAATCAAAAATGTCTAATATTACAATTTTTTATCTACAGCAGTAAACACAGTAGAACATTGGCCTGTCTAATGAAAAAGGATCACTAAGTTATAAGGATAAATTGTCTGAGTAAAACCTGGGCCCATTTAAACTTAAAACATGGACTGGAGAAAAAGATATGTTCCATGCTTTACTCAGTGTAGATATCCAGCTCCTTTGTAAATCAGGCCCCTTGCATATATCTGAATGATTTTAAATTCAGGAAAAAAATATATTTTTCATCTGTGAGACTTGCATATGTGAATAAATAAATACGAGGAAAAGCTAGCAGGGATACAAAAATGTTACCGGCTGGTGCAATCACAGTGGTATGCAGTCTTTGACTCCACGTTCTGCAGATCATACTTCTTCTCCAAAGGAAGGATGATGTATTTACATCCATCTAGATGTTTGAGGCTTCCACACAGGAGTTGATTGTCTGAAGGAGTGAAAAGTAAACACTGGTTATCTCCTAAATGATCGAAGTGTACCCACATTTCTTTTCACCTATACTGAATCAAAAAAAGTGTATCATCTGTAGTGAAAATTCTGTCCCACCTGTAGGGGGCACAATGAGATAGCATGGTAGCTCGAGCTCCTTACAAGAATAATGCCCTGGGCCTCCTTTTTAGGTGCAATATTCCCAGTGCCATTGTGGGCTCTTTCAAAATGTAAGACCTTATCATCAGCTTTTCATAGTGGCAGCGTTGCTCATCATAGTATCATAATAATAATGTCTAAATACATGGTTTTAATAGTGTAATATTGCTGAGGAGAGGCCTTTTATGCTGAAAAAGGCCCCAGCAGATGTGATGGATTTCTCAGCTGCATGCACTCACCTGTCACATTATCTAATGCAATATTATGCTTCAGGCGTCTTCCTGCATGTGTACTTTGGGCTATGGTGCTACCCATGGCCTCCTGCTTCTGCTGTAGAGGGGAATCCATCGGCTTTTGTGGCTTGCCTTCCTCATGAATGGAGGTTGCTATCTCCGGTTTTGTTATGACTGCCGTTGCAGAAGCTGTACTCCAGAGTCTTTTTAGAGTGTCTTGTTTGGGTGTTTCTGTTGTCTGTGTGAGCCTCAGAGTCTTATCTGTTGCTACTTCGATTGGTATTCCATATGTAGTTGTTGAGGGAGTAACAGTTGTCACGCTAGATGTTGTATTTTGTTCGAGACAAGTTTTACAATGAGACTGAAATGTGTCACCTCTGAGAGGCATCCGCAATCCACAACAACGACTTTGCTTTGGAAATGTTTTGCGACTTTTGGTCACTGCGGTGACGGCTGTTGGTAAGTGTAGCTGCAGCGCTGGCTTCTGTATTAAATATGGGGCGCTTTGTGTTGTAGATGTTGTTTGTGGATAAGAGTTTGTGTTCACCTGTGGTGGAACTTGGCTTCTCTGTGTGACGTAATCCGACAGGCCCTTACTGTTGCTCTTCTTTTTTCCAATTCTTTTTTTAATCGGCACCATTGCAGTACTTTTAGAAGCATTGAAAAGGCCGATTTTCATTGAAGGACTAGTGGTGTACACACTTGACATCGTGGGCATTTGGGATGGTGTTGTATCCAGTTTCCTGTGTCTTTTACATCCTTTCCCTTTTGTCCTTCTGAGGTAGAAAGTGTCTCCTCTGGATGTGTCACTGGAGTTGCATCTACGTCCACTTTTGGGGGACTTTTTGCGTGGGTTGATCACAAAGCTTTCGGTATGCTTCTCCTTGCTACTTGCTACCATGTTGCTGTCAGTGTTGTCCCCATTATTGCTTGTAACATCAGCGTAGGGGAGGGGGTTTTGGAAGACAGCAAAGGGAGCATTTGTGGCTACTTTACACCTATAGAGAGCAACAATGCAAGTTAAAACCAAGCCATGGATAACACTTTATCTGCTGCATTTTTAACTTTAATTGACAAAATCATTGCATATTTATTTAAGTTCGAAGAGGTACACTTTGTATCGCTATTTGGGATCATGATCTGTCATTTGAAGGAAGACTATTGCACTAACACTGTGAAAGTCAAGAATCAGTCACTCACACACAAATCTTTGATAGTTATTATATTGTTTGTCAATGCAGTAGCATTAATGCTAATGTTAGACGCAACAGTATACTGTTGCGTCTAACAATATGTAAATTAAAACTTTGGGAAACCACGTCAGTGTGTCTCTTACGTTCCCCACCAGTACATCTCAGTGCATCGCATCTGCTGTTTGAGCCTAAAGCAGGGAACCTGCAGGAAGTTGAAGAAGCTGTAGCCCACCATGCTGGAAATGGTATCATTCACACCGAGAAGGCACTGTCGAAACCTGGGTGGCATAAAAAGAACAAGCGGAGGTCAGGCAACAGTCAAGTCAAAACTAAAACGCACAAGGAGGATAAATATCCTTGACTGCTGCCTTATTTTGTCTATACCTTTCGGGTAGACCAAACTGTTTATAACCTTTTTAGCAAGGAGGTGAATTCTTGAAATGAGTGTCAGTTACTTGCGAAAGAACACCAAGAGTCAGAGGGCAAACATATTACACATGCACCTGTTGTAAAGATGTAAAGTCTGAATAATACAGATGTCTCTGCAATGTTTAATACAGTAAAAAGGAGGAATGTTATGCCCAGCAAACACCAAAGAAGCAAGCAACGTGTTGACTCTTGACATCGAAATATTTTAAGGAGGGCTGATTGCAGCGATTAAAGTTATTGGCATAGTCAGAAGAAAAATATGATACTAGCATTACAGAGAGGACACTTTCATGAGTAAGAAGTGTAAGGTATAGGAAATGCAGATGCCCACAACGTCTGCAACACTTCAAATTCAACCTTTGAGCGGGTCTATCCTGACTTGACCATGCTTGCCAGAGCATTATGTGGACAGGTCGGGGGGGGGGATGGGGGTCGCTGGTTGCAGCACTTTCTCTGGAGGCGGCAAATACTTAGCGTTAGATAACCAAGGGTGTGCATTGTGAGGCTCACCTTTGGTCACAGTCACAGTGTGAGACGCTAAAGAAGTTGGAGTTGAAGACTCCATACTTCACTGTGAAAGACAGGATGACATGCAGGCAGTGGTCGTGCTCACGGCAGCATCTATCTGCACTCTCAAACATCCCTGTGCAGGCAAACAAGATTTGAATTCAATCACATATCAAAGGCCACTTTACATGGAAGCAAGTCCTCAAGAATTTCTTGCCTATAATTCAAAATCAAAAAGCTTAAAAGACAGGTATTTGATCATTAAAAATGTGCGGGTTGTAAAACCATATCTCTCATATAAAATACCTACTGAAGAACATCTTTTTGATGTAAATGTCAAGCCCACTTTCATTTCAATTTTTTATTTTAAATTTTGTGCAACATACGTATCAGGTCCACTTAATTTAAATAATGTCCCAACAATGTTGTTGGTTTGTGTCATGCTTTCTACATTGACATACATACATATTCAGTTCAACGTAATTAAATTCAGTAAAACATACCAATAGTGATCTTTATCACTCCGAAGTATGCAAATTACAGTTTGTGTTTTTAATCTCGTGACAAATACCAGTGATATTTGCCTAATATGAATATGGGGACTTCAATGTTGAAGTTCATAGTTACTGTTTGATAAATGTATAATCAATATTTTATAATACATTAATCTCCTATGGAAATCACTCTACAATGTCAAGGAAGTGCTGAGGATTTTAGAGCCAAATAGAGTTTACCCGAGGTACACAATGGAGGAAAAGTAGCAAAATCATAAAATCTGAGTTCCTCATCCTCACCTAACTGTTCGTATCCGGCCGCTTTGCTGCCAGTACCACACCACAGCGTCCCCGGGAATATCCATGCCCGTTTCCTCCGAACTTTCCCCCCTGTCCCATCTCTTCTTGTGCGCTTGGTAAACTTTGGCACACTGGAGGAGACGAGCGCGCACGGAGAATCCGGAGACAACAGCTTGCTGATGTTAAACCTCTGGGTGATTTCTTGGCCCTGGGTGCCGCTTCTGTCGCAAATACTGCAGTATCTGTCCATGACAATTGGATTGGTATTTACCTCGCATATTACCGGTTGCGTATCCTCGGACCACAGGCTGACGTACAAGGAGCGCACACCGGCCGCGTCCTCGCGCAGAAACGTGATGCGCGTCTGTCCGTGTTCTGCAGGACTCGATCTGAGACAGGAGTGACCTGATCCGATCACATGTTGTGCTTTGGATAAAATTAGCGACGATAAGACGAAAACAACTTGTAGCATGCACCTGCTTTGCATCTCAAAGTAAAATTGGTGTATAATTAATCCAGCAAACTTTGAAGGGTTAAATGAACGTCTGAATGGACGAATTATTCCACATGAAATGTAGCCTCAGTGTATTTTTCTGCACCAACCGGCTTAATAAAGGCGTCTGTCTCTATATGTGAGCCTCCGGCGTAAACGGTTTGAGCTGAGAGCTCCTGTTATTGGTCTTCCACAATGGAGGCTCGTTAGGAATATGACACGCCTCCGTATTGCGGTGTTTGAGAGTGGCGTGACTCCGACCGGCATTTTATAAAGGCATATTGGCAGATTTGCAAAGTTATAGATTCCAAGTTTAAACTAATCAATAGGCTACAGTTTTCTGAGTGACGCATATCTGATTTTTTGCATTTTATCAACCTGTACACAATGTGACTATAGGGTGTAAATCAGGAAACTCCTGTACACTCGACATCAGTCTCCACCTAGATTTAGGACAAAAGCTGCAAAGCTGTCGTTACCTGTTTCCAACTGAAAAGTAGACCGACCGTTAAGGTGTGGCTAAATAAAGAATAACTCTGACTGAAGATCTATTGTTTGATGGTTACATGTGATTAATTAAATGTTACGCTAGGCTGGTAGCATTGACATTAAAATATCAAGCAAGCAAATATCAGGACATATTCTTTCTATATCCTTTTACTTGTTTCTATTGCATCCTTCATTTAATCACAAAAGTCTGACCTACTTGTAAATATACTGTATGCAGCTCCACTTTCATCTTCTGTGATGGTCATCACTCATAGTCACAAAATCATACCTTGACTCTGATAGGTCCTTACGCAAAGGAGGCTTATCACTTTTCATTCGATTTTATTGATCTGTGTAAACTTTCTGCAAAATCTTTACATGCAAAGTTATTTGCAAACATACATATTTCCCAGTGCATGCACTATCTATGTACAAATACAGAGATAAACCAAGAAACATTCCACTGAACTGGCAGAATCAAGTAGAAGACAGCGATGGGTTAAACTCAGAGAAAAATAAAACTCTTGGTTATTTTGTATGTTGATCATCATCTGGTGATCACTGTATGTAAGTAGCACAACATAGGACAGTGTGTGATGCTACTGATGGGTGTTTGAATCACGGCCACATGAGTGGCTGTGCAAAGAAAACAAGACACTGGAGAGATTGGAATGCTTCTGTACAGAAAGTCTCATTTAACGGATGACACTTAATTCAATATCTGCTACTGATAGAGTCGGATAAAGTCTTGTGATGATGTGCTCAGGTGATTATCAGTCTGTGCTGGGGATGCTATCAGACCAGTTTATTCAGATTACACCATAGTTACCATGCAGAATATGGCCTCTTGTATATAGAATGTTATGGGGATTAAGTGGAAACATTGATGGAAATACAATAGCATTCATTTCTTACAAAGTATATATATCTTGAACCACAAGACCTTTCATGCATAGGTTTTTTTGTTTTCGTCTTTATTATGTATATTTTGACATTGGAATAACTTGCAAACAGGTGTATAAATTGAGGTCATTCCACTTTGTAATGTGTGCTTTCCTTGGTTTGCTGTGATTGGTGAACAAACACACACTAAAGCCTTTAATGATTGGGTGTGGCAGAGGGGAAACGGGCCCTGCTGTGCGCGTTGGGGTAAAAGCGGACTGCACAGGCACGCCAGAGTCAGGAGCACTGTGCATGCAGGTAAAGCTGCACATATGACATAACCTGTTCCACCTTCTCTCCTTGTTAAGTGGAGCAGCCGGATTTCACCGTGTGCATTTAGTGTAAACACTACTCTAGAAAACCTCTGAGGTGTCAGAGCTTCAGAAAAGTTGAGGAAGCAGGAGGAAAATCCTTGTTCCTGCTAATTCTCACCATAACAAATAAACAAACAAAAAACTTTTCTCTAATCACACAGTTAATACTTCTCACAAATCATAATTCACAGTTTGAATAACTATACATAAAAATCCTAATGTTTAACTAGATGTGCCATATGTTTAAATCACAAATCAACAGCAGCTGAAAGATTCAGCTCATGGTCCACTGACATATGAATCATCTGTATATATTAGATGTCTATCCTAACCTGAGCAATGTATCCGTATGTAAACATTTCTTCAAGGAAATATACAATATGTTCAGGACAGTGGGCACAGTTGAAATCTTTGATGGTGCAGCTGCGTGTTTTCTTTTGTCTGTGGCTTGGCATGCGTATACAGTTCAAGTGTTGCACTACAGCATGATGTTATCCCACAAGAAATCCCCCAAAAAACATATTCCCTGACAGGCTAATGAATTTATGAGCCCAATCGAGGCTTTTACAACTTGATTGATGATTTTTTTTTACCTCAGATGCCCTTACATATTGCTTTTCTAGTTCTGTGCCAGTGCAATTAATTTTCTTTAGCAATGTGTCACGTTCAGCACAATATATAACATCACTGACAGGCATGATGGTCCTTGTGCAGCTGTTTGTTCACATATATCTTAATTCAATTAGTGAAATCTCTAATTCATGTATGCCTTGATTTGTCCCAGAGGCAGATTAAGTATCAGCACAGGCAGACAAATTGTTAATAAGAAGACTGGAAAGAAGAGGGTACATCAGGGGAAGGGAGGTGAGTAAGCCTGTGTGATGGCCAGGTAGTGAAAGAGTTGATAACACAATGAAGGTGCATTAAGAGATGAATGCAAACCAAGTTGGGAGGTTTTAGCTCATGCTGTATGTGTGGGGGGGGCAAATGGTTAATCACTAGTTACGGGAGTCTCATTATACAAGGTGTGCCAGCGCTCAATCCTCTTGTCCTTGTTCTTCAGACACTCATACCAGTGCTTCAGCCTCTCTCCTTTGGCAGTGATACCCAGCTGACACCCACCTGTCAGGGAGGAGTGAAAGGCAGGCGTTGGTAAGCAAGTGGCAGTTGTACTTTTAATTCATCAAAGCAATTATGATCAAATATTTACCGATGTAGTCGTTGGACTTTCCAATATCGTAATCCCAAACAGAGATATCTAAACTCTTCTTGGCCAGGTCACTGAGTTTAATCTCATAGCCGAATTCCTGAAATTTGATCAAGACATAAATTTAAAAAAAATTCAAGCCACATTTTTCATACTTGAGTTGCCAAGAATATCAACCCAAATGATTTGATAATAATTTTGGAATATGCTCATTTTTGTTATTTGCAGCCCTTCACCTTGAACTCTCTTACAAACCTCATTATACTCTGGGTTTAAAGTCCTCTTCTTGATTTGTGTTTTGCACTTGGCCTTCTTCCCCATGTCAGGTTTCAGACATCTGAAAATGTAATATAATTTATTTATTCCATTTCTAGAGTCATACATTTAAAATCGAAATGTGTGTCTAATCCTGCTCTACCTACATTTTGACATATGGGTCAGAATAGCCATTAGCATCCATGGCAGCCAGGTGAACACAGCGTACAACACCCACGAGGAGACGATTCTGCTGGGTGCTGTACATGAGGGAGATCAGAATCCGGCCGCGCTCCTCTACCTCTCCGCCATCTTTCCCTTGCTAAGACAGAGGAGGGAAAATAGTTAGGATGCAGTAGGATGCATGATGAGGCTTTGCAAAAATTATCTGGAGGAATCTGTCATGTTCAGGCATGCTTGGAAATAAAAGCATTGCCTCATCTTCGTAGAGAGCGATGCCTCTGGCTCCCCCGGCTGTTGCAGTTCTCTTTGTCTGCGAGGGTGGAACGAGATTACAGCAGGTCAATAAGAGATTCCGACAAGAAGAACAAAGCATTGTTTGAATGCAATTGAGTTTCACTCACAGGGATGACTCTCTCCAGACACACGTTGAAGTTTTTCTTCTGGTTCAACTTCAGTTTCTTCAGCGCCACTCGGGTTTCCCCAATAAACTCATTATGGCCGAACTTGTCTTCATCACAGACAGACAGCCTGAAATCAAAGGAGAATATAAATCATACAGGCCTCTCAAACCTTTAAAAGAGTCAACTTAGGGCACATTATGTTTAAAACATTAAAACAGGGTAATTAAAGACCAGTTGTGGTGCAGCGTTCACCTGAGGGTCTTACGCTGCATGTCGTCATCTGTGAGGCCATGGTAGGTGAGCGTCTCATTCCACGCAGGGTTGCGGGTGTTTCTCAAGGTCTTTGTGCGCAGCTTGTTAGACTGTTAAATGCAGGTTAGATAAAGAGAAGGTAATGGAAATATCTCGAAGCATGTTAGCTCAACGCAAGATCTCACACATCTGTGGTTTGTGCTGTTTAATCACAGGAAGAATCTATTTGGTGCTGCTTCCTGTCAAAAGTTGTTTTTGCAACTCAGACTTGCATCATTCTCCAATACAGCACCGTATAATTACACTATAAAAACAATATACCTTCACTACATCTTTTACTTTATTTACAATGTCTCCATGTCCGTTTCTAGATATCATCCGCATGCCGATTTTATGTTGTTGTCAATTTAGACCACAAGGTGTCAGGCTTAAGCTAGCAGAAAGGGCTGTCATCTAACCTCGGGGGTCTCAAATCACCACCCTTCATTTCTTTTGCTTTGCAGGACATTAAGGTAATAAATCTTTAATAGGAAGTAAAAGCCTAGTGTAGGAAAGGTGCGTCTTTTACCTTGCTAGCCCCAGGCAGCAGATGAAGTTTAACATACGGATCTGCCAGTCCATTTGAGTCCATGGGCTTCAGTCCCTGAGGAGAAATGGAGCACCATGTCCATCACATCATCATGAACAGCAGAGAGCAATTAGGCTAAAGTGCCATTCAGGAGCCTTTTAACAAAAACCACTTGATTGTAATTGTCCTTTTGTGTGAGAGAATGAGGAGAATAGTGGTACCTTCCCCTTGAGAATGCTACAGTGGAGGCTGTTGCTTTCCTGTTCATAGAGCAGACTGAACTCTAGAGAGCCCAGGGTTGCTGAAAGAGACCCAGAACAGTCGTTACATTAGTCTACAGAGAGGCTGCAAGTGTGCCCTTGAATCATTAAGAGTATAAATACAGGGAAATATTCTCTTGAAATTAAACAACACTCAACTTGAGACTAGAAGTGAGACCAAGTACCAGCCCAGAACGGACAGAAAATAAGTAAACAGCACAGAAATCTCATTAAAACGCAGGGGCATATAATATAAAATAAATAAAATAAACATCAAGTCTCAAAAGGAAGACATTCCGAAAAATAAGGTTCTGGGTAAGAAAAAAAAGACTAAAATGCTGCCCACACAGATTTTCTTTGGAGGAGTTTCATGGCCCAGCATAGCTGTTGGGGACCAAATGATCAAATGTCATCTGTTAATTTCTCTTATATAACTGTTAACTTTTCTGGGCTGAGATTCACCCTCAACTTGCTGCTCCAAGAACACAAAATGTACTTACAAGACTAAAGTCTACAACCATAAAAATAAGCAGAATTAGCTCATCCACCTTTATCTAATGATCAAATACATGTATATATTTGATTGGTTATACATCAAAGCACACAATCCATCAGACCTCAAAGTCTGATGATTTTGAGGTTATTACATTCAATTAGTGTAAGTTATACACAGTTGAGCAGAGTGACTGAAACCAGTCAGCACCACGGGGCCAAACTGTTCTCACCGTCACATCTCTATAGAGAACAGACACATGAAACCATTTTCACTGCCTACACAAGGGATTGAATTAAACACAAGGGGAATCTATAGCCTGTTAGCCGTTGTATCCCAAACCAAATGCACAGCTCCACATTCCCGGACCTCAATAAAATAAATTAACACGCAATCCCCCAGAGAGAGAATAAAGGCCGTCTGACGCTGCAGGCGCGGAACATGAATGGCATGGCACCATTCTTATCATTAAAATGGGATATGGGATATATGAAAAAAAAACTGTACAATTACATAGCTTATGTATCACTATTGATTTACTGTTCACGTCTTCCTCTGCTTTAGTTCCTTGGATATTGATCATCATGCTTCGAAAACACATGATGCTTATCATTTGTCATTTTCTACCCAGCTCAGTCGACACTGCCAGAATGATACATCCTGTATGCAAAGACCATTGGTCAATTTATAGAATTATTACCAACTCAAATCAAGAATCAACACGGTATCCCCTTAAGGGAACAGCAATGCAATCTACACTGTCATCAACACCCAATACTGCATGAAAAAAAAACCCGTACCTTAAATTAATAGAAATAAATCACTCATCACTCAAGAGTGAGCAAGTGGAGTACTCACTGGCTTCATCCGAGTCATAGTCGTTGGCCTCCTCCTCCTCCTCAGCTGGGGGAGGTTGCTGTCGGGCAGGAGGAGCACCGTAGGCAGCGGGCTGCCTCTTGTCCTCTCTCACTGCAGGAGGCGCTCTCTGCTCTGGAGGAACTGCACCAGAGGAGTAAGCCCCTCCATCTCCTGCCACTGGACCTAAAACCACATTCAATCATCTGTGACTGCAAAGAAATAACACCACTAGGGATGCAATATTTGGTTAATGCCTGGGACTCTTTATAAGGATGTGAAGAAAAGATTGTGTCCTAGCTGTCTCTCACCCTGCTGGGCCATGGTGGCTGATCCAGCAGGCTGTGGTCTGGAGCTCTGGACGGGAACCATCTTCTTCATCACCACTGGGCTGCCCTGCCCCGCCTCTTCAGGGCCAGCACCGCCCGTCGCCATGCGCACAGCTGATGGTTTAGGGGCCACAGGTGGGTAACCAGCACGGCCCTGTGGCTCTGGTGCTAAAAATAAGAATGAATAGCATAATACAGTAAACCCACAGACACACACCATACATGATGGAGACGTGCTTAATCACATCAAGTCAGGCTCCTGCTGCAGTGGAATCTGTAATACTCCCCAGTCTCTCTGGATACTTTTGATGTTGCAGCTTTTTCGTTGCAAAGGCATTGACCTACATACAGTACACTACAACAAGCTGTGGCAGCCGACTACTGTACATGCAGAAGCTATATACAGTAGTCTGCTCGTCTTTTCTTATGGGGGAAATCACATTGCTCGGGTAATCACACTGAAAGTGTGAAATGATGTGACCCATCATGCCAGCACCACCTGAAGCCTCATCCCATGTCACAGCATGCACCTTCCGACAGCGTAATTGAGCTCTCCATCCCCCTCCTCGGCAACAGTGGGCGGTACTGCCAAATTTGGGAAGCAGATAAAAGGTTTGAAAAGAGCAATGAGAGGCGGGTTGCGAGAAGACTTGTGTGCAGATGCTGATCTAATGAGACTGAAGAGGTGGCAAAAATGCTAGTTGCTAGCTTTTTGAGTGGAATACAAACTTAACATGATGGGTCTTCCCAAATGTCTTGCCAAACACAAACAGTTTAAATGGCTTATAGCCAATGTTAGGTACACTTGTTGTATAAAGGGTGAAAAAAGCGTAACGTTTGGAGTGCTGCAGGAACGGGTCCTAAATCTCGGAAATGAGTTAGCATTTTTGCTCTTCCGACTCCCTCGTCTTGAGGTCTATGGGTTCTTTGTTAGATGCCTAAAATGAGATAGAACCTTTTGTTCTACGATATATAATACGTTGAAGCTTTTACGTGTCTTTAAAAAAGGTGATTGCCAACAAGTGGCTCAATGAAACATCATCACGCAGACTAGTCCGCCTTCACAGCCTCGTTGTGTATACCTGCTGCGCTCATGAAACTGTGGTGTAGTTAGTTTATAGTTAGTTTATAACGTTTTGTTCATCTATCTTGCTGAACAAAACATGTTAGGCACAGCATTTCTGCAATCAATGAATCTAAGTTCAAAGGAAAAATGAAGAACAATATGCCATTCTACTGTCAGTGGCACACCATAGACATTGACAGCATGTCTCCCAGCAACACAGGCCACCAGATGTCAGTCTGCCATGGGAAACGCCCACCCAGATGCTTGAAGTGTTCATGTCCAAAGATGGGTTTTACCCACTTTTGAAAATATCCTATTGCGTAAAATGGAAAAACATATGAACAATAGCTGTAGTGGTTATTTTTTTGACATACTCAAAAACGTGAAAGCCTTCAGATTTTAGTTTGACTAAAAAACAGTCAACAGGCAGCACTGTTCTCTCGCAAGCAGCTTGAATAGAGTGGCAGATCCTTTTTTAAAGATTTCTAGATATTGAAAACTTGAAAACCTGAAACTTGCTGCACAAAGGCAGGAGAATGACTCGCACTGATGGTTATAAAGATCTGCATGTTCCCTAATGTCAACTGAAAAAGACTGCAGGCTAAAGCTGAAGGGGCAGATCTACCTGGTGGTTGTGGTTGGGTTACTGCCTTCCTGGCCCCAGAGGCTTTGGGCTCCTTAGGCTCTGCCGCCTCCTGGGCTCCTGTCTCCTTTCCTTTAGATAATGGCATGGGCGATGGCAAGAAATGTTTGGGAAAACCTTTGAAGAACCAGGCGCCAGACCTCTTCCACACCTGAGAAATAAATAAATGCATGTGTGCTACAGACTTTCCAACAGACAGATGAATTATTTTATGTGTTCACTGGTGTGAAACACTCACCTCTCGCTGTTCTCTGCAGATCTTGCATAGCCACACAGCACGTGGCCGACTGCTACACTGTGTACCACACTTGGTACACATGTTCTACACGACAGGAGAAAATAAAAAATTCCAGCTGCTCGCCATTTACAATGCTTTTACAAATAGTCATAGACCATGACCTATTGTGTTTCCTCAAGGTTCGTATGATATGCAGCAGGGAAGCAGGTTTTTTTTTGCTTGTAATAATTGGCTGACTCATTACCTACCTTTTTGCAGTCCTCACACACCACTGAGCTGGCCCCAGGTGACCCAAACTGCTCCCCACACAGCAAACAGCGGGACTGTCCATCCCCACACACAGTCTTCTTCATGTCGTCCAGGCGATTTATCAAGCGCCTGCAACACCAAAGGGCAAAAGTACTTAAAATGTCACCGTTAATCATCCCAGGTATAAATGTATGCATGTCCTCAGTCTCAACAGGCGATTTTTGTTTTTATACATGCCCTTCGGAGAAACCGCTGCATGTTTTGCAATCTCTCACCCAATTCTCTCCTGCTCCATGGTCTCCATTTTCTCAGCACGGGCAATCACATTGTTTATGATCTCTTTCTCTTCATCTGTCAGGTCTGGACCAGGACCAGGGCCTGGCTGCATGGTCCAGTTCTCCCTGTCAGACAAACATATTCTCCAGTTGAGTTTACGCAGCATCAACATATCATACTGCTTTCGGAACAGTAACATATCAGATGTACATGATGCAGATAAGGGAGGTGGATTAGGATTTTGTCTACTTACTGCTCTTTATCACTGTGTCAAAGATCGCACACATCAGAGGAATGCAGGCGAAACAAAGGAGAGTACAGTGTGGGTTGGTAGACTCATAGGGAAGGTTGACAATATGAAAATGTTCTGACTATCATGCTTACCTAGCGTGCATGGTCCTCTGCCTGTCGTTGGACTGCCAGCGATCCGAGCTGCTGCTCATCACTGTGTCCGTCATGCTGCACTATCACAGCCTGCAGGTGGACAGACACAAAGACAGAGATGAATTCAGCGTGAAACGCTGTAGAGAAAGTTGGCAGCTTTTCCTGACATTAGTTTAAGAGCTCTTAATTTGGGTGGGAATAGATGTTTGTTGTTTTTTTTTGTTTTTTTATGTGTGTTGAGTCCACACTTTTTGCTATTATCTATCCTTATCTCATGCTTATACAGCCCCGACTTAACTGCCACCATGGGCAGCTCTCTCATAAAAAAGGACATTGCGTGCAAATTTGTGAGCCAGTGCTGACCGGGAATTGGCAAGTCACCAGATGCACTTCCTTTAATTGCCACACAGTGATGTAGGGCTAAATAAAAGGCAGCTAATGATGACCTCACGTTAGTGGCCATCATAAGCCAAACAAATGAATACCAAAATAATCTTCCCTTCATCTAATTGCTTCCTACGAATTCAAGCCTGAAATATCAACTAAATATCATAAACCAATGGCAATGTAACCACGTTTCCTGGTGCCAAATTTACAGCCTAATCAGTACCATCTTCTCCTGCCAAGCCTGTTTTATCAAATTCTTTCCACAGACATATTCAAGCAAGTAATGGACACAGGAAAACATTGCAAAGAAATAGCGCAAACAAAAAAGATCTGTCAAATACAAGCTTACGCTATGCTTGGTTCTAACAGGGTTAGCATAGTGTGAGTATTGCAAAGGGAACAAAGCAAGCCCTCCTGTGCATTGGTGACCAGAGTGAATTTACACTGAAGTGGGTGGTGTAATTTTCTTCCAGTTTGTGACTCCACACATATCAAAGAAACAGATGGTTCCATATAGCAGGAGTGGCTCAATTATGCCACAATACAGGAGGAGGAGGAGGAGGTGAGTTTGTGCTGACAAGGATGACTAAGATTCTTTGTCTCCAGCATTTGTGATTGTTCACGGTTAGAGCTAAGGCTTTTATCCAAAGTGATGTCCGTGTATTCGTAGTTGTCGACCACCTCTACTCTTTCTCTGAGTTAGCTGGTCGGACCGGGTGTGTGGTCAGGTGTGATGGAGATGGCTGATGAGTCGTTTATACGATCTGTAGGGCAGTTCTTGTTCCCCCGTGTCGTGAAATCTGTACTGGATTGTTTGTGGGATGGTTGTGTGTCGTCAGAGTATGTGAAGTACTGGTGCAGGCTGAGAACTCAGCCCAGTGCAAACGATGACGGTGGAGAAACAGTGAGCTGTCAACTGTTTTAGTTTCCCACAAAGCCCTTATCCATATGATACACCAGCAATGTAATTGAATAGAATTTAATTCTCAGATTGACATGGTAAAGATGATACAAATGATGTCAACAGAAATCACTGAGCCGATTGCCCCGTGGGCAAGCCTACTCAGCGTGTGTGTGTGTGTGTGTGTGTGTGTGTGTGTGTGTGTGTGTGTGTGTGTGTGTGTGTGCGTGTGTTTATGGGTGCCCCTGTGCAATTGTCTTCGAGCCTCTGTCAGGCAATTCATGGAGTGATGCTGCAGCAGCCGTAGACTGGAGGATAGAGCAGTGTATGTCCTGAGGGAAAGTGCTTGCAGCCAAAGAATGAAAAAGGAGCGACAAGAGGATATAAAAGCCTCTCTGGAGTTTCACTTGTCCAGATTTGTGATGGTGCAGAATGAGGAGAGGGCAGGTATTGGAGAGATATAGTAAGGAATGCATAACGATAAGGCTAAAAGGAAAATCAATAAATTTCACTTGTCCTCAGCTTTTCACAGCACTATAGAAGCTTGGAGAAAGTGAAGAGAGAGCGAAAGGGAGGGGTGCACCGCCGTCTCCTTCATTCAGCTGCTCGTATTAATGCTGCGTAACGTCGTGGTACATACCTTTTGAGCTGTAATCTGTTGCTGCACTGCTTGCAGGAATCAAAGAAAAACAGCAAATTTGCTGTGCTATCAATAGACACTCTGGGTGTGTTCTTTTCCCTCTGATGCTGCATGCATCCAACCAACAGTGGCAACACAGTCTTCAGGGAGCATTTGTCGTTTTCCACTTCTCAGTAGCAGTCTGATGGTTCACACATCACTCTGACTGCGCGGCATATATCATATACACCGAAGTTCTCAAGCGTGGCCCTCCTTCACTTGCCAAAATGAATTATCCCACTTTTGTCCAACATGATTGTCCTGGAGAGCTGGATGGAGAGAGACAGATGGGAGGGGGCAGTCAGGCATTGGGCTGGGTAATCACTGACTCAGACGAGTCAGAGCTCTCTGGCGCTGGGGATAGATGTTACTGCATCACAGAAGTGGACTCTTTGCCGAGGTGACAGTCCAATTCGCACGCAGGATAGTCTGACGGATTGTAGCCACACTTTTCTCATAAGGAGCTGTCACTATAGGCTTTGATTCTTCAGACACGGAAAGGCTTGGTTTCACTTTCTGTGCAGTCAGAAAGGGTTTACATATCAGACGTATTAAAAAATGTATCTGAGGTCAATCATCTCAACCCAAATGTCAGACTGATTATTGCTATTTTGCAGATCTGACATCACTGTGACCCTCGGACGATCATCCTCCATGCTCTTGAGGTTATAAACGCAACTAATCTGCGTCATCTGTGACTCTGACTTGGTGCAACAGTCATCTTGTACATGTTTTCCTCCCATATGAGATGACTCAGTCAGGTGGTGGATTCTTCTCTGGAGAGCAGCAGATATTTTGCTGTGGGTTTTGTATTTTCCAAAATGTCGTGACGCCTCTATGACTTGATGATGCTTTCATACGTGGCTAAAAAAAGTGGTGCCAAGAACTGTGCAAGCAACCACACAACAGTTTCTACAAATACACCGGTCATGAATAGCATCAGATTATGTGTGAGATGACAACAGGAAAGACCGGAGGGAGAGCATGGACTCAAGCTAGTCATCTGCCCAATCATCATAAGTCATCCACACAGCAGGATCTCTCCTAAGTAGAGCTTCTTGTGAGGGTGGAGAGGACCAATTTAGAAAGCTGCATCTCCTCCTCGGGCCCTGGGAGGATAGTCGATACAAATCTGCATCCGTACATCTTCAGGGATGTATACATACGCAGCTCCCAGAGCACACCCTACAGATTTTACATCCATTTTTAGAAACCCGGGCATGCATTCTCCTTGGATACTTAAAGTGAATGCCCAGTGTGAGTAACTAGTCTTATGCACAGACTCTAATGGTGTTATGTGACTTTTGATGGCAGGTGTATGACTCATTACTGCAGAACATATGACTCGGAAAAGAGTGGACCTGAATAAGAGCACTTTGTTATGGCTGACAGCCTGTCAATTTTTTCAAGATTTTGTTAATTGCTTGTGGGAACAAGAGCTGAAGAACGCAGGGAGAGTGACAATGAGGCAGCAGGACATTGATGGATGATCAAATGTCCATAAACATGGATTCAAAGGGGGGGAGCATCTCCTCTATTCCGAGAGCAGCAAAAAACAAAGCGTAAAAACAAGGTTTTAATAGTAAAATGCAGCCCAAAGAGCAATTATTACTGGAGCGTGACTTTGTCGACTCGACCTGTACTCAGTAACATATCTAACATATTATTTTATACCCTCCTTTGTGTCCTATTTGTCAATGTATTGAAGATACTGATATTGGAACACAACGTGGTACTGCACTTCAATTCCAGGGCAACAATTCCCTCGCCATCCTCCAAGAAGCCAATTTCTAAAATGGGTTAATGAGAATAAAAGATCAATGCGAAGTCCCACAATTGGTTTCACTTTAATTTATCTTTCATCAGGCCTTCATTCGTATTTCCATGCCTAAGGGCTACAATATACTTACGGAGATCGGATGTCGCCCTAAAGCTCTGCTGTAGCCAACACCCAATCATCCACCAACACCCCTTATCATTGACCAGCAGAGTCCCTGCAAGCTTACATCAGCACTTTCCTCCAAAACATTTTCCAAGATGCTGATTCTAAGTAGATGTCAGAGTTGATATTCATGTCAGCATAGCATATCCACCCTATGATTTAATAATCCTGGTGAAACCATGCATGTTTTTTTCAGGTTACTGTGACCATTAATGTTTCATCAGCCGTAACACGCCCTGCTTTTTCCTATTAAAGACCCACTAACCTTGCAAACCATACACAATTTTTCACAGTGCAGCAAATAACTGAGCTATAGCTTTTTTTTTAAGTTAGCTATTACTGGGCATAGTAATAGCCCTATGTGGCTTCATATTCACAATGCATCATGTTATGAAACACAGTTAAACCAAGCAACAAAAAAGGGATTCATCTTTCCAAAAATAATGGATGTTTGGTGTAAAATGTATGTGACATATGTCTACCATATGTCTTCTTCTCTTTTTTATTATCCTGCCAACTATTTAAAAACGGTGATGTAAAGTACATACATTTTCATTTAAAATATTAAAACTGCAAAACAAATCTAAGTAGCCGAGTTAAAGAAGAGAAGGAAAATAACATATTTAATTTCATCCTGATTTTTCTTCCTCTACCATCTGGTCTGGCAGTAACTCAGATTGTTTTATGTATTATGAAACAGAACACAGGCTGAGATCCTCAGACAGGAGAATCTTGGCCGGTCTACAGTTTCAACTCAAGTCATGTGGTGATCTGGGACATCGTGCCTAATCAGGGAAGACTCTTTCATTAAAATCTCTTCTTCAGTCACATCTATAAATACAGACTTATATGAGAGCCGATCAGAAGTAAAAAATGTACCAACATCTTTGGGACAGAGGGAAGGCAACATCAAATCTAAATTAACATAATTAGCAATCATACTATCTCAACTTAGAAAGCAACATCTTATTGATAATTAAAAGGTTCAGGGCTTTTATGATTAAGACTTAAATGCAAAAATACAATGCCCCAAATAAAAATGTAAAAAAAATGTAGAAGTAAAGCCCATTAATGTGTACTGCTGCATATTGTTGACTTATGAGTCATTTACAGACCTTCACTAAAACATGAGCTAGTTGACGATACCTTGACTCACACGTAGGCTACATGTCATCAAAAAAGTACAACCAGCTGCTCCTTCACATTCTGTGGTGACACGTGGGCTGGTGGTAGGTGGCTCTAATGTCAAAAAGAAATGCAAAGTTTGTGCAGTTTTCATAGACAAACTTATAACTGGTACCACCACACAGCTGACAGGGCCATGAACACAAGTGATTTACTGTGGATGATTGGAGCACACCCAATTTAAGCGGTAATTCCCTTTCTACTGAATGCTATGTCACAAAGATGTTTCTAACCAACTCTGCTCAGTATTTCAGTTGCTGGTGTCTAATGCTCACACACCAGGCATGCAGGGCGGATGGGGAGACAAGGTAGGAAGGAGCAAATAAACACTCCCAGTTGCATGGCACAACGACTTCCATCCCCCATAAGGGGACTGTAAGCTGCCAACAACACTCTGGCCTGGGCAGGATCGTAAAGCAATGCACCAAGAAACCCTCCACTGCAGGAGTAAAACATCACTCAGCATTTCTTAATTATTTAAAACTCCGGCCCACCATTGCTTTCCTCTGTAAGTCCCCTCTTTCAGGCATTAGTGCACGCTTTCTGTACTTGGGCCTATATACGGCATTATGTACAGAACAGTGGATTTGGGTAGGGGAAAAAAATCACAGAACTTAAAACAGACATTATTCCACTCTATTTCGGGAAACAATAAGGATGTTTGTTGGTCTTTTTGGTCTGTGTCATTGACAAATTGTTCATGTTTTCAGTCAGACAGTGGCGTTGACAGGAACCATCTGTGGAACCACCTGTGAGGGCTCTTCACCCCTTGAATGTGTGAGTGTTGCACCGTTTCAAAAATGCACACTCTTGGCAGGCATGTCTCCAGGTCCCGCATCGCTGTAGAACAAACAGGAAAGACCATCCAGTGACAAACAAGCTACCGTGCTGTTATCCTGCCATCACTGTTGGCCCTATCAGACCTTTTTCATTCTTAAATCAACTCACTGAATTCGCAGTCTATATCCTATAGGTTTCATTAGTAATCATCCTCAAATGTATCTGAAAATATTGTTCTTTGGTCCATGCCTTATTTTAGAACTACAGAAGTAAACAGCTATCGAACATGGAGCAATACAGCAAGCGTTTGCAGTAAGGCTCAAATATGCTCGGCCAACTGGGATTTATCCCAGTAAGACGTGGGACTTTGAGTTCTGGCTGCTGATGCATTGGCCAGTCATGCTCCTTCAATTTCCTCCCATCTTATCTCCGGGAAACAAGTACGACCAGACAGGGGCATTATCGTCACACGATGCATCTATTTCCTACTAACCAGCAGTGACCTGCATCTGGTGGTCTGTTGAGATATGGTTCTTAACCTATCAGATCTCCTATCAATCCCTCAGTGTGGCGGCTATTATTCCGGCCTCTTTGTTGCTCTGCTTTGAAGATCTGGCACGGTTCAGCTGCTGGATATCTGACCCTCCCTCTGGTCCCACCAGCAAACTAGCAGGTACAATGCCCCTGGGTGCTTTAAGCAGATCTCTGTTGGTAAACGAGGGCTTGTTCTAGCCTGAAAACACTGCAACACTAACAATAAGCTTTGGCCCAACTTCCGAGACAAAAAGCAGTGTTACGAAACTCGGCTATGTGACTTGAAGTTTGTGTATTTAGACTTCACCCTGAGCCTCTGGGGCAATAGCCTTATGCAGCTATGTACGGAGGGGATTCTAATCAAAGATTATATTTGGTAGTGGACAGAAAGGTTGCTTATAGCTGGCTGTTTTTTATAGATTCGACCACAGCCCAAATCTGTTTTGGATTTTTAACTCCTTGCTCTCTTGAGGGAACTTTGCTTAAAGGCCACATTAATTACAACTGTCTTTTCCAATATGCCACAATGCTTGGGCAGATCTAATCACCTGTTTCAGAGTGGATGGGGAATCGATCCTCATCGAGCAGATTCACCACATCCACTGCACAGATTACAATTTGAAGACGAAGCCACTCCCTTCAGAAGCTCGGCCGCAAACAGCAGCATAATCTCTCTGATAGAACAAATTTAAAAATATGCTCGAAAGTGAGGCACAGAAACCAACGCATTTTTCTAGTATAACATGTGATTTGGGTCCTAAGCGCCGAATATGGATCGTGAAGAGCACAGAGGAATATAGAGTCATGCACCTTTACCAACTGTGGCCATGGTAACGGCAAGATCAGAAGACGAGAATCAGAATGATTAAAAGCTGTGTGCGTGCATGTGTGTGCACCGGTTTATGTGTTTGTAGTAGACGATACGGTACCTGTGCCAATTTTCAAAGCCCATGCAGCGGAACGGGTCATTGTTGCAATAATAGTAATAATAATAATAATAATAATAATTGGTTCATCTCTCGTATCAATAAACATGGTCGCAATTTGTCAAAAATGATGCATCTTGCTAGGATGGTTGGAAATACAGAATGTTTCGAGAGGAAGACAAGCTGAAGACACGGGATTATGGGTACAGTCGCTTTGTATCCTTCAGTTTTAAATTATGCAGTTAGCGTGCAGAGCACTTACTTCATTCCTCCATCTTTTTTCACCTTTTCCCTTAACACCCATGTTTCCTAGTGCTCTCCATCTCTCTTTTTTCATGTGATGTATCCTAAAGCATAATTTTACCCTTTTCTCTCTTGACTAATTCCAGTCTTTCCCTGGACAGAAAACAGTGGGCTGGCAGAGAGACTGGGTAATACACAGAGAGAGTGGTACCAGCAGAAGGGTGTCGTCCAATCACTACTGTGGTTGCTCATGTGAGAGAAGGCAGCTGCAGATATCTACCGTTCATTCAGTCTTTTTTCTCCCCTCCCCCATCTAATCCCCATGCTTCAGGTCTGTAGGAGGAGTTGGAGATGGTGGTACCAACTGAGAGGCTGATTCCCAGCTTCTTTTTTCTGTCCTCCTTTCATATCGACACCAGTAGCAACACTCACTGCTCCGACCCACTAAGTGTAATAAGCAGGATGAGATAACATTACAACAAGTATGCGACTGAATCACCTGTCCTGTGGCACAGCTGGAGTTGAGAGCTGCCCTGCCCACATCAGTATTTAGAGGGTTCACTGATGTTTTCCTCTTAGTCTGCAGGCACATCAAGCCCCAGTGTACACTCCTAAAAATCCTGCAGCAACGCCCAGGGACCGCAACCACACAATCTCCCACATGATTTACTAAGTCTGTTTTCTTCTGTCCGATCTACAACAACGAAGCACTCGCGTTTTAGGAATGCAGCCAGCCAAAAGTCTTGTTTTAATTCATCTTAAGAGGGATTTAGCAAAGCCTATAGAGCTACACCAAGACTTATATTCATCGGCCATTCATGAATAAACTACGAGTACATCACAACATTAAAGCATGCTGTAGTAAATCAATGCAACAATTCGAAATAAGGAGGTAATCAACACGTCTGTATGAATGACAGGAGTATTCTGCTGCAGAGCAATGTTTTCAGTAAGACATGTTTTCCCTAAAACAAAGGACTCAATCAAATGTTCATTTACATAATTTGTACCTCATATGGGTTAACTAGCAGCAGCTCAATTCATACTGAGTTGCACTGCATGCAAATGTTCCTTTTTCATTCAAATGACTCAGTAAGTAATAGGCTCATAAAGGCATTCCATCAAGTTAATAAATACCGGCAATAAAATGTGTTCCCTCGAAATCATTTCAAGCCCATATCTCTCTCTTGTGAATGAAATGCTGCATTCATTCAACTTGTAAATGATAATTTTCTAACGCACTGAGTCACTGAGCAAACGCAATAACAGCACAGTGATTTTAGGTCAAGGATGCAATAATGTTTCAAAAAGCTTCGAAGGAGATCATACAGCCTACCTGAGAATCCAGCCCTGCTTTTTCTCTCTCTGTTCTCTCGGGGAGCTGTCAGGGAATGATGCGGACTAAATGTCTGTGCAGCGCCTGGATGCGACCACTGAGTCAGTCATTGCGCATGGTGCCTGTCACCAAAACCAGTGTTTTTATTTTTTGCCTGGAGTAGTAGTCTGTTGCTCGAGGCACAGCGGATCACCACAATGCGTGGGAACCCGTATTCTATCCTGCGTTGAGGATGGAAAGCCCTTGGTACCCTGGGAAGGAAACCCCTGGATCTGAAGTGATAACACTGATGCTTAAGTGGGCAGTCATCACCTGATCCGATTGTCTCTTTATACAGCGCATAGTGTCTAAATTTGTCCCATCATCAATGCTGCCCAATTGAGTTATTTTCGATTTGAGATCATGTGCCTATATGGGCTGTGGTGATTTGTAACTGCGCTTTATGGCATTTTGACATGTACACAAAATAATATGGTTTTTCAAAGTTTAATTGGCATTTCAATGCAATGGTTTTGATCAAATTGAGCTACTATTCTATTTTCGTCTTCATTTTTAATTTTTGTTTATTATTTATTTTTCCATACGGTGAAATATCGTTATGGTTCCTGCACCATGATAAAAATGTGCTTGGCACTTTCCTTCCAGTAGCAACTATTACATTTCAAAATGTAACCACTGATATTTTAACATCAGTGTCTGAATAGTGAGAGAATATCGCCACTTTGATTCTTACTGTGCAGAGGTTACGCCATCTATTGGATCGAGTGATTATTGCACCAAAGAAAGGATGAAATTGACCTATTTTGCTTAATTAAAAGATATACTACTGTGGAACATGGCTGCACTCGACACACAAAGTGCTGAAACACACTCACTGTCAAATTATTTAGGTTTACGTCATTATAGCCAGAGTTTTTCAACAGTTATGGTGCATGTTTGCCACACCTACACGCGGGAAAAGACTGGAGGCGAAGCAAGAGGATACTCCCCTCCTACTTTCGTATTCGCGTCTCTTAGAATACTATAATTGTGAAGGTTTTACTCTGATACATGTGGTCTACGCCATAGACTGTATACAAACCGAAATATAAGTTTATTCTACCGATAGTTGTGTGCATGTCGGATGCAGATATTCCTCAGAACTGCCTTTTTTTCAAGTTGTTTCACGAGCACCCAATACGCACGCGTAACACAAATTAGCTGCTACTTGACTGAGGTGGATAGCTAACTAACCTGTTTGCTAGTGTCCGTTATTCATGATACTTTTCGACCATTAAGGGAGTCTACGTAAACTGGAAGGGATTCGGGTTTAAGGGGAGACCTGTGTGGTTGTGAACTATCTTGATGTCGTATCATCCTTTGTCACGTGGTTGAGTGTTGCCGCTGTAGTCACCTGATTTGTTATGTTGACGCTGATAGAGAAACATGGCCGCCCACCTCTCGTACGGTAGAGTCAATTTAAACATTTTGAGAGAAGCAGCACGAAAAGACCTTCGAGAGTTTTTGGACAAATGTGCGGGAAGCAAGGTAATGAAAACACAGGAAAACATGGCCGAAACAGCGACAGTTATACATATTGTCCATGGATCCCACCGTTAAGCTAGCCTCTTGTAGCTGTCAACGGTCGACACCACTTGCAAAATACATGCAGGTTATTTTACGAAGTAGTTATGTTTTGAGTAGTTCAAACACGACATCGGATAATAGCTACAGGTTTATCTCCTTGTTTTCTTTTAGACTGTCTGCATATCGATTTATTATCGTAACAATTAGCTGGCAGCTAAAGGTAACAGCAAAACCTTTCCGCATACAGGGGATTTTTCCGTGACTTTATGTGCCTTTGCTTTGTAGGCCATCGTTTGGGATGAATATCTGACGGGACCTTTTGGATTGATAGCACAGTACTCTCTCCTGAAGGTAAGTGCTTTATGTGCACAGTGTTTGTATTGTGAAAGGACCCCAGATACAGTCAAACACACAGTAGTGTACCATGTCTAACTAAACACATGCTGTATGTTTACTACTGTGTTTATCAGGAACATGAAGTGGAAAAGATGTTCACCCTCAAGAGTGGCAGGCTCCCCGCTGCTGACGTCAAAAATATCATTTTCTTTGTTCGTCCAAGACTGGAGCTCATGGACATCATTGCTGAGAATGTATTCAGGTCTGTTTATGTGTCTCGTTTTCAACAATGCTAAAAGCATTTTCATCAAGTCCCGTCTGTCGCTGTTCATAGTATTTTAACACTTTTGTCCTGGATTGTGCCACTTCAGTGAGGACAAGATGCATTCGCCACGAGACTTCCACATTTTGTTTGTGCCTCGGCGGAGCATGCTGTGTGAGCAGCGGCTGAAGGAGCAGGGCGTGTTGGCCTCCTTCATCAACATCGACGAGTACATCCTGGACCTGATCCCCTACGATGGCGACCTGCTCTCCATGGAGTATGAAAGTGCTTTCAGGGTGCGTTTAGCTTGTACATCTCAGATATGCATCAACCTTTGTGCTGCTCTATTAAGTATCTATGTGTTGTTATAAAGGGAGGATTAGATTTCAAATCAGTTCAATGTTATGACATAATGATAATTACTGTTCAAATTTGTAAGATTTCTTGAACTAAATTTTAAGAATTTCACACTTCATCCAGATTTACAGCTGTGGTTTATGTGTAGCTGTCATAACATGCGTTTTCTGTTTCTCGTACAGGAGTGCTACTTGGAAAATGACCAAACGAGCCTTTACCACACAGCCAAAGGCCTCATGACCTTACAGGCCCTGTATGGCACCATCCCACAGATATATGGGAAAGGAGACTGTGCTCGGGTGAGTGTTGTGCCAAGTGGAAATCATTATGTTAAACTGCAGCAGCGGGGTGAGTGAGTTTGTTTGAGAAGGAAACTCTCTGCTTGTTCTCAGCATGTTGCCAACATGATGCTGCGAATGAAGAGGGAGTTTGCCGGCAGTCAGAATCAGATCCTGCCGGTGTTCGATACTCTGCTCCTCCTGGACCGCAATGTCGACCTGCTCACCCCTCTGGCCACACAGCTCACCTACGAGGGTCTCATCGACGAGATCTATGGAATAACTAACGGTCAGAATAAACCTTTGTGTGAATGTCTGATATGAACGCACTGTTATAGTCATCTTTGTGCGATTATTAAATGTCCGCTGCTTCTATTTTTGATGGCCAGTCCTTGTTTTTACTCCCTCTGACGCAAAGGTTACGTGAAGTTGCCTCCTGAGAAGTTTGCGCAGAAGAAGCAAGGCGAGGCGAGTAAAGATTTACCGACAGAGTCCAAGAAGATGCAGCTCAACTCGGCAGAGGAGCTGTACGCAGAAATACGGGACAAAAATTTCAACGCTGTCGGATCAGCGCTCAGCAAGAAGGCCAAGATAATTTCGGCAGCCTTTGAGGTTGGTCTTACCTCATCTTTGTATATTTGCCTGCTCTAAAATAATCATAGTGTAATATTCATTACAATGGTGTAAACATCGGATAACCTCCAGACATCTCAGCTGATCTGGTTGTAATCTCTGTGGCATTTTAACACAAAGGTCAGAACAGAAATCCATGTTAGGGAAACGATGACAATCGCTTAGAGATAAGATAAAGTACCAATCGATCAAGCCTCAACAAGACCAAACATATTGCTATTCTTTCGTCAGCTCAGGTATTTTCATCGTAATACATGCTACATTAGTGCAGATAAGCTAAATGATACACCATCAGAGGCGTTTAACCCTGGAAAGCAATGAGTATGAGCAGGCTGCTCCTTGCTGATGGAGGGTAGAAAGAAAGTAAGAAAGCTGCAGTATCCAACTTATTATCGGCTCGGCAGGTCAATGGATATTTGTTTTGTCTTTCAGGAGCGGCACAATGCGAAAACAGTGGGAGAAATTAAGCAGTTTGTGTCTCAGTTGCCCCACATGCAGGCAGCTCGGAGCTCGCTGGCCAACCACACGTCTATAGCAGAGCTGGTCAAGGATATCACCAGTATGAAATAAGCCCTTTCTTTTCCCCTTAAGCTGCTTTATATTTTATTCTGTTTGCATTTTAGACTCATTCTCACACCATATTTTAATTATGACAAAATAAAGCCTAAAACCTTCGCACAATCTTTATTTGAATAAAACTAAGTAACCATTATCCGTCAACTCAGGGCACTGTTTGGAGTAATAATTTATATTTTCCTGGTTTTAAGAATTTTAGAATCCCGTATTTCTTTGTTCTTACACCATTGTGTGTTTAATGTGTCATCTTGGTTTGTTATAAAGTCATAAAATCAAACTAATGTCTCATGTTTCAGCATCTGAGGCCTTCTTTGATAATCTAACAGTGGAGCAGGAGTTTATGACTGGAGTGGAAACAGACAAGGTATTCTTCATCTATCTGCATGTTGTTTTTCCAAAGCTAGTCTGTCACATCAGTGTGTAGAGATATACCATTCATATGACTTTACTGCAGTTTATTGAAATCCTCAAAATAATAGGAAATTAGTCATTATGGCTGGTATTCAAGTTTTGTATCAGGTTCTGATAAAAAGGAGAAGTGATTTATATGCATTATCTATGGGTTCTGATGAACGTTGTGTTGCTATCAGGTGAACACATACATAGAAGACTGCATTGCCCAAAAGGATCCCCTGATCAAGATACTGCGTCTGGTGTGTATGCAGTCAGTCTGCAACAACGGCCTCAAGCAGAAGGTGTTCGACTACTATAAGAGGGAGATTCTCCAGGTGAAGTCAACGACACAACGATTTCTTTTTGGTGGTGGTGTCATCTTTGTGTGAATAATGTACACTCCTTATGCATCAACAAAGAAAAATATGGGTGAATTGCAGTACACTATGGCTTTATTGCTCAAAAATGATTATTTAATGAAACTGGTAGTTGACGATTTCTTTAATAATGTCTTTTATTCAATCTATTCTGAAGACCTACGGTTATGAACACATACTAACACTGAACAACCTAGAGAAGGCAAGTCTTTTGAAGCCACAGACCAGCTCGAGGAACAACTACCCCACGATAAGAAAAACCCTCAAACTGTGGATGGAGGACGCCAATGAACAGGTACACGATTTAACAAACAAAGAAAGAACTCTGAGGATTAAACCTGTGCGCTTTTTAAGGAGGACCTTCACCTCTCTGCCTGTGTTTTTGGATTTCCTCAGAATCCCAACGACATCTCCTACGTGTACAGTGGCTACGCTCCGCTGAGCGTTCGACTGACCCAGGTCTTGGCCAGGCCTGGCTGGCGTAGCATCGAAGAGGTGCTGAAGATGCTCCCCGGCCCACACTTTGAGGAGAGACAGCAGCTGCCTGCCGGCCTTCACAAGAAACGTAAGGACTGATGCAAACTAGGTCTGCTGTTTGCCCTGCTGCTCGCCAAACAGAATAAAAAGTTAACGACCTCCGGCCTGCTCCGTGTAGATAAGACGCAGTCTTTGTTTCTGTCCAAGTCGACCGCTGACCGGCAGCAGATTGATGGCACAAAGCTGACAATGCCACAGAGCTGCTGTTAGTGTCTGCGCTGCGCTTCATTTGTCGGTAAACCACCAGGGCTTTCCTTCCGTTTCCTCCATCTTTTCATATTGGCAGTAGTAGGTGTTACATTGATGTGGTAATGAATTTAATTATACACTCGGCTTGAAATGTGCTAATTAGAACAGCGAGTTTGGGCATTAGACAGTTGACTTGTTTCTACATGCTTGCCTCACATTGGACTTTAAAAGGTGATAATAAAGGACTGTAGTCTAGGGGGAAGGGTGAAGGCTAAATTAGTGTTTTCACAATTTGGTGCTTTCATATTCAGTTTTATTTGTGTAAAAGTAAGACGTTTGCTTACAGTAGTAGTTATTTTTTACCTTTTTGTTTGAGTGACATGCTTCTCCTTTTACTGTCACACAGGTCAGCAGGGGGAGAATCGGACAACGCTGGTGTTCTTCCTCGGCGGAGTGTCGTACGCAGAAATAGCCGCTCTTCGTTTCCTCTCTCAGATGGAAGACAGTGGGATGGAGTATATCATAGCCACCACAAAACTCCTAAATGGTACGACTTGGATCAAATCCCTCATGGACCGGCCTGAATCCCAGATCCCCTGAGTCACCTGCATGTACACCTGCCCACATCAAACAACCCATCCATCCATCGGAAAAACTCAGCTGCTGTTTTTTTTTTATGTCCACATCCGTGTACTGCAGGTGTTTCATTGATGTCTGAGCAACAACAGGCTCTGTAAAGGTGCCCTGTGGAGTTTTCTTTACTCTGTTTCTCACCAAAATGTGGTGTGTAACCCGTTCAATGCATTTCCCTCTTCCTTTTGCAAAGCTGATTCATTGACTATTTGAAATAGTGTATTGTCATATCCATGTTTTCATGCTTTACTACGCTTCTTTATCCACAAACTGCAGAGCAGTGGAATAGTGTGAAGCTGGAAACAGGAATGTGTTTCACGCACCTGCAGCCACATGCGTGTGCATGATACAAACACAACGTTGACCCACTTGTGAAAACATTGCTCCATAGTGCTTCTAATGGTCAGAAACTCCACAGGGTACCACGATTATTTTCCTGTCCTTGATTTGCACCCAGACAATATACTATAGAGCTGGTTTAATGCTACTGTTCACCGTACATCCCTTTGTCCTCGCGCTATGTTTCCATGACTGAGCTCTACTATGGAGCGGCTGTAAATATGTATGTATGATTTCAAACTTTTTTGATGCTTGAGATGCTGTTACATGTAAGATGATTAAAGGTGCACTTCTTCAATGTTTGAAGGCTTTTGTGGGCTAATAGGTAAATAAAGTCCTCACTAACTGCAATCCGTCTCTTAAATTACTTGAGCATCTAGGAAAACATTTTTGGTCATTGTTTACGAGATCATTTTCAGAAAGCTGATTGTGAATAAGGGAGAGCGGATGAAGGGCAGGGATGGGGAGTGTATCCGTCATCAGCGGTCCAGCTCTCTGGAGGAGCAATTAGCGCACTAACAGGCCCCCGATCAGCCGATAATGGCCCTGCGCTGTCTGGAGAGCTCAGCCCACGGCAGCCGATGATTTGACAGCGCAGGACACTGATTGAATTAGGAGGCCATTTGCTCCGTGTTCCGGCAGAGGGTAACTCTGCTACAGGAGGGTGTTTGATCTCTGTTTCAGTCAATACCTCCTCCGTGCCTTACACTATGAATATATAGGGAGACCTGCTGACAGCACTCTGTTTTTTTGGTGAACTGTTCTCGAGTAAATCTATGTTCATTTCCTCCATGTTGATTGGCTAGAGGACTTGGAAACTGCTTCGATTCAATGGGTTTGAAAATACTTAATTCTGTGATTTTTGCTTGACAGCCAAACTCTTCCACTAAAATCCCTTTGTGTGAGGAGCAGGTGCACTGAAGACTTAAACTCCCATTAGATCAATCCCAGGGGATTCAGATCTGTGATCAGTTATTGCCTTTGGCTCCTCCTCTGCCACAAGGGCTTGAAACGCTCAAGGCAGAACAGACCAACTTGGACTTCAGGGCTGGAAGCACAGGAGCCCACTTTATAATCAGTTCCTGCCTCAACAACACCAAGGTATGAAGTTTTCTTTTACTTTATTATTTCATACGAGATATAAAAGATGTCTTTAGCTTGTTTTTCATTCATTCATCTATGTTTTAGTTTAGTTAAAATCTGTTAAACCTTTACCAGGACAAGACATCAACACATTTTTGAATACAACCGACTACATTTTATTAACATTATTATAATGCTATTGTATTAGCATGATTGTATTGAATATGATATCATCTATTTTGACTCCAACATGGTTCATGAGCTTTGCAGCAACTTCATGTTGGAACATATGATATTCAATGTTACTCAGCAAGCTGCATATCAGTTTCCGCATGTTTCCCTAAAATATCTGAAGAGAGTTTAAAACATCATAGATGCTGATGTTCAATAGTCTGCTTTGTTTGTGACAGATCAATACTGAACCCACTTAGTGCAATTTACAGATAAATTATTAATAGTGGTCTTGTGACTCAGCATCTACAAGGCTAGGAACAAGTCAATTTGCACCTCTAATATAAATAAACTTGAACACATTTAATAATACATAAAGCGCTAAAATAAAGTATTTATAACTTAAGCATGGGAACAAAGAACATATGTCAGTTGTTTTTATGTTGTTTTTTGTCCGATTTCAAATAATATTGTCATTTTTTTAATGACCTTTCAAATGGGCCACCCAGTTGGAAATTACAGTTTTATATTTATTCTCTTGTATTCTATTCTGAAATTTGACAAACGTGTGTGTTTGCAGAATGGGTCGAGGTGAGAACATTGGACAGCTGGTTCAACCTGGTCGCAGGCAGAAGACACAGCAGGAGCCTCTGGATGTGGACCCCTTAATAATACGCTTCCTCCGGACATTCAGGGAAATCCTCAAATTTGTTCTCTTCAGCTACACTGTGCTGTTTGGTGCTTTGCTCCTTGCCAGGTGGACCACTTACTTTATGGTGGGAAAGTAAAAAGAAAGTGACTGTTGAGGAACAATCCTGTTTTCTGACTTAGAGCTCATTAATGAAGTTGACCAGGCAGACCTGCTTGGGATTTGTTGTCCATGCAGTTCCTATAAATGAATGTCTCCACAACAACAGCTACAGCTGGAGTGATCAGCCTGAATGATCATGTTTCCTTCTTTAACTCACCCTCTGCAGTAGTGCTCACGGCTTTATTGTAGTTTTTTGGAATAGTCCAAACAGGGTTTTGCAGGCATATCGAGCAACCGTGTAATTTTAGAAACTGTGATATCTGCTGAGTTGCAAAAATGACCACAGTGAAGCTATATAAAACATGTTTGTATGGTTGTGTACCATACAAAAACAGTATTGTGTATTCTTGATTGATAAAAGCTTGAATGGTGTTTGTTTTTTCCCTTGGGAAGCACATATGAAAATTGACAAAAAAATCTTTACGTAAATAAGGAATATAAGCAGCAATTCAATTCAGTGACTAATTTCTCCTAAATGAATTGGTGAAACAAAGCTGTCCCTTCTGATGGGATCTTGTGTGTCCACCAGCACAATATTAACAGAAATAGTTTGGGTCCTTAAGAAAACACCTGCATTTTTAAGTAATGGGTCAGTGTACGTTTTAGTCATCTGTTTTACCGTTAATTCGGAAAAACCAAAATACGGTTTTCTCGTTTTTCGTTTCAAACCAAAAACGGGAAAACGGAAATGGGCGGTCGTATTTCCGTTTTTGGTTCTGAATTCAAAAACGGAAAAATCAAAGAACCAAAGTCAAATAACGAGCCGTGTTCCGTTTTTGCAAATCCCTTCTTTGTTTTTTCCTTTAAAACGAGACGCAGAGCACAACATGTAACCCGGAAAGAAGAATATTTCAAAATAAAAGTGAAGGCAATATAATGACCGTATGCAAGAAATGAATACATTAATTGATTAATCTGGGCCGATGGGAGTGCGTTATGCCGTGTTCACACCAAACGCGGCGCGATTTTCATTTTAATCAGGAAATAAATCTGTGAAACAGAGTTAAATCCATGCATAAAAGAGATAAATGAGGACACACTAATTGTAGATAAAATCTGTTTCGTGGCCTTCATCTGCAAAACTATGAATTTGACAATTCAACAAAAGAGAAAATGTGACAGAATAAAGACAATCGTTGAGGCAGCCATAGAAATACTGGGGATTAAAGAAGTTAAGGCTAATCTGATTCATAAAATGTTGAACCCTCCCAACTATGATGGACAGGTTCAGGGTGATTAACCTCATAATGGTGTTGCATATCCTACAATGGAATGCCAGAAGTCTAATTGCAAATGGGCAAGAATTCAAGAAGGTTGTAGCTTATCTGACAGTTACACCAGATGTTTGCATTCAAGAAACTTGGTTAAAACCTCAATTGGACTTCGTCATTTCAGGATACAGCTCTGTCAGCTGTGATAGAATTGGAAAACAAGGTGGAGGGTGTGTAACATTTATTAAGGATACCTTAGCGCAGACCTGGGCATTGTACGGCCCGCGGGCCACATCCGGCCCGCGAGCTGTTGCCATGCGGCCCGCGCGAGGTCATTGGGAAATTAGGAATAAAACGTAAATAAGTGTAGCCTACATTATGCACAGAATATAGCTGCATTGCTTTTATTTTGAAGGCGACTTTTGTTGTTTTTTTTCTTCTCAATTTACATATGTTAGTAAACGTGTGCGAGCAGCAGCGTCACTGAAATGTGTTGGCGAACTGAGCTTATGGGGGATGTCAGTTAGCTGTTAGCCCTCAAAAATGTCAGCCTGTGTAAAAAAATGAAAGACTGACACAGAGTGTAGAGTTTTTAACAAAACATGGACTTTAAGTATTAAGGATTACACTATTAATAACTATTAATCTAACTATTAACTAACTATTAATCTAATAACTTCTACTGTCACAGTAGAAGTTATCAGATTAATAGAACTTCTAATAACTTCTACTGTCACAGTAGAAGTAATTAGATTATTAGAACATCTGATAACTTCTACTATCACAGTAGAAGTAATTAGATTATTAGAACATCTGATAACTTCTACTATCACAGTAGAAGTTCTTAGAACATCTGATAACTTCTACTATCACAGTAGAAGTTCTTAGATTATTAGAACATCTAACAACTTCTACTATCACAGTAGAAGTTATCAGATTATTAGAACATCTGATAACTTCTACTATCACAGTAGAAGTTCCAAGGCCAAGGTTCAGCATATGCGTTCCAAAATACTGAGCTAGTTGTTGAATCAGAACCTTCGTTATTTAGTTCTTCCTGCGCTGTGGCACCTGGACAAGGTTCAGAAAGTGCGTCCTCATGTACTGAGCCAGTTATTGAAGGTTTGCTAGGGCTGACAGCACATCTGTCCATCCCCTCTGTCTGTGATATGTCTGGTCTATCCATGGAGATTGTTTCCCGAACCTCCTTTCCACATCTGAAGAACTTGCAGATGGCGTTGCGCTGTTTGGGTCGTGTCAGGTGATATTCGACACAGGAGGCAATGTAGTTCAAAAGTTCTTGTTCCCCTAATTTCATGGACAACCACACCTTTTTTGAACCGCCAAACTTCTTACACAGTTTCTTGAAAATGGCCTTGTCAAGTTTTTCTAATGTTTTGAGATCAAAATCAACATCCTGGACTTCGATCCACATTCTTTCAAACAGACGCATAGTGATGGCCCCAAACAGACGCAGAGTGATGGGTTCTGCAGTGGTACAGTTCTGATTTGTTTTTTTGAAAATCCACAAAACCAGCGCCATCACGAATACCTGAAATGTCCTTTTCTTTAGTGTTTCGTGCTTTGTTGCACCTGGCCAAGGTTCAGCATATGCGTCCCAAAATAATGAGCTAGTTGTTGAATCAGAACCTTCGTTATTTAGTTCTTCCTGCGCTGTTGCACCTGGCCAAGGTTCAGCATATGCGTCCCAAAATAATGAGCTAGTTGTTGAATCAGAACCTTCGTTATTTAGTTCTTCCTGCGCTGTTGCACCTGGCCAAGGTTCAGCATATGCGTCGCAAAATAATGAGCTAGTTGTTGAATCAGAACCTTCGTTATTTAGTTCTTCCTGCGCTGTGGCACCTGGACAAGGTTCAGAAAGTGCGTCCTCATGTACTGAGCCAGTTATTGAAGGTTTGCTAGGGCTGACAGCACATTTGTCCATCCCCTCTGTCTGTGATATGTCTGGTCTATCCATGGAGATTGTTTCCCGAACCTCCTTTCCACATCTGAAGAACTTGCAGATGGCGTTGCGCTGTTTGGGTCGTGTCAGGTGATATTCGACACAGGAGGCAATGTAGTTCAAAAGTTCTTGTTCCCCTAATTTCATGGACAACCACACCTTTTTTGAACCGCCAAACTTCTTACACAGTTTCTTGAAAATGGCCTTGTCAAGTTTTTCTAATGTTTTGAGATCAAAATCAACATCCTGGACTTCGATCCACATTCTTTCAAACAGACGCATAGTGATGGCCCCAAACAAACGCAGAGTGATGGGTTCTGCAGTGGTACAGTTCTGATTTGGTTTTTTGAAAATCCGCGAAACCAGCGCCATCACGAATACCTGAAATGTCCTTTTCTTTAGTGTTTCGTGCTTTGTTGCACCTGGCCAAGGTTCAGCATATGCGTCGCAAAATAATGAGCTAGTTGTTGAATCAGAACCTTCGTTATTTAGTTCTTCCTGCGCTGTGGCACCTGGACAAGGTTCAGAAAGTGCGTCCTCATGTACTGAGCCAGTTATTGAAGGTTTGCTAGGGCTGACAGCACATTAGTCCATCCCCTCTGTCTGTGATATGTCTGGTCTATCCATGGAGATTGTTTCAACCTCCTGAGAGATTTCCTTTTTTGCCAGATCACACTCAACATCTGTCATTTCAATGATCTTGATCATTAGATCCTTCATTTTCTCAAGGATAAGGTTAATATGTTCAACCTTCCATACCATGCGTGGTGAGAGCGAATAGTTATTGAAAATTTCTCCAAAGATCTCTACTTCAAACGCTGGATCGTCTGGAAAGTGTACAAATAACATTGGCCAAAAAGAGAATACAGTTCTTTCTTCCAGCTCTCGATAGGTCTGGTAATGTTTGAAATGATCCTCAAACTTAGATACTTGACCCTCGAGATATTTAAATAACCCACTCAGCATTTCAAGTTCTTCATTGGCAGGATCAATTGATAATTCTGACTCAGAGCAATGTTTGCTGGGGTGGTGGGTCAACTCTTTATGGATCGAGTCCTCCCGAACCTCTGAAAAGCTCTGTGTGTCATCCGGACTGGACTTCACCTGGTTCTCATTTCTTCCCCTGAGAGGGCTGACAGCACATCTGTCCATCCCCTCTGTCTGCGATATGTCTGGTCTATCCATGGAGATTGTTTCAACCTCCTGAGAGATTTCCTTTTTTGCCAGATCACACTCAACGTCTGTTATTTCAATGATCTTGATCATTAGATCCTTCATTTTCTCAATGATAAGGTTAATATGTTCAACCTTCCATACCATGGGTGGTGAGAACTTACATTTATTGAAAAGTTCTCCAAAGATCTCTACTTCAAACGCTGGAAAGTCTGGAAAGTGTACAAATAACATTGGCCAAAAAGAGAATTCAGTTCTTTCTTTCAGCTCTCGAAAGGTCTGGTAATGTTTGAAATTATCCTCAAACTTAGATACTTGATCCTCGAGATATTTAAAGAACTCATTCAGCATTTCAAGTTCTTCAATGGCAGGATCAATTGATAATTCTGGCTCAGAGCAATGTTTGCTGGGGTGGTGGGTCAACTCTTTATGGATCGAGTCCTCCCGAACCTCTGAAAAGCTCTGTGTGTCGTCCGGACTGGACTTCACCTGGTTCTCATTTCTTCCCCTGAGAAGGCTGACAGCACATCTGTCCATCCCCTCTGTCTGTGATATGTCTGGTCTATCCATGGAGATTGTTTCCCGAACCTCCTTTCCACATCTGAAGAACTTGCAGATGGCGTTGCGCTGTTTGGGTCGTGTCAGGTGATATTCGACACAGGAGGCAATGTAGTTCCCAAGTTCTTGTTCCTCTAATTTCATGGACAACCGCACCTTTTTTGAACCGCCAAACTTCTTACACAGTTTCTTGAAAATGGCCTTGTCAAGTTTTTCTAATGTTTTGAGATCAAAATCAACATCCTGGACTTCGATCCACATTCTTTCAAACAGACGCATAGTGATGGCCCCAAACAGACGCAGAGTGATGGGTTCTGCAGTGGTACAGTTCTGATTTGGTTTTTTGAAAATCCGCGAAACCAGCGCCATCACGAATACCTGAAATGACCTTTTCTTTAGTGTTTCGTGCTCTGTTGCACCTGGCCAAGGTTCAGCATATGCGTCCCAAAATACTGAGCTAGTTGTTGAATCAGAACCTTCGTTATTTAGTTCTTCCTGCGCTGTGGCACCTGGACAAGGTTCGGAAAGTGCGTCCTCATGTACTGAGCCAGTTATTGAAGGTGGTTCGCTAGGGCTGACAGCACATCTGTCCATCCCCTCTGTCTGTGATATGTCTGGTCTATCCATGGAGATTATTTCAACCTCCTGAGAGATTTCCTTTTTTGCAAGATCACACTCAACGTCTGTTATTTCAATGATCTTGATCATTAGATCCTTCATTTTCTCAAGGATAAGGTTGGGGCGACTGGTTCACTGGGTTAAGCAAATGGGAATGGTTAAGAGGGTTGTCTGGTGATATTTATAGTCAATGTCTATCAAAGAGATCACAGGCAATCACGTGCCTTTGTGACGTCACAAAGGCTTTCGAGTTTTACTGAACGTTCTGTTCGAGCCTCTGTGACGTCACATGGGCTGCAAATTCCTGCTTCACGAGGCTTGACAGGATTCTTCTTCTTGGGTGGAACCCGGAAGTCCATGGTTTTTTAGGGTGTTTTATGCGTGCAAACCAAACATGCAAACGCTCGGATGTTGTAAGTTGTCTGGAGCACCACCCCAAAATGTATAAATATGTATTATTTACATAACTACAATACGCTATATAGCATGACTTATATTTAATTTTGCACTTAGATTACATTTTTTTATGTTAACCCTGTAATGTTAAGACATTACAGGGTTTTCAAATTAAAAAAAGTCCTTGTAACTTTTAAATACAATTAAACGCACTATAAATATATCAACCATGTGCTATCCGGGGACAGGAAAAACACCCAAGTCGTGGACGGCTCAGGAGTAAGCGCGATTAAAATATCATGGTGCACCCCCGTCGCTCTCTGTGTGATGGTGCTGAACGCCGCCCGCGTTGCGCCATTTTGAAATGCTGGGAGAGGCAGAGGCGAGAGAAATCTCAAAGTAGAGTGCAAAGTCTAACATTGGGTGTCTAAGGATTGTAGCTTACTTTCTTTGGTTTAAAGCAGTTTCGTGCTGTCTGTAGCGACGGGGACGACGACTTGTGCGGTGTTCGGAGTTAGTACGAGCAGCGGTACTACTGGTTTACTACTGGTTTACTCCTCCACTGCTCCTCGGTCAGAACCACCCAGCAGACCCGGGTCAGCAGCTCCAAGTCCAGGGCCCGAGACAGATACTGAGCCGCTCACCATGGCAGGTAACTAAGTTAGAAGGCAAACACTGTCCGAGTGTCTTATGCTTTATTAATATTCAACGGTTTAATATTGTGTTCAGCGTGGATGATGCGTTTGTCTCTCTGTTGTGGTGAACGTTAACCACCGCAGGCTAGCTAGCAAGCTAGGATACTTCCAAGACGCTAGCGTGTGTCATTGGCCGTGTGAAAGTGAGAGTTTCCCCACAGAAAACCTGCTTCAACCGTTACCTTTGCTTGAGAATATACTACGCAAGTTAAAATATGTCTTCCGCATGGCGAAGCGTGCGACCTTCTTCTCATAACTGATATTTGAGCTAAATTAGCGCCAGACTGTAACGCGTGTAAAGTTGTCTTTTTACGGCGGTGTGTTATAACTTTGTGTTTGTGTGTCATGTAGGGGCCGGTGGTGGGAACAGTGATGTGCAGTGGTGCTTTTCCCAAGTCAAAGGAGCGATAGATGATGATGTCGCGGAAGGTAAGTCTATGTGGTGTTCACTTAACGTTAGCAGTGGCTAACCCCGCACTGTCCGGTCTGCATCATGTGCATGCTTGTTTTGAAGTTAGCTTTAAAGCTACTGCTACACGTTTTGTTTCAGGTCTCATGCATGTTCTATGAGTGCTGTTGTAAAGCATTAACCTTTCGTAAAAGGGTCATTGGTGTGGAACATACCTGATGATCGTCCTGTAGGCCTGTTCAACTAGTAGTGGCTATTGGAGCAATGTGTTTATTTGGGTTATTTTTGCAATCTGTTTGCTTGTGTTAAACTTCAATTGTGTCGCTATTAAGTCCTACTTTCAACGGCAAAAATGGGCCATGTCAAAATAAAAGCTTTCCTCCTGAACTCCATCTGTATCCAGCCACGCAAATGGTGTTATATTTAGAAACTTCTACTGCAAGACCCAATACCATGGAGGTGAAGGGAAATTCATGTGTCATGCATCACAAAATGCCATGCCAAATGAAAACTATAACAACAAAACGTGCTTTTCCAGAAACACAGTCTTGGTTACTTGATAATTCAAATTAGGACAGCTTTGATTGAACTCTTTTCTACTAAATAGTAGTTCCCATTAGAAACCACGGATGACAATGATGTCTGCGATTAGCCTTTACTAACCACAACATTGTGTCTGGAATGACGCTTTGCTGCATTTTATAACTGCCTGCATGTCTAGATGCCACGATGGATAAAAGAGGAAATCTTGTTCGTGTTTTAGTTGAAGTCACCCTCGCGGTATTATGGGTAATATTTACACAGCATATAATTCAATGAAGGATAATTAATGCACATAAAACTAGAGCCCATGGAGTGGGATATTTTATATACGCCGTATATACTGTTACTTTTACTCCGATATGAACGGATAAACCAGTGGTGGATTGTAACCACTCCTTTCCCCCATTGTGCAAAGACTTAATTCACCAGTGCCATAAACACCTATGTTTACAGTAGATGATGGACTTTGTGTGTGGAGGACTGCACAGTTGTTGACAGTAAGCTTTGCCTCAGAAAAGGTCTCCATGTGATCCTCTCCTTGTGTCAATACATAGCAGTGCACACAGGCTGAAAACACGACAATAGTGTCGTACTCTTGCATTATATGAAGGTTTGTATGGAGTCGGATTGTATCAGGCACTTTGTGTGCTCTGCTAGGAGAACAACAACAACAACAACACCGTAGTGTATATTAAGGTTTGCACCAGCTCAGAATAGTGCCAGCCTGTAAACAAGGATTGATTGTTGTATCATAGGATTTGATGATAATGTTTTTTTTTAAAGTCCTGAAAAGCTGCAAATGGCAAGTGTTGAGTAGACTTTTAGTTCCATTGCACACTTGTACATCACTGCTGTATGGTGGTTTTTACCTTGATTGATATGCTTTTCAAGGATTTTTGGTATCATTAACAGGAAATAAGTCATTACACCAGAAAAGGCTCGCATAACGGTGCAACATTGTTTTACATTGAACACGCCTCAATGTACACAGCAGGCTCCCTGCTACAGTAGCAAGTAAGACTCAGGCACCTAGCTAAATACAAAATGTTATTCTAATTGCACTACCTCATCGACAGCTGACATCATATCTACTGTTGAATTCAACCACTCCGGGGAGCTACTCGCCACTGGGGACAAGGGGGGCCGTGTTGTCATCTTTCAGCAGGAGCCAGAGGTAAGTTGTGGTGACTCATGTGACAAAACTAGATTTACAGACGTTCAAATCTTTGTTTTTCTCATTTGATAAATTCATACATTTAGACTTTAAGTCGATAATACCATTTGAAATGAAAAAAACAAACACTCACTTTGATCTGTGGTCTGTCATTGTTTAGACTAAGAATCAGCCACAGTGCCGAGGAGAATACAATGTTTACAGCACCTTCCAGAGCCATGAACCTGAATTTGACTACCTAAAGAGCCTCGAAATCGAGGAGAAGATCAACAAGATCCGATGGTTGCCTCAGAAGAACGCGGCACAGTTCCTTTTGTCTACAAATGGTTAGTAAACCAGTGTATTCTCACTAAATGTATTCACTGTAGTAAGTTCGAGTCAGTGATATTTAGCTATTCTAAACTCCATCTTGTCTTGTGGAGACACCGTTTGGCAGGATTTAAAGTTATCTAAATGTACACACTCTTTTGTTACTTCAGAGGAGTTTTTCATGACTTCCGCTCTTTCTCATCGGCAGACAAAACCATAAAGCTGTGGAAAATTAGTGAGCGCGACAAGAGACCAGAGGGCTACAACTTGAAGGAAGAAGATGGGCGATACAGAGATCTCAATACTGTCACAACACTACGGGTGTGTATCGATTGCTTTGTCCCTGTCCCAATAATGTTGACCGTGTTTTAATATGCTGCAGTTGACTTTTCTCTGTTGGCACAGTAGATTGTGCCTTTAGTGAAGTGTGTGTATAACTTTGAGACTAATTGTGTTGCACTATTAAAAGCTTATTAAATTTGAATTAGTTGAAGCAATGGTAAAGTATTCTTGCAACCATTGTGACTTTAAAAAAATCATGAAATCCTTAGTTATAAAATAAATGCTAATATGATTATCACAAATTCTCCCTGAAATGAATGTGATGCTAACGCTGCTCCTCACCTCAGGTACCAGTATTCAGGCCCATGGACTTGATGGTGGAAGCCAGCCCGAGACGAGTGTTTGCGAATGCTCACACCTACCATATCAACTCCATCTCCGTCAACAGTGATTGTGAGACGTACCTGTCTGCGGATGACCTGCGTATCAACCTGTGGAATCTGGAGATCAACGATCGCAGCTTTAGTATCCTTTTGTTTTTTGATTCCATGCAGCCATCATCTTCTGTAGAGCTTGACATCATTCTAATAACCCTTTCAGGCCTTTTCTAACATCTCCCATGTGTTTAAAGAAAAAAGTGTCAAACCTGTCCATGTTAAAGTTAAGTTTGTAGGAGTTCACTTTTTTCGTCACACTACAGTGTGAAATAACGACCGTTATGTTTTGGGTTTGTTTAGTTCTTTCCTTCAAGGTAGCTCTGACTCACTGTTTGATTATAATCCCACTCATGCATCTTGTTCACTCGCCCACCATGCTTCAGTCAGACTGTGCACCACTCAGTCCCCATAACAACACTTAACCCCGCTGCATATGTTCTCTTATATGTTGAGACAGTGAATGGATCAACCCTATTCATTATATAGGCCATACAAAAAACAATATTGTGGCTTTGTGCTGGTCTACTAACAAAAGTAGACACTGTTTTAAGGCAGACTGAACATAAGTACAAAATATATAATGTAATTGGTGTCTACCACAGTGTCATAAATGATGCTACCACCAGATGTCCCCCCCAAGTAAGGATTTTTATATATAGGTTTCATATCAACCTCTAAAACGCAAAACCTTTTGGGCCACTGGGAAAATGGCCGGCTATGTTTGTACTAGTTAAATAATAAAAATGTTTTTCTTTCATTTTGTTTCCGATGGATCTTTTTAAGTGGTTGAAATGTCTGTTTTCCCCTTTTGACCTTAACCACACTTCTTCAGATATTGTTGACATTAAGCCAGCCAACATGGAGGAGTTGACGGAGGTGATCACGGCGGCGGAGTTTCACCCCAACCAATGTAACACCTTTGTCTACAGCAGCAGCAAGGGCACCATCCGCCTGTGTGACATGAGGGCATCGGCGCTGTGTGACAAGCACACCAAACGTAAGCCAATGTCATTTACACCGTGTGCTTGTAGGGCAGCTGTTCAATTCAGAGGCGTGTCTCTGTGAAACTGGATAACAGACAATGAAATAGGTTATATTTTCTGTGCTGACTTTAGTGGAAGACGGTGCTTTAAAGCATATCAAGAGCCTGCAAATCCCTGATCGGACCGTTCATTGTGGGGCCAGTCTTTACGTAAAGTGCAGTGGCAATAGTATATTTATAAAGCAACACAAATGTTGACTAGAGTTGTGTGTTTAAGTCCTGGACAGTTTGATTGGGAGGTAGCATCTCTAACAGCAGAGCACCAGCATCTGCAATGAAACCTGCTTTAAACAAGCTTGAAGTTTCCTGCAGCAAAGTCTTAATTAGTGAGGCACCGTACACCTGTGTGAGCTCTATAGTCTGTGGAAGCAGAAAGTTGAGGGAGAAATGGCAAATCTTCATTCAGACTACAGGCCTTTCCCTTCATAGAAAATATTTTGACTTGTCACGGTAAAGCATAAGTGTAAATAATGGAATCAAATATTCTTAATGTCCATTTAGCTGCTTTGATTTCAGGTTCCTGGTGTTCTGTACGCTGACTCACTGTTGCTCTCATTGTAACATCATTAGTGTTATTAGAAACACCTGTGCTGTTATTATGACATGTCCAAATGTCTCCTGCAAAAAAGGTTCATTATATTTGTAATATAATATTTTGATATTTAAAGTGTTCACAGAATTTAAAGGAAGGAACCATAAGTTTTAAAAAAGTAAAGCAAGATTAATCCCTTCATTTCTATGGCAGTGGATGAGAGTTTGCCAGTGGCAGTTAGACGGGGTATACTAATGACATGCATACTTTTCTTTTTTTAAGAGTTTGAAGAGCCAGAGGATCCAAACAATCGTTCGTTCTTCTCTGAAATCATCTCATCCATCTCTGACGTAAAGTTCAGCCACAGTGGACGCTACATGATGACCCGAGACTACCTGTCCGTCAAAATCTGGGATCTCAATATGGAGTCCCGGCCAGTAGAGACATATCAGGTCTGTGACTTAGTTAAAAAGTATTTATTGTTCCATCAGTTTCTTTTCTGTAGATAGTAAGGCCTTTTAATTACACAGAAGTCTGTTGTAATGTTATTTTCACTTGATTGTAACTACAGCACCTCCTCGTCACATTCTTTTTAACAGGTGCATGAATACCTCAGGAGTAAATTGTGTTCCCTCTATGAGAATGACTGCATCTTCGACAAGTTTGAATGCTGTTGGAATGGGAACGATAGGTGAGTATCTAATCTATTATAGGTCTTTTATATCGGGGTCAGCAGAGGCCTTTTGGGTAATTGTTGTTACTCTGGTAGATGTCTATGGTTTCTTCATCATGCCTTTGGATTTCCCCACATTTTAAACAGACATGTAACACGCAAATGTTTTGATCCGCCCCATATTTGACGCAACTGAACTGGCCAACAACATCGGGCTTATCAATTACTGTGGTTATCAGCTCAGTGCAGAGCGTAAGGCTACACATGGCTCCCCATGGGTAGCAGAGGGGTTTTCTACTTATGCTCCTGGTATTGGTACACGACCAGAGAACAACCTGTTTTGAATCACTACCTTTTGATTGTTGTGTGTTGTACCATCAATCACTCATGCCATGTCTCTCTGCAGCGTTGTGATGACCGGCTCCTACAACAACTTCTTCAGGATGTTTGATCGAGGCTATCGGCAGGACGTGACCCTGGAGGCGTCGCGGGAGAACAGCAAGCCACGCTCTGTCCTGAAACCTCGCAAAGTAAGCACAGGTGGGAAGCGCAAAAAGGACGAGATCAGTGTAGACAGTCTGGACTTTAACAAGAAGATCCTCCACACTGCCTGGCATCCTCTGGACAACATCATTGCTGTGGCCACCACCAACAATCTCTACATATTCCAGGAAAAACTGAACTAGCGTTCTGCTGAGTCGCTCAGATCTGTTTTCGACGTGAGCCCCCCCCACTGCTCTGATACACCATACGTACAAACAATATCTGTCCTAAATCCCAAAATCTTGATATTGATCTGCCCTTGGTGACTTAAGTATTGAATGTGACTTACAAACAGTGGCATAAACACCGTACATCCAAGCAGGCCATCGCAAGGACGTGCTCCATGTGTATGACAAGTATAAACATGCAGGGTTTTGTAGAGTCCAGAATTTGGGATTTAGTGTCATGGTTTTCTCCAGCAGGAGATCTCGGTTCACTACGCTACCATTTGCAACTCCACTACATCCCAAACCAAAGGGAAAGTGTGTTTAATACACACGTTTGGCTAGATTGTTTAATTCTTCTGTTGTGCCATCGTGACATGATTCATGTGTATGTCATAGCTACCATGTTTTATTAGTTTGAATAGGAAATTCTTTCTACTGTCTCTACGTCTTTCTGTCACCAAGTTTCTTTTTTTCGTGCTGGCCTGAAACACTGCTAATACAAGCTGTCAACACTCCATATTTGCCCCAAGTATTTGTCAAGTTGCCAAGGCTCCCTCACCACCTCTCTCCTGATGTACAGTACGGTTATGCAGTTGAAGGACTATTCTCATGTTTTAGCTCATTCTCTGCAAAAAAGATTAACTTCTAACCTTTGTTAGCGGTGTACCAATAATTATTAGATGGTTTATATTCATTTCTCTACAGTAAGAAAGTCAACTTACATGCAGTAAGTCGAGCGTACCTCAACATCTGACACGAAAAGTCAAGTTACCTAAAATCAGCAAGACACAATGGTATTCTCCTTTATCGTTTAGGAAACATCCATTTTTCTTAATGTTAGTCTTCTGGAATAGAGTTTCTGATACAATAGCTTGTAAATATATTGGCTTTTAACAAGCTGACGCTCTCAATCGTTATGCTTGAGTGTCCATATTTCGACTGAATGTTCACCAATGGATCACTCTTCTCGAGCAAGTTTCAAGCCAGTAAGTTGACTTTCATTGTGCATTGAAATGACTTCCTTTAGGAAGACGGTCTGCAGTATTGTCTTTATAATTTCTACTTAATGGCCAAAAACCAAACACCAATGCAGTCCTTTAACGTGGTCACAGGAGCGGCGTTGGGTATTGTGTTTTTTAGGAGAATGAATGAGAGCTAATCATGCATCCAGTAACCGGTCCTGTAGACTCTGAAGTGTTCATTTAAAGCTGTCTTACAGACGAGGTGACTGGTTATATGCTGACTACCATTTAAAGCTCAGGACAAAAAACTTCCAGGCAGAACGGCGTGACGTTTCCTAATTCTCTCGTGGTCGGTGGCACCAAAATTGAGCACTGCTGCCAAACTTCCCCACAAAGCCTGTCGTGTTGTTGCAGATTGATCGATCGCTTTAATCTCTGGATCTAGTTTCTGGATCTTTTTTTTTTTTTTTTTAATGATGTTTTGTACTGTACCTGATGATGAAAAGAATAATCACTATAGCTGATTTATTTTTGTATAAATGAAGGCAATAGGATTACAGTCTGATCACTGTAGTTTCTTTAGCCGTCTATCTCGGACTGATTTGTAGATGGAAGGTCGCCTGATGCGGTTACCTTTATGTCGTGACTTTGGGACATTTCGTTCATTCAAGCGGGTATTTCTTTAAAAGCTAGAGACTTGTGTGACGTTCCTCACGTGGGATGTCCAAAGAAAAGTACTTTCAGGTGTCAGTACCTCTGTAGTCATGAGCACTACAACAGTTTATTTTTTTGTAATTTGGCTGCCTGTAAATTATGTTCATGTCGAACTTATTTGGGATGCTTCGGAGTTGGATTCTGAGTTAATTTGGATCTTAACGTTCTGTTTTTGTGCCATGGGTTTTGTTCATTAATCATTTTTGCTCGCTGTGAAAGAATAGGCCCATGTGGGTCCAAACGGGAAAGACATTTTAAATCAACATGTAATGTTAAAACTGTTTAACGCTGGTTTTCTCTAAAGCTGGTCAATTCAGTCGGCAATGCAGAGTTACTGATTTTGAATTGTTGTATGAAATGTCTTCTCTCCTGTGATGCAGGAGGACACAGACGTGTTTATTTAAAAAGGAGAATTTGTGAAGCACTTGGTTTGATTGCTTAATGTAAGTGGTCATCAATGACTGTATTCAACATGGGGGGTACTTTAAATAATGAATTCTGCTGTGTCTCTGCTACATTTGGCTTCATTCACACGCTGCTGATTTTCTCTTCTGGAGCCGACGGGTTGATTAAGGCACAGCTTTCCACACCATTAACATTATGTTTTGATGACAGATTAAGCCATTGAATCAGGGCACGAAGCGTATTGGTCCACTGGATCATTATGTAAGTAAATGTGTCACTCCTACCTCTAGAGAACTGATTTCCCATCACTAGGATGCCACTAAAATATCCACCCATCCTAATACGGTGGTGCTGTGGTTGATTGTCACACTCTCAGGGCTCTGGGTAATGTCCTCTAGTAATGAGACAAATCATTACTAGAGGACAAAGTTTGTGTTCAAGTGATAGTCCTCATGTCATTATATGTATGAACCTGTATAATGTGGCACCTTTGTCCCATTCCTCGGTCAAGGATTGTCCCGTCAATTAGTCGATCAACAAGGAGAGCTGTCCATTCAAAATGTGAGATCCGTGATCTTGACATTGTCCTTTCATTCATTAAAAGGAATCATTTACTCGCTCTCTGTGAAATAACTATTGTTGAGAAATGTTTTAAAATACAGAAATCTGGATGCAGATTACATAAAACCAGAATTGGCACGCTTTGTTTACAAAAGAAAGATGTTATGATGTAACATTGGCTTTTTTTTTTTAATTCCCTTTTTTTTGTAGGCCCAGCAGAGGTGGCCTTCACGGACTGTATGAGTTTCGGAGCGTTATTGCAAAACTGTCACTGAGAAATCCCTAACCACTAATCTTCACTTTCCCTTCATATTGTCTTCATAGCTGTTGTTCGAGCCTATGCTGTAATCCACAAAGACGTTTAGAAAAGAACCCTAATGCCTTGCTTATAGCGTAAAGAAGACCGAAGATAATCAAGTATGTTTCTTGAACTTTCTGGTGAGCCAGACGGGAGACTGCTCAGGGGAATCTACCGCTGCTCTGTGATCAAAATCGCTTACCTTTTTAAATAAAATACAAAAAAAAAAAAGCAGCTTTTCAGGACTTTATTAAAAACTGCCTTATTTACAAGTAGATCATACACTTTTTGAAATTCTAGTTGCGATGTTTTTTTTTGAATGTCAGAAAAACTTGCTCTACACACACACACACACACACAGGGGATCATCAAAGTGCAAGGAAACTGCCTAAATTGGAGTTATGAGGTTTTTCCACTTGAAGCAGCATTATATACATGTCTAATGTGACGCAGGAGTTAAAACAAAATGCACTTTTTATTTTTGTGAATTTCATTAATTTGTATGTTTATTAATTTCTTTTAAGGAACTCTTGAATAAAGATTGTGGGAGAGTTTGGGGGGGTGAAAAAAAAACTGCAAATGGTTCATTGTACAGATATGTTTGTCTTTGTCAAATGGAATAAGAACAATTTAGATGAAAAGTAATAAAGAATTTCAAACCTGAGTTCTGAATGAAAGACCAATCTGGTTCCTGTATGAAAGACTGTTTTGTTGTAAATGTTAAACTGATCACATGGAGACTTGCCCAAGATGTGATTTGTTATTATAGAGCTTTGTGTTATAAAACTAAGCATGCACATATATCAAAATAACCATGTGAAAATATGGCAAGGATTATATTAGGCCCATTGCATCACCAAGGCAGAGTTCCTGCAGTGCTTTAAAAAAGGACACATTTCTAAATCCCTGCAGTGATGCCAGACATTGCAGATCTTACTCAAATGTCTAAAAAATGTATTTACCATGATGACTTCTATCCAATTCAAAATACACCAATAAGATCCTTTTCTGGAACTGGAGGAGGGGAGACGTATGCAGACCCATCCTCTACAAATCTACAGGAAACACTAATAGAAAGGCCTGCCTCCCCACATTAATAGTTCAGTCCACAGCACGTAATTGAAGAGCCTCACTATTATCATCTATCCTCAAACACTCCAATGATGGTTTGTTTTGCTCATAAATGCTATCAAACGTTGGCGGTTCTTTATCAGTATTTTAGTGCATGCATGCATACATTGTATTAAAGATCACTGTAAACCTGACTGTGTTATGAGAATGAATACTAAATTTCCCATTTCTGATCTATATCCTTCGTCTGTTATCCGTACGTGGTCTGGACTCTGGGCTGATGCTGCGCATGCGCACATCGCAGTTAGTCTGCGTGTCATGTTGATGAATTCTAAAACTGGGTAGTCAACATGTCTACCGCTGCTGCTCAACAAAACAATAACGAGGAGCCCGGGCTTCACGGTACGTACCGCCGCCAGGTCTCCTGCGCGCCACGTTACAAAGACTGTTTAACATGTCTTCAATAGGTGTGTGTGTCTGGAAAATCTTCGTTTTAATCAAGATTTTATTGTAAAAGTTACATCGGCTTCGGTGTTTCCTCTTCTTCTAGGAGGGGCGGAGGGTGATGTTGTTCGACGTCACCGCGGACTAGCCAATGGCGTTGTGATACATGTTTGATTGATGGAAGGGCAGCCAATCACGTACGCACGCCAGCACTGGGGCGGGCTCTAGCCAAAATGAAAACAAGTTTGGGACAAAAGACGAAATAAACGTTGCTTTTATTTGATGCTTTTTTTTTTTTTTTTTAATTGTCCGATAATGGGTCCTATCACTCTCACTCCTTCTGTAGTCCACTCGCCTTATTATTCAACAGGCCACACAGTCTTTCTAACAAATAAATAATAAAGGAAAACAATGGTAGGATGTTAGGCCAAGTACCTATACACCACAGACGCATTTTAACAATAAACTGGCCAAAGACTTCAATTGATAAACAATTGTATTAAAACGTTTGCTCAGACGGAAAAGCGGGGCGTGCGCTTTATATGTGACATCACCGCTGGAACAGCGACATGCCTGGGCAAATAGTCTCACATTGCACTTCACACTTATGCAAGACATCACATGAGAGCAGCACCGATGACATACCCGTCTATAGATGGGTAATCGGTCATGTATACGTGCGTCGTCGAAATAAATACATCAATTATATATTGTTTTTAGCGAGACCAAAAGGGAGGATGGGGGAGGCGTCTCGTGCTATAATATAGTTAATATTGTGGGGGGTCTCGTGCTATCATAAGGTTTATATTGTGTGGTAACCTAACACCGCTGGACATGAGAGATTGCTTAACCCCTTTCCGTCTGCAAAAAACAACAACCGTGCAAACCGTTTGTGGGGCAGTGGCACAAAGAAATGCATGCAATCATGGATGCATTGCACAGCCAGTTCATTTGAATGCAGTGTCAGTGGTGCAGGAAATGTAGGTCAGCTGTTTCCATTAGAAAGGAGGCAGAGGCGTGTCTCTGTGTGGTGTGCAATCTGCTAGGTTTAAACACAACAAGCTAAATTTCCTCTTGACCTTTGTGTTGCCAAGGCTCTTGGGTAGAGCTGGAGCTGAATGGGAACACATCAGGGACCCAGGGCGTGCAGACCAATCTTCCAGAGACACCCGCTGCAGACCAAATAAACGCCAATGCTGGCATGAGTCAAACTCTGCAGACCTTGGAAGGGGTGCCTGAGAGTGATGAAACCCTGATTGGAGGACTAGAGCATGTGCCCTCCTCCTCCTCGATCCACAATGGAGATATGGAAAAGATTCTCCTGGATGCACAGCATGAATCCAGCCAGAGTAGCTCCTCCTGTGATAGGTAGGAATAAATGCCATTATATGCGCTTTAAAGCTCAGGGAAGCGTTTGGTGTAGTAATTTATTTATTTTTTTTTATCCCAATATTGTGACTCAGTCCTCACAGGCCACCAAGTCCGGATCAGGATGAGGGTCAGATAACTTTTGATGTGGAGATGCCCAGCCCACGAGATAGTCAGGTAAAACAACATATTTAAAAGTTCAGTCCCTTTTCAGGTGTTTTCATTTGACACTAAAGCCTAATTACTTTGCCGCTATGTTTGCAGTCAGATGACGACAGTGCAGAGAAGGACAGAGAGGAAGACATCCTGATGAACAAAGAAGTAGACTGGGTCGCTGACTGGTCCAGCAGACCAGAAAACGTTCCACCAAAGTAAGCGGACTCTCACGTCCAGAATCATTCACTGACGGTGGTTCAGGATATGGTTTTCTGAAGTTAATTTGCAGTAGTTGATTGTTTGATTGTTCCTCGCAGGGAGTTCCACTTCAGGCACCCGCGACGTTCAGTATCTCTCAGTATGAGAAAGAGTGGGGCCATGAAGAAAGGTGGCATCTTCTCCGCTGAATTCCTAAAAGTCTTCATCCCTTCCTTATTCATCTCTCACATTCTCGCTCTTGGCATCGGGTAAGTCTGAATTAATGCAGTTCTATCGTCACGCAGGCACACGATGCAAGGCTTGGCATTGCATCGAAAAAAAGTTACATTTATTCAATCTGCACTGATGTTTTGTACTTGTACAAAACTTGTTTTTTTTCAGTGACTCACCATGTGCCATAGGAAAGGGTCAGTACGGGCTGTGTCATTGTCAATTTATCAGTACACTGCTATTTTGGTTTTCAAGATGACTGTAATTTATGTGTCTGACGCCTGTCTACTCAGACCTGGGCCTCATGCGTTATGTATTCATAAAGCAGGCTGGCCTGGATGTTTATGAAAATGTGTTCCTTCGTTTCAATTGATCAACTAATATGGATTCATGGCTTTATTTCAGTCCTACATCCTATATGTCAGCATTGTCATTTTCTGTACGCATTATCTCTTTACATGCAATTCATTTCAGGATTTTGTTTTCTAGTGTGTACATCGGGAAGAGAATCGCCACAGCCTCCACCAGCTCTTACTGAAGAGCAGATGCAGCATGTTCTCTTGTCTCCCAGTCTGTCAGCCATCCTCCTGTAGTCGAGCTGTTTCTCTGCATCTGTTGTACGCCCACATTTCTACTTCCAGTCAGCCTTCAATTCTGTCACATTGTAGATGTAGTTGTAGAGTTATACACATGACGTAATGTGGTTGCACTCCATCACATTTTTGACACAGGGCAACATTTTACCCAGCAGCCAGTCACCAAGTTCTTCCACCAGTAGATGACAGACCCTGTTAGAGCTGCAAAGTATTAGTCATCCTGTTCAACTCAAAAATATGTGACAAGGATTTGATATCGGGTGGCTTGAGGGTTGAAGTTTTCTCCACTTGTTTTGATGTTATGTCATGAGAAATCTGGACTTCTCCTAAGCGGCATCTCTCCACTGTTGTCTCAGTTGGCAGAGTGTACGAGCCTAAAATATGCGCCATATCCACAAAACAACAAATTGAATTGGCCCTGGGAACAGAGGGGACTTTAATCGCCTTAACTTGTTGAGCTAATCATTCAAGGTGCAGTTATTGGAGGGGAAACAGATGATGCTGCACAGTGGGATTCGTTTTTAAATCCCACACATTTTTGAGAATAGAAGTTGTATCACGTTGACTCCTGAGGGTTTCTTTTAAAAGCTTTTTTTTTTTTTTTTTTTGGAAGGTTGGAAAGCTTAAACATTGATCAAGTGCTCTAGCTTTGTACAGGGGGGTTGTTTGAGTATATTATGATAGTGGAACCTAGGGCGGATGGCAATTTACCAGGCCATATGCTACTTTTATTTGTTTTTGCCTACATATCTTATTCTTTAACATAATATAGAAGCAATGGCAAAGTGCCAAATTTGTATCTTTCACCACTGCACATTGGTGATTTATCTTAGACTGTTCTTTTTATTTTCTGATATGTTTAGATATTTAAAGATGTCGATGTGAAAAATAATTTAAGCTGTGATCTGCCCCATGTAATAGACACCTTTTGACATGTATACTTTGTTTATACATTGATATTAATGCATATTATATCATTATTACCTAGCTTTGTCTCAGTGTATGTAATGTGTTTTTGCTGTTGTTTAATTGCTGAAGTGCAGTGGCAGAAACCACCACAGAGGAAGGTATTTCCAGGGGCCTCGATGAAGAGTGTTATCTGGCTTTTATGTAGATTACACTGTGCAATCATTTCACATTATATGATACAATAAAACGTGTCCAGTGTGTGTAGAACTTAGAGTAATACCAGAGGAGCATTTCCTAATGAAAATGCATGTGACATCTGTATATAGATGCTGATTGGATGAGAGGATGATTCTTCTGTCAAAGGTTGTAAATGGATGACGTTATAGAATCATATGAAAAAAATCCTCCACCATAATGTACAGTATTCAAAGCATTGGTTTGAAAGCTCTCAAGATGCATTCAGGCTTTAGTGCATTATATAACTCACAGTAACTCATAAACTGTCATCATAACGGGCTTATGTACAGTTAATCAGTGTGCAATACAGAACATTGTGAATAAAGTTTGTACTTTATACAGCGGCTGAGATATAAATACAAAGATAGTGTTCAATAGACTTAAATGCATTATTTAAGGCATAACTAATAATATGGCGTATCATTATGGGCTCCATACAGAGGCTGAGACATTAATACAAACAATACATTTACATTTTGACATGAATCACAAAGAAAAGAAAGAGAGTGTGTGTAATTGCTGCATGTCAAGGTAAGTTTTCAGAAAAGATAAATCACATTCAGGTGTGACGACTCCTACATCCTCTTCTAAGTCCATGCCCTTCCCTTCTTAGGTGAGGTTTAAACTCCTCTTCCAACTTATTGTCCCTTAGCTCCTGTGGTAACCTAGCTCTGTTAACACAATCATTCCAAAAATAAATTCCATATTACTTACTTATTTGTGTTTGTACTAAATCTTAAGATACATAAAAAATAGCTATGCATTCGTAACTTTTTTTTAAACCCAGGAAAGATGAACTGAGAGCGCTGTCAGTTGTACACATACTAATGTGGAAGCTGCGTTGTACTTCCACAGTTGGCCGCTCTACAGTTTGGGGCTAAGGATCCGACTCAAGGGCCATGTCCCTACAAAGCATCTCTTCTCTTTGATTTGTTCATGGTCCATTATCAATAACAATGAAGAAAAGATGAAGGGGCAACATTATAAATGGATGTGATGCATTTTTAGTTGCTTATAATCCTGTCCTTGCATGCCTGACACATTTTAGTCTAGTCTGTTGTGGTCCATCAGAGAGGTCAGATTTTACTTTTTGATTGCATGGAATTTACCCTTTTTTATCCACTTGACAGACCTAGCGTTGCTTGTTCATAGGCAGGCAGGCCCTGGTTAATAATGTAATAGTATTATAATGTCAAGTACTATATCAGATTATGTTCCATCAGTGCTAAGAAGCAAGAATCTAGGAGTCAGATTGATATCATAATGGAATCATGACATTCAATTTTGACATTGCTCACACATATAATGTTTTAATTCTTCCCAACTATACGTAGGGTAATTATAAGTGTATCCACGTCAGAGACAACTTGGATTACTAATATCAGGTAGCCTGTGAAACAGATTATGCCCAGAGTAAAAGGTCGTCTTACATGATGTGACTGCACTGTAAAAAGTCCCCCTGACTATGGCCATCTTGTTTGCAGAAATATGTAATTGCAAGGTTAATCGACCATCGATACAATTGAGGATTCATTCTTTTTACGCTTAGTAATAGTAATTATACGTTTTCATAATTATCTTATTACCCAAGAAGCTGCCATGCTCAATTAAACAGGTGATGCTTAATTAACCTGTTTACCCCAAACTGATAACGCAGCAGGGCGGGGCAGTGCGCATGCGCGATACCTCTTTGTGGCCCTTCTCTTCTTGGCGCTTGCCTGGTCTTCAGGGACCCATTCCAGCAGCAAATCCAAGGATAGGACTGTGAGGCAAAGATATAACCACGCATTTGGTATTATTTGTTAGGCTGCACTGTGCAAACCGTACATCGTCAGATAGGCACAGATCGCCCAGTGCGTCGACTTGCCAACAAGCAGAGCATCCATTCATCCTTTCATAGGCAGCTGAGGTGTTCCAGTCTAGCTAGCTTAGCGTTAGCCGAGAGGTAGTGGACAGCTGTGTCAGAGGGATCTTCAAAATGTCGGGGTACCAAGGAAAGAAGAACATTCCGCGAATTACAGTGAGTATTGTTTCATTACATGAAGAATATGACATTTATCCGTCGGTAGTGGTGTTTTTTGTTGTTGTGTGTAACGTGCGGTGAGCCTCAGGATTAGACCAAAAGCTAGCCCGACGCTTAGCTGTCGCGTCCATTCATTTACACCGACGCTGTCACCACCACCAGCAGCAGCCGTGCTTCAGCTCCTCACACCGAGAGGATGAACGATGATAACCAGCCAGCGGGGGGGCTTGCACTTGCAGCGAGCTCTTTGGCGGTTTCTAACGTGGAGCTTTGGTAGTATGTGTCTCTCTTTGCTCCTTTAGCTGCCGTTAGTAGCTGTTAGCTCTCCTCCTCTGTCTCCATGACAGCATCCTCAGCTCGCAGGTTCCTTCACTGTCATCCCCTCATCTTTCATCCTCCATCCTCTGACATCTTGCTCCCTTCATTATCTTCACTACATCTTTGCAAAAACTTCCAATTCTGCAGCTATAGGACAAGCTCGCTATTTAACCCTGATTCTGTGATATACTGTGTCAAATTGAGATTTAACAGTACAATGTCTGTTTTGCGTTGTGGTGCAGCTTTTCAACCAGACAGCACAGCATTAAGGGCCTACAGTAAGGATGCCGGGATAGTTAAAAGAAGTAAAACCTCTTTAGTAAAGTAGGTCATTGGACAGCACCCATCCAAACTGTTTTTTCCCCTCTAAGCTTTCATCGTGCAGCTGTTGTAGCTGAAGGCATATAAGGAGAAACTTCTCTAAGTTTGATAATTTAAGAGCAACAGCATGTCTCAGCTCGGGGGTCATGCTCTGTTATCTAGGACTCTCTCACAGGTCCAGGGTCATAAACATAGAGGCCCTGACATCTCACACACGACATGCAGACATGCTCCTCCAGACACCACTTATTAGTTTGGAATGAAGCAGAATCTGCAGTTTCACTCTGCTGAGCTTTTAACAAAACACCTACACAAGGCTTTGTCCCTGAACAACAGTAACTGGATTCATTCAAACATACAGTCGTATCTAGTACCACCAAAGTACCACCACACAGTCACTTTATCTGTTCGCAGGATGACAGAAACATAGTCATTATTTTAAGCACTGATTGATTTTTGTAGTCCATTAAAAAGATAGTCACAATGAGCACACTTCTTTTTGTTTTCTATCATTTTTTAGGTTAATTTGGCTAAAAAGACAACAAATACAACTGGGAAATGTTTTTTATATTTATGCAGATTTTTGAGTTTGTCCATTTCTGTTTTGTTAGATACAGCTAAAAATAATACAGTCTAATGATAATAGTCCTGCAATATAGTCTACCTTCATGAAAGAACATTATGTTCAGGGTCTGTGGTGCTACTGCATTGAATTGTGTCATACTGACAAGTGTTTCTATTATTTTGTTCCTACTTCCATTTCTAGTACAGCCTACGCTCTTCACACGGAACCCTTCACTAAGTACATTCAGTTCTTATTAATCAAGTCAGTTGTATGACTGCAGATCACGGGATTAATCACGAGGGGCCATTTTTTATTGCGGAGAAGTGCGTCCGTCCATCTTCAACCTCGTATCCTGTTCAGGGTGGCGTGAGAGCTGAAGCCGATCCCAGCTGACATTGGGCCAAAGGCAGGGCAAAGGAGCGCATGTGTGTTTTTATTTTACACAATGATACATTGATTTATAGATTTACGGACTACAGCAATGCTCAATGAAAGCCATTTTGAGCTGAGGTATGGATCATCACTGACCAATTTATTACATACTGTACTAATGGCCTCATGTCAATACAGCCATGACTTTTAGTGCATTCCCGCTGTCCCTGTCCACCCTTTCTGGACATTAGAATCTGAGTGTTTCCTGCGTTGAGGTTTGCAGTAAACCACTTTTGTCTTCATTATCTCTCCCGACTGTCCTCGGAGACCCCGGCAAGCCTGCACGAGAAGTAGGCCAGCCTCTGGCCTGCAAGTCCTCTTTTCATCTCATACAGGTTGAATTAATTGTGCCGCTCAAGAGTTTGTGCTCTTACTCGAGAGCTTGGATCAAGACTGGCCTCAGATGAGGCGTCTATTATGTGTGACGAGATCATGTAGGATAACCTCTCTATAAGTTATAGATTCAACAGGATGACGGTGGGGATTGATCTACGGTTTGTATGTGCGACGTGGTGACCATTAGCAATTAGCAACTTTAGCAGCATTGTCTCTGCTTCACTAAAAATCTTTCTTGTTCTCTGAACAAACAGGGAAATACTCTGAGCTAAATGAATCACTGAAGTTGTCCCAATGTTATTTTCTATTAAATAAGTAATTTGTCTTTGAAATCGGTCAATTTTTCTATTGACTTAAGGAATAGACTATTAGCCACACGGGATTAAAAGAGATGATTTCTCGCTCTTTTAGGAAGCTGGATCATTTTGTGGTTTATGGATGATGTAAAGTTCTGTCTCCTCCTTTCAGAGTGACCGTCTCCTCCTCAAAGGAGCAAAGATAGTGAATGATGATCAGTCATTCCTGGCTGATATCTACATGGAGGATGGAGTCATCAAGTAAGTTCGAACTCCTACCTATTACTCTGACTCTTGGAGTCTAGATTGTCTTCGTTTTTATCACGTTCCCTTCATTCATTTCATGTTATTTTCCTTTCATTTGTCTCCTTCAGGCAACTCGGCGACAACCTCATTGTTCCCGGGGGAGTTAAGATCATAGAGGCTCATGGGAGAATGGTGATGCCCGGGGGCATCGACGTGCACACCCGATTCCAGATGCCTGACCGAGGCATGGTGGCAGCAGACGACTTCTACCAGGGCACCAAGGCGGCCCTGGCTGGGGGGACGACTATGATCCGTATGTATTATCTCCGAGACATTCCCATGAGTGCTTTAAAGCACAGTGGTACCGTCGCTGGGATTATAACATTGCAGATCTGCTTGCCGTCGAGCGTATGATTTGATTACGCGGTTTGCCTGCGGACCTTTTTTAAATCCAACCTGTTTGTTTGTGTTTCACAGTTGACCACGTGGTGCCGGAGCCTGGCGGCAGCCTGGTTGCAGCCTTCAAACAGTGGAGGGAGTGGGCTGATGGCAAGTCCTGCTGCGACTATTCTCTGCATGTGGACATCACCGAGTGGAACAAAGGCACTCAAGAAGAGATGGAGGCCCTAGTGAAGGATCATGGTACGCGGGCAGATTCCGTCTTCGCACACATAGAGTTTAAAAATGAAGACGGGTTTCTTGCATGGGGAAAACAGACTACAAAACAGTGACTAAAATGTTTCTGCTGTAATTTCTTTTATCCTTTTGATTTTACTTTTCCCCTTTGCTCTGGGTTTCCCCTCTTTTGCTCTCCTTATTCCACCTTTTGGCTGTTTTCTCTCATAAGTTTTCTATCTTCAGGTGTCAACTCTTTCCTGGTCTATTTGGCTTATAAGGATGTTTTCCAACTTTCTGACTCTGAGGTACGCTCGGCTTCTGGTTAATATTAGCGAGCTCTACAGCTGTCTGTCATAGCATATGTTTTTGAGGCTGTTAGAAGTCTTTGGGGTGGAAGCTGGCGACCACGAGCTGACCCGCTTGTGCCGTTTTCTTTTAGATCTATGAGGTGTTCGGTGTAATCAGAGACCTTGGAGCCATTGCACAGGTGCATGCTGAGAACGGAGACATCATTGCAGAGGTAACAGAACCACCAATCCAGTTGGTCTCAGCTGTAAGCAGCTATTGCCATTTTGGATTCTAATGTTCTTGTGTGGTATCGTTTTAGGAGCAGAGACGTATTCTAGAGCTGGGGATCTCTGGCCCTGAAGGCCATGCACTCAGCCGCCCAGAGGAGGTAAGATGGAGCACTGCCCTCTCGAAAGACAAAGAGTTTTGTGATCGTGTACTTTTAAGATCAAAAGATGCAGGATACAGTACAAGCAAGAAGAGACGCTGTCAGGAGACCAGCATGGAGACCAGGCTGATGAATCTGACTTTGTGTGTCTGCAGGTGGAGGCCGAGGCAGTAAATCGTTCTGTCACCATAGCCAATCAGACCAACTGTCCCCTCTACGTCACCAAGGTGATGAGCAAGAGTGCTGCTGATGTCATTGCTCTTGCCAGGAAAAAGGGTAAGAATAGAAATTTTGATTTTTTTTTTCTTTGCGTATCTTCTGTAGTCTGTCTGTCTGTCCCTTTTTTTTTTTTTTCTGCTGACAGCCTCCTGTCTACTCCTTTAGGTGCCGTGGTTTACGGAGAGCCCATATCTGCCAGCTTGGGCACAGATGGTACCCATTACTGGAGCAAGAACTGGGCAAAGGCAGCAACCTATGTCACTTCTCCACCGCTCAGTCCAGATCCCACCACCCCCGACTACCTCAACTCTCTGCTGTCATGGTAGGCGCTCTGTGCCAGGACCTGAAGATAACATGCCAACATTTGACGTGTGCTACTGCTGTGTGCTGCATTCTATTTTTACTAAGCTATGCCCTTTACGTACGCCTACTTAATACAAAGAGAGAATATTAAGTTTAACAGATGAATGTCATGGTTTTGTCGTGAGTAATTGGCGATGTAAATCGTGTCCTTAGTCTTCTTTCTTTGTTTCTTTTCTAGCGGGGACTTGCAGGTGACTGGTAGTGCTCATTGCACTTTCCAGACATCTCAGCGTGCAATAGGCAAAGATAACTTCACCCTAATCCCAGAGGGCACTAACGGCACCGAGGAGAGGATGTCCCTAATCTGGGACAAATGTGTGGTGAGCTCGATGCGACCCACTTGTCACGCATTCCAAAAATTCCTCTCATGAAGTACTTGAGAGCAAATTACCGTGTCAGCCTTTGCATATGTTTAGATGCAAATGTGTTGTCCTAATAGGTGACTGGCAAGATGGATGAGAACCAGTTTGTGGCGGTGACCAGCACGAACGCGGCCAAGATCTTCAACCTGTTCCCTCGCAAGGGCCGCATCGCTGTGGGGTCTGATGCCGACCTCGTGCTGTGGGACCCGGATGTCACTAAGATCATCTCGGCTAAGAGCCACAACCTGGTCAGAGGGTTACTTTGCCTGTTTAGACTCTTATTCACAGTGTATTTTAATAATGTACGTGTCCTAGACATGATGTGTGCATAACATGCTAAAGCAGCTCTGTTAAGGAGAGAGGTGCAGCGGCTGTTGGAGGCACTAACACGGGAGCAACAATAGATTAAGTGGCACAGAATAACACGCAATCCAGGTGACAATTAGCTTTGAGAATAGAGTTCACAGTCAAACACTGTAGTTTAATCATTAACTTAATTTATTTATTATTATTATGTACTGTAACAGTATCCTGAGGGAACAGACAGAACAACAACTTTCAGACGTACTGCTACACAATGTCCGATTGAAAACCAGTTTACTTCTGTATTCATCAAAGTTCTTTCTTTTTTTTTTTTCAGGCGGTGGAGTATAACATCTTTGAGGGCACAGAACTGCGCGGAGGACCTGTGGTGGTGATCAGCCAGGGCAAGATTGTGTTGGAGGAGGGCAGCCTTCACCCCACGGAGGGCTGCGGTCGCTACATCAGCCGCAAACCCTTCTCTGACCACGTTTACAAGAAGATAAAGGCTCGCAGCAGGGTGAGTTCCGATCGCAGGTAGTCGCACCTCCGAGCAGGCGCACTAATCCAGTTATACAGAAACTAAAATCTTCCAATACAGTTAGCCGGTCAGCTTCTGGTCTGATTGATTGGCCTGTATGTTTAGCTCACAGAGTTGCGAGGGGTCCCCAGGGGCCAGTATGACGGGCCGGTGTGTGAGGTGACCGTGACTCCCAAGGTGATGTCCACAGTCTCCTCAGTGAAGAATTCCCCTGCCAAGCAGCAGCAGCAGCAGCACCAACAGCAGCAGCAGCAGGTTACTCACCAGCCAGTGCGCAACCTTCACCAGTCTGGCTTCAGTCTGTCTGGTGAGTGAAAGCACACGTTCATTCCTGTCAGCCGGCCTTGTTCACAACAAGGCAATTGGGTTATAATGCGTTTGTTATATGTTGATTTGTTTTTTTTAGGTGCCCAAGTTGATGACAACATTCCTCGTCGCAGCACTCAACGCATCGTGGCTCCACCTGGTGGAAAAGCCAACATCACCAACCTCGGCTAAGCTCTTTCCTAAACTGAGCCAGGGGTTCAGGGCAACACGGGACCAGAGGCCACTCTTTCCGCTGTCACATCACATCTGGTCACATCTGGTCACGTCTGACTCCCCCTGCACCCCACACACAAGCACTCCATCCATTCTTATTCACACACTACCATAATGTCACTTTGTGCAACAAAAAAAAAGAGAAAAGCACTATTCCACACTGTTTCATCTTTCCTGCCATATTCCATTGTCAAGGAAGGATCAAGTGAATTGAAGCAGCTTTTTGTTTTGCCGTTTTTTTTAAACCCAGTTTGATATATGGATGAAATTAATTTGTTTACATTTTTGTATCGTTTTTGCTGTACTTGTTTGAGCTGTTAAGTTGCCCTCTTGGCTCAACAAGTTGACAGAAAAGAAGAGGTTAGTTTCACGAGCAGGCGTTTTAGAAACTGCAGGTGTTCACAATTGTTCTCAATGCGCTGTTCATTTAACAGATGGAGTGGAGTGAAAAGCCTCCATTGTCCATTTTGTAACACCGTTGAGCTGTAAGGTTGCTGTTTTAGTACAAAAACGTTACATTGTTGCCACAAAAAACAAATCTAAATGCTAATCATGAAAGATTTAGACTGAAGAACATAGTTTCTGCATTTCAGCACCTAATTATATCTGAAGTTTGCGTTATTTGATCTTTGTGTAGATACTGTGTAAAACGGAACAATTCACCTTCGTCCTCCTTTTGAATTATAGTTAATTTATAAAAAAATAATCAATGTATCTTTTTTTATCACGTTAAGTCATTTTGGAAAGCGCTGACTGCACTGAAAGGAAAAGAAAGGGTATTTTATGGTTGAACTACTCATTCGACTCTGCCCTGAATATGGGAGAGAGAAATGGCTGGCACATTACATGTTGTCTGAGTCACGTGAACCTTTTCCCTCATATTTATTAAAAAGATTGTCAGGGCAACAAGCTTCCAATAATCCGACCGGTGTATATTGTTCAGGATACAGACGGACGCTACAAAGAAGCTAGACGGGAGGTTTGCCGACAACTTCTCTGCACCTGGTGCTATATGACCATTGCTGTATACGTGCAGATGATGTCCACACCCAACACAGCACTCACCATTCACCCACTTTTGACAAAATATGTTTTGCACTCGTAACAATCCAAATGATAAAAAAATGTATGTGAGCTTGTAACTTTTTATTTGTATTGGATATGTCTGTGTGTTTTAGAATATGTGTTGGAATCAAACTACTTGCCTGCCTGTTCTGTAAGATATTGACAGCACACTGTATCTATGAAGGCTCTTTAAAGAAGTGGAACCATGATCTTTGAGACCTGATGAAAAATGCTTCGGTATGTATATGAAATCCCCCCCCACAGTGCGTTGATGATGTGTCCCCTGTTCTCGGTGTTAGTGTCGTGAATGAATTATCAGATATCCAGTTTCTCCTTTCTTACCACCTCTAAATGCCCAACACTGTCGGCACCTGATCCACTCGAGGTTGTAACTGTACTCACTAAACCACAGCGGGTCGTCAGTTCCACGGCACCGTGCGGCCATACTGTAAAACACTGGATTATTTCTTCCTCATTGCCTTGTCAAGTGTAGGTTTTGTATGCCAAGCTATAATGTGAAGTGATTTACATTTGGGGAAGCGTCTTGGTGATGGTTATTGAGTTGTGATGTTGAGCACTGTTGTTGCCCCTCTCCCAGCAAGTGTGATACTCTCTTGGTCATGTATGTTTTGTAGGATCTACCAGGGTTTTGGGGGGGAAATCATCGGTCTTGTCAGCATTTGACCCTATCTGTGTTGACTTCAGTGGATTAAAATAATAAAAATGAAAGCTATGGTATTGTCTTTATATATATATATATATATATAGATATACATGAACAAGTTAACTAAAATGAATTTAAATGACACACTTCTACAGTATCCTAATAATTTCATTCCTGGAAAAATATATAATTTGGTAATTATGGGAAATGTAGGGATGATGTTCATTAACATTTAGGTTTAGATAGTTTATGAGTCACCAGTTTTTCCATGAAAATTAACTTTAAAAGACTAGAAAACTGTTCGTATTCTTCCTAATTTTGCATTTTTGCTCGTTCAGCTGACGAACTGCACAATTATTAAAAACATGGGTGCTGAGTGGAGCGATGTCGTCTTAATTTACAAACTTTCCATTTATAACGGAACTACTTCTCTACATTTCAAAGCATTTGTCTGACAGCATACTGGTTTAATTGCAGATTGAGATTTTACAAACAAAAACATTAGATGACCTTATAAAATATAACGTATTGTTACTGTTTTTCTTTCATCTCATTAGCTCTACCTCAATGAGCTCCAAGTGTGAAATGCTTCTTGCTCACAGATGTCTCAGTATTTACAATCCAACACTAGGATATTTAAAGTAACAATCCACTCACAGAATGATGTATGTGCCGAGTTTAGATTAGAAGGCTGTTTTCTCATTCAAGTTTCTCTGTGCTATACATAAACTCTCAATTTACGGTGTGTACATACAAGCTGGATTTGTGACTTCACAACTAGTTTGGAGATCAGTCGTGGTCCAGTATCCAACCTACTCTAGCATGATGTGGAAACTTTAATTAAACTTCCTGCGCATATTTACTGAGAACAGACTTTTCACATTTATAAAATCAAGATTTTTCAACTAGGGAGTAGATCTAATTTTTAACTCTTTAACTGAACTTTTTTTGTGCAACGAACATATCAGATGCAAATAGATATATTTTTAAACATTTTTGTAGTTGTATTCTCATAGGGGTCATTTTTCTGCATCATGAATACTTCACTCATTTTTGAATGGTGTATGGCTACTTTTACTTACTTTCTGAATCTTGGTCACATAACCAAAGAATTGTAATTAGTTAAATAGAAGTTCACCAACGCAGCACTGTCTCCAACATCCTTATAATAATTATACTTTTACAGACATTTAAAAAATCCTAAAACTGTTTGACATATAACACAAAGTGACCTCAAATTAAAATGTCTCACCATCCACCGACATCCCAGCTGTGGATGGAGTAACTGCAGATAGGCAGTGAGACACTAGGTGGAGGCACAGTCGCGATACGCAGCATTTGCTTTTTAAGACACTTCACCCACAGGGAGCTGCCGGTAAAATGAACTGAGCAACTTCACAGTGAATGCACACATCAGCAACAGCTCAGTGACTAGTGATGCCCCCTGGCTGCTTGACAGTTGTCCAATTAGGACTTAGCATGATGAATGCACTGATTAAACCTGAAAGGGGAATCCTATAATGTCAATAACTTTACCGTCACTAATGAGAGCTTTAAAGAGAAAACAAAAATGCATCAGGAGGACTACCCGAGTCCTCCTGGGAAAGGTATGCAAACATGAGTCACCAGCAGTGCTAGCTGTGCTTTCAATCCACTGGAACACAGACACTACTATTTTTAGCATTCATGATTAATTGTATTCCCCTTCAGAATCAATGATTGTAATATTTATCAGAATATTAAAAGAATACATTGATCATTTAAACATGAAAACATACAATTAGGGAGTGCTGGTGAAACTAATTGGTGGTGTTCTTGGTCTGTTCCAGTCTAATATCGGACTCCTGCAAGGATGCAGATCTAATTATGGTATTCATTACAGCTATTGCATTTGGAAGATGAAATATCTTTGTAAAGCGTGGCACACAGATATCTATTGGCTGAGGTTTTGTTCATAATGCCAGCACTTTCTATTGCGAGAGAGACAAAAGAGGGAGGGGTGAACTCTGTCATCTGAATCATCTGTAGTTTATTGCTGGTGCTGGTAGCTTCCTCTCCGAATAGCATCTGTGCAGAGATGGTGTGATGTAAAGGTTCACAGACGTGTCAGTCAATGACAACGCGGACACAGACAAGCACTCTTGCTGCATTGCCGTCCCCTGTGGGTAAGCTGTTGACTCCACTTCTACTGCACTTAACACACAACTGCATCCCGTCCTTTTCGCACTCGCAAAGGGAGTACATCTTGGTACTACAGAAGGAGAACATAAATCAATAGTTGGCAGAGAATGTCCCCTTGCCCTTTGATGCCGCATGGTAACCAGAGAGACACTAACTACACACTTGTTTTTTCTCCTTTGCGCTGGAAAACAGCACCCCCGCAGCAGATCTCATAAAAGTCGAGACTTTGCATATGGATGGTAACTAAAAAAAGTACTGAAACAAGGAGTACAGCCTGAGGGAAGAATGTCTGAGACTGTGTATGACTTAACTTGACATTTCTAAATCTGGGGGATTTTTTTAAGAGGCGTGTGGGCCAGTCAGGATTGAGGTCAACAAATCACAAGGTCAGTTGAAATTCCACAGAAGTATATTAAGACATCCATCTGGCACTGCTCCTAGGTACATGAAATTGTAGACATGTGAATAGATGAACTTGACGTTTTCAGGGGCTATGTATTCAGTGAATCATCCAAATGAAACCACAGGAGTCCAAAAATGTCCTCATGAATCCCTTTCTATAGGAATATGACATACGAATTTATTGTAATGTGACGTGGGAGCAGCAAAGTCCGTTTGTTTTTACTGTGTACGGAGCAGTGTACAAACATTATTTTGACAACAGGAACAGCATTAGGCACACTTTGGAGACAACAGGAGCACCACTGACCAGTTTTAAAATTTTTGGTGAAATCATGCAATATATAAAATTTTCCTATGAACATTTTTTATACATTTGAACTGTTCTTCGGTAATATAAAACATGTAAACACATTGGAATATTTTGGTCTCTTTACTATGAGGAATTTTTCTTTTGATCCACTTCAGGGATTCTTTTTTTTATTTACAAAATTTGATACACATTTGCTTTATTTTCTTCCCTTCTACGCTGTATTCTGCTGCAGTTTGTTTTTAGAAATAAATACAAGCCATCTTCTTAATTAAAGGGGTCAAATAAAATATGTATGATAAATATAGATATTTCTTTTTCTTTGACAATCATACATCCAGGAAAAATCACAAAATGTTATCAAAGCTGAAACTTTTTAAAATATAAAAATTCAAAGCAGCCACCATCCAATACAACTCATCCAACTGTGCAAAAGGAAATATATTCTCATCCGTGACATTGAAAGAGGAGTCATGACTAATGGATGAAGGATTACAGTGGCTATACAGGCTCTCCTTTTTCTGACAGGGACAGTTGGTGGATTTTAATGGTGGGAAGGTTTCCGACTGGAGGCGGCTGGGCGCAGTTTGACTCCTGCGGGGGAGTCCCACCACTGAAGACACAGCAGCAGGTCCGATGGAAGCTTTTACTGCAGAGTTTGGCCACTTTATCCCTGCTCGTCTTGACCGGTCCTGATCCACCTGAGGGGCCTCCGGGAAAGACATTCCACTCCCTGCTGTCCCTGGAGGAGGGGGTTCTGGACAGGGCCATGGAGGAGGAAGGGCTGAGCCGACAGGGCGCCCCCCTGCTGTCCAGTCCCAGAGTGAGGGGCTGACTGTGACCCTGAGTTTGACTCTGACCTGCCCTCAGATGATGATGGTGTGGCCTGGGTGTCTTTCTCAGACAGTGACCTCCGAGTAAACTCTGGAAAGCTTTCTTAAACTCCTGGTTGGAGCACGGGTAAATGATGGGGTTGATGCAGCTATTGAAGTAACCGAGCCAGAACGTGATCTTGAAGACAGTGTCTGAAGGTCTGTATGCGGGAAAGATGGAGCCTGTGGGAACATTAGGGTGATAAACATTGCATTAACAGGACAGCAGAAGGAACACAATATCCCAACTAAACTCTGAAACATGGAGTTTGATATATTAGAAAACAAGGGCTCTGTGATGCGGAAGGCACAAGTGCAATTTGAGCTAAATGCTAACATTAGCTTTCAAACATGCTCTCAGTTACAATGCTACCATGCTAATGTTAAGCAGGTAATATTGAATTTACATGTGTTAGCATGCTAATTAGCTAAACACAAAGTACAGGTGTCATTGATGGGAATGCAATTAGTTGTGCAGCTGTTTGGTGTCCTCTAGAGACAGTGAAGGCAATCTGTAAAAAAAATGAACTGTAATCCATCCAATAGAACTCACTCTAAACCACAAATGTCAACCTCATGATTCCGGATTCAGCATGTAATGAACATGAATGTCTGTTCAGAATTTTCGAATCCATGTTTTATATGTCAATATTTTGAATAAGTGAAAAGTTTCACCAGTTGGTGGTGCTAAAGAATAAGTCAAGAGATCACCAAAGTCGTTAGGAGTCATCCTCTGTCCACCATGAATATCTGTACCGAATTTCACGGCAATCCTTCCAAAGGTTTTTGAGATATTACATTTAGCCTGCCAACCAGTCGGTGGCGCAAGCAGAAAAAAATCTGAGTATCACCTCATCCTCTGGGGACCATGAACATCTGTAAAATAATATATCTTATGACAATGCATCTAACAATTATTGAGATATTTCAGTCTGGACCCAAGTGGTGAGCTGAATGATTACATATTGTTGCATCAAAGGTTGTGTTTATATCAAATGAACGAAACATAATGGGAGAAACATAATTGCTCTGATTAATATCCACTTAGTCTTTCAATTGAATCCAGTTTTGACTAAACAAAGCTCCCTACTTGCCATCAAGGTGAACGATTTTATTAAAATTGCCTTCATGAATTGTGCTGCTTGTGACGTATTCACATCAGAAAGCATGCGTTGGATCCTTAATTAAAAAGCAGAGAAAATAACTTAACAGGCACATTACATGCAGCCCTGTTAGTCATTGTACATATGACTCTTCATGTATCCAGTGACTGCCAGTGAAACAGAATAATTAAATGGCTGCTTTCTTGTGTGACTGCACTATCTATCTATCTATCTATCTATCTATAGAGCTGCTGCTGAAAAATGAGAATGTGATACAGAGATGGATAGAGAGAAGAGATGGAGAGAGATTGAGAACAAATTATTTTGTGCGTGGCTGTGCAGCTCATACATTTTATCCCCATCTGTGCCAAAAAACAATTCCTTTATAACCCTTCATAGAGAATGAAGAAAGATATTGCAGCTGTTCAAGACACAAATTGTTGTCCAAAATCAATAAAACATAACTGACTGTTGTCATATGAAAACTGTGTGACTACAATTGTTGTCAAATAAAGCACAACGTGTTTCAGGTTGAATGTCAATGCCACAGATATTAAAATGTCTTCGAACTCAGTTCAGCAGAATTCATTTTAAAGTAGCATTACAGTACTTTTGGCCATCCCGGGGCAGCAAAACAATCTAAAAACACTACATGGACATATTTCCACCTAATATAGTTGTTGTGGTGAACATGTCAGCAAACAGTTGCCTATTTACACATCCTTCAGACACAAAGCAACATTAGCATTCATTTGGAGTTGTGTCCACCTAGTAAGTCAAACATTTACTCTCCTTTTGGCTCTGTTTTTGGTCTCCACCATAGACTGTATGAAATATGGACGAGTCTCTGATGTCACCCATAGGTTTCTGAAGAGCCGTTGTGAAGCTGAAAGTGGCTCCGGTGGTCATTTGAGGAACCACATCTGCATTGGATTCATTTTGTAGCACCGCAGGTCTCCACCAACTTCTGAGAAAAATATCTGATTCTTAAGCAGCTAGCTAAATGTTCGACTATAATCACAAGCTAACTTTGTCTCTCTGTTGTTATTGCTAGACAGGTAGTGTAGGCTACAGTGTTTTTTTATTTGTTTCAGCTAGGTCCTAAAATGACATTGGTGACATTGGTGAGAATGAATAAAAAAACAGTAAAGTTGTGGGCTGTGAAACCGAAACAATGATCTGATTGACGCTGAAACGCAGAGCAGAGCTGAAGGGAATTGCAGAGTTGGTTGATTCTGTAGGTAATATCTGGATCCTCATGAGCAACCTGTGTTTTAAACCTACAGGAGTGTAACTTTTCACCCTTTTGTTGTGATGTAGACGTGTACTTCAGGGGGTGTCAGTACATCCTGACATCATTGTGGTTACAGGTCCAACAGAGTGCACTTCTGACCACACCCGGCCACACCCAGAGTGAAAACTTAAATTTATTTTTCATCAATCACTTAATGAAGTTATTCTTTAATTTACCTGAAATGTCAAGGAGAGAAGAGGACAATCCACAAACAAACACAGAGCTAAAACAACTCATCATTTTCAATTTTTTGACAAGATCAAATTCCCACGATTCATTTTTCTCAAAATAATGTTTAGGCTGCTGCAATAAACCAAATCAAACAATCATGATGTATCCAGCTGTACACGACAAAACCAGACCATTGCTTGGTCATTTACTCATAAATCTCTCATTGTCCAGAGACTTGTGGCAGCGGTATGCAGTCTGATGCCAGGATTAGATGGGGAACATTGGTAAACATTTTCTCATTTCCCAGTCAGGAAAAGCAAAAGCCAAATGGTTGCAGCTAAATTTACAAGCATAATAGCATTGAATAAATTTTAAAAAGCCCAGAGGGATTTGTGAGGGTTTTGTCATATCTCATATTTCCTTCTCACATTCCCATCATATTGACTCCAGCACATGCAGTTGCAAGCCGTGCGAGTTCCCCTCAAGCACACTTCAGGGACAGTAGTAGACGGGAACATCAAATAAAGTCTGACACTGATGTGATGGCTTTATCTGTCAGTCGTGGACTGGCATTGTGATGAAGTGAGACAGGAAGAAATTACTTTTAGCTTCATTCAAAGATATCTGTTTGAAATACATGTTGGTCGGAAGTGCTATGCTTTTGTTTACAGAGAGGAGAGCACCTGTGCCAGTCAGACATCTAAACATTTTATTGGGCCTATTTATAGAGCGTCTACCTGGCCGAGTCACAACATTTACTAGGCTGCTCAAGAGGCCACAAGGCTCGCATGAATGACAGTAAATTCAGAGTGCACCCACAAAAGAGCAATTCAATCATCATTAAAATCGCTAGCACTTAAAAACCTGGCAGCGGCATGAATCGATCTATAAAATTAATTAATGCAGGCGTTAAGTAGCTTTCTTGAAGTGGTCTGACTCATATGTGTGAGTGCAGATTATTAAATATGTGAATCTGTTTTTAATTTGTGAAATCGTATTGATTAAAAAAGGAAAGGGGCATAATACGAGATCTCTATCGTCTCTCAACGGCTCTGAACTTGGCGACGTGGCTCAAAGCTAACAGAGCACTTAGCACTTTTGCTAACTGTGTTAACCTGAGGGGGAACGAGAGGGTGGGCACTATCTTCTGCAGCAACGCCGTCGGTTAGGGCAACTTTGCTGTAACTGCCGTATGAGAGCAGTGTCGAGCAAAGGCCATGAGCCAAGTGGGGTACGCTCATTCACTACCATGCATTAAAAGTCTATGCAGGGCCGGCCCGGCTATGTCAACAAAGCAAGGAGGAGCTCTGATAACAGCACACACAGACACAGAGGGAGAGCAACTTCACTCTCTGCTCAGGTAGACATTACTCCACTACATCTTTACATAGCAAATATTTTTTGCTGCTATATTAATGTTCTTGACGACCTATATTACTCCTTTAAAATAACTGTCCTGTGCATCTTTAAAGGAATAGTGACATTGTGGGAAACATGCACATTTTCTCTATCACCGAGATTTCGATGAGAATACCACTTTCATATCTGTTCAATATTAATCTGGTGCCAGGAGACAGTTTAACTTAGTTCAGCATACAGACTGGAAACGTGGGAACAGCTTGGCTCTGTCCAAAGGACACAAAGTCTGCCTTGAAAGCTTTTTTTTTTTTTAAATCTTTGGTTTTAGTAACATGCTATGATTTGTCAAGTTGTGAGCTTTAGGTGCTGGTAGGTGGACTTTTTAAAAAACTTTACAACACACGAGGGAGAGTGACTACATTCTCTGCGCAGGGAGACATTACTCCACTATATCTTTACATCACAAATAGTTGTTTGCTGCAAAATTAATGCTCTAAATTTCCAGTTGAACTTGTTTAAACAACTGTTGCTTTGCTCAAACAAATGCTACATAGATCTTGGGCATCCTCTTAAATGATTGAATATCACATACAAGATGAACATGACAATACTCACCGATGGGTAACACCAGGAAAAAGGGCAACCAGCACAACACGAAGCAGCCAACCACAATGCCCAAGGTCTTGGCGGCCTTCTTCTCACGCGAGAACTTGAGCAGTCGCAGGGCGAAATGTGTGCGGCTGCGAAGGGACTCGTCCTCTAATACACTTGTGTTGCCTCTGTGTATCCTGAGTATCACCCGCTCTGAATCGGACTTCTCTGTTTTGTGGCCCTCTCTGAGGCCCCGGCTCTCCCTGTGAGCTACCACATAAACCCGACAGTACATGACCAGTATGATGGCCAGAGGGAGGTAGAAAGAGCCCACAGCAGAGAAGATAGCGTAGGCGGGCTCCTCCGTGATCTTGCATATGGACTCGTCCTCAGGTGCCGGCTCTTTCCAGCCAAACAAAGGTCCAATAGATATGATGACAGACAGCACCCACAGCAGCATCACTGCCAGCAGCGCCCTGCGTTTTGTCACTATCGATGGGTAGCGCAGAGGGTAGCTGACTCCAATGTAGCGGTCAACAGAGATCACACAGAGGCTCATGATGGAAGCAGTGCAGCAGAGTACATCCACAGCTGCCCAAACATTGCAAAAGGCCCGTCCAAACACCCAACGATCCACAATCTCAAAAATAGCAGAGAAAGGTAGTACAGTGGAGCTCAGCAGCAAATCTGCCACTGCCAGATTAACTATAAAATAATGTGTGACTGTCCGCAGGTGTCTATGGCAAACCACGGAGAGGATTACCAGGATGTTACCCACAATTCCAAACAGAATCAAGATGCCAAGAACCAGGCCCAGAACCACAGCCTTGACCACGTTAAGCTCTGGGACTAAAACCTGGCTGCAGTTGGAGCAGTTCTGTGTTGGAGGAGGTGGGGTCATGTTGTCCAGCACAGGAACCATCTATTCCAATACGAAGCTGATGCTCAGCCCTGTCCTGCGTTGCAAAGGTGGACTGTAACACCCACCTATTTTATTTTGTTTCACAAAGGGACATCAGGGCATTCTCATAAAAGCCATTAGAGTAATGATCACATTAAGTCGGTCTTTACACAACATCATTTGAATGATGATGCCTCTGCCAAATGAACCATTACGCGCATCAAGAAAAATAAAACTCCAGGACGCATGCAGAAACACTGAGAGAGAAGTATAATATATGCAGACCAAAATTTACTCTGCTGAAATCAGGTAATCCATCTTGAAAATGTTAGTGATGTTGAAACTGTCTGTGATTATGCAGCTGGTACAAAAGAAAACCTATTAGAAAAGCATTATAGATGGGATACACAGATGGGTGTTCACATCTAGGAAAATCTCTCTGCATGTTCTGTGAACCAAAAACTGCAGTTTGGGAATACAATTCCTTGAAAGTCTTAAAAATTGGTGTCAGAAACCACTTTTCTGTATAAGGCGGCAGGTGAGCAGTCGTCAACATCCAGGCTCTTCAGTATTGAACCCAGAGACAGATTCAGCCTCAACACAGCAACACGATCCAGCGCCTTTAAAAAGAAAGACAGAAGAATCTGCTTTGAGAGAATTGACACATTCATCACATACAGAAAAGCCCAAAAGCATCCATCCTTGTTTTGTGTGTTTTGTAACTTTTGCACTTCTTTTCCATGTTATCACGGCTCAGATCTATCAAGACTGTGGGCGAGAGACAATGTCTGAGCCACAGCTGCTGTCAGATCAATGTGTCCACGGCCTCATCTTGTGCTTATCGACTAAACACAATATGAGGTTGAGTAATAAAGAAATCAGAACTAACCATATTCTTTTTCCACGGAATCACCTAGGAAGCTTCCCACAATTAAAACGCCAGATGGCATTGAGCCAAACCAGTATAGCTAGATAAACCTGACCTTGCTCTTAATCCCTCCACTAAACAAATCAATATCACACTGTGACCTTTTTTTGCACCTCTTAATACACTATATATAAAGCTACAGCCAGCAGGCAATTAACATAAATTATGGAAAAAGCTAGCCTCGCTCTGTCCAAATGCAATCCACCGACTAGAACCTCCTAGAAGTCCAGCCCATAACACACCAATTGTCATTAATAGATGTTTTTTGTAATTATACAACAATATTTAACATGTTAATTGGGGAGCTTTAAAATATGGAAGTAGGCAGATTAGTTAGTGGACAGTTTTGGTACATATAAAAGACAACAACAGAAGATAACCATAATAAATATAAATTATAAATTATTTTTTACTGACAATGTTATTGATCTTCTCTATTAATTTTCTAAAATGTTCTATTTCCTTAACTTTTGTGAGTGTACCCCCTGCAACTGCATGCACTCGTAATTGTACATTGTTGTTTTTTTGGCTTTGCATTCTGTAATACCTACAGTACAAATTAAATTAAGGTAAAAAAGAAAACCCTCTTTTCCAAGCCAGAATACTAGGCTATTTTCATTGTTTATATAAATTGAAAAATGCAGTTGCTCAGTTGGATTTCTAAGTGACAATGTGCACTGCTCCTCTATACTGTTGATTGCGGCCTGAATCGCTCCCTCTGACTTTGATGCATCAAATTAATTTCAGCTTGAATGCTCTGTCCATTGGCTTCAAAACAATGTCTTAGTTCCATGTGAAGTCCTCCTCTTTGACAGATGTGAAATTAATCTTGTATGAGCAGATTACTGACATTTGTAATGTGGGTGTTCCTTACCTAAATGTAGATTACATCAGACTGGTGAAAGTAGTGCAGCCATGTTGACGATTTGGGGATTTTGTTAAGCTGCTTTATTTGAGACTAAATTAAAAGTTCGTCTGAGTTGCCCTCTTTTGCTGTTTCTATCTCTCATCTATCGATCCATCTATCCATCTATCCATCTATCTATCTATCTATCTATCTATCTATCTATCATCCATCCATCCAGATTAACAATACTGCAGAATGTGCCAAGGCAACGGTGAGGGCAAAGGCATTTAACAGTCCCCTCAAATCTTTAGCCCCCACTCCCCTCCTCCATTGCTCCTCCATTGCACTATTAACGATTGGCTGACCTTTTCCTCTGTCCCCCACAAACCCCTGCTCTTCACTGGATGTACACCTGTTTAACATGCTTAAAGTCTGCCTTTATGTTTTTGGTTGGCTCGTCATGGTGGCAAAGACAGCATTAAAGCAGCCGTCATGACGCAGCTCCCGAGAGCTTCTCCCACCCACTCAAGCAGAGGAAGGAGGTGGACTGCTGGTGCCTCTAATGTAATTACGAAAGTAAGAGTTTATCCACAGGAGAACTGCAGGAGCTCATTACACCATCTTCATTTTTGTGCTTTAAAAAATGATTAAATTACCTCAGCTTAAAATACCTCCAGCATTGAAATAGTTTGTTACTGTTATATTAAACGTACTATGTTACAATGAACTAAGCTTGATTGATTTAATATAAGACAAGTTCAGTCATATTGAACTTGACTTGATTGAAACCACATTGCTCCTGTTCTTTGGTTAGTCGCTCATCAAAGGCAGACGTTTATGTCAGTGAGAGTAATGAGATGTATGTGACAATTAAGGCTGCTCAGTGACTTTATGACATTAAAAATATATAATATGGGAGTAAAGATTGAAGTGGTTACTAATCATCATGTTTATCCTTCTTTCCCTTTTTTTATTAGAGAACATGTGTTCAAGAAGGAAGACTAATTTCTTGAGCGTCGACCAGATTACATGTCGGGAAGATTTCCGATGAACCTAAAACTTAATATGAGTAATTATTGCTGCTCATACTTTACAATCATAAGACTGAAACTCTTGATTAAAATAATAAATAAATAAAAGCTTAAATCACATCAGGTTCCTGATTCACTAAATTGCAGTTTGAGTTTGAGGAGTATTAGGATTTCAATTGTGATGCATATGGATCCAGGTGCAGTAATGTAATGCACAGTGGTTAGGCTCTTTTCCAGCATGGATCTGTTTAATATTCATGAAGAGTATATAACACATATCTACAGTGGGGGTTTTCCAGTGACAGAGCAGGTGTAGCCTACTAATGGACAACTAAATGATCAGCTCTATAATGAATTAGCTGAATCTGCTAGATGCCTTGTTCCCGGACATGTAGTAGTAATTTGTCTTGACTTTTGACTTTTGTTAAATGTTACAAGCATGTTTCTCCACTACAGGATATTCTACAAATGTGTGTTCTTGGCTGTTTCCCAGACAGACAAACAACAATCTGTTGAAGTGGCTGATGAGCAGCTGCAGCTCAGAGTTGGACAGGAATCCACAATTATGTTGAGGACAGTGGGAGACTTGCAGCCTCTCTATGTCTGCAGCTATTTTAATTGGCCAGGAGTAAATATCCACTCTGGCTCTGTTGTCCCAGCCTCTTCACTGCCTGCGGAGTAATTCCCAGCTCTGTAAGATGAAGCCACTGTGCGGGACTGTAGGTGATACCTGACAGAAAGTGCCATCCACCTTAATAAAAATGGCGGAGACAGGGACTTGTGATGGTCTGCAGTCATTGGAGACCTCATAGTGCATTTCTCATATACACCCACTGTTATACAATAATACGACATTCGAAGGATGGTACCTCATCATCTTAAGGATTTAAGTGAAAGAGATTGATTGAGACAGATTATAAAACAGAAGTAGCATCATATAAACTAACAAGCCTTTTTATCAGTGCGACCCAGCCGTGTTATTTTAAAGAGGCAACTCCCGACTAGAAACACATTAAATTCGAGATAAATCACTTAATTGCTTTACAAATCATAGCAATTTAATTGAAATATAAAATAAATCAACATTATTTCTAGATACTTTTACATTTATAAGATAACCTTCTTAAATTCTGAGAAATCTTTCCTCTTTTTTAAAAATCAAAAGTCCGCTCGTGCGATGAGAAACAATACAAATTTTCAACATCTGCATTACCAGCGCGGACAGCAAGTTACAGAAACGCCTCAATTAAATGAGCGACAATTGGTATCAAGAGACAAAAATCAACTATCCCCTCAAAATGATTGCTTGAAGTTCAATTTGCCGGGACTCACCTCAACTTTGAGTTTCATTCTCAAATCCCGACGGATCGCCTGAGCCGCATTCGGACGCGGTGGTGATTGCCGACTCGCGCTCGGAGACGGTGAAAGGGAAAGTGCGCTCATCATGGAGAGAGCCCTCACATCGGCCGGTATAAACGCCCGACCTTCAGGTGCTCCAAGTCTCTTCAGATAATGATGAGTAGCCTACCAAATGACTCACTGCTTTCTCCCCGAACCACTTTCCCCCCGGATACCCCCCTACCAACACCCACCCAAACATCCTCATCCTCATCCTCATCCTCACATCACCCCCCATCAGCATCACTCCCTGTGCGTCATCACAGTGACTGTCTATACTCAACATGACTTTTCATTCACAAATGTTTCGTGATCGAGCGTCACTCACGTTGCCTACTAAAGAAAAAGTTGTTGTCGTTTTAGTTACCATATCAGTGACGCTTTGGATTACAGCACAAATGATTATTGTGTAAATATTTTGAACATACGGACGGTAAAATACTAACTAGAAACGGCTACTTGGGATAAACAAGTGATGGATTGATATAATAAAGAAGCTTTCACACATTTGCCGTCATGCTAGTGCACTAAACGATGACCATTTCGGTATTGGGTATAATATGCACTTGTAATGTTTGATCATTTCATTGAGCTTTTTCTGTAAAATGTCTTTGTGTTTTGAACCGAATTACACAGAACTATTACTTACAACATTTGCAGCATGTAGGCTACAGCTATCTGTTGCACAACTCAGTCAATACACATGTGTTAATCCCTGAGGTGTAACAGTCAATTAAAATTATGGCATTGCAATTTCAACAGGCATTTTATTATTCAACACTTGCACTTTTTATTTCTTATTTTTTCAACTAAGCTATAATGAAGAGACATAGAAACAGGCACACATGAATAAACACAGTACATTGATTTGTTTTAATTGTTTTTTTTTTACTGATTTGATTATTCCCACTGTGTACAAATCCTCTTTTAAGACAGTTGGTTCATTCTTTGTTTTCCTGTTGGATCCAGATATGAAGGTATTACCTGAGGCTACCGCCGGCTCACAGCGAGAGATGTTAAGCCTCTCTGTGAAGTAAACGTTTGACCGTTTAAAGTACAGCTTCTCTGCTCAATCAATGGCGGCGCTTTCATCGTACAATCCTCTGTGTCCTTATACCTGCTGTTATATCCAGTGGACAAATCCACTTTGGCATATCAAAAGCAAAGTTACAAGCACACTCCTGAAATCTCTAAAAGTACAATCACATCAGCAATGCGTAACATAAATAGATTATAATTTTGCGTGTACAATAAATGGATTGTTTTTTATCAGTGTTTTTAAAATGGAAAAAAAACTATTTTCACGGCAATTTAGGTTACAATTATCATAACATTTAGGGAGATTTTGTCTCATTAGTGTGCATGCATGGCTGTCTTGCACTGACACAGACAGAACACTTTCTAAGTATTTATTCAACTCGCAGATCAATTATTGTGTAATTATGTTTCCATTTTAACAACCCCATGCTGAAAAAAGATTACAAACATAATGAAGCAGTGAAATGATACTTGTATGTTTCTTCTGTGCTTGTTGGTTGCCTCGATTTGCATCTTGTTATAGGGTCTATCGTGCTATCTAACCTGCTGGAAAAGCAATTACCTATGTCTCAACCGCCCGTGCAGTGAGGCGGGCTGTTGAGTTTGAAAGATACTGAAATCAATACCTCTGCCACGGAAGACACATTTCCTGTCACAGGGGCAACAAACCAGAACCGAGCATTTGTAACTAATGTTGGCATTTACAGTGACATTCACCTTCATTGCATATCAAGAGATTTCCTCACGTATGGCTCTGCCTTTGACAAAATCTTAAGAGAAAAGAGGCACAGATTCCAATCATCAGAACAGGTAAATGCAAACAGCATTATGATTCAGGGCACTTATGTGCTTGTCTATCCGTGAAGTGGTATATAGCGTTAGAAGTAAAGAATGGTATAAAAGGCTAATTCAAAATGGAAACTGCTACTTCATGTGTAATCATATTCTCGAAATCACTGGACCACTGCAGTTCTTTGCATAAACCATAAAACTGAGATGACATTGTGAAATAAAGGTGATTGAATATGTCATCGTAGAAGAAGCCCCTCATGTGGAGCGTCCTGCAGCAGTGAGCTCTCCACCCACACAGAAATACAGCGAACCTGAAATGCAGAGAAAGAGAAAAGAACACTTGACTGATCATTGGCAAAAGACAAGACAAGAGTTAAAAATACTCCTGTAACTGCAACCATCCTGTATGACAGTACATATATGAGCACAAATACAAGCAAAGCGCAAAACCACAAATCAGCTCAATTTCCTCCACATGTGACTCAAAGAACCTAAAAATAAAGGACTTTTATTAGTCTTTGCAAGCATGTATCACATTTTGAAAAGCTAGTTGCACAGCAGCACCTGTGCACAACCCACATGCCACATTTTTATTATTTCTGAAACCTGGCGGGTTTAAATGTAAAACAGCTGCGCCACTGGGAGATTGGATAATGTTTAAGTGGTATAATGGTTCAACCTTTTATTGGGCTTCAGTTGTGGTGCTTTCTGCAACAGCTGTAATGAAGACAGACCTAATTATCTCAGCAGACAGAACTGCACTCTGAACAGGACTCTAATTATGGCCTAAATGCTGCTCTCTTACTGTTCAGTGTCATACCCCAGGGTTATAAGGGGGCGACTGCTGCTGTCTTCGCACCACAACATACAGTACATACACACACACACACACACACACCCCTAGGGCTCAGTGTGCTTAGCTGGTGCTCTTCTGTACAGGCTTTATGGTCTAGTGGCAGGGATTATCTAACATGGCAACATTCACCGCCCCCCCCCCCCCCTCTGACCAGTGACACTGTCATCTGATTAATAAATCACAACTGCAGCTGTCACTTGAGCACCATTGTAATTTGTATTGTGAAGTACTTTGCACAAATATTTTGCAGGAAAATCTCATTGAAATCCTAAAACCCACATGCATGTCAGCAAAAACGACAGACAAGACAAACTAAATAATGCATGAAGTAATGGCTCAAAAAAGGGCAGCAGGGTTACTTACAGGTACATTACTCCAGTCCCATTAATTTTGAATTTTTGAATGTAAAATAATTGCATAAAATAATTTTATCTGCTCTTGTGGAGTGTTTCAAGGCTGAGAAGCAGATTATTTAAATGCCAATTTCTCTATTCAGACTAAGTAACGGTAAGCAGCTTGTGCAGTGACCTTCATTTGTAGATGTTGAAAGTTCAAGTGAAAACATGGGACAAATAAGTCGTTTGGTGTACAAAGAAATTTGCAGCAGTGACTCAGAGTTGGTATCCGCTAATAAGTGCAGCCAAGAAGCGGTCACACAGCACAGTGAGATATAAGTAAGGAAACTGGCATCATTACTCGAGGAAAGGGTAAAGTTCTCTGCTGTTATTGTCAGCAACAGGTACAGAGAAGATGGCGGCAGGTGCATGTCTGCACAATCAGTAATTTCAGGAGGCCCAGCTTTGTGGGATCCAAATGAACTCCATGTGTGCACAGTAATATGGTAATATTGAAGCTTTAAAGAAAAAGAAAAAGCATGTTTGTTTAATCCCCTTTAAACAAAAGTGGGATTATAGATTATAGAGATGATGTTTAGCAGAGGCTTGGATACTTTTGTAAATATATGCATCAGGAGAAGAGAAAATAGCGTGCAGCATAATGCACTGCGTTACTACATGCAGTGAAAAACAACAGGAATATAAAATACAGATGGATGGTTTCGGAGTTTATATCCTTCCAGAGAGCAACAGTATGGCCTTAAGCTACAACAATGCGACTTGGAGTCAAGGCCATTGAGCGTACTAATGATCACTTGAGACTTGAGCCTATTATTGATACTGCCAGCACATCTAATACGAATATGCATTTACTTTATTATTACTGCTCTTCAACAGAGCGGTGTATTTCTCGATTATATACTACCTGTGGGCATTTACCCTTGACTGTACCATGCACCGCTCTGCCAGAAAGCTAAAACCACAATGATCCACTGTTGTGCAGATTCAGGGAAAAAAGCTATCTGAATTCTGCAGGCAGGAGAGTCTATATTTGTCTATGTGACAGTCCAATTTTCCACAGACCATCAGGAGAATGTAAAAAATACAATTAGAAAAAAAAGGAAACCTACCTGAACCACAGCAGCTTTAATTATTGATTTCAGGGGAATTGTCAGCCAATGTCATTTTTTTGTGTTCTGTCTATTTCCAGGTCAGTCATTCACAGGCCACATTATTGCTGCGCATGACTAGAGAGACGACAACATCTGGCAGAGAAAACACAATATACACTAACATAGACAGGTGCTCCTCCCAAAGTCAATATCTCAAGGATCAAATGTTTCTATTCAAAATATAAAACAGCTAGATTCAGCAATTATTAGTATGGAATCGTGACTTACTTTGTTAGATAATGGAAATCAAAGAGACTTTCTGTGCCATTTTTGTAGAAAAGTAGCAAATTTAGTATGTTGTTTGGAAATAATAAGATGTGATTTTGATCTGATGGACTCTATGCTCTTATTTTTTGTTTTGTGAAAATATCCATGCAAGTAGGCTCTGTAAAATAGATAGAATTGTGACTTATTTTGCTAGATAATGGAAATCAAAGAGACTTTCTGTGCCATTTTTGTAGAAAAGTAGCAGATTTAGTACGTTGTTTGGAAATAATCATGTGATTTTGATCTGATGGACACCTATGCTCTTATTTTTTGTTTTGTGAAAATGTCCATGCAAGTAGGCTCTGTAAAATAGATATTGTGTTTGATTATACAAGATTGCATTCCTGGCTCAAAACAGCCTTCAGAGGAGGACTGTATGTGTATCAAAAATCTGCAGCTTAGACAGAAACCTTATCTTCAGAGAACACAGTGTGATTATAAAGCTGGCCTGGGAGAACATCTCAGGAAATGAACATCCCCACAAAGAGATGAATCTCGACACCAGAGTATCAGTCTGCTGCTCTCAATGACCTGGTCATTTTACACCAGAACACTCGACAGGGCCCTCTTGTGATGGGTACGGAGCGGTGCAGAAATCACCGGAATAACAGGAAGACGACTCATCAGTGTGCGCAGGCGCATTGCAGACCGAGGCGAAAACACGGAAGGACCCATGATAGAAGATAATAGACAACACGCCTCGCTGTAATCGCTTCTCAGAACGAGTTTTAGGAAAAAATAACGGTCGTGCGTCGGGTCTGGTGTAAGATTTAACTGAGTGATGATGGTGTCGACAATGCATCTGTAGCCGAAGCTGCTTCTGCCTCATTGAAACACAACAACAAACTGTTTGCAAGAAGAAGCCGAGAAGATGCCAGCTCGTAACGTTGTGTCCAACGACAGCCCGAACAGTAAAGTTAGGTACTCCAGGCTGGCCACTGATGATGACGGCTACACCGATTTACAGGTAAGACGTATTGTGTGATATCAGTTCACTCTACCCATAGCATGCATTTTATGAAATTGTATTAAAATGATCTATGGTGGGTGATTTTCAGGCATTATAACAGTATCTCTCTCTCTATACACACACAAACACACACACACACACACACACACACACACACACACATAGTGATTATAGCAGCAATTCTGGACATAAAGGGGTAGGCTACTCCAGTGATGTAGTATTGCATTTTAATAACATTGGAGGAAAAAAGAAAGAAAAAAGTTCTGAAAATGTCCTGACTTTAAGCACCTAGTGTGGGTCAAACTCCAAAACACTTGATCCTACATTTCCCACAATGCAACCTGATATATGTATTGAGTTTACTGGATGTTACATAGCTCCCTCACACAAGGAGAAAGTTGTTTTAAGTTTGCAATATAACATAAAGAGAAAGCTGCATTGTATAACTGCATGTATTTCTAGAATAATTACATAAAATAGTAGACACAAAATAATTATATTTTATTCCATCACCAGAGCAACATATGGTCATGGGTGTTTTATTTTGCTGTCCTGCCATTCCATCGGTTTGTTTGTTTTTCCCGTGCCGTCCATAGGGTTGATTCCATGTGAAAGCAACATTGTCTCATACTTGGAAAAGCTTCTTCAGAGTCACAAATGTCATTTAACAAATGTTTTCACAGGCTGAATAACACTCTGCACGTCTAATAAATTGTGTAACAATGGTGGGGTTTTCACAGTATTTCACAGAATGCAATGAAGAACCAACAAAACACATCTTCAAACCCATAATGTAACATGACACTTTCATGGCTCACACAGTCAGTCAGCTTCCTCTAAAATGAAATCTGTCAACCAGTCACAGACTTTCACTTTTCTAAGAAGTTCAAGTACATTATGAGCCAGACTAATTTTGACTGGCCAGTTCAGTACATGAGTGGGAAAACAGGCAGTGCCACAAAAAGCATGCTGTGAAAAGTGTTTTTAATTAAATATTTCACCTCCTCCGCAGTTCAAAAGAAGCCCACCCAAAGTCCCATACAAAGCCATAGCACTAGCCACAGTCCTCTTCTTGATCGGCTCGCTGTTAATCGTCATTGGCTCCCTTCTCCTGGCTGGATACTTTGGAGCCACTGTGAGTACTTGTGTAATGCACAGAGTTTTTACACTATGAACAATAATTTGACTTTATTGAAATGAATATTTTCTCTCTTCCAGCACTCAGACCGAACTTTTCCTGTCCTTATCATTGGGATCCTTGTCTTCCTCCCTGGAATTTACCACCTACGAATAGCTTACTATGCATCGAAGGGCTACCGGGGCTACTCCTACGATGACATCCCGGACTTTGATGACTGACAGACACCACAGCTTCAGCCACTGTCTTCATGCACTCATGTATACTCCTAATACTCTGCTTTTGCTAATTTAAAGGCGCTGACATTTTGAAAGAAAACAAGCTTAAATAGATTCTGTAAATGACCTTCATCTAAATCTGGATGATTTTGATGTTGCCGTCATAGGGTTGCATGCCGAGGTAGTTGGTGCCAGCCTGCTGTTCTGAAGCCAAATCAGTATCGGACATTGTTTGATTTATTTTGTTGGCTTGATAAATCAATAAAACTATAATTTGATGGGTATCTTTTATTTGTTTATTATAACGTTACACTGAGTTGGTCTACAAGAGGACACATTTTAGCTCGTAGTACAGTATGTAGAGGAATTCAACCATGTGGCTACTTTTGCACCGAAACAGAGCTGATACTTCTCGACACAAGTCGAGCCAATTCTCAAAATGTATTTTCATGCCAAATAAAATTGTAGTCAGTGGGTTTTGTAATTTGAGGTGATCCACCCACTTGTTTGAGGATAGAGAGAACTCATAAAACTGGCTTGTAATTAATTATTTTAAAGGAAAATTAAGATAACTGTGTTTAAAGATTTCAGGCTAAGTGATTAACCTGCATCATGCATCTTTGTATATCTCATCTGGCAGAAAACAGATATTTAATAAAAGGCCATATTGGTCTGTCCACACTACGATCAATATACCAAATAACAGTTTCCCTTACTCTCCGCTTTATTCTTCTTTACTGCTTAAAGTACTTATTCCTCGGAGGATTTCATGTGATTAATGTCAATCCTTTGACCTCCATATGGTGCACCTGGCTAGTGAGACTAAATGTTGTCAAACAGGAAGTACACAAGCTATAAAACCTGATATTTTTGTTAAATTTAAAAAAAAAACTTTCCTCCTCTAATCTGCTACACTAGCTTATCAATTTCAACATAATTTGAAGCTGCTTTGCAGGACAATGTAATATAATGGGTGCTGTCTAAAGATTTTAATTAAATAAATTATTACTATACAGGCCGATAGGCGGCAGTATAATGCCATGAAATAAGCGATAATAAACACTACAAGTTGTAGTGTGACATTGTAGGAATACTACAGTTTTTTAACAGTGTCCACGTGTGAGTCATCATGTTCAGCACTTGATTGGCTGTTTTAAACTGGAGGTAAACAAGGAAGAGCAACTTGTCCTCGTGGGTGTCCCAAAATCCCCAATACATCACATCTTAGAGAAACATCCATCTCAAATAACGAGGACATCAGAAGACGTGGTTTTGTGGTAAGGTAATGAAAGTCTTGACAGTAAAGTTACTAAATTAAGTTAAGCTTTAAGGGTGACCAAATTAGATAGAACAAAAACATAATAGTGTAGTTAGTTTTCTTCTTCTGTTATCTCTGACAGAGTAACACGTGGCTTCGTACAACAGATAACGGTCACGTTAATTGTAAATGCGTCTTCTAACTTAGCATAGCCGCTAGCCAAACTCAAAAGTAACCACAATAACATAGACAATAACGTTACTTGATTTATGTCTTTAGTAAAAACAGCTAATGTCAGGTTTCTGAGAAGAATGTAGCAGCTCTTGCTAGCACGGTCCGTTAGCTAACTGAACCGTTACTAGCTGTAGCTTAGCTAACGTTTGAATGGCAGTGAGTTGTCGGTATTAAGGGCGGGTTAGGTGACGTTAGGTACAAATGTAATGCTAAATTAGCTCTTAGTCTAATTTACACATTGCATTGACATTCAGGTTTTTATAAAATTGTTATTTGTCAAATATTTCCAGAGAAAATGGACTTCAGAAGACGTCTCATTTCCACACGTGTTGTTCCAGTAGGGTATTAATGGTGGTCATCGTTACATTTATAACCTTTAATATTACAGATAAGTACGGTTGTAGCTAGCTCAATATATTTATTATCTTCAAGTTGGTCCTTAAGTTAAAGGAACATTGTAAGGTGTTGGTGGTGGGTGAGTGGTGGGTGTGGCAAACCCAACTCACACACCTAGCATTTGAAATTACATTTTGAATACATCACACCTGTTCTCCATTCCACACGTTACTTGAAAATGTGGATATATCTCATGACAACATATGTTTTTGTGACTATTATGCTGAATCCTGAGTCAAACATGTACGTTACTTTAGGCGTGTGTTTGCCTTTTGTTACGCTCCTCGAGTCTTTCCCACGAAAACGCGCTTTTGTCTGAGGCGGTTAAGTACGAGCAGCGTCAAGTCACACAGAGACAGGTGGCACACTAGCGGAAGTTGGTTATTTCAACTTCAACATAAAAGCGTTGGCTCTCGATAATAATGTGAAACGTAGGTATGGGAGACAAAACAGCAATTTTTCATTAATTTTAAGACTAGGGCTGCAATTACTTTCAATAAGTTTCATGGCAGTCGTACATTGTCTTGTAGGAAAAGCACAAGTGTAAATTATAACGTTAATGATTACTCTGTTCTGATCAGCAAAAAGCAGCTAAACGAAATTCAGTCACATTAGAAAAGCAAGAGACAGTTAGTGTTGATATTAATCTAAATAAGTGGCTGAAACTATTGATGATTACTAAAATTGCTTGATAAATTGCTTAATTGACTGATAGTTTTAGCAATGGATGTTTTACCCACCTCGTTCGTCGGTAGGGATTTTATTTTGAAATCTGAAACAGGAAGTGCAGTGATTGTTTTCTGTCCCCTGCAGTAGGAGGGGAAATGATAATAATGGGAGGAGAGACACGGCGAGAGTATCAACAGCAGGACTCTAAACTAAACCTGCAGTGTGCGCTCTCATTCTGATAAAACTTGGCTATAGATTTTGCACTGCGTCGACCGAGGGCCAGTTCTACATATTTGTAAAGTTAATTATAATCTCTGATTTATGATTAAAGGTACTTCCAGCAAGTTTGGACAAAGACGAATGCGGACATAAAAGCCGAGGCGTGGAAAGTTTAAAAGGACTTTAAATGTGCTGATGTTGGACTGATGAAGGAGGCCCTGGGTTAATGGATTTTATTCAAAGTTTTCTTTTAGGAAGTCTGCTAAGAATGAACGGCGTGGATTGATTTTATTTAATTTTGATCCTCGCAAGGTTCGAGGAAAAAAAACAATGTGACCACCTGCGTTTCATCCAACACTTTATTCTTTTTCTTTTAAAAGTGGTGTTTTAAAAAAAATCTGACTTCTCTCTGAAGAGGAAGGAAAGGACGGCTGCATTTGTTCTGCAGCACGAGTCTAAAAGAAGAGCATCAATGGATTGAAAGATTTCACTTTCATCTTTAAGTGAAAAAGTGCCTGAAGCAAGGTAAGGATCCAGCTAAAGCATCCTCTATAGACCTGTATTTATGACATTAGTTTAGATCCACAGCAACATGCACTACCAGTAGATACAGTGCCAGATCGCGCCTTTGTTTATGTTTAGTGTATCACATGCGCCACTTGTTATCTCCGAGTGAGTGTGTGTGTTTTTTTTTGTAATACCAGTGAATAGGTTTAGCACGCTGTAATGACCCAAAAGGGAACTCTGTTCTCACTCCCGGGATTAAAATACTGAGAACAATAGTCAGTTGGAATAGTGTTGTTGTTGTTTATTTTTTATTCAGTGCTCCCTCCTCTCAGCTGGATTAGACTCACCAGTCAGACAAAAGATGCACCTGTTCTGTTTTACAGGAGGTCTGTTTGGTGACATGAAGGACTGAGCATCACTATTCACTGTAGAGGTGCAGACATAAAGAGCTTGAGGCTCGGTGTCTGTTTTATCCGGACCAGACCGTCTATTATGCTGCTGCTCCGCATGGTGCACTGTGCTGGGCACAAACATATTACCGTGTTGTGCTTTTTCTTACACGATAGAGGCTCCCCGCTCTAGTGTGTGCCTTCCTTTGTTTTTGTTGTGCTTGTTATTACTGGTTGGTGAGACATGAGGTGCACAGAGGCACACATCACTCTGGATGTGTGTAATCCCTGGTGTTGGGCCATATTATAAGATTTCTAAATTGCGAGTCTGTTTTTGTGATTGCTTTTAAATTATTGATGGGGTGACAGCTACTGCATGTTCCCAAAGCCATTTTGCATTTTTCCTCCGGAATCCTTGAAATGTTGAGCGTATCATCACGACCCTCCAGTTTAACAAAGCCTGAGCACGTCAGATACCACCTCCGGTATAATTTTACACAGTGATACCCCGCATAATTCAACAATCAGCGGGCCGTGATATTTCACCAGTGCGTTGCACTTTTCAAAACAGATTGTCATGCTGGAGGAAATTGATTGTATTGAAAAACAAGTCATTCATGAGTTGAAGGTGGTTACTCCAAATTGCTGTGTTAATGACGGTCAAGATTAAAAAATGTAAAAAAGCACATGCAGTATAAGCTAAGGGAGATTGGAGAAAGTGCCTCACAAAGGTAAGGACGATAAACGGTCACGTTTTACGTCTCATTCGTGTTGACTTGTATGAAAGAGCCTTTTACATCTGGTCCCTTACAGAAGAAATGAGAACCATACCAGTGAGATTAGATTTTTACGGTTTGTTCCAGTGCCACGCCTCAACGGTAGACTTCGGCTCCTGAGGTTGTTACCTTTGGCTTTTGACCCTCAGCTCCCCTCACGTTGGTGTCTTGCAAGTAGCTTTATGGGACCGACCTTTTCCCCAGAGTTGGGGGCAGGGAAGGACAAAGACTTACAAGAAGGATATGAGCTGCTTTGCTTTCACTAGATGTCGTTCCCCGCTCCCCTGAGACCACTGAGCTGTATGAAATCAGTCCAGTTGTGTGTGTGTGTGTGTGTGTGAGCTTCCAGGTGATTTATTTCTGTCATTTCCAGTTTTACACAAATACTGAAAACTTGCATTGCATAGTAAAGGTAGCACTATTCAAGTTCCTCTGTGTGAGTGAATGCAAAGCGTTGGATCCATGGTCATTAGTCGATAATGTTACAGTATATGTGTTAGGTCACCAGCAATCACCATGTTAATCCATATACAGTAGGCTTTCCCAATCACGAGACTAGGGCTTCTCTCGCGTGCCCACGGTGTGCCCAGCTCATTTCCTTTAGTGAGAATAAATGTCAATACAGATACTGTAATTGGGTTGCAGTGCCGGGGACAACATCCATGGATTGATTGCTGCGTTGTATTGGCTGGAGCAACCAGTCAAGGCAACCCAGTCCCGTGTAAATAACTGGCACATGTACTAGTTGTGCAGATCTGTTATCTTTGCTGTGGCCGGTTGCACGACATTTCTGCCTCTGCATTGTTCTGTTCACCTGCTTGAGTATCATTTGTAGTTCCTGCTGAAGTGCTCCAGGCTTTTTTTGCGCTGAGGCTACGGCCTCTGTCAGGATTAGCAAGGATTACTAAGAGAGTAATGCTACTTCTTGTCAGGCCTGTATCTGTCGCTAACATCGCTGATAGTTCTGCTTAGGTACTGAGGGAAAACACGCACATGCTCTCACACACATGAGGTCAAAAGAAACCTTCAATGTATGGTCACATATCAAGTGAACAAGGTGGCAGAAAAGACTGCCGCACTGCTTGAGTTAACTCCTGCATTATGTAACACCATTACAAAGTAATCCTTAACTTTTGCAGTGTTCACTTTATGCCTCCTGATATGTTCATTCTAGTGAGATTCAGAGATGAGTTGCAGCTGACAGCAAAGAATCAGCTTCTTACTTGTATTCTTCCTTGTTGCTAATATTTAAGTGAAATCTGAATTCTTTAGATGGTATTACCACATTGTGCACATGATGGTTTGAGTCTGCAATTATTAAGTTATTGCCTGGCAGTGGAGATGGGAGAAGTAGCTTCTACAATGAGGTGTCTAGTGGTCTGTTCTAGAGGATCACCGGTACACTAGTTATATTTTACTGAAGTCAAAGTCCACATTGCTTCTTGTTGACTGTGGTCAACATAAAATGTGGACAACGCGACCTGCTGGCTCTACAGCAGATAATCCGCCCGTGTGGAGGTGATAGTGACTTGATTTAGCAGTGATTGATGTCTTCACAGCCAGATGACAAGAGTGTCCTTGATTTGTCTCACCAATTTGAGCTCTAATTCAATTACACTATTAACACTCGGAGCAGCCGGGCAGGATTAGTGTGGGTGTTACAAATGTACAGTCCAGCAGGCTAAGTCATGACTAGATCTAAAGCAATTTGTGTCATTGAAATCCAGAGAAACATCGGACCGGTAGACTGTGTCCACACGCGTGTTACAAATCTAAATTGAGTGGTAATGAGCTTGTTTGTATTGTCACTTTTTTACCTTTTACATCCCAAACACAGCATTGTTTCAGTGTCAAAGATCACTCTGGTCCTATCTGATTCACTGCCGATGTCCGTCCCATTTGCGCCACTTAATTTCAAGTAAAGAAGTTCTGTGACGCATTCAGTCTTCTCTCTCTGCATGGTTGTGTGAGATTTGCAAGAAGTGGTTAATTCTGTCAGCTTTCCCTCAGATACCTTCGTGAGGAGATTAGCGTGCAGGAGTAAACCCCTCTCACCTTGGAATAGTTGAATAGGAGATGTCTACATTATTCTATCTCTGTAAGTTACTTGGGAGATAAAGACCGTAATTGCTTTCAGGTCTTTTTGACTCCATGTCCTGGTTTAAATATTTGGACTCTTTTCTGAGGTACTCTGTGTACATGTCAATTAAATGGCCCCTTGCTCTGCTCTGCTGCCTGAGGAAATAACCCGTTGTCTTCTGTCTTCTCCTGCACCTGCAGACAAAAAGCTTCCCTCCAGGCTTCCTCTGTAATACACCGGCTCAGTGTGTCTGTCTGTCTGTCTGCCACAAGCGAGTCATGTCTTCTGGTGTGGAGGCACGGCAGAGCAGACGGGAGCAAAGACAAGATTAGTAATTGTTGAGGTTGTCAAAAGTCACTTGTGGTCTGGATATGAGCAAGAGGTTTAGATATATGATGGGGTTTGCTCATCACTTTTGCCATCACGTCGTTAAAATGACTGTGAAGATGACAGTCTAGATGATGCATTGATGTGCAATCGTTTCCATCTTCTTCTTTTTTTTGGACTGCTGGAGGTGACCCACAAATTATTACAGAGAAAATATTTATTTCCCTATTTTCTTTTTTTAATCCATTATAAGAGTCCCGTTTATTCCGGTACCCCCGCTGAGCGACTACGGTTTGCACAGTAGGAGTAATCCTTTCCTCATTAACAAACATTCTGTCGTGCAAATGTCCATTCCCCCCCCCCCCCCCCCTCTCTTCATCAGCTTTTACTGTAAAGCTAACCCCACTCTAATGTGTTTTTGTCCCACTCTTCTTCTTTGCCTTTGTGGCACTTTTTTGTCTTCTGCTTCTTTTAGAAAGATGCTAAAACAAAAGTTATCACATAGCTTCACGGGCCAGCTCCAGCAGCAACAGTCTCAACCCCGTGCAAGGAGATAAATGCATCTTTTTGCTGCTCTATTCTGGGATGTTTGTTTACTCGAGTGCAAGCATATCTGCTAAGAGACAAAACATGTCCGTCATGTGACTCAGTGATGCTGCGTTTCTACAGTGTTTACAGCAGCAGCTAATACCCACCACCCACTGGATTTCTAAGAAAGCCCCCTTCTTATCTTACCTAAGTGAACTCAAAGTAATAAGCTGGTATTAGAGGTGAGTGGATTGACTTCAGGGGAGGGGGCAAGGTCTTCCATTATGTTTGAAGGGCAGCAACTTAAACTTGTGCCTCCAATCCAATTTAAGGTGGAGGGCCTCACGAGTTGCTGCAGCTGTTCTCCTCTTCCAGACTGAAGCACTGTAGACCCACAATTTGTTCAAGTGGAGTCTTGTTCGCGGCTCATTGGGAGATATAAATCCGTGGATTGTGCTGGTTTGTTTGCGTGTGCTGTTTGTGAGTTTGATAGTCGGGTGAACTGCACTTGCTGCCGTCTGCTGCTTGACACGTGCTGTACTCGATGGAGCCTCGAATTCAGTTTAATTTAGCGGCGTCGTCAAATGTCTATTTATGTCACTTAAGTCCCCCCTTTTTTTTTAAGCAGTGGTATTAAGGTAACATCTGGAGTTTGAGGAGAGACGCACCTTTCAATATTGCTCGTGTCACCTGTCAATTGCTGTTGGCCTATTTAGCGTGAGACGAGACCGTCTGGAGGAGCTGAACCAATCACAAGCATCAGGTTAATCTGTACATACACTTCAAGTAGAGCCTTGTCTTCTCTGTGGAAACACACACACACACACTTTGGCCTCTGCAGACACTTGTTGAAATAACCCTATTTGCCTTAATCCAACCACAGCTCAGACATGCAATTTTCCAAAGGATTAAGTGTTTTCAAAGAATACAGTTATTTTTTAACCAAGAAGCATCTGGAATATAGTGTAGTAGTTGGATTATGAGTTGATGTTAACTGGAGGGATTACAGTTTGTTTCTGCGGGGGGGATGTGAGGGATGTCCTTGCACAGCAGTGACGCTGTCAATGGTGTAGTAGCTTTCTGTTGAAGAGTGAACGAGATGTGTGGTCTTCTCCTTCAGGTCGGGAGATGTGTGAAGGAGTGTGACGGACGGCCATGGGACTGGAGAGACGGTGGCTTCAGGCTGTCACCACTGCTGTAGCCATCTGTCTGCTAAGTAAGTATGCTAATGCGTGTATGGATCCATCACATACACTTACAATTCATTTCCATAATTCATTTCACCAAATGGTTAAAGACATTTCTCACTTGGCGTCTTCGTCAAAAAGCTGTTAATACTACTCGAAACCGTAAAACGATCATTCACAAAATGGATCCATACTATCAAAACGTTAAATAGATTTCCCCAAATTAAGTAAGTCATCAGGAGCAGCTGGTCATCTTTTGAGTTTAGCATTTTCAGGTATTATGTCATGTAATTGTTGTAGATCAACTTGTTAAAACACACAAAACAGTAAAAGAAACAGACACAATTATGTAACACTGACATGTAAACATAACTTAGACATGTACGGCACAGATTAGCTGTGATGAAAATATGCTTTGTTGGATCACATTTGCATGATCATGATGATGGTACTGCTTTACTGTTTGTCTTCAGTTTTTGAAGGCGTATTTTGAAGCACATTCACCAAATTAGTGAAGCGTTATTACAGCACTTATAAACGCGTTGTCACTTTTAACGTTGCATGTTAAATTTGGATTATGTAAACTGTCTTAGTGGTGGATGATAATGGCTAAAAAAAGGATCTAAATTGAATTCAGTCAAATAATTGGTTGAATTTGTGCACATTTAACTTTAAAAGCGTTAACAACGTTCACAAAGCAGGCTGTTTCACTAACTTTAAAGTTATATTGAATAGGGATTCATACACATTAGCCTTTTTGTAAGACTTTCTGATAGGGCAATCTTATCTTGTAAGACAACCAGTTGGTTTTCCTCCATTTGTCTCTGACATTTGTTTGCTTAGCTTCACCAAAAGTTAATTGTTTACCGATGTCCACAAGACCCGCAATATGTCCCTTGTTCTGGCAAAGCAATCGGCATATGTTGCCGTTTAGCCGCCTACGTACAGTTTGAGTGACACCATGGTGAATCTGGCACCGCTCCCATTGCCTTAGATTGGAGAAAGTAAAGGGGAGGGGTTACAACACAGAGACATGAGTGGAGTAGAGAGAATGGGGCCAAAATCCAACTTAAATAATATCTCTGGGTGTGGATTTAGATCAATCTGGGATTTGTGCAACCCCCAACCCAAGGCACGCTTCTCTGTGTGCGTGCATGTGTTTGTTAGGGGGGGGGGATTGATTATGCTGGTCTGCACACCATGTGTGTACCCCAGGGGGTGGTGGGAGGTTGGCTGGAGAGAGCACAGAGGGTCCTACTGCCCTGCATCAGAGTATCACCACCAACCCCCTTCTGGGATTACAGTAATCACCAGGCCAGATGAGTAGCAGAGCAAACACTGGCACCCAGTTGCACACACACACACACACACACACACACACACCCACGTGAGCACATGGCAGCGAGGGAGAGGGAGGAGAGGAGAGACCGCTCCAGGTGTCACTAATGGGATTGCTGTGTGTTTGCAGGCTTTGCGGCTGTATGATCGTGTCACCAAATGGCACTCGGTTGTTTTACGTGTCCTCTGATGACCCGGGGGGTTGTCAGGGAATACCCGGGAATGTCGTGAATCTCTCTCTCTCTCTCTCTCTCTCTCTCTCTCTCTCTCTCTCTCTCTCTCTCTTCCCCCCCCCCCACACAAATATTGCTGCAAATATTCTCTGAGCTGTTTTCAGCGTAGCTTTTCACGGGAATGAATGAAAAGGGCCGTATTTCTCAGGCCTGTGTAGCGCATGATTTATGTGTTTATTTCATTTTTTTTTCAGGTTATTTCTGTGCTATCTGAATGTCATGATTTATCCTGGTGACGTGCTGTTGCTTTTACAGGCGTGTCTCCATGTGTGGCATCATTGGTTCATGCCAGAGTCGGGGGCTCTGCAGAACTAAGCTGCAATCTCACTCCTACCTCCAAAGAAGCCACCACCCCAAACCTCTTCCCTCTGCATGTCGTGGAATGGGTGCGCCTCGGTTACAACGTTCCCATCCTCATCAAATTTGGAGTGTATGCTCCTCGAGTTCATCCAAACTACAAGGGTAAGAGTTATTCACGTGTTCAATTACAGACTCCTTTCAGAAGACAGACGATAAACACACGTTGTGTCTTTCACAGCATGTGTTAACAAGCGATTCCCTTGAAGTAGAAAGATCATTCTTTGATACATCTTTTTTTTTCCAGAGCTTCAGCAATTTGACTGCACAAAGACCCTAATATGGCTTGTTGAAAACATGTCTCAGTAGTGGGAAGACGAGCTGACTCGGGAGCTCTCATCGTAGCAGTTTGTTTCTGAAAGGATTCATGGGACTGACCACCAACAGACAGATTTCTGTAATTATAGTTCGGTGGATTTTTAGTGAGGGGAAGCGTTCGCATGACGACATTTCTCTTGTACCTCGAGTAACAATCATGTGTCCTGTGTGGGCAAAGGTAGACATGAGGAGGTTTAGGCTGCACTGGTATTTATGAAGACTTGGGGAGGGGAAGTTTGAATGAAACAAAACTCCAAATAGGTAATCCACCCAAAGCACAATCACTGTAATTACTGCTGCTGCTCAGTCTGTGTGTGTCCAGACTGCAGTTGCAGTGCGCGGAGAAGGGGAAGGGCAAGAATGGATGTGTTTTAATGCAGGCAGTTAAAGGGGGGGGGGGGGGCAGCTGAGCAAGAAGAAGGGGGGGGGGGGGGGTACCAGTAATGCCGTGCATGGGGGATTAGGAGTGTAGGTGGGGGCTTGGTGGTCTGATGACAGTGCTTTATTAGTATGCTGAGGGGTGACCCAGTAAGGGGAGATTGTTGTGCTAGAAGGAGGATGGATGAAGCATTGGGAATAATGGGAGTTTTCTTGCTGGAGTCCTATAATCCTGTCATTGTTCTACCAGAGGACAAAAGACAAAGAGGGGTATCACAACCTCCCCTTGCTTTGCCAAAGCCAGCAGGACTACTAGGACACCCAAAATCCCATACTGTCCCAACTAGGTCACTGAAATGTACAGGAAATCCCTCAGCATTTGCTGTGTGAGACCCTATTTTTTTCTTTTACAGAGAATGAGCCTCTGATTCAGAAACACGTTTGCAGCATAACCGCATCTAATGTCCACAGGGTCTGAACCACAAACAGGCTACCTCTGCCGAGCAATCGAGCTGCATATTGTAGGCCGTTAACCACGTCATTGTTTAGGGGCAGTCATCTGATGCACAAGCGGCCATAATGAAGTAAACAACATTGCAGAGATGTCGCTCAGAGTAGAAGACTGTTTTGGGTGTCCTAATATTTTTGTAATATTTATATCCCTTGTGTGTACTCGTCTGGTGTGAGCTTTAACCCTGTCTGCCTCACATCCTCATATCTCCCCTCCCACTGGAGGCAGATGGCAGCATGTGAAGCGTGTCAGCGCTGTGGGTCTAATGTATTCTGCCCTCAAATTAAAATGTTGGGGGGGGGGGGGATTTCCGATTTAACCTCAAGACAGTCAAGTAGCAACCTTTTCCTGATCTTTGTCTTGGCTTGTCTGAGATCTGCAACCAGACAGTAGCGATGAGGCTCGTACTGTTGTTAAGAGCTGGGGGATGGATTTACAACATAATGGCTGCTTCCAATAAAGCTAAGTAAGGCGTCAGACTTCAATATGCATTACTAAATCTGAGCGCTTTCTTGTCCTTCCTTTGGTGGACTCATTGCATTGCAAATGCCGCACAATAAAGTAGACTAAAATAAAACATTAAAAGCATTCCCAAAGGCTGTCTGTCCTTGGTCTGCTGCTTTATCTCAAGCTCACCGGCCATATATAGAAACCGAGACGAAAGAATCAAAGCAAGCGATATCCCGGATGAATATTTTCAATCCATTAAAGCAACGTTTTTTGATACGATATCAGGTGTATTTGAGATTGCACTCTGTGTTTGAGAAGTGTCACGGCTCCCGAGCTGTGGTCTTCCGTCGACCTTTTTAGACTCGGTCTCTGAGAGCTTCTCTTATTAGGACCCCTCATCCCTCTTCCTCTCTGGGTCACACCCAGCTCGCCCTGCAGGGCTGAACATTAATCAACTCGCCGCAAAGAGGAAACAGCCGGATAAACTCTGACTGACACACTATTTTAGTCTGTTTGAATTGAATTTGTTGAGACAATATGTTGAAGTCTTGCGGTGTCAGGATGGTTTACTGTTGCAGCGTGAGATCAAATGCCTCCTGTGTGCTGAAGTAAATCAGTAGAGACTGTGAGCAGGGAAGTCCGACCTGAGGTTAGAACGACAAAGGGTGAACCCCCAGATCTCAGCAGGCCTTCATCACGCTCTGTGTGACCTCAGATCACTGGAGAGGTAAGGCCTGCACGTCACATACACACACTTAAATCTACAGATGCACACACACACACAACTTGAACTCTAAAACCTTTGAACAACTAGGCTTTTGCAATCATGCAACTATTTGCAAAAACAGCCCAGCTGACAGGTGAACCTGATCACCTTCATCCGGCACCAACCAGTTTTTCCGCCATAACTAGATCAGGATGATGTGTGGCAAACAACGACACAATGAAAGAAGAATAGATGGCTGCAGTGGGGGGAATTTAATAGATGGCTGCAGCCTGGTTTAAAGCAGCAGGCCATCAGAAAAGCTCAGTTTCCTCATGCCTTAGGTGTGAGCATGAGATCAGTGCTGTGCTGTGCTGTGCTGGCCAATCAATATTGTTCAATTGTCTCTTCTGTCGATCAATATATCTGCTACTTTAAGATTACTTATAAATAAGTGAACGTGGGTTTAATCCACATTGCCCTCGATATTTTAAACTGTATGACAAGCTTGATGTTCACCAATGAGGAGTATTCTTTTCGGAGACAACTGAGTAACTAAAGCAAATTTTAGGCAACTATTAATCATTAACATCAACGTTATCTCTTACTGACCAGAAAACAAAGCTCAAGTTCTGTACCGGAAAACAGTTCAAACGCCTCTCGTAATCTCAGTGGACCAAATTCCATATTTTAGAATACTTTGCTCCCCGACCTTGTCCGAGAAGCGCTAATGTCTGCGGCAAGTCGAGCGGCCGCTGTAGCGAAATTTCGGCACGTGAGCTGGATGTGTGCCCTCGCTGGTGAAGGGGTGGACGAAGCTGGACGGAGCGAGAGGGACAGAGTTAACTGTAATCTATCTCACGACAAAGAGCTATTCATAAGAGGGTTAAACTGATTAGGGAGACGGGAGGATTGAGGAGAGAAATTTGGGGGAGTGGGAGGGGTGAGCTGTCAGAGGCAGGGGGCCGGTCCCAGACTTATGATTGTATTCAAATCAAAACACATCCCACAATGCACCTCCGCTCGGCTCTCTTATGCACATCCGGATGGACAAAGAAAAGCAGCGATGATGCTTCTCCAAACAGAGTAATCTGTCTTCCTCCATCGCACGATTGTATCGCATTCACTATACGCCATGTATTACAATGTCAGTAATACCAGTGGGAACCCCCAATACAAAAATCACACACTGATTTTATTGCTTTGGAACAATACAACTCGTGTCCTGGAGCTTAAGTTGTCACAAAATTAAGAAAATACAATATAGAAGCAACGAAAGTGCTGTAAATCTTCAATGTAACCAAAAATGAACTAGAGTGGGTAAAATGTATGTGGTGTAAAGTGTCCTCGGCTCCGTTGCATTGCAGTGGTTTCACTTCACCTCATCAATCTTGTCTGAAGAAAGAATAGGAGATCAGAAACCGTGAGACGAGGCCAGCGGCACGACTCTGAAAGCCGAGTTATTCCTAACCTGCCACCCACTGGGCGTGAACCTGACTCTCGCTGATATGAAGACGTTGCGTCTTAGAAGTTTAGTGTTTCCATTGTCTACCCGTAGCTTCACTGAAGCCCAACCTGTTGGAAACAAGGGCTCCTTTTAAGGTAGACTGGAGCTGTCATGTGATAGCTGCTGGAGGAAGAACCGTGAGGAGGAGGAGGAGGAGGAAGAAGAGGGGGGTGGACGGACACGCGAAAGGAGCAGCAACTATTGTTTCAACCTTTCTCCCCGTCCACCATAGAGCCTAATGATGTTTGTCTCTCGAGGAGGACTTGTGGACATTGTGCAAATGTAGCACCAGGGGGAGTGATGAATGTGTCTGCCGGGGAGTTTCGGAGCACAAAGGTCAGAAAGATCAACCTCTCATAGGCTGTCGGTGGATTATCAACGCACACAATACGAGTAACCTCTCTGTAACCTCTCGGACTGAAAAACAGGGGTTGGGTTTCTACTGATATGGTTGATCGTTTCTCATCTCTCGTGTTGTTATTGCAGCATATTTGCATTGTGCATTTGCACATCGGAGAGAAAAGCAACCCTTTTGTTTGTCACACCCTCAGGACGGAGCACCTGCTGAGTGCCAATTTGAGATTTCAGTTCACGTCCAAAGATGCAACATTCAAATTTAGATAAAGCAACATTTGTCACACAGCGTCAGCCTTTTGTCTGTCCCCCGGCTGAAAGGAAAACACTCTCATTCATTTATCCCTCTCTTCCTTTTCTGCCTCCTGGATGTGACACACAGATTTTTTCCCCCACTTGTAATTTTTCAAATCTCTGACGGTAGAGCTCGACCCTCCCCTACCCGTGTTTGGCCCGACTGTGTTTCTGCAGATCTAAACCTACAGCCCGGGCTTTTCTTGGTCTCATTGCTATGGTAACCTGAGAGAATGGGGGGGGGGGGGGGGGGGGGTCTACCGTCTCTTTGTGGTGACGGACAAGAGGGAGGCTACGGGAAAGGGTTAAGTGTTCGACAGCGAAACCAGAATTCCCCCGTGGAGACCCAGGGGGCAGGGGCGCTCACCACATTTTGAAAATCAACATGTAGACCGACCCACGTGCTTCTGAACCCGCAAAGATCAGTGCAGCGGGTCGGAGGGATTTCCATAGGCTGCGTTTCAGTCATGTTACCCAGTATAACAAGGGGTGCGATTAGCCACCGTGATCTCTTAAGTATCCCATAATATATAGCCACAAAGGGATTCTGTAAGTATGATTTTTTTTTTCTTTTCTTTTTTTTCTTTTTTTTTTGCACGTGAAAGTGTTTTTCCTCTCGGCAGTTAATTCCGTGACCGAACTGCAAAAGGTTTGTGCAGGAAATGGGCGAAGCAGGGAGGATCCCTCGGGGAGAGATAAAAGGAAAATACCTAAAGTTATCCGCACACCTGTTATCATCTGCCTGCACATTTCCTCTCGCTCCTCGCCCTGCCCAGTTGTTTGAAAGATGCTGACTGAAAGGAGAGCCACTCATTTTATGGCGCCTCTGAATGCCCATCAAACACTGGAGGTCAGTCAAACATTAAACCTAACTATTGAGCACAGCAACAGCCCCAGGCAGGAATGCAGGGTTAATTGTTAGCCTTTTGTCTGCCTTTACTCTCAGTGTGTGCTTCGCCCTGTCTTAAGGCCACGAATGGAGTTCAATGAATTTCATAGCTTTGAGGCTCCAGACACTGCTGTCTGGAGGGACAGTGGTGTGAATGGCGAGGATATTGTGTTTCTCGTGATATTGGTGCTTCAGGGTTGCTGGACATTCAAGAGCTCTCTGCTCTTATATACAGAACGTCTACCGGGGGAGAATCTAAAGATCAAGTGAAGAGATTTTTTGTTGCTATTTATTCGTTCATAACTAAGAGGATTGAATGTGTCAGACACTTCCTTTATCATTTAAGCAGCCTGTTGGCTGCAATATGACGAGATGCCGGAAACGTCTCACACATTCCCCTGTTTACTTTCAAATGGCTTTGGCCTGCAACGTATGTGTTTCCCCCCCTGCATGCATCCTCCTGTCGTTTAAAGCTCTGCGATTGAAGGGGGAAAAGAGTTCATTGAGAGACAGAATAAAGGGGGGGGGGTAACTTCAGTACTCTGAAAACCAGGCTGCAGTCACCAGGCAACCAGCAGATCAAGTTTCAAAGCATGACAAGGAGTTGTAAGAAGTACAGAGATGTGTGTGTGTGTGTGTGTGCGTGTGCGTGTGCGTGTGCGTGTGCGTGTGTGCGTGCGTGTGTGTGCGTGCGTGCGTGCGTGCGTGCGTGCGTGGATCCATCTGTGTGTTCAGAGTGCGACTCTGTCAGGATCCACATTGTTTACCTCAGTGTCCCTTATTGATAAACAAAAACAAGCAACTTTTCTGTGATTTAATGAACCCGCCTTCAAGTATTCACATACTCTTCTTAACTCTCTACTCCACCCAAACCCTAAATGACACGACACCAGCTTCATCCGTAATTTTGCAAATCATTACAATCATCACTCGAGTGATTCATGTGTTTGCACTTCAATGTAAGGCCCACAGACTTCCCGTCCCCTGAAAGTCACATTTAGTCAGCCACCTCCCCTTATTTTCATGAATCGTAATCGTGCGGATGCTCGTTTGTGACAAACATTGGAACTACAGTTGATGTTCACACTGTGCGTGAATTTGTCTGCCAGCATAAAGTCTGTGACTTTGACTGTGGCCTTTGTGACACTGGATGCCTGTGTCCTCTGCATGGTAAGCCCTCTTCCTGCATGTGCTGACTCTGCCTGTCTGGCTGTGTGTGTGTGTGTGTGTGTGTACTGACTCTCTCTCTCTCTCTCTCTCTCTCACCCATTCCTCTTTGCCCTCCCACCCTCCCCCCTCCTCCCACAGGCCGTGTGTCTCTGACCCGCGGTGCTTCTCTGCTGGTGGATCGGCTGACCCTGGAGGACGAGGGCTGGTTCGAATGTCGCATTCTGCTCCTGGACAGCAAAAAAGACGACTTTAGAAACGGCACATGGACCTTCCTCTCCATCACAGGTGCAGCACTGCAGGGTTGTAGGGACTCGGGGAGCAGCTTCTTTCACTGCTCATCACTGGCACTGTTCGTGTTTAGAACAGCCACAGCATGGAGCCTGGCTGAGGCTCTTACGGCGCTGGCAAGCTGAAGTGTTACAGCAGCGTATCAGGGCGTTCGGTGTGACGTTCTGTGCACACAGTGATCACATCTTGTGTTTGCTTAGGCTGCTCTGAGCTGATGTCAGCGTAGGAGTTATTCTTAAGAGTAACAGGACCAGGACAGCGTATATATGTGACTTGTGTGGGCTAAAGATTAAGGTTAAATGCTTAAATCAGAGTCTTTTTAACCCCCTTACTTCCTACTCTCTGTCTCTCTCTCACACACACTCACTCACACATGGTTGTTCCATTGAGAGTGTGAGGTCGGGATTTGATATGATTGTACTACGGTGAATGAAAGGCCTGCATGTGCTGCATCAGGTTGCAGATGAACACTGGACACCTTTGTACATAATAGTATTACATCAGTGCATGTATTGAGTACCACATGAATACATGTTGCCAAAGAAGACGTTCAGCAGTAACAAAACTAGACGTAACACAGAGCCTTGTACGTAGATGATGGTATATTTTATCCAGATCCCTTTCCAATTACATAAATGCATATAATTAAAAAAGGGAGTTCAAAATCCATAAATCTCGTTCATGAACAGATTAAATAACAACGTTGCATCCAAGTACACCCACCAACTGCCCGTCTCCACACAGAGGACATAAAACTGCTCACAGGGTCGAGAGATCATCGAGATAAACCAGATGTCCAACGCAGCTAACCAAGCAGGTGTTACCCATCGCACCACAACTATTTAAGTTTCCCTTTTAGGCATTTGTCGAGAAGTCGTCCACCTCGAAGAACATGCCGTGGTCGACTGTTGATGTCTGCATTTAGTCTTCTATGTCCCAACTGAATACGTAATTAGAAATATTGAATCTGTGCCGTCGTTGTTCCAGCTCCGCCTGTGTTCATCAAGACGCCACCAACTTTCGTCGAGGTTCTGCTCGGAGACTCGCTGACTCTCAGCTGTGGAGCCCATGGCAACCCTCGGCCAACTGTCGTCTGGCATAAAGATGAGAGCCGAATAGAGAAACATGAAAAAATAAAAGTGAGCTGGATTAACAGATGGCATTTGCTGTATTTTGATTAAATGCTTTATAATTAGCATTTTCTGTAGGAGTCGTAGCTTTGACTGCTTTGTTATCTTCTCCGTGGCAGCCTCGTAATCTACCTCTTGACTTTTCTCTCCTGTCGTCTTACTCTAGGTACTCAATGGCACCTTGTCTATGGCTTCTGTCACAAGAAATATTTCAGGAGTGTACAAATGTCACGTGTCCAACTCGGAGGGGAACCTCACCCACTATACGCAGCTGCAGATCAAAGGTCAGTGTCGAACTGTCAATCATCTGGGAAAGACAGAATCCCTGCTTATCTCATGTCCAGCACAAGCTTGATAGTTTGTCTGTGCTCCTGCACAAACCCAGTGAACAGGTTGACGATCATGGTTGCAGAGTCCATACTGCCACCTACAGCCCATCCCCTGCTGTAGCGTTGATTCAAGGCCTTCCAACACTCGCCATAGATCTCTCTAATCTACGTCACAACCGCCTGCATCACTATACAAACACAATCTTAACATTCGGGCGTGATGTGTTTTCTTCCAACTTGTCAAAAGGACCTCCAATCATCATCATCTCCCCAGAGGACACCACTCTCAACATGTCCCAGGATGCAGTTCTGCAGTGTCAGGCCGACGCCTACCCTTCTAACCTCACCTACGATTGGCTGAAACAAGGACAGAATGTTTACCATATTGAGTGAGAACATGTCTTTCTATATAATGTATTCGTGAACCCATACTTTGTATTTGTTGAATGTTAAATATAGGTAACGTGACATCATCAATCACAGTATCCTCGTGTACTTAATTGGAATACCGGGTAGACTATTTAAAGGAAGCCTTTTAAATATACACAATGGATCAATGGGGCATGTTTCCGAAGCACGCTGCTAATGCGATCAGTTCTAATTAGATTATGAATCTAATTATACCGTTGTATCGTGTGGTCATGAGCACGCTATAAACTTTTAAAAAAGGAGATTACGGTTCAGATCATCGTGATATATCCTAAAATTACCTTCTCAAACATTCAATTTATTAACAATTCATCTTCATTACAGTGAAATTAGTTTTCTTGTCAATGGGGTCACTTCTTAAATCGCACCATGTGTTGTATCTTTTGGCTTTAGGTCGCTTAAGTCCAGAGTGAAGGTTTTGGTGGATGGAACACTTCTTATCCCTAATCTCATTCCAGAGGATGCTGGCAACTATACCTGTATCCCAACTAATGGGTTACTCACCCCGCCCTCGGCCTCTGCACACCTCAAAGTGAAACGTAAGGGTTTAGTCAGCTACGAGAGTGTGTGGCTCCATATACACATTCATCTTTTATAACCCTGCATGCCCAACTTTTTGTGATTGATTCCTCTTCTTCCATCACAGACCCTGCACGTGTGGGCCGAATGTCCCGGGAAACATACTTGCCTTCGGGCATGGAGGGGGTCATTATCTGCCCCATTCAGGCTGATCCTCCTGTGCTGTACGTCAACTGGACCAAAGACGGGAACAATTTGAATCTTGACAAAGTGAGCTACGCAGCATAGAAATGCAATGCGTCACAAATTGCACACATTCCTCGTAAATCACTTCGCATCATTTCTCACTCTTTTCATCTTTCCAGCTCCCAGGTTGGATAGTGAACTCCGAGGGCTCCGTTTTTATAGCAACAGCCAATGACAACGCTGTAGGCATGTACACATGTACGGCCTATAACAGTTACGGCACCATGGGGCAGTCTGAACCCACCACAGTCATTTTGCAGGTGAGGCTGGTGAAAACCCTTTCCTGTTAGTGGACACAGTTCTACATGGGCGGAAGTAAAAAGGCTCTCTGTCTCCCCTCCAGGACCCGCCATCATTCCGAGTGCATCCTCGGCTGGAGTATCTCCAGGAGGTGGGCAGAGACTTGATCATCCCCTGTGAAGCCATCGGAGACCCCGCTCCAAACATAACTTGGAGCAAGGTACAGAAAATGTTCTACTCTGATATTTACCGGGACTGCACAAAGTCTTAGACATGTCTTATTTTGACCCGTTGCTGTCCGTCTTCACAGATTGGCCCTACTCCTCGCTCTCTGTACACTGTGTTGGCCAACGGCTCCCTCCTGCTGCAGCCGCTCAGTAAAGATCACCAGGGGGGCTGGGAGTGCTTGGCCACAAACCGCGTAGCGACTGTCAGTGCAGGCACCGTGGTCATGGTGCTGGGTGAGTGGGCCCACCTTATTTCAGCAAACCATTGTGTTGATATGGGGCACTTAACCTGAGCGCATCCACGCGTATTGTCAACAGATCAAACTTACAGAAGTGTTTTTGTGTTCCTCAGGCACAAGTCCTCATGTTGTGTCCTCAGTGTCTGTCATCACGGAGATGAACCAGGCCAATGTGTCCTGGGTGCCTGGCTTTGATGGTGGATACGCCCAGAAGTTCACTGTATGGTCAGTAACATACAATACATGCTGTATGAAAAACAATCCTAACTGTTTTATGCTCTGTCTTTAAATTTTCTGTTTTAAATTTTTTCCAGGGTCAAGCAGGCATCTCGAGGAAAACATGAATGGGCGTCTTTGCCTGTGCCGACATCCAAATTCTACCTGCTGGTGACCGGGCTACTTGCTGGCACCGGCTATCAGTTCAGCGTCCTGCCTCAGAATAAACTCGGCTCTGGACCTTTCAGTGAAATTGTTTCTGTGCGGACTGAAGGTTCGTGAAAGTGAACGTGTTCCGTTTGGAGTTTCCCCTCACTCTCTCTAATGCTGTTTCGTTTCTATCAGTTTGAACTTATATTGGGTCTTCTTATCAGCTGTGCCAACAGAAGCACCTACAGATGTCACCACTCTCCCATTCCTGGATCCTCCAATACTCCTGTCAGCCAACCAGACAGACCGAGGTATTTTCCTCCAGTGGTGGCCTCCAGAGGCTCCATCCTCTCCACTGACGGGCTTTGTGCTGCAGGCCCGCAGGGATCAGGGCCAGTGGGTCATCCTCAGCAGCAACATCGGTGCCAATCAGAGTGAACTACTCGTACAAGGACTGTTAAGGGTACAGATCAGTTCATTTCTTACTTTGCATCTGTACTTTAAAAAGATCAATCAGTGTGACCTCTGGATTTCTTGCTTTCACAACCTTTATGCATGTAGATTAAATAGCTATTAGGCCAGAAATTGTGTTGTATCAAACTGATGTTATGATTAATAATAAACTCTCAACATGATCATACTAGTTTGTGTTGAATAAAACACCTTACCTGTCTCTCCTTCAGGACTCCAGTTATGATCTGAGGCTGATGTCTTGTAGCAACAAAGTTCTTAGTGAACCGAGTGAGTCTGTCAATGTATCCACCATAGGTAAGAGGCTTTGTATAGATTACCAAGAGCATCACATGCATATTGAGTCAATGTTCCCGCATCCCACTTGCAACCACCTTCATTGACTCCGGCCTGATTACAGGGATGGAGATTTACCCCCTGCGCCCACGTTTCTTGGAGTTCATCCCTGAGCCCCTGCTGGCTGGTGTGTTAGGAGGCGTGTGCTTCCTGTTCGTGGCCATCATCCTCTCGTTGGTGACAGCGTACTACATGAGTCAAAGGAGACAGCGTCGGCGCAGAAAGAGAAGACAAGGTAAAATGTTGGATTTGATTTTATCCAAAAAGTTTAATTATTGTCCACTTCCAAGTTTATGTTAAATACACTTTGTCATATTTGGACAGTTTCAACTGTGCTGCATTTTAATCCTTCCTTCACCTTCCTCTTCCTCTCTTAGATCTCCCATCTGCCCTCCAGAAGGGCTCATCCCCAGAGTAAGTGTCCTTACCAGTACAGCTCTATATGTTCACTGAACATTTTTGTTCCTCTATTTGTATTCAGAGTGTAACAGTCCATATGATGTAATTATTGCTTATTTCTGGCTGTTTTAATACAGCTTAAATGTTATTATAGCCGCCAGTAGACTGTGGTGAAACACGTTATACAGCCCCAATATCACAAACGTTACTATCTGTACAGCATACGACATCCCCTGTCCTTTTCGACCATCGCTTCAGATAAGGAAAAACTTCCCAAATTACCAGCAACTATGCTGCCAGCCATCTAACTTCATAACTTTAGTAAATTACATATTTATTTTACTTGATGACAATTTGACTGAAACCAACAATGAAATAAAATTACTTTGCACCTATTTAATATTTTTTTTTGTCAGAACCTGCGGTACTTTAAGGTTTGTTTTAAACAACAACTCTTGCCCATGTCTTCCTCAGAACTCGCTCACCTCCTCGCAGCCCAGACAGTGTCCTAAAGCTGAAGCTGTGTCCGCCGCTCCCCTTCTTCCCCACCTCCTCCTCACAGTCCGATCGGTCGTCCTTTGATAAAGGCAGCCGTGGGGAATACCACGACCAGCGGAAACAACTCATATCCAACTCATCTCCGCCGCCACATTACACACTCTTTGAGAGTCACCTGGGCTCTCAGGATGCCTCACCATCTGCTCTGGAGTCCATCTCCAGAGGCCCAGATGGGCGCTTCATTATCCAACTGCTGCCAGAGGGTTCCAGTCCCTCCAATAAGAAAAACTCCAGAATAGAAGTGCTGCAAAGTAACGGTGGGGCAAGTGGCTCAGGGAGCAACAGGACGTCACTCAGGGACTCGCCTAAGTCGAGTATCTTAAGCTCAGAGAAGGACAAGAGGAGGGATTCTCCTCTCACTGTGGACGTCCCAGAGCTGAGCAGACCTCCTTCCTCTCCTGGAAGAGTACGAGCCATGGCCAGAAACTTCTCCCGTCACGGCTGCTTCTACTCTGATGACGAACAAGGCTCAGAGGCTCTGTTGGAAAGAGCCAGCTTCTATTCAGACAAGAGTGAGAAAAAACCCAGCGATTCTCTCAGGAGATATCACATGCCAGGCCACACTGAAGATCTGTTCCCAAGTTTGGGGAGGAGAACAAAGCTGCTGGATAGAGACCAACACCATTCAGACTACCAGCCTCTGGAGAGTCAGCTGACTAACAACAGCACCCTGGTGTCACAGCTTGACAGCGAGCTGCAGACGGGTAGTATCAACAAGTGTGTCCAACTGGCAAAAGAGAGGGAAGAAATGGAGAGGGAGCTGGAGAGCTATACAGCCGATCAAAGAAGTCGTGGGAGAGACGAGGGACATTCTAGTAAGACAAAAAGCCCTCAAAGGGACACGCCCAATGCAGAGGAAGAGCCTATATGGAAGCCTCAAGATGTAACGATAAGACAGAAACACAGGCCCTCGGGTCAGACGAGTCGGGTATCTGACTATCGGAAGGCGTGCTACTTTGGGAACACCAGCAGTCCCTCGGACCGGCTCCCTACGTCTCGCATACAATGGGACATCAGCCCGGTTACAACAGTCACCAGCCTCATTCCTGTGCAGAGCCCCCGGGAGACCATATCGCCCAGATCACAGCATGTTCGCACATGTCGGGAAACCACAGGGGACTCTCTTGCTGTCGATTCGTCACGCTCTCCAGTCACTCAGAACACCTCCCTCCCCATGCTGTCCCCTGACGTAAGCTCAGAAAGTCCCCCTGTTCTGTGTCTAGAAACGCCAGACAGAGTCAGGTCATTGAGTCCTCTGAGAGAGCCAGATAGATGCAGGAAGTCCATGACTGAGCAGGGCTTAAGGGAAAAGATACAGGACGGAGGTGTTGCATCAAGGACCAGACATTCATATGCTTCTGCAGGCACTCAGCCCTGGGCTTCAGCTGCCAGAGGGCCTTCAGTTGAGAGTGAGAGGCCTGAAAGTTCGGCCTCTGCACCACATAATCAGCCGGAGAGAACTGCAAACTACTACACAGCCACGAGGGATCCCAGTCCATCTAGTTATCCTACCTTACCCTATGAACATCATGAAGTAGGGGCAAAGGCCAAAGAAAAAGACACTCGGGCCCGGGATGACCGACGGGGTTCAGGGTTTTACTCTGAGTTAGAGAGAGAGGGGGTGCGAACACGCTCCAGGAGAAGTGACAAATGTCTCTTCTCTGATAGTCCAAGTCCCGTTTCAACATTGACACTTGTAGAAGAGGTGGATAGTGACCAGTCCCAATTTTCTGTCCCTGGAATGTCAGGGTCCTTCAAGGCTAAGCCTGCAGCTCCATCTCCCCAGATGTCCCCACTGCAGACAAGTGCCATTCTTGAATACCTGAGCCTTCCCGGTTTCATTGAAATGAGCGTGGATGAGCCGGTGGAAGAGGCTGCAGTCACAGACGCTGCTGGACGAAGTTCAGAACTAAAGCCAGAAAAGGCCCTGGTAGCTAAGCCCGATGTAGTTCCTAAAAACTGGGAGGTTCACGTTCAGGACAACCGGGTCACAAACTCGACCCACCATTCTGTAGAAGCCAGCGTTATTTCTGGTAAAAAACAAGGCCATAAACACTCCCTCCATGTGGAAGCTAGAGATTCCTCACATAGAGTAAGATTTCCAGATGAGACGACACCATCGTCACCTGGTCCAGAGAAAACTAGCAAGCAGCTCTATAATGAGAAAACACAAATTCGAGTTGGCAACAAAAGTACCGACAGACCTGAATCCAGACTTGGATCCAGGTCTGCTCACACCTTGGTCAGTGCAGCTAGAGGAATGGCAGACATAGTGTCAAAACACTCACAGAGCTTTGTAGACAGCCGGGAGTCTTTATCAGAGCAATCCCAAAGACAAGCTTCTCAGGGCAGCCGGACTAATAACATTGCATCACGAATATGTCAAGCCCCTGCGCCATTTCTAAAGAAGTCCTTAAGCATCGGCCCTTGTAGGACACTCTCGGGTATGGGACAGCCTCGTCCTTTCCTCAAGAAATCCATCAGCTTAGGCTCACAGAGGTGGGAGCACTTTGAGAGCCCTAGGTCATATATTTCTGAGAAATGTTACTGGGACGAGTTCCCTCATCCAGATGTCAGGGTAAAGTCCTACAGTTTGGGTCGCAGTCCGCCTTCCCTTCCCAGGCCAGCCCCCACCTGGAGGGAGTATGTCCCGTTGAGACGCCCCAGCATGGGGAGCCTGGAGAGGCCCCAGCACGCACAAAGATCTTTAGCAAGTCCTTCCTACCTCACTCCTTCCATGTACCCACCGAGACGAACCTCAATGTCCCCGATGCTGGAACCCTCCGATCCCCGACGGCAGGCCACTGTTTTCCCAGAGTCCTCCAGGTGGTCTCCCTCTTATCAAGATACCATGAGGTCTGCCCCGCTTAAATATGTCCCCATGCCCTCTTCCATCCCTGTCCCCCAGTACCAACACTGGCCAGGATCCAGAGGGGAAAGCATGAGACCCATGGAGCCCAGCAGGGGCCCTCCGAGGTCCTACCTGCCCAGAGGCATCAGCTGGCCCTCACCTCACTATGCCCCCTTTCCACCCAGAGAGGCAGAAAGTTACAGACAGCCAGACAGGATGATGAGGAGGGGAGGGGAGACGGAGATCAGGGAGGTCAGAGAGACCAGGGAGGGAGGGAGGACCAGTTATGCCAGTCAGAGCAGCGGTAGAGGCAGCGCCGGCCTCTTTCGACAGTCCCTGTCCATCACTCCCACACTGCTCAGCTCCCCCGAAACCACAGAGGAGAGCGAGCGGCACAGAGCTGAGATGGAGCTGCCTGAGAGGAGAGCGAAAAGGTGAAACACCACCACACCTGGGAAATAACAACAAACTCACTGGAAGTGTCTTCCTGGCAGAGGGATTTATTTATGTTGCCAAAATAACATTAATTCTGTTGTTTTTTTTTGTTTCTTGTTTGTGATGACCGTTACCTGACCACTTGTTTTGTGTATCTCATTAGAAGGAACACATCAGTAGATGAGAGTTATGAGTGGGACTCTGCTGATGCGTGCGTGGACTCGGAGGTCCTGGAGGCCATGAGGTTTGATCAGTCACAAATGGGTTTTCGGAGAGGCAGGTCGGAGCTCGGATATGATCAAGCCGGTGGCCTCCGGGACCAGCGGCAGAAAGGTGATGATTTATTCTCCTCTTCCTCGTTGTGTGTGTGTGTGTGTGTGTGTGTGTGTGTGTGTGTGTGTGTGTGTGTGTGTGTGTGTGTGTGTGTGTGTGTGTGTGTGTGTGTGTGTGTGTGTGTGTGTGTGTGTGTGTGTGTGTGTGTGTGTGTGTGTGTGTGTGATGTTATTGATGTCGCATGTGTCATTGTGAGTGTAATGCTTGATGTGATGGTGCTGCACGTGTTCACCCTTTGTGCTGTGATTATTGTGAGCTTGTCCCATGACATTGCCCATCCATGCATTCCCTCTCCCTGATGCCGTCCCCAGGCCCGTGTCCCTCAGTCAGCCCGCCAGTTTCCAACCCACCTCGCTGCCAGTACAGCCGCTCCCTAAGTGAGGCGCGCTTCAACGCTCTCCGCCAGGAGTACCAAGAGTACAGGCAGACTCAGCAATCCATCTGTTCCCGTGAGCCCTGCCGCGATTCAGCCTCTGACTCCGGCTCAGCGCTGCTCTAGCAGCTTAACTCGGTCCGTTATTCTGCCTGCCCTCTCACCTCTCATCTCTTTTTTTATTTCCCACCTCTCACTGCTCACCTGCCTGCATCCTTTTCTTGCCTGCTACTGTATCATCCATGTGCAGTGAATTTGTGCATGCCAAAATCTATGCTGCTTGCAATTTATAGCTCAAATGTTTTACGGCTGTCCTTTCCGAGGACTGTTCTAATGATGTACTACTCTCTGTCCTTGTCTTTCACAGGTATATCTAAGACACATACCAGAAGGCAGTTTTAATGAACAGACGACGGCCCTGTGGTACTGGACTCTGTCACACATCACTGGAGCTTTCTAACGTGAGAAAACTAATTGTTCAAAGTTGTCTGTCATCTGTAACATGGCATACAGCACCATAAACTGAGAAGGGATTATCTATTTTTCTGAGAAGCTCGTGCAACTGTATTTTGGGATTTCTTTCTTCTTTTTTTTTAAACCTTGACAATCAGGCACACAGGCCCCCTTTGAGCAATGAAATGCTCCCCATTGACTGAGATAAGAAAAGACCTGCTTTATAAAAGCAGCAGCATGCTACATAATGAAGGTTGTATTTCAAGTTCATGTCTATCGCATCAAAGACCTCCCTTTGATAATAAAGGGATGCTAACGACGACTGTAGGTTTGATTCCAAGATAACATCTGCTCGTGCAAATGGCTGGATCTGTAATGTTGCCATTCAAACATGTTCACCACCTTCTCCCTCTGATTATGACAAAAGAACTGATATAATAGTTCTCAAAAAATCACATGATTATGCAACTCTGATTGTTTTGTACTTTGGTACAGAATCTTGGAGCAGTTTGCGATATCTAACTTACAGACAATAATTTACTACTTAAAAGAAAACTCTGTTTGTGATTTGCCACTGTGGTTTTCCTGTTGGTTCCCTGAACTCATTTCCTGTTCTATACATATTATATATAACGTTGAGACTTTATAAATACTCACCAGTATTTGTTCCAGATGTACAAATGTTTATATGTACCCCAATGTGAATGAACCCTGCTGTATTGTATATCCCACTTCATCGTTTCATCGGATGACAAAATGCTACTTTAGTGCCCCTGAATTGGTCTAAGCTTGCCTCTGTGATTAAATTACAGCTCCCGTAAAACTTGATTTAAAAACACGGGGAACATGTTTTTTTGCCTTACTTTTGTTAATGTCACAAGCGCACGTAATTGACCACGTAAGGTTTGAGCTGACGAGTTAAAATCAAAAGTGATGATCAGAGGATTCAAAATGATTGAAAGGTTGTTCGTTTTTTACGCGTGTTTTGCTCACATGATGAGTCTGTCTGTATATTTATGAAGGTGAGTTATGATATGCAACAATGTTTACAATTCACTTCATTGATGTGAAGGCAACACTGTGAATATTTCATCGACTTCTGATTCTGTATTTGAATTGCTGTGAAGTCTAATGAATTTTGTGCCCATTAACTCTTCTGTTTTGTTATTAACTGAAAAAAGCTGTTTTTATTACGTCACCAGACAAACAGAGGTTTTAAGAATATATTTGTAGCTAAGATTCAAAATGTGTACTATATTTAAACCAGAGACTTCATATGGAGTGAGTATGCATTTACGATGATGGTTTTGGAAGTTTTGTACAAACTAGACATTTTTATATCTCACCACCTGGTTGTTTTTGTCATTTTTTATATGTTTGTACTGAATAAATTGTTTTATTCTGAATGCACCAGAATGAAAGAATGTGTTGATTTTTTTTTTTGTGTGTTTCGACAATAAGCATATAACAATGAACGCCGTTACTCGTTAACTTATTTTTCCAGAGCAGGGACACACCTATAATCACCTGTCAAGCCTACTTAAATCTAGTTTACTAATCCTCTCCCTTTGTCTCAGGTTACTCAACCCACCCTCACTTCCCCCTTTCCCATGCATTTACCTTCCTGCCTCATCCCCCCCTCCTTTTATCCTCTCGCTCGTTCAGACTTGTGTCTACCAACTGGGCCTTAAACAGCACCTGAGACAGGTCCTTGTATTTTCCTCCTATCGTTAAACCTTTGATCTGTTGTAGTGTGGTCCTTCCTAGTGAAACCATGTTGTGTTAGCCACGTTAACAAGTAGGCTTAAAAGAGGTCAAAGTCTCTGTGTTTTTGTCCTGCCCGTCCTTATACATTCTCTATGAACTGACTTGAAAATACATGTGTTGCTAAAAGACTAAAAACAAGTAAGATTAATTTAAAAGACTAAGAATCTACAGCCATGCTAATGACAAAGCTAACATGCTGATGGTAACCATGTTGGTTTAGCATGTTGGCACCCTAATGTTTTTTTAATTAGGACTAAACACAACTCAATACAACTGAGTCTAATTAGAATTTCTTTAGCTGCTCATAAACCAAATTATTGAACAAATGAAATTTCTGACCTGATGGTGGCGCTAAATGAAAAGTCAGGGGATTACAATTCATCTTAAAGGGAGCATACATGTCTGTACTAAATGTCCTGGCAATGTGTCCATTAGTTGGCAAAACATTCCACTAAAAGACAAAACTGTCGAGCTGTAGAAAAGTCTGGCGATCACTAAAGTCAGTGTAGGAGTCTCTGGGGACCATGAATGTCTGTAGAAAATCAATCTGTATAAAAACAATCCATGCGGTAGTTGAGATATTTCAGTCCAACAGTGCCACCCATAGAGCCACGCAAGCATGGCTCTATTTCACCCCATCCTTAAATCTCCTGTATTTCAACATACTGGAGACAGCGAGTCATTGCCAGTAATTGTAATAATCCATACTATTACTGTTTATTTCAAGGACTGAGGGAGAGATTTAACATCTCAGTCAGTGATATTGAGAGAATAATAAAGAGATGTACTAGTTACACGCTACATAGAAGGTGTAGATCCTCATTAATTCAGCCTAAATGAGAAGAAACAATTGTTGTTTTGTACATCCTAGAGATTATGTGTTGTGGCGTACTGTTGACATGTGCTGACCGTATAGTTTACAAGGTCAGAGTTAGCTTTGATCAGATGCAGAGGTGAGGACAATGAATTCCTCCCTGCCTGTGGTGCAACATGTCTCCATTTAAAGAACGTGGGTTAAGGTAAATGACCCATGAGCCCCTCAGATGTGTCGATCTGCTCTCTGCTCACATACATATTAACCAATACAGTGAATTACACACAACAAGCCATTTGCTCTTTAACTAAAGCCTTTTTATTGATCCAGGTAAGAATTCATCACAATACAGAGGTGTGCACCAACAACACCGACTTCCTCTATTTCTCTCCCTGGCTGAAAGTGTCGCATCACTTGGTTGACATTCGCATGACATGTTTGACCATATTTCCGATGCCATCAAAGATGTAGTGATAGTGATAATCTGTTTCCCACATGAAGGAAGGAGTGCTGACCACTTTGTTCTTCTCATCCACATAGGCTTCGTGAAAGAAAGGGTTAAGGTCAAAAGCAGGAGCTATACTTCAGATCATAAACAATGACAAAATGGTCATAAATCTGTGAGGATTTAGTCAACCGATAGCAAAAAAAGACCTCTGAAAGGATATGTATGGCTCTCGGACATTGTGGCGAGCGCCCATGCTCTTCACAGCCTGCACCATGCTTGTGTGAGGCCAGTTCCCCCAGCGAGTGTTTTCGTCCCGCTCGTAGCCCATGGTCACCTCGATGCTGGGCAGCACGCGGCAGGCCAGCACCGGAGCCATGCTGGCCAGTCTGAAACAGGAGCAGACTGTTAGTTGAGGTTTTTACTAAATTAAGATGAGGAGACCAGACTGATCAGGGTGTGAGCATAATTTCCTTACCAGTATCAGACAGGAGAGATTCAAAGCCTGAAAAAGAAAGGCTGTCCCAGTATAAATCACCGGGACAGCAGAGTGAAGCTCAGTGTGTACTTATAAAACTACTATTACTGACCAAAAGATGAGTATGAGGCAAGATTACAGTCAGCTGTTTATCCCCATGTGTCCATATTAACCAGCAATCTTGGGATACATTTGATCAAACAATATTATCCCCCACAAACAATCCCCCACACAATCCCCCACACACCTACAGTATGGTCCACTCACACAGGGGATTTCACTTATTGCACCTGACTGGAGTGGGTTGTGCACAGCCCACACATGATATCTGTCCTCATAAAGAGATGTAGTTTGGTGACCTCACATTATTCCTCCCAACTTGAACCTAAGCAGAGGTCTAATCCGCTAAAGTGAAAACACCTGAGTGTCTTTAGATAAATACAGGTGCTGTTTTATGCCTATAGGCTTCTTGGTATTTATTGACGATATTATCAACACTACAGTTCAGTCACAACTGTGGTCTCCGTATGGTGTAGATTTTGCTGTGCAGCAGGAATTTTGACTCCATTGTAGGAAAAGTGCAGGTGTAATAACATAAACGATGGGTTTGTTTCTTCCCAATATTTTACAGAAAGTAGGCCACATTAAGTTAATGCATCATGCAGATCTATAAACAAAACACACAGACATGCAGTGAGCTAGGTTCAACTGTTTACTGCTTTTTTTTAATCAAAGCAGTTATTTAACACTAATGACTTCAGCTGACAGCACATGCAAAGGTCTGCTGAGGTTTAAATTCAGTACAGTCTGTGTGATAATGAAGAGCAATTGATTGTCAGCCTGAAGCACTTCACAGACACTGAACATCTCCCCCCACTAGACTCCATCTACTAACAAAAGGTTCAAGTGCAAACTTGCTGATTTCAGATGAATCTTTAAAAGACGTTTGAGTTAAGGGTGCCTCCATTGGGCCTCTTTCACAGAAGACATTTTGACTTGTCATAGTAAGAACAGCACAGGTGTTTCTAATGACACTAATGAACGCTCTGTTCTGCTCAAGTGTTACAGTGAGAGTGACAGCGAGCAAGCCAGCAAGATACGAGGACCCCGAAATCATAGCAGCTGAGTGGAATTCATACATCAATCATTTCATTATTTACACCTGTGCTTTTCCTACTGTGACATTTAAAAATGTTTTCCTGAGAAAAAAGCCTCTAGATTTACATTTTGTCTTTCATACTGCTAAATCAAGGCGGAGTGAAACACTGATGAAATCAGAGGAAACACATGAAGGGAGGAGCTGCAGCAGGAGGCTTAATACCGCGCAGGAGCTGCAGAGAAGCGGTAGGATTTGCCACCGGGGGCTAAATTACTGCTTTGAGAAAGATAGTCTTATTCCAAATGTATACACTGCTTGTCTTATGTTTTTTTTTTTTTTTGAAAGATGAACACATTTCAAGACAACAATTACTGCTCTGATAAAACAGAGGGTGCATGTGTCCGTCTCCTGTCTGCAGCAGCAACGTGTGAATCACAGTAATACGTTCTACTGACTCCTACATTACACATCAATGTCTGCTTTGCTCATATTTTTCTTATCACTTGTAGGGTAGAAAAACAATTCTCATTGTTGGCAACACTTCAATGTCATGACGTTGCAGTATGTACTAAAAGTAAAAAGAAAAAATATGCGATTTGGCACACAGTCTCCCTTTCCTGTAATCCTGCATCTGCTGTCATCTCAGAGCTGCCATTCTGCATGTGACCTGTCTCCCCAGCTGCCCCTCGTCGCCTCATCGCTCCACGTGTGCCGACATAGTAGCCAAAGGATCAATCACGCTCTATCGCATCACATACTGTATGTCGCATCAGTGTCATTTTGTCCTACTCTCTTTAACCCCTCGGGATTTGCCGCATGTGACTGTAAGATTTCCTCTAATGTTACCTCACAGAAGATCAGCTGAGGCTCACCTGATCTTCTGGTGAGCCTGATTATCTGTCTGCTGGGATCAGCGAGAGGAGAGCCAATGTGGAGATTTTCAGCAGATAGCCTCTTAAGTGGTGCATCAACTTGCACTTTGTCTCTTTCTTAGCTTTCCTTCGCTTATTTGATGCAATGCAGATTTGTATTACATCATCAGATTTGCCTTTTTTTGCGATTTATTTTTGTGCGTGTATATTTTGTGAATGTTTAAACTACTGTATCATCACAGAATATGTCATGCATATTGGCATAATGGTTTTTAGAGGTAGTCTGTGTGCTAAAAGTAAACGTTTATTTTCTAGGAAACACTGTACTGACTATGTGAAAGTAATTACATTGTTTGATGTTACTGGCATGTATTGTAATGTAACTATTATTAATAATAACAACTTATGTCGGTAATAAAATATATTGTATCCAAACTTAACTGCAACATTTTAAGCAACATTCAATAATGAATAACCTGTTTATGTATTTCTATTTATTTATCTACATCTAGAAACAGCCCAGTATTCATTGTCTGAGCTTTTTTCCTTTCCACAGTTGCCTCGATGTCCCAATTCCATTACAGGGATCCTTTAAATCTCGTGTCTTTATCTAGTTTAATGTAATCTGATTTAAAGTGTTGTACGAACCAGTGACAGACTGCAATTTTGCCTTATGTTTGGATTTAAAATGTGAATTCTAAGTTTAAAAAAAAGCCACAATGTCGCATGCTGCTGCGCTAATACTTAAACATATTGATTGTACATAAGAAGAGTTACACAGTATTGCTCTTTCAGTACTGATAGATTAAATAGCGACCAAATGATACATACCCAATAGGCTTGCGTGAGCGGTGGAAGTCTTTAAGCACTCTTTCCACATCATTGTGCAGCTTGCAGTCTTTGCCGTCCTTCGCAAAAGAGGATCTAAAGAGTTGAGCATCACATATTGATATTAGTTCTTCATCTTTATCATGCCAGCTTGTATTTCACACTACACAGTCTCATCTTTCATTCATTCTCACAGATTCTTGGTGACGCCGTGGCCTCCAGGAAAGATGACTGCATCAAAGCTGTTGACGTCCAGCTTGGACAGGTCTTGCATTTGCATCTTTTCTTGACCATGACTGAAGCGAGCTGATTCCATCATCATGTTCCTATGTGACGGCCAGAAATAATCATAAATACTACCTTATGGAATTAATCAAGTCAGGTGGATAAACATATGTTAAATAAGCCACTGGACCCGTATATGAACCTCGTCCATCTGAAAGTGTATCAGTATTTCCAAACAAGCCTACCGGTTCTCCCCAGAGCCAGGTTGCTTCTTCATGTGGTCCATCACATGCATTTGCTGTTGATTTGGAGCAAACATCTGGAAGCGAGCACCGTTACGGCTCAGGTGGTACATGGTGCTGAGGACAGAGGTGTAAATTACCATCTCTGCATGGTGATATGTTCAAGCAATGTGTAAAATCCTGATACTCACTATACTCCCTCATGGACATCAGTCCCATCCCACCAGCCACATCCAGAGAAAACCTGGATTACATTGTGATTCACAAATCACAATAATGCCCACACTAGTCATTTAACTCTTTTCATTGGCCACATATTCGTGCGGTTCACTTACCACTGCAATATTGGTATTTCCCCAGTTGCCATAGTCACCCTGGTGAACAAAGCAGACGGGCTGGCGAGAGAAAACAGCCAGTGTTTGTTTTGACAGCAAAGTCCTGGATGCCAGCATGATTTAGCTTCAATCTTACTGCGTCAGGAGGAAAATGTAAAAGTTTGCCACAGAGCCTGAAGACTTTGAATGGTAGTAAAATGTACCTTGCTGTGCCTGTATATATACCACCAGAGAGGTGACGTTACCACGTAAGCTCAATTATCTGAGAATAGCATTTGCTTCTTTGCCTCGAATGGACTATTCCCCTGCTCAACACCTTTCCTGTTTATTCACCTGATTAACTTAAGTCATTTGGCCACTGAGTGACTCTTGAGCTCAGAGTATCTAAACATGAAGTGCTTTAACCCTTGAAATATCTTGACCCATTTAGAAGGTAACTCTTAGCATGGTATTTAGATGGAGAAACCTGCAGAAATAAATGCTAACTATGTTATTGATAGTTTTACATTTTGGAGCAGTTGACTGGTATCTTTTACACAACAGTCTGCATCCATGTGCAGTTTCTTGAAAATGCTGGTTGGTGTATTTGAATAAGGTAGGAGTGGATGTGATGCCTTGACATAGTACAATGCATACTGTATGCCCTTTAAAGTCCATTAGGTTGTAAGGCTCTTACTCGCTGTAATGCCATGGTCCGTCTGCGATGTCTAGACAGTAAACCCTGAAATACCCTGGTCAGACGGAAATGTCAAAGTCAATATACTGTTTGATCAAATCTACAGCTCTCACCTGTGGGCTGCATTTGGTGACGGAGAATTAGTGAAGAACCCAAGAGTGTACAAATGACAAACATGAGGCAACAATATGGCATTAATCTTTATTATGACCACTTTTTATGTAGAAACAATCAATATGTACATACTGGTGATGAAAGCATATGACAATTTGAGAAACAAAATGCAGGAATGGAGTAAACAGAACAATATACAACCAACTAGTCACCACATCAATCACAATTTTAAGTCTCACCTGGCTGCGAGATGTTCTCATACGATTCTGCCTGAAGATTTAAAATTTGCAAACGAAAGAACTCATGCATAAAACAAACACGTACTGAAACGGTCACATATGGTAATCAAAGTACAAATAAGGTTTATTTTTTTAAATCAAATACAAGAAACATGACACGACCAACTTATGCAGTGAGGTTCCTGTTACTAAATGTCTCTTATTGTGAAACATTCAGACACGTTTCTCAAGTTCTCCTTGGCTGTGAGCGCTCCAACACACACACTACATGCCATGATCCTTTTTAAAACACCACAAAGACGGGTCACATTGGGACAATTTTCTTATTTCAAGTAAAGATGTGATTAACTAAGACTAAACCAGTGACGGGTGTCTACCAAGCAAAAGAAAAGAAAGTAAGTCTGCACAGACAAGTAAATAATAAATAATCAGGTCTATTTGATAATATATATGAAAGAAATGTCAAAAAAAAATCTTAAGTGTATTTCTGCATTTTTTTTTTTTTATGTATCAGGAAAATAAAATCATACACACGGCAAGCATATCAAAAATAAAAACATAATGCTTAAGAAAGCTCCATTGAAAATCCAACCGACAGCAATACAACTGCTGCCGGTCTGCCGGTCTGCCGTGATCCTGTAATTGGCACTGGTCATCAATTACTTACGATGATCCATGTTGATCATTCCTTGCCGATTAGCTTGCTTTACATGTAAGAACCAATTCCTAAACACCATTTACATGCAGATCACTAACAACTTCAGTGGTGAAAGTAAGAATCGTCTCCTAAATGTCTGCCACCACAAAAGAAAGCTTTCATGCACCCAAGCACTGTCCAGTCAAGGAGTTTGTGCACCAACTGTGCACGCTGTGTTCATTATGGAGAGTATTTGCGAAGATATCCATTTGATAAGAGTGGGGTTTGCTCATCGAGCCAATAGCTGTGCTGAGAAAGAAGCGAGGGTTAACAAGGCCAGTCTGGCCGGCATTAGGGCGTGTAGGCAGGCGGTGGCTGAAACTGATTGGCAATGTCATAGTCAGCGGGAAAAGTTTCACTGCTGTCCTCCATCTCCGAGAGCAGCACTAAGGCCTGCTCCTCCTCCTCGGTGGGGTAATGGCGCAGCAGGTTCGCGGCTGTGGCGAGGATAGAGGCTCCGCCTGCGCCTGCCACCAGGTAGAAACTGATGGCAAAAGTGACGTATATGAGAGAGCCGTGGTACTTTTTGTGTTGCTGCTGTAGAGACAGGATGAGCTCCGAGGCCCAGTAGCAGAAGCCTATGACTGTGGCACACTGCAACACTGATGAGAGACAAACAAAACAGTTAGTAAATGTGACAATCTGACTTTTCTAAATGAAAAGAAGGGATCTGAAAAGAGCCCCAGTGTGAAAGATCAATACCTGTGAGAATATGTGCAAATGCATATCTCCGTGTGATCTTCAGGGCAGGGTGTTTGGGTCCAAACACATCCAAGAGGAAAGCAATCAGACTGCACAGGATGCCCAGGAAACAGAAGGCAGCGATCACCCTCATCAGCAAGATGGTCTGAGGATTCACACAGTAATCTGGAGGACACAGAGACATTACAAGTGAGATACCAGACTCATATACATCATCTGCAGGTTTTATTGCACTAGTGCTGGTCCTCACCGTCCAGAAGCTTGGGGTCAATGTACCCCAGGACATCTGCCACCCCCAGCTCTTGTCTCGGACAGGTGCCTCCATGAACCCGGAGCCAGGCCGGTTCTGCGAGCGCCGTGCACAGCGCTGTGATGGACAGAGCTCCCGGCAGAGCCGACACCAGGCTCCGCTCCGGCTGCTTGGGCAGCGAGGTGCCCCCTCTCCTCCTCCGGCCTCCGGGGACAGCAGAACCCGGCGGGGCATACATGGTACTTCAATCTCCCTTTAGATCGCTGTATTATCGGTTTCCTGTTATTTACTGAAACGCACGAAACGATCCGTTGGTAAGGTCGGCCAACTGACCGGTTCAAAATAAAATAGTTAGCCGGTACAGCTAATGTTACCTGGGCGATGAACGGATGACAGCGGTCCGGGCGCTTTGTTCACTTCCGTATCTAATGTTTCCAAACGACGCGTGAACTTAAAACTAGCTGCTTGATACAAACAGGATAAAGTATTTAACTCACCGGCAGAAAATGGACTGATGGCCTTTAGGCCTGTTAGCTCTGCCGTTAGCGTGCGAAGCTCACTCACGTCTAACGACAAATGTCATAAAAAATAAACTTAATGGTAACAAACCAGATGAACGCCAACCTATCAACTAATCTAGCAAACTATTCTGATGAAAAAATGGCCACCTATTCGATACAGAAAACAAAGACGAAACAAAACAAAAGGCAGCTTACACTGGCTTCCTATAAAGTATTAACTTCCTTGTTCACACCATTCTTCTTCGTTGCTTCAATAGGCTGCAGTCTAAGCGCGAGAGGCGACCAGTACTCCCACCTACTGATTATACAGCTAAACAACAGCTTTAAGTACGCTATTCTACATTATAAACCTTAGATTTGTATTGCAATTATGTGAAAGCATTCTATTTTATAAGTCACATACTTAAAGGTGGAAGGAATGAGTGCTTTTTGATGGGATAGCTCCACCGTGTGGTCATTTATAAAGCAGTTTTTTATTTGAGCTTTTAACTGCTGAACCATAAGGTCTAAAATCAACTTTGCTGTTAAAAATATAAACATACAAAAATGTCATCGTATAGTATGCCATGGGAAATAATAATTTACAATGTCATTATAAATGTAGTAAAATATTATAGTATAATATGCCATAAAAATATAGTTAAAATATCATAGTATAGTATGCCACAAAATATCACATTATTTCATATAAAGGTCTTGTAGCTCAATGAAAAACTGTATTATTAATTATCATGGCATAGTAAACTGACATTTTGTACACTTTATGCCATACTACACTATGACATATTTATGGCATTCTATACTATATTTTAATAAAATGATATGGCATATTGTACGATGATTTTTTTTCTCCGCATACTATATTTTGACATTTTAATGTACTATAATATGACTTTTTAAAATATAATTTCATGGCATACCTCATACTAAACGATGACATTTTTTTATGACATACTATAGTATGACTTTTGTATGACGTCTACAACAACAACTACTAGAAGATATTTCAGTCATAACGGAAGGTCACTTTCTCTTCACTGAATATGCCCCTTGTTTAGAAAAGCTGTACTGTGTACTTCATCAGGATGCCACAGTCAGACACTTCTCATCACATGCAAATAAAATCCAAAAGACGTGCAAAGCTGCTCCCCATAAACTACACACATTGTATAAAGACAATAATGAACACATTCACAGATATTTATTTCACGTATAGCCCCATACAGTACAGTACGAGTGGGTAATGCCAACAAAGTTATGTATTTAATGTACCAGGGAAGGTATATTCAGACCTAGAATGCACAAAGGGTAAAAAAATGTAATGCACTTTATTTATAGATAAAGGCTAAGAATATGCTGCAAATATATATATATATACTGTATATATATATTACAGACTGATGTAATTATGCAGGTCCAAAAGATAATAAAATAATCATTAAATAAAATAAACACCTTTGGTACAATATTTTGAGACGATAATCTCCAAAAATAATAGATTTGTCCATGTTTAATGCTGAAAGCAATGATTATCTGTGTAATGTATGATATATTTATGATATATTAACATAACACGCAAAAATAAACCTGTCAAGTGGAGCAAACAATGCAATGTTTTTGTGTTTTCTCACAGAAACAGGTTTACGATAGTGGATATAGGATCTAATCTCTGATCGTCTCCGCAAAAGGTGGCGGTAATGCACCTAAATACGCTGGTAGTCGACCGCTTTTAAAACCACAAAAGAAGAAGAAGAAGAAGAAGAAGAAACAAGCAAAGATGGCGGCGTTTCCGAGATGGTTGTTTTTGTGAACCTTTGTACTTTGTTCCTTGCTGCAACTACATTCCTTTTCAATTTGTCTTCAAGTTGACACATCGCTGTTGATCAGCACAGAAGCCCTGCATGTCTGAGCGGGTCGTTGTGACACTGCGTCGTGGTGTCCGTTAAATTAACTGATATCTCTCACGTCCATTAACTGTTAACTGTCAGCGGTGACGGAAATAAGAAGACGGTGACAGACGGGCTCAGAAACTGGAATAACGATACATCTATATATCTATCTATATATTAGTAGCTCCGACATGAAGCAAAATCTGACCCTGGTTCAGAGGCTGAACGCACACCCGGACTCCCGGTGCTGGTTCGTCAGCTGGAGCCCAACCGGGACGCTGCTGGCCTCATGTGGGGGCGACAAGGCCATCCGGATATGGGGACGAGAAGGTGAGTTGAGTTGATACAAATCTAATAATATTGCAATTTATTGATTAAAACTAATAGTAAAATAACATTATAGTATAAAAATAAACTGAAAACTGAGTTGGTTAGGATGTGCTGCCTCCTGTGATACTTACAGAAATCCATTGCACATGAACGTTAAAGGAAGTAAAGTTAATGCAATTGCTCTTATGTTTAAGTTATATTCTCAAAGTTATATAGAGTTACACGACTTCTTACTAGTTTGCCTTCACTCCCGGCATTCCCCCTCTTGAGGCTGATCAGAAAAAGTAAATAAAGGTGATGTTTTATGTTTCTGTCATTTCCTTTACTTAATAATCTTCTTCTATTATGAGTAAATCAAACTTTAAATACTGCTATGTGAGTTTTGTATATAGTTCTTTGGAGACATTGACTTGTTATTCAGGGAATATAAATCTAATCTAAATGACCTGTCATTGGTACAGGTTAGATTTTGGTGATATGGACTAAATCCTCTATGTAATTATGTATCACGTTGTGAAAATTTAATAGAGAAACTATTTGTTAGATGAAATAACCAGAGAGGAATGTCTGTTTGGGCTAATCCAGTACTTTAAAAATCCAAGTCACGTCATCAAATTGATGCACAGATCCTGTAAATCCATATTGCCCATAAAGCAGTCTTGCTCACTGATTTTTATCTGCCTCCGTATAAACGACTTCTCTCTTTGCAGGTGACTCTTGGATATGTAAGAGTGTGCTCCAGGACGGACACCAGCGCACCGTGAGGAGAGTGGCTTGGTCTCCCTGTGGGAACTATCTGGCCTCTGCCAGCTTCGATGCAACCACTTGTATCTGGAAAAAGAAGAACGACGAGTTTGAGGTTAGATGATCTATTTAATCTTCACTTTTGAATGTGCTGCACCCTCGTAGATTTTACCCAGAGTTTCACCCTGTCTTCTAGAGTTTGACCGTGTTAGAGGGACATGAAAATGAGGTCAAGTCTGTGGCGTGGGCGCCTTCGGGGAATCTGCTGGCAACATGTAGCCGAGACAAGAGCGTCTGGGTCTGGGAAGGTTTGTGTTAAACTACACTCGGATGCAAGGCATGAAAAGCAAACCTACTGATATGTGCCTCTTCTCATGTCGATGTAAATGACTTTCCCTTTGCGTTTCGCAGTGGATGAAGAAGATGAGTACGAGTGTGTTACCGTTGTGAACTCTCACACACAAGATGTCAAGAATATTGTGTGGCACCCGACACAGGAGGTAGGTTACCCTCTGCTCTATGCACCTGAATGATCTCTCAATATGTGGCTCCGTTATCTCACTGTGTATTTGCCGTATGTTCATACAGCTCCTCGCTTCAGCCAGCTACGACAACAACGTTTGCATTTACAAGGAAGCGGACGATGACTGGGAGTGCCGGGCCACCTTGCAGGGACACACATCCACAGTCTGGAGTTTGGCTTTTGACGCCACTGGACAGAGGCTGGCCTCCTGCAGCGACGACCGCACCGTGAAGATTTGGAAAGAGTCTCCTCTTGAAAGTGGTACGAAGCATTAGTCTCATTATAAATACTATTTATAAAATGCTTCATCCAATCAATGACTAAACTACATTTTATGTAAATTTGATGACTTTTTTCCAACACAAAGCACCTCAGCAGGCAAAGATCATCATAAGAAGAGAAGCTGCATACAATTGGAGACGTCATTTATATCCGTCACATACTTGAGTTATGAGTAATAACATCGCACCTTTTTCTATATTATGACAAACCTCTAAAAATATCAGGCAGGTCTCAATGTGTGCATGTTTGTGGTTAGCTTCCACATAAAGGGATGTCTGCATTATTGCAACAGAGCAAATATTTTAATCAGCAGTGAAAGAGCTGCTGCAGTAGATATTTGTCAACTGTATGTTATTTTTGATGACTAATTGATCTGTGGTCTAGCTTGTCAGAAAATAAATTTACAAAGTTTATACAACCCTAACGTCACAACTTTTTGTCAAAGTGTATAGGTGGACAGATGCTGGTGGACAGTCTCGTTCTCAAACTGTTTTTGTTTCCTGCTCTGCTTGTTGAACAGGAGACTTGTCGTGGAAGTGTGTTTGCACTCTGTCTGGGTATCATGGACGAACAGTGTATGATGTCGCCTGGTGAGACATTTCATTTTTATATATTGTTTGGGCATAATGCACTGAACTCTGTTTGTACCCTCGGGTTGTTGAGATCTGTGGATCAGTCGGCTTGTCCATTAAGATTAACTCATCACCACATATTCTCTGCCCCTTCATGGAATACTATACATCTATTTATCCATATTTTATGTGGCATGATACCAGTTAATTGATCTGATTGTCGCTGATCAAACGGTAACGTTTATCCTTGTTCAGGTGTCGGCTGACTGGCGCCCTGGCTACTGCCTGTGGTGACGATGCGGTGCGAGTGTTCAAGGAGGATGAGACGGCCGATCCGAACCAGCCCGTGTTCTCGCTGGCTGCTCAGGCGACCAAAGCTCACAGCCAGGATGTCAACTGTGTCGCCTGGAACCCGAAGGAGGCGGGACTCCTGGCTTCCTGCAGCGACGATGGAGAGATCACCATCTGGAGGTTCCAAGAGGAAGACTGAACACAACCGGCCTCCCACTGAACAAGACGTTGTAGCGAGCAACACTGGGGACTGTGCGGTCCAGAGGTCAACGCAGAAATATTGTTCATTCAGCTTTTCTAGATTGCTCGGCAGGATTCAGCTTGATATAACGGTGTATGTCTAAACTGAATGCTTCACTTCTTTTGCTCTGTACGTCTACATGTTTCTTTTTAAGAGCTCACTTAAGAATTTGACATTTATATAAAAAAAACAAATAAAACAATTGTGTGCCTTCTCTTTATTGCAAAAAAATATTCCAGACATACTACAAACATTTAGACCAGTTCAAGAATTTGATTTTAAAACAACAAAAAAAGTCCAAAAATATAACTCGACAGCTTTGTATTTAAAAACCCAATCTGGAATCAGAGCATCACTAACTTAATAGGGCAGACCTTGTTTTTGATTAATGTAATGGTTTATCAAATGTCAGTGAGAACTGAAAGTAGATCAGAGTACAAAGTTATACAGACCTGAACACTCAGATTGTTGCCATGTATGATTAGATTAACTAAACGGATCCTGTATTTTTGGACTGTGTACATCACTCAGGTGATTTAAAATGAGACAACTGCACTAAACAATAAAAGTACTTATTTTCACGAGGGTAAAGATGACATGCTAACAGAAAGTGAAGGGCCATTAATCAGGCTGAATATCTACAGGTAAAAAAAAAAAAAAAACACCTACTGATCCCTCTCATCAAAGAATAATGCAGAATGCAAAACTCAAGTTATTGATTAGTCTGAGTCACTGTCTCCCTCGCTGTCAGCCTCCTTCACATCTGCGCTGAACTTGTACTCCTGATCACAGCCCATGTACGCGTCACTCATGAAGTACAGGGTGTAGTTATGAACGCCCATCGCCGGTGCAACAAAGTCCAGCTTGACCTGCAGAGGGGGGGGGACAAGATAAACAAAATGAGGCCCCTCAAGATACGCGAAAAACACACAGACAGACTGATAGTGATTCCTCGTTTTACAGTTCGATATGAGACTCTCACTGACCTTTGCTTTCTGCTGGAGAGTCAGCCTCTTGATAGAGATAAGGCTGTTAGACTTGGGGTCTCCGATCACCACCCACCAGCCCTCCTCACGTTTCTGTAACAATGAAAAATATTTAGTAAAGAGTCATTACATGTCCAGGAAAAAGGAAAAGTATTTAAGACATTCTTGGACATGCAAAAACACAATGGCGTTTACCTGTGGGAAGAGAGGTGCGATGACGGGTCCGGTCACCTCCTCCTCTCTCTCCAGCTGGACTTGAACCAGAACTGGACTGCCACTGTGAAGAAACATACATCAACAATTACCAAACAATAACGTGATGAAATATAAGCAGCTGTTACTAAACTTTAGGATTTCTTCCTCGGCATTACTGCAAACAATGCTGCCGACAGAATCCATACATACCTCTTGATATTTTCCTTTTCTGCTACTTCATAGGACAGCTCTATGTTGGGGTAGCGGTTAGAGAAGCGAGCCACGTCGGCCATCTGGGCGTCTGAAAGCTGCAGTAAAGCAGTTCTGTCTTCATCCTCCATCTCCATGATGTCAAAGATACTCTCCACCCCCTGAAGAACAGAGCAGGGATAAGACGGTCAGTGTCACGTACACTCGTATTGAAGCAAGAGTTATGACTTAGTGTAACTACAGAACACTGGTGTACCTTATCTGTACAGCGCTTGATGTGCTCTGAGGTGAAGAAGGGCAGCTGTTTGAGGTACGAGTCCTTGGACCACATGGCCTGAGTGACCATCTGGGCCAGCTCCATAGCAGCCAGTGCAGGACTCAGCCAGCCGTTACTGGACAGCACATCAACGCAGGCCTGGATCAGACGAACCGCCTACAAAACACAACACACGGGTTGAATATACACACAGGAATACAATCCTGAAATTTAACAGTTTTCTCCCACTCGGTGCCACAATCTCCATGAACATGTACCTTGCTCAGGATATCCTCCGTGTCCGACTGCAGCTCAGCGCTCAGCTGCATCCTGGAGAGGTGGGCTTGCAGCAGCAGGTTTGTCTTCACGTGGGGGTCGTTGAACTTGGGGTTGTTCAGTTTGTGGGGCACTTTCTGTGCCAACTGAAATACAAAAACAAGTTGTTCCAACACAAACATACTGACTTGGTGGAGAAGTGTTAGTATGACTGTGATGTGCTGAAAATGTCTGGTTCTGATTGTTTACCTGTCGGAGAATTGCGTCCTCGTGATGTCTAATGGGAATGTTCTTGTATTCGGCAGCATTGGAGATGATCTCAATCAATCCACGGATCTTTGTCTTGGCATTCAGGGACATGCTGAACAACTCTGCCAAACACAACCACACAACAAGTCAGTCACGTGTTCATTCAACACATTTTATATACACAAAAGGATCTATGAGAGGCATAGAGATAGGCGATAACAGATTTACAGCTAGGACCGTCTTATTGGCACTAACCGATGGTGGTGTAGTTGATGTAGTAGTAGGCAGCGATCATGCCCAAATTGAGCGGTGCTACGTCCATCTCATCCTCTATGCTGATGCACTTGGACTGCTCCAGGTCATGTAGCGTGTGTTCCACCAGCTCAGACAGGTGGTCTGACAGGTGACGATGGGACATGCCTGACAAGGTAAGCACAAAAAGACATTTGTTCCCAACATTTCATCCGGTGTACGAAACACCATATTTATTCTGTATTTCAAAGCAGTCGTTTGCTTCGTAAACCCGACAGCATGAGACTCACCTTGCAGGTTGTAGTAGTTGGGGTTCTGGGTCATACGGCGGTAGAGGAATGTCCAAGTCAGGTAGTCCACAGCGTCCTGCTTGTTCTCCACAGTCTTGGTCACAATCTCGGCATTGAAGTGGTCATGGAGGCAGTGGTCCAAATGAGACTCCACCGGCAGCGGCTCATACAGGAACTTCTTGAAGAAGTCCTAACAAGAAAAGAAAAAGAAACTATTTTAGTTTGCTCTTACTGTCATCAACTGACAAGACACTGACAGAAACAGCAGGATCTCTCTCTACCTTCTTGGAGCCCTGACACATGATAACACAGCGTCCCTCGTCATCCAGCATTGGTCTGTTCGCCTTGCCCACCATCTGGAGGACGTCGTATATGGGATAGTCCACATAACTAAGAGAAAGAGGGGAAGCAGAATGTCAAGAACACAATACATATTATTGCATAGTCCACACCTTTATGAGAGCATCGACTAGTGGGAGCCTTACGCATGGATTTTGCCATTGTAGTACTGGGTGTCCATGACAATGACGAGGTGTGCGGAGATGTTGATGCCCCAGCAGAGTGAACGAGAGGACACTACCACCTGAACAGCACCTGCAAAAAAGAACGAGCGATTACAATCATAATTATTTAGTCCTAAACCTCTACCGACCAAGCAGAAAGTGCAGAGGGACTCGTACCGGAGTTGAAGAGCTGCTCCACTATTCTGCGTTCGGTTGCAGACAGGCCCTCGTGCAGGTAGCCCACGCCGTTGGCCAGAGTCTCTTTAAGAGTCGAGTCATTTATTTTCTCCAGGAATGGTGCAAGGTCTTTCTCGGTGCAATGCAAGAACCTACAGAGAGACAAACATTTGTTCTTTCGTCCACAGTGTCGAGGTGTAATGGAAACATTAGCACAATCTATTCATCACATGTACAGGCATGATCTTATTGTAGTGACTGACCTCTGAGGAACCACGTCAGCGGCACAGAAAGTGAGGATGTCGATGGCTGTGAGACGAGTCTGTCTTCGGGATGGGACGAACACCACGGCTGGCTTGGAGGGAGAGTGCCTCATGATGGCGTGGTACACTGGCTTAGCCATGGACAGCAGGCGAGTATGAGTGTGACTCACATTGAAGCCCTAAAACAGACCAGAAAAGTTAACAGCAAATCAGGAGTTTATGTCTTCCTGGCTGGCTGCACGTTTGAGTACAATACACCTATTTTTTTGTTGACTAGCACACAATTTACAGACCTGGATGTGCAGCTCCAGGGGCACCGGTCTGACGTTGGGGTGGAAGTTGAATGTGGCTGTGGTGCTGCAGCCCAGCCAGTGGGCCACATCTTTCGCGTTGGACAAAGATGAGCTGAGGGCCACGATACGGATGGGGCGCTCAATCTGAGAGGAGATGTACCTCATCCTGGAGCAGATGACCTCCAACACAGGCTAATGAAAAGAACCAAGGGAAGTTAGCATGATGCACATGACGACTATTGCAGTGCACGCCTAGTGTGTATGACATGACGTGTTATGTTCTTACTCCATTTTCTCCTCCGATGAGATGTGCCTCATCCACAATGAAAAGGCTGACGTTCTGGACGTTCTTCCTCTGTTTCCAGCGGCGAGACAGGATGTCCCATTTGTCGGGGGTACTGACAATAATGTCACCTTTTCCCAGGAGCTTCAGATCTGTGCTCGTCTCTCCCGTCAGCAGCACCACCTTTTTGTTCAGGATGTCCTGGAACTTCTGGTGCCAGTCGACAAACACCTGAGTGACAGAAATTGACACATTTGTTTATATAATGGACGGAAAAATTAAGCAATGCTAGCTTTGATAGAAAGCTCACTTAAGTTCCAAATGACTTCATACCTGCTCGGCCAATGCTTCCATTGGGGTGATGTAGACGCAGCGACCTTCTGCGTTGTGCAGCAGCATCCTCAGAATAGCAAACTCGGCACAGATGGTCTTTCCGCTGCCAGTGGGAGCTCCAACAAACACGTTATCATCACTGTTGTACACAGCGTTGAACACTGGAGGAACAGAAACAATACAACGTAAGTCAAGACAACAATGTGCTCTGGACAGAGAGCCCCGGGGCACTCCTTCACCTGAAGAACCACAGAGTACAGTCTGTACCTTGTGTCTGAATGGGGTTGAAGAAGGGGAATTTGTTCTGGTAGAGAGCCTCAAAGGCAGAGTTCCTGAGAGCAGTGACGGGCAGCGGCTGCAGGTCCAGCAGCTCAGTGGGTGGGGGGTATTTCTCTGGTAGGATCAGGTGACGGAAGGACACTGGGAGCTGAGTCTCACAGGCTGAAAAAAGAGATGCACAAAATAAAGCAGTTAGTTGAAATGCTAACGTAAACATTGTGCGAATTCTATAAACACACACGTTTTAATGAAGCACTTACAGAGCCATCGGTCTGAGACCACGCGGATGAAGTACTGTGGAGGCAGAGGCTCGAACACCGGGACAAAGAAAGTCACGAGGTGTTCGTCCTGGGCGTACTTGGCTTTGAGCAGGAAGTACTCGTGGTGGAGGATGACCTCGCTGTCCACATCCTCAACCAGGATCCAGAAAGCCTCAGAAGATCCATGAATCTAAGTGGGAAAAGTTAAGCGTGTCAGGAGGCTAAGACACAGTTCAGTACATGCAGCACATGGTGGGTCTACTGACTGACCTTGTCATCCCACTGGAAGTCAGGCGTGATGGTGAGCTCCACTTTCAGTGTAGAGCGAGTGATGGGCTGCAGATGGACAGCCAGGTCCAGTTTGGGGAACTGGTGGACATATTTGTGGATGGTCTTCCCCATTTTTGGCATTCGGATCAGCTCACCTGAAAAACAGAACGCATGACTTCTAATGACTTTCTAGGCAGAGGAGGGAATTCAGTGAGCATGTTGTGGGGAAAAGAAAACTCACCAATCTCATTGTGGTTGAGGTCATAGAGCCGCTCAAAGGGGAAGTTCTTCTTCTCTATCTTCTTGATCACTTCCTCTGGCAGCTTCTTGAACTGTCGCAGTGGAGACATCGACTGCCACCTGTGGAGAACAGGTACACAGAACATCAGCAGACTGCCTCAAACAAAATATACCGCACTGAAAGCATAAAGGAGGAAAGAGTGACACTTACATTCTCTTGTCAATCATCTTGCACAGATTCATGGTCTTATCTGTCAGTTGAGCCCAGCCTCTGTTGAGAACAATCTCAAATATGGCCCGCATTAACCTTCCAGCACTCTGCAAGGAAAACAATAAAGAAATAGAAATTAATCTAATGACGAGTTTATTTCAAAAACTGACAGTATCTTCAAAAAAAGTTTATTTGCTAACGAAATAAACTGAAGAAAATGTGAGAAAACTGCAATTCAGAGAGATTAAAAAAAATTTAATTAAAATAAACCGATGACAAAAGTGGGATCTGGCGTACCTGTGTGACATACACCATGTCGGCCATGAGGGCAAAGCCTTCCAGTTTGAGTTGAGAGATGTACGCCTGGAGCAGCACGTTGATCTGAAAGGATGAGACACAAAATACAAGGAAACTGTTTTATTGGGATTTAATTCATGATTCTTAGTATCTGCACACCAGAAACACAAAGCCATGACCATCATCTCGAACTATTCTTACATATTAGCTGCCTGTGGTGGCCTATCATAAGTAAATGCCTTGACGTTGATTAGATTAACCACATTGTTGGCACTAGAATGACTATTTTGGTAAACAATTAAATGTATTTTATACAAACTGAACACTTGTTAGGGATGCTACCTTAGCACTGGGCTCCTCAATGCTTTCCTTGACAGGAATGGGAACTCTTTCCAGCAGCTTCTGAAGTTCCAACTTCTCCTCCTAAAAGACACAGCAACATGTCAGCATTTAAATTGAGCACGTTAAATGGAGTTTTGTTGGGGGTTATAACTGAATAACCATGCGTGACAACCATACCTCTCTCACTGTGATGTTCCTGAACTCTGAGGAAAGTGAAAAGACTCTGAAGAGCTCAATCTCACTGAGAGTGGGCTTCAGCAGCTGGTTGTAAGTCTGAATGGAGTCATGAGTGATGTAGAAGTGACTGGCAATGCGTCCAAGGTCTGTAACCTTCAGGGGAAGAGACACAAATTTAAAACATTAAAACCGTGACGTCAAACTCATCACTAACTTACAGCATTGGCATTAAAGAAATAAGAGATGATAACTGATAGATGTGCATACCTGGAAGCTGCCTGTCCTCTTGTCATATTTAACAAGACTGTTCTTGTCCAGGACATTGGCTGCTGTGTGCACCAGGTCCATCCTGCGTCTCTCCAGCAGGGGATCTGCACTCCGGTCATCGTGGGACACACCGTACAGGGTGGGGTTACGCAGCATGCGCACATACAGGTAGGTGTAACCGAGCCAGTTCACAGCATCCTGAGACAGCAAAGATATGAGAAGTTATAGAAGTTGTAAAACAAATAGACTATTTGATCGACTCGCTATGCATCTTTACAAGCCACTAACCTTAACAGTCTGCACATTGCCCAGTACTATCTCAGCATTGAGCATGTCAGGCAGCTTGCACACCATCTGACTCTCTATGGGCAGCTGCTGGTTGAGCAGGGACAGATAGTACTGCAGCTCTCCATGGGACGTAATAAGGATTCCCTCTCCCTTGGTGTCGTACTGGGGACGGCCGGCTCGTCCAAGCATCTGAAATAAGACACAATGAATTGAGTTATATCTGGTAGTGAGAGGTAAAAAGCCCTCTTTACTGCAGTTTGGTATCCAGCCAGCACAGACTCACCTGCAAAATGTCCAGGGCTCCGAGCTCAGTCCATCTGCCTTTCTCTGGGCTGTACACCTGAGTGCCTTTGATGATGACAGTGTGAGCGGGCAGGTTGACACCCCAAGCCAGAGTAGCTGTGGACACCAGGACCTGGATGTGTCGATCAGCAAACAGATCCTCGACCAGCGTACGATCAACTCTGGTCATACCAGCGTGGTGGATAGCGAAGCCATAGGGCAGCAAATCCTTCAGTTCGAGGTTCTAGATAAGAAAGTTATTAAAGTGTGAGTCAAACAGGGTTCTTAATTTGTTATTCCGTTGCAGTGAAGTCCCCGGTTAGAGGCATTAGCTCACCTTGCACTGCTCAGCCTCAGTTCTCAACACTTCAGTAGATGCTGAACCCTCTCTGAGGAAAAGACCCAGTGTGTCCTTCTCCAAACACATGTCTCTTATGGCCCTGGCTGTCTTTCCCGTCTCCTTCCGGGAGTGGACAAATACCAGCACCTGATGGAGACAAGTAAATGTCAGGAGCCTCTCTAATCTAGTAACACCTTGTTGATCAGTGATAGTTCAGCATGTAGTGTAATGCATGTCATTTTAGTCATTTTGGATCAAAGAGGACATACCTGGTTCTTTCCAGCATGCTCCATGATCTTTTCATAGACAATCTCATTCATGATCTGGAAACGCTTGATGGCCTTCTTCTCCGTGATGCCGACATACGTCTGCTCAAGGGGCACAGGGCGGAAACTACACAGAAAAGTATATATATATATACACGTTATTGGAGATGAATGTGCAAACAAGAAAACGCATGCAGCTGTTATAGAAAGTATCTCTTCTGTTCACTGTTTTGTCATCCTCCAAACGACGTACCTGTTGTCAAAGTAGAAGAGTCCCTTGGCAGGATCTACGCGCAGGCAGGTAGCCACATCTTCATAGTTGGGCAGCGTGGCACTGAGGCCCAGCAGACGCACATCCTCCTGGGTCAGCTCCACGTTGCGGATGGTTCTTGCCACCAGAGATTCCAACACGGGACCACGGTCATCGTGCAGCAGGTGGATTTCATCCTGCACATGAGGGTTTTATGTCAAAACATCTGCACAGTCACTACACTCTGCATGTTTTATGACCTTATAATCCTTCATCAACATATTCACAGCACTTACAATGATAATGAGCCGCACTAGCTGGGTGTAGGTACGATCTCCGCCCTTACGGGTGATGATGTCCCATTTCTCAGGTGTGCAGACGATGATTTGAGTGGCGTTAATCTCCTCTTTGCAGAGCTGGTGGTCTCCTGTCAGCTCAGACACGGTGATACCGTAACTTGCCAAGCGCTGTGAAAAGTGAGAATTATTAAATCACTAAATCCCCATCCACAGAAATGTATTGATTTAAATGTAAACAAATCCCTGCAGGACAGAGGTGGGGCTCACCTTACTGAAACTTCCCACCATCTCCTGTACTAGTGAGCGCATGGGTGCAATGTAGATGATTTTGAAGTCATCCACATTGATGGTTCCATCCAGGTTTATGTGCTTTCCAATTTCCCTCAGCATTGCCATCAAAGCAACATTGGTCTTACCAGCTCCCTGTGTGCACAGACAATACATTATAGGAGAAAATACACTTTGGGAAAAACTGTCACAATGCTTTTGGATAATTTGACTTACCGTAGGTGCACACACTAGCAGGTTCTCGTCTGTCTCCAAGGCGGTCTTGTACAGTTTGCTCTGGATGCGGTTCAGGGTTTTGAAACCTTCAAATCCAGCCTGTGCATACTTAGGCAACTTCTCAATGGGAACAAGCACCTGATGACAAAAACAATATGCTGAATGAACGCCATGAACACATCTATAAACTACTCGTCACTGAAACTTTTACATTAGTTGCTGGATAGCTGGGCAAATTGTAAGGACATGTTTTACATATAACCAACAAACCTCATCATCAGCAAAGGGCTTGGGTTTGAGGGCGGGCACGTGGACTTCCTCATAACCTTTGCGCTGTTTACGAAATGAGCCGTCCGGCAGTTGGCAACGCTTGTTGGCCATGAAATGGCTCCCCTGGGTGAAGGCCAGGTCTTCAAGGTCTAGCAACTGTCGAGATGCCATTGACTGTAGGATAAGAACAAGAACAACGTGTCAACTTTTTTGTAAATATACCTATGGCAGCATATACGATGCCATTTCACTACCTCGATGTAGTAATCTTGGGTTTGCTTTCAGTGAAAACACCACGAGTAGGTTGCATGATTGCAGTTGATATATGAACAGAAACATTATTTACCTCTCCGTGGTCAATGTCCATCGCTTCCAAGTCATCGACACGAGACTTCCTCACCCTCTCCCTGCGAGATCGCTCCTCCTAAGAACACAAAAGCCCATGAACAACAGATAGGACAGAATAAACTAAAAGATCATTTTATAAGCAAGAGGTCTTACCCGAATAATATCCTCCTTCTCCGTCTCTTGCAGCTGGTAAAGGATCTTGGACAGTTCCTGATCAGCCTCCATCTTTCCAATGATCCGCTCCTTTTCTGCCTCACTCTGAGCACTTGCCAGCATGGTACAATACTGAACTGCATGTCAGAAGAAAAAGTGATTTACTTCAAAAAGTCACAAGATCTAATCCTTTTTAAACAACACAGTTCTACACCACTGACTTACTCATGCGACGATGCTGACGGAGGATTTTGATGAAATCAAAGGTGTTAAAGCCCAGCAGCAACACCAGCTGGTTCTCACATTCTCTATCGTCGCTGGCAGTCTGTGGAATACAGAGAGACAGTGAATGAGCAAATCTGAAAAATACACATGTGTATGGACTACAAGATGGGCTATAAGATTACATACCTTGAGGATTTCCAACACTTCATCAGCTTTCTTTTGGGAGACAATGGCATCATCGTAGAAACGGCTGAGCTGACGCTGGAGCCAGAAGGCATCGATGTCTCGCGGATGTAGATCTTTTTTCTTTGCCGTCATCACGTCGCCCGTGGCACCAAGCTAAACGAAAAGTAATTTATTAACTTTCAGTGCGGTGTTGTGTGCAATACTTCAAAAAGATACAACTATCTTTGTAAATATTGATTCAGAAGTTGCACTTACGTTGGCTGAAAGAGCGCAGCCCACACCCGCCTCCTCTCCTTCGCTGTCTTCATCAGAGTGTTCGTCTCGTACCTCCCCAAACTGGTCTTCATCCCCCTCCTGAATAATTAGGAAAAAGAAAAATCTATGACACAATCTACCTACAATTCTGATCTTTCAGCTACAACTCAGGAATAACTTGTGATTCTTAATGATTAAGCAAAAAGCCCTCACCTCCTCGTCAGATTCAAACTGGACATTCACACCATATGTTTCATCGATGTTGTCATCTGTAAAGGTAAGATATGGTCCATAATCACAAGAATACTTTCATGGAAAACTTAAACATGACTTACTGACATCATTAACTTATTAATTACCCATATTCTGTAAGTCCTTGTCGCCTCCGTAGTCAGAGATCTTCTTGCCCAAATTAACCAACACATGGTAGCGTGTGTCATCAGCGGGCCCAAGAAGCTGCTCTACTTCACGCCGCCTTTCCTTGTCCCTCATTTTATCATTCTTCAACACCGCTAATACCTCATCCGCCGCTCCACACAGAATATCACGCGGCTGCAAGAAGATATAATAACAAGGTCAGTTGACGCTTCAGGAGCTGATTAAAAACACAAGCTGACATTTAAACAAAACGGGTGTTTTAGAGTTTACAGACCTGATCTCCCAGAGCAGCATGGATGAAGCTAAGCAACACTTCATAGGTCTCTCTGGTTTCTTTGGTTTTGGGCTTGTACACGATGCCCACCATTTCATCAATGCCTTCAGACAGAAGAGTAAAACCCTTCATTTTTTTGATGTCGTGTCTGTCCTCATCTCTTTTTCGCCTCCTGTATAGACGGAACAAGACAAAAAGAAAAGAGTTAAGAGTAGTGTCACTCAGCGATGACAACATAACTGAGGTGTATTATGAAGATTATAAATTAAATTCCTTAGCCATTTGTGCCAAATGTATTCCAGACCATAGCAGAGGTCTGACGTGATCAAATTGAATTTGTGAGAATATCTATGATTTCAGTATTTGTTGGCAAATCATCACCATTAATTATCAATTATTGTTTTGCTGTGACCTTGTAAATTATTTAAAACATTACTTAAAAAAAACAACTTAATTTTTATCTTCTGGATTTGTATTTTCAACATGCAATGAGTTACAAATGTCAACATCCCTAAAAAATGTAAACACAGACCCTTTAGATGCGTTTAAACAATCTTAACTATCAGATATATTGGAAGGCTTTGATCACAATGGAAATGTTTAACAGAGTTTAACGGGGCTAAAACATGTGCAGACATCGGTGTTACGTTGTTTTAACTTTACAAAGACGATAAAAACGTGTTGTTGACAGCACGTACTTGTCTCGTCTCTCCTCCAGCTTCTGGGGTTTGGTCCTCTGAGCCTTGTCGCCCATCTTGGTCCCTTCCAGCTTCCCCACCAAGGACAGCACCTCTCCGTTGGGTTCATCTCTCCGTGTGCGGTCGATCAGAGAGCGATCGGCTTGTAACACCAAGTTGGAGTTCTAGCAGGTCGATGCAAACACAAAGTAAACGTTACGGTGATCAGCAGTGACACTAACGTCTCCGCAGCTAGCGGCTAAGCTAACTGCTAGTTAGCATAACGGCTAGCTGCACACGTAGTAGCACGAATTTAAAACATTTAGCATTTGTTTTGTTAGCTTGATTGCGTTAGAGCAAACTATCAGAGACACTACCAAAGATAGTACACTTCCAATATGTTAGGATTAATGAATATATTTTTAAATATACTCACCGCTTTGTACTCGTACTGCAAGCTACGGGCAGTAACATCCGCCATGGTGCGAGTTTCGTGTTTTAGCTTTTACTGCACTTTAACTGAACGTGAACTAGCTCACTAATACATCCAGAGTTGACGTTACTCTCTCCTTTCAGGTAGACGCTGGGATCATCGGTGCAGTCTTTGGATTTACAGCATGAAACAGTTTTCAAAATGTCAGAGTTTCATACAAGTAAATGCGTCTCCAGTACGTCACAAAAGCAGTTAGTTAACACGAGCTCACAACAAGCCGCCGCTAACGCTCATTTCCGTTTCCGGTGTCAAAGGTTAAACCTGGTACACACACACACACACACACACACACACACACACAGCGCCCCCTGCAGGCTATGTTTATCTCATCATACTTTCAGTTTTAAATTGCCTATATTCACAATACAGTCCTTGCAGAACACTAAATTCAACATGATTTATCTAAAACATTAATAAATAGCACCCACTCACAGCCTGTTCATTACGTACAACAAATTAAAGCAGTCATTCTGTGTTATTATTCAATGTTGCTAATAGGTTGTCCTAAAATACCTCAATCTTTGGCTTTTGATTCCTGGCTATTAAAAAGATAAGGCTCAGTGCCCCCAAATAATTAACTCTTATCAGTATAACTGCATTGTGAATGGTCCCAGCTGCATTCTCTTACCACAATACAACTTCAGTATTTGAAAAAAGTCTATTCATCTATTTATGTATTTTTAGTCATTTTCTGAAGTATGCTGGTTAATATAGATGTCAACATGTCTGGTTGCTACAAACATAAAAGGGAAATTCTCATATTTAAGGTAAATGGGCTGCACTCACAGCATTCACAGCCAGATGGCAGCACAGAGTGTTTTGGAGTCCAATGGTTGCTCAAAGATACTTTGCCTTGTGAATAGGAGAGTCAGTGATCAGACCATCAACCCTACGGTGAAGGGACGACCCATTCCAACTTCTGAGTAACAACAGACCTTAAACATGTACAAATGCTTCCTGTGTAATATGAATGTTCATTATGTATGGCTGTTGAAGAGATTTAACAAGTATATGTGCAAGTATTTCACAGGTGTATGTGTGCATTCTTTGTGCTTATGTGACAGAAATGTTACATTTTTGGCCTAAATTACCTCTCATACTGATGTAGTATGAAATGTAGTAAGCACTAAAGATATGATGTAGAAACTATATTATGAAACTGAGACAGGAACACATAAAAAGAAGTAGAGGAAGATGCAGTTAATGTGGGTGTGACCGTTTCCTTAAGAGAGAAGTGTGTGTTCATGTTTGTTTTTACTGTCTGTGGCCTCATATAACTTCCATCTCCTTTTGCACATCTGTATGTCCTTTTCCTCCATTCAGAATCTCTGATGTTTTACATCTACTGAGCCAGTCTTTTAACTTCAGTCACACCCAACGGCAGACACACACACACACAAAGAGAAGGGGTGACACAGATAAATGGGCTGCACACATCAGTGAAACAAATGATAGGTTAGTGTGCATGTGGGGGTTGAGGGATTACTGACAACTGACACACACACACACAGTGTGATTCAGGATATCTGTAGTTATTCCAGGTCATATTTGGAGTGTGTTGATCCTCCTCTCATCTGTCAACGCATTATGATGATATTATGAAGTGCACTCTTCTGTCCTCTCTGATTTAAAGGACATGTGGACTTGTGATTAACAGAAACAATGATGGTGTGGTCGGTGATTAATTTGCCTTCTAATTATTTGTCATTATAGCTGGATTTAGATGGCTTAATAAAAATATTACATTTAAACACTTAAAAGGTTTTCCCACCCAATATGCGTTTGTGTAACTCCTCCATTGTACTTTAGACTCGTGTCCAGACAATGTGATCTGTGTGTCTTTCTGTCACAGGGACACCACATGAGCACACTTCAGCTGTCTGAGCAGCTGTTGTCGTGACGCCATCTGTGAACACACTCGGCCCCAGAGCTGCCAACAGGAGTGTGAGAAAACACATTGTCCCTGACACACACGCACACACTGAGTCCTGCATGTACGGCCTAGACAGAGCGGAGAAGGATCGCTTTCTTCCAGGAAGAGTCTGTTGAGCGAGGTTTACCATCTGTGCTGCCACAGCTCTGTATTAAGGCAGGGTTAGCCTAGGTAAGGTATTAGAGGCTGGAGCTCCTGACATGTGGCTTCTACACTATTCTTGTCCCCACTGAAATGAATTCCACAATGTTCACTCATTATCATCTTGTGCCGATTCATCACAAACTTCATCTTCCCAAAATAGCCTTATTTTTCCTATTTATGCTACGGTATAATGACCTGGTTACCTCCATTTAAAATTGCCTCTTTGATCCGACAGTTTAATATGCACAAGACATTCAATAAAGGTGCAGTACTGGTGAAACATAGCCAAACACACTCCACCAAAACCCCAACAATATTGAGAAATGAGAAAATGGTGAGCTGTGAAAGTCATCACACAATGAAGCGTGGTAATGTCTCTCTGTACAGTTTTATTTACATGATACTATTCTGTCGTAATGCTGGATAGCAAGATTATATGTAATACATAAATATCAACACAGTTTGTTGTTTTTTCATTTTTTGTACAAATTTGCATATAACTAAGAATCAGAAAGGGAAAACTCAAAACGGATACATACAGTTGCTTTTAAAATGAAAAAAAAAACATCCTTACAGGGGGAGAAAAAACAGGGATTAACACAAGTCACAAACATACGTTGGTTTCAATGTGTCAGGCAGCCATGAAAACACACTTTTGCACAGGAATGTGCACATGCACGCTCACAAATACACACACACACACACACACACACACTTTTCTATGGTGCTCTAAAGCAGTCACACAGACCAATAGCTGTTAGACAGATGAGGAGTTACATCTAATCTTGGTATCTGTTATTTTTCATAAATCTAGCTCTGGCATGCTCCTGTAGTTCTGTAAACATGTGCTGATAAACCGGGTAGCTCCACAGACAAAAAGGTTGGGGAACAACACACACACACACACACTGTGCTCACATGAATGTTCTGTTAGCGTATTAAAAAAAAAATCATGGTTCACATTCCATAAAAGCACTGAATGCATGCGCTAACATCAGTACAATATCAATGGAAGAGGAAAAAAAGCTAATAAAAACGTAACAGATAATTGTCTCTCAGCAAATAAAATGTCTGAAACCCTAAATTGAGTGATGCCAAATATTTCTGAAACACTAATGCAGATGAAGAGTAACTCATGCATTTATCCCATTCATTCATGCTCCTACCAGGCCTGCAGGGGAAGGGTGCCATCCTTCCTCTCAGGCCACACATCAGGCCACACAGCCCTGCACCAGGCGTCTGTGATTACAATATGAGCTCAGACCAGTTGAGGAACTCCTTTACCCATCATGTCCATTGAAAATGTTTAGATTTAGTGAAACTTGGGAGTAATTGGTTTGTCCCTGTCTAGCGTGATACCTCCAGCCATAATGGAAACAGCCTCATCACAATCAAACCAATCAAAGTCAACACAGACATGCTGATCAAAGGGTCACTGAGGCTGACTGTCAAGATGATCCACGGTTCTGCTGGGGGTCAAAGCTGGTGAAAACAAAGTAAAAGGGAAGACAACAAAGCTTAACACAGCAGCTGTGAGGTAGGTAAAGCTAGGAAAGACAGAGACAAAGTAACAAAGCCCCTTGTGCATGGTGGGGGACAGTTGTACGGTTCTCCAAACATTGACCGACTCCAGTACCAACGGAGCACAGAGCAAGAAGTTCAAAATGTTGAGGGACACAACTCGTGTGGACTGTTACTGTGTAATCTGAATGCTTTGAAAGACATGCTAGTGTCTGACACATGACAGGGTCTTAGTAAAATGGCTGTCTACGGTTTGGCACAAAATGGCGCCTGGTTTGGGTGAGAGGAGCACAGCATATCCTGGACATTTAGCCTGGGCTGCTCTTAATAAGACAAGACATATTCTTAAAAAACAAAAAAAAACAAAAAAAACAAAAATAAAAGAGGACTGGACAGCCGCAAAGTCACACCACAGAAAGTAGGATAAAACAAACTAATGAATTAATCAAAAAAAGAGGAAAGTGATCATTCATGCATCTCCCTCAGACAGGATCTTCTTCTTTTTTTCTCCATCATTTTCTTGAGGTTGTTATTTCGTAAAATCAAGTCCTTTCGATCCTCACTTAGCCACTCGTGCTCCTTTCAAAAAGGTTCATTCTCATTCTCATTCTCCAGTCTTTGTCAAAGGTGTTGTCATCGTTGCTGCTTCTGTTTTTGTAAAATCTATATTCTCTGGATCTTCTCCGCCACCACCACAGGGTTCTCTTTACGGATCTTGGCGGCGGCCTCGGCCTTGTAATCATAGGGACAATTGTGCTTGTCGGAGTACCGGTGGATGCCACAGAACAAGTTTCCACAGCGACAGTCGAACCCTGGAAGCACAAAAAGGTCAGGGTTCAAAAGCTAGAACGGGAGAGCTGAAAGTCGTGGTCAGAGAAAACTCTTTGGCTTTCCATCTATAACCAATAAAACAGTTATCACAACCTGCCTCGCTGACAGTAATCACATGTGTTGCATCAGATGCTCCTTCATGTCCCCATCTGCTCACCTGTAAGGCCCACCCTTTTGCGGCACATGAAGCACCTATTCTTCTTGGGTTTTGAGTTGTCCCCCTTGCCTTCTTCACTGCTGGAAGACGCTACAGGAGAAGGGCTAGAAGCAGCAGGCTGGTTTACAACTACAGAAGAGAAAGACAACAGGGGAAATAGAATACTTTTTAGTCATGCTAGGTTTAATTTGCCATTATCTTGACATCTTGAGAATTTGTAAGAGCAGCAGATTAATGAGTTGAGTTAATTGTTCTATAAAGACATGCATAAACACTGGCAACTGAAATGATCTCCTTATCTCTAAATTGCCCCCTCTTTTTCTTGGCAGAAAATAGTGCACTACACTGTGAAAGCCTCTGGCAGGCAGCATCCACTCTGAGAATACCCTCTGGTGTAGAGGTATTTTTAAACAGGTTTATTTTTAGACCTCTCTTTTTTTGGAGGCTGTAAGTAAAACCAACAGTTGGATTTAAGGTATGCAGCTAAGCATCGAAAATAAACTGTGGCTACAGTGGCTCCTACAAGGCGGTGTTTGCCTCAAGACGTCTGTATGCGAGCGTTCATCTTCATGCGTCTGTTCTTGGCCCGTGTGACACTTGTTTCTATCGGCTAGCCTGTCGGTAACTACAAGCGTGTCTAAGTGAGTCTGCATGTTTTACCAGGCTCCAAGGATTCTGGCTTGTCCTCTCTCGAGATGCTCATCTCTGTCATTTGTTGGGTCACAGGAAGAGATCCTTGAACAGTTCTGAAGGTTTAAATTTAAAAAAAAAGGGAGAAACAGGGATCAGCAGGAGAAAAGGAAACAGAAGTTATCACATTCACCATTTACTAACTATCTTAAAATGAATAAAAAAATCAAACGCAGTACTACTGACCTAGACATGTCTGGTGAAGAGCAGGGGGAGGCATCAACCTTGGCTAGACTGGCTTCTAGTCTCTGGATGGCTGAGGCCTCTGACATAGGACTACCAGCTGAGCCTGGGTGAGAACAGAGTGAACTCCATTACACAAAAACATTTGAAATCGACACAAAAAGGATTAAATATGTACAATCATAGGTGGAAAATTACTTGTATATCAAGAACTGTAATTAATGTTGAAATTAAATTAAAATAAACTCATTTTATCGACTCCAGATTAATAATTTCAAATCTCTTCGGTTGACTTTCTCAAAGCTGTATTCGAGATAATCTCTCTGCTCTTTTTACTGTTTGAAATATAGGTCTCAACAGGTTGCCAGTGTCACATTGTGGGAGAAACTTCAATGTTTGATCTGAGAAATGTTTAAAAGGAGTGAACACCCACCTAACCTTGAACACTGTAATGAAGAAAACAGCTGTCTGTCATTACAAAGAGTGGAAAAACAGAGAGGGAGGGCAGGGGGGGGGAGGAGAGCTGGGAAATACACCGACTGGCCTGGAACTGGTTTTATTTCAAAACAAATGTCTACACTCTTATGAGTCCCTCCTTATCTCAAGCTGTAAATATATAGTTTATAATACATCTATTTGTTTACAACACAAACTGGGCTTCTGAAATCAATTTGGGGTGCAATCATTTCTACCATATCTCTTTGTGTGTGTGTGAACTAACTTACCCATAGGGCTGTGGGGGCTCATGCGGTCGCTGCTCTGCTGCCGTGTCAGGTGATCCTTATAGCACACGGAGCACATACCGTTGGTTCTAGGGTTGCCATAGAATCCGCAGCCCGTGGCACAAAGCACCGGGCTCTGGTTCGTCTCTTGGGCCATTGCTAACAGAACGAGAGAAACAAGAGTGAGAAACACACACACACACACAAACAATACAACTGAGAGCTACCATGTTTCCCCATCACAGGGCACGTTTCCCTGTTAAGACGCTGCCGTCCTGACAAACTAGTTCCAAAGAAACGTGTTGCCAGGGCTCACAGATAACAAGCGTCATATTATGAAAATTGGAAAACAACACGCCTGTCTCTTTTGACCTGCCCTTTAGCCTGAATACAGTAATGAACTCTTCTCCACAGGAAGTCCAGAGAACAAACAAACGCTCGCTCTGTGCTGCTCAGCACCTTGGCAGAAGCTGGACGCTGTTCTGTCCCAGCTTTGTTCACATTTGAGTCCCCCTTTACTTTACTCCCCACAGTTCTGAGAACAGTTGGTATGACTCTTCTATACATTTCACCCACCATCTCTCATTTTTATAACTGTATAGTGCTTTAAGTAATCAGTTGCACCTCTCCAGACAGCTAATCATATAGTGTCACATAGTTTGCATCACTTAGTTAATTCCAAATAACTAAAAAGGTAATTGTGTTAAATGTGTCATCACAGTGCGTCGTGATAATTACATGACCAAATACGACTCTTCACAATTACTAACACTGCCTCATCATCAGTCTATTCACTTCCGCCAGACACCAAACAAAGCACCGAGTCATCGGCAGTATCTCGGCCACCAAAAGAACAAAGCAGTAACAACAACAAACTGTTTGTACCAAAAGACACAAGATAGGAAACAGAGTAGGTCGACAGTTTCAGAAAGTATTCCCACACCCTTCCCCCCTGTGATACTTGCCCCACAAGACATTTTCAAAAAACTCTCGAGTCATTTCTCCCCACACACAAGCCCATAAATATGTGCGAAACTTGGCAAAACGTGAGGCCCTATGACGTCAGCCTGCTGTGCTGCAATGCAATACAACAGGAAGTTGTGTAATGGGAGGCGCTGCCTTTGAGGCAACAGATCAAAAACACCTCGATGAATGAACAACAGACAGGAAGTTCTAGATTAGCCGGGTAAGAGGCCTCCTGTCTGTCAGTCCTGCCCTGACTGTTTTACAAATCGCCTGCGTGACCGATACCAGACCTGTAACATGGGAGCTGCTTGCTGGTGTTGTTGTGAAGCTCGTCTACATTCTGGTCACGGACACAAACAGGACAGACGAGCTTAATGGTCCAGGAGAGACAGTTGGCAGTTGTTTAAGAACGTCCTGTCAGTTCACTCGAGGTGTCCTGGCCTCACCCACACACTGACAAGTTCCCTTAAATCTTGAGCTACCCCCCCCCCCCCCCCAACCCCGCCCCTCTTTATCTGCCCCTGCATGCGATCACTGACGTGTCAGCAAAAGGTTTTCCTCGGAAAAGCCCACAAGGACCTTCTCTGCGTCACGTGTTCAACTGCTGACTGCTGAAAAAATGCCAGACATGACTGACCCGGAGGTTAGTAAGCGTGTAGCTGAACAGGAATTTGTCTTTGCATGTGATCTCCAGTATCATTCACTTTAAACCCAACACCAGTTCATCATGCTGACAGCTACATTTGGACTGTACAATTTGAGCTACACATCCATGCCCCCCACAAATCTTGGACGAGGTCTTTGAGTAAAAGCAGCTCCTCAAATGAAGGATATCAATTTAAAGTGAGACAGAAAAACAACATGAAAGATAAAACGACAAGGACCATAGCTGCTAACAAATTGACAGTGAACTGTGGGGCTCAACTGTTACTGTTGGGCCCAGCTGTCAGACAAACAGCAGGCATGTTAACCTAACATCTACCAAGACCTCTCACAAACCTGAGATAAGGTAGGACGTAAAATCTTTCACTATGGCATGAATAAAGCGCACAAAAAGATGATTCAATTAGGTATTTTAGAGAGAAAAGCACACATGCTGTGCATGAAATATGACTGATTGTTGTTAATGTTGGTGTCTATCACCAAGTGGAGCAACTCATCCAACCACCTTGATTAATCTATAGCTAAATCACTGCTTAGCGAGCCAAAATGTCCTAAATATGACATATATTGTGAAATACTGAACAGCTGACAGGGCAAGTCAGGGGGTTTCCAGCACAGGGCAGATTACCAGCCACAATCATTCACCACCAACTTCCTTTCACAAAAAAAAACTATGGCAATAAAATGTGAAAACTGATCTAAAAATGGTTCTGTTTGGCCTCTAAGCGGCGGACTATTGAACCCAGTTCAAAACAACATAGCTGTGAAAACCTCTAGCAAACCAAAGGGGGGGGTACAGTGCTCCTGTATCAGACACAGGTTTAACGTTAGCTCTCATTTCAGGCCCTGCTGGGCTGAAAACTACTGAGTCACACTGAAGGGCAGAACAGGAAAAAGCCCACTGTTTAGTTACACACACCGAATTTATTCTCCTTAAAAAGGACACAATGTTACAAATAATCACCAGAGAGAGCGTCAGCAAGACACCAGCACTGATGTTTAGTGAAATAACCTACAGTCTAGACAGTGAGGTCTCTGCTCCCTTTGTTTCTTCTTTCTTCCTTTGTCTGCCATCTCTCTGCTTCCTGTTTAGACATCGCTGTGTAGCTCCCCCCTTTCTCGCATCAATTCTACTTATTTCCATTTTCTACGTGTTTTCAACGACACAATGTGAACAACCTCGACTATATAAATCACACTTAAGTACCAAGAAACGACTTGGTGGAGCCACATAGCTCTCAGCACCGAGCAAACCTTCGTTTTCTTCTGAGCTATAACTACACAGATGTACCGGCAGGTCATTTAATATTTAACTGAATGATCTGTAGTAATGTCAGAGCAACTCTTTCGCTCTACTTGCACATTCGGCTTATGAATTTTCTATTTCTAGACAGGAATTAGCTGGCTTTGGTTCCCCATCCCCCAGCTCGGGGCAAATAGAAAAACAGAAGAGACATCAACCAGTACTAGCTAGCTCCCTCCCTTGTTTTCCCCCGAAACCAGACGGAGTCACGTTTGAGGGCTTGTGATGTTTCCAGTCAGGAGGAGGAGATGGTGGTGGTCACAACTTCAACGAGCCCAAAGACGAAAGAAAAGCGTTGTTTACCACACAATACCACCACACATATACACCCCCCTGACCTTTCAATCCACCGGTAAAGGTCGCTGTGACCGACCGTCAGCCTAGTTAAACACCCCTCTTTTCGTTGTTTACCTCCACAAGCTGAGCTCACTTCAAAATTCATCCTTAAGAAAAAAAAAGCAATAATCCAAGATCATCACCTGCTAAAAAACGATGTAGTTTCTCGCGAGACGACAGGAAAAAGTGTCCGTTTGTCCTGGCGGAAGAAAAAACCGGTCGAAGGGTCCAGGTCCTGGTCCTTTACTCTTTCTACTTGTGTTTATGTGGCGGTGTCCTTCGTGTCAGACGGGTCTATGCGGGTTTAATGCTCCCTTCCTCGCCCTCCTACCTCTCTCTCTCTTCCTCTCTCCGTCTCCCGTTCCTTCTGGATAGATGTTTGTTTCCTTCTTTAGTAAGAGGAGTGGCGGATGATGTCACGGGTAAAACTACGTGTCGCCATTGGCTGACAGCGGAGCCCCCGAGCGCTATGTACAGTTTTGCGAGTCGAGGGAGGGTTGTCGGTTGTGCGCATGCGCGCAGTCAGTGTTGCGTTATTACACATCTCTTCGTCATCCACCTACAGGGCCACGAATCTGTTTTGTTGAGTAATACACCTAAACGAATGCATCAATAAATATAAGTGCTGACATGACAGAATTGAAAAAAAAGTATGATTATTAAAAGGATGTTCTCCTGGGAATGCCTCTTTGTACGATATTCTCTATCTGTGAGAGGGCACTATTTCTTGTTGAAACTGCCTCGTCCCTCCTGCCACCTAGTATGATTATTTATGTCAGGGGAACAAAACAAGTGCAGATGTATAACCACAGAGATATACAACCCTGTTTGTTATGGGAGAGGTTGACACCCTACCTTCCCTCCCGCACACCAACATGTTTTCCGTGAGGTATCAACAGACAAGAGCCAAGCAGTAGGGTGGATGATACCACATTTAAAACTGATACCAAGTCTAACTGGGACCAGAATCACAGATATTGCTACCAATATCAATACTTTTTTATAATTACAATTGGTGGATGTGATATCATACATAGGCATGTACATAGGCCGGTTCTGAATACATTATCATTCATACTCTGTGATTTGTCAAACTTAAGGCATTTCTTTTTTTATATTATTTTCTATATCTGTAAATGCATGTCAAAAAAGCTTTTTTCAATTCTGATTATAAATACAACCCATATTTGATCAGGTCAACTCAAATATGTATAATGTGTTAAGCAACCTTTAAGGTTTTACAGTTAAACAAATTCTTATATCCGAGCATTTCAGGCTAAAACCATATGCTAAAATAAAGCGATTTCTCATTTCTCCACCAGAATTATTTTCTTGCATTGGGAGGAATGCTATTTTAACAGTTAAATGATTATACAAAAAGTGTGAAAAGAAAAAACTTCATGTGGAGGTAGGATTAAACATGGGGACTTTGGAGTATTTCTAAAATCTTGGCTATACAGCCCTGGTGGTAAACATATTTCTTGTGGTACACTATCATAATCTGGCTGAACTGCCACTGAAATTCTAACATCAAACAATCATCTGAGTTCTTTTGTTCTATCAAATTTGACTTTGGCCTGCTGTTTATAAAACCAACAGCCACCAGATCATATCATCATACTGGCCGTGTTTTTGTGAAACGTGAAAACATGTTCCTTCCACTCAAATGCAGTGTGTCGTGTGTGCTGTATAGTTTGCCCTGCAGGTTCAACAGGTCCCAACGTATCCCCCCATCTTGTCAGAGTAACTTCACACACATGCAGGCACTACAGGCCACACTCAGCAGAAAACAAACACTCGGGGTAGGGCCTCGTGTGTGTGTATTTGTGTATGTGAGTTTGAGGGAACGTACTATCATCTATCAGTGAATGGATTCGTGGAAACTTAGAAGGCTAGTACAGTCTGGAAGCCATTGGGTAATACAGTCTGTTCGCTCCAGTTCAAACCAGAACTCATGTGGAAACTGGAAAAAGTTTCAGCCGAGTGAAAGTAAAAGTAGCTGCTGTTGCTGCTGATCTTCCCCTAGCTTTTTTAAGGGGAATACACAGACACACACACACACACACACACACACACGCACACACACACACACACACACACAGTAATTATTTCAATATCACAAGACATTAATGTTGTCTTGCTTTGACAACACTGAGTTGATTTGCACACAATTTACAACAAGGTATCAGGGGAGGGTCCTCAAAAACCAGGAGCATTATCTGCGGATTAAAGTGACGCTGTGATCTAATAATGTAATCAAATGATGGCAAAGGGGTGAAATATTGACAATAGACAAATGTGAAGAGTGCTTGTGAAAGCTCATCATGTGGCATTTTAATGCAAATCATCCTCCATGTAACATACACAGAAGCAATAGTAGTGGTTCCCTTATTATACTGACATAAGCTTTTCATATGTGAGTCAAGAAGGCACAGGGAGGGAGGGAGGGAGGGAGGGGGAAGTTAAGGGGAAACCAGGTCTGTGTTTTACACTGAGGTCTCTGTGTGTGAGTGTTGTGTTAACGCAGCCCTGTACAGAGAAGCAGAAAAGAAGGCGCATGTGTATGTCTGTTTAGTATGTGAAGGTTCATTTGTTTCAGTGAAGGGAGGGGCAGCTGAGCAGAGAGTGGGAGGTGTCGAGTATCATTACCCATCCCCCGTGCTGTCATAGCTTGGTTTCTATGGTGTGTTTGTAGGTTTTGGTGCCAGTACTGAGTGTGTGTGTGTGTGTGGGGGGGGGGGGGGGGGGGGGGGTTAGGTGGTGCTGGTGGTTGAATTAAAGGGGGAGTGGGCCAATAATTATTTTGCACGACCACGACAGGCACATGCGAGGAGCTGCAAGTGACAATGTTGCCATGACAGCGAATGCATACAATTGTAAGCTAATGCTTTTTGTTTCCTTTCAGTCTGTGCTTGTGTGTGTGTGTGTGTGTGTGTGTTTGAGGATTACTTATGAGAATCTGGAACAGCCTGTCTGTAGTTACTAGGCAGATATGGGCCCGACACACACACACACACACAGCTTGCCTGTGTCTGGCGTCTGTGTGGTGAGACACTGTTGATAAAGGGGCTAGTGGTGGAAATGGCAGCTTATCCATTTACATAAGCTGTGTGCGGGGCTTGATAAGCTCTGCACTGAGGCTGACTTAAACCATTGCTTCAAAACTTGATCCCCCACCCCATCATCCCCATCATCACCCCTCATTAAAGGGGCGATGATCTATGCGTGTGTGGGTGGTAACAGAAGTAAAGAGAAACATTTTACAAACAGAGGGTGCCTGTCTGTGTGATTCTGGGGAGATCAGGGACATCTTTGTTGTAAATCCTTGCTATTAAGTTCCATTTACACTGTTGTTGCTGTAATTGTTGAGGAAACACTAGGTGAACACACTGGAGGAAACATGTGACGTAAAACACGCCTGGGTCACATATGTGCAAAAGTGTCAAGAAGCAAAGTATTAGGTGTTCTAAAAGAAGCGAAAGAGAATTAAAGCAATAGAGAGATGAACAGAGAGAGAACAACAATCGGATCAAATTAATGTAATCTGCTGAATCAGCACTGATTGACCATTTACTCCCTCACTCGTGCGGCTACACAACTCCTCTACATCTCTCATGAATGTGTTTCTTGTTATTTCTGACCAGGGAGGAGTACCCCCAAACTTTCCCAGCACACACTAAATTGTCTTAACTCCCCTTTTTCCTTTCTCCCCCCCCCCTTTTTTTCGCGCACACAATCCTCACCGTACATGGCTTTCTGGATGATTGTTGTATACACACGGTGTGAGTATAAATGTTTGTGTGCGTTAGTGTGGTTCTTGTGGAAAGTTGCAGAAAGTTGGTGCATATGTTTGTAATGAGTGTTGATATGTCTTTGGAATAATTAGGCTAGTTGCCAGTTATAAATATATATGCTGCTGTGCCTGTGGGTTTCTCCTTTGCAGCTGATACAGGAGACTCTGTAGTTCACATGCCTGCATGAGGTGAACAAATGTGAACCCTTGCATGTGGGTTTGCGAAAGAGAGAGAGAGAGAGTGTGTGTGTGTGTGTGTGTGTGTATATGTGTGTGCAGCAGATGTCCTGTGTTCTGTTCTGTTCCCCAGACTGGCTGGTCTTTGTTGCTGCTGCTCCCTCGTGCAGATGGGCCTGGCCACGTGCTTATCTGTCTGCAAGAACATGCCACGCCTCCGCCGCTGTAATCTGTCAATTGCAGCGGCCAAATCCCGCCCCTAACAAAACCCATCGTCTGACAGGGTCCGCCTCCTTGCTTGATGACGCTGTTTTACTCACGCATACTTACCATGCTCTCTTTTTCTCCCTCACTGAACCCCTCACTGTCTGTCTGTACCTGTGCCTTGAACAATCTGGGTCCGTGTACGGTCTGTGTACGTTTTAGTCATCTGTTTTACCGTTAATTCGGAAAAATCTAAATACGGAAATACCATGGTATTCTCGTTTTTCGTTTCAAACCAAGAACGGGAAAACCAAAGTCAACTAAAGGAGCCGTATTTCGTTTTTGCAAATCCCTTTTTTGTTTTTTCCTTTAAAACGAGACGCAGAGCACAACAGGTAACCCGGAAAGAAGAATATTTCAAAATAAAAGTGAAGGCGATATAATGACCATATGCAAGAAATTAATACATTAATTAATTAATTAATCTGGGCCGATGGGAGTGCGTTAGCATCAGTAGTTGACTACATGCTGTTTAATATTCATTTATCTATGTACACAGCAATAATTAAGTTTTCGATTAATCGGTGCATTGTTTGATGCAATACAGTTCGTGATATAGTTTAATCAAAGTCATTTTCGTGTTCAGAGTTGCCGGCACTGATATTTATTTTTCCACCGTATTGTGCTGTTGATTTAGTGAACGTGAAGTAGATGCAAAGTCAAAGTGTTTACCATTTTTACCAGTAGATGTTTAAATGTATAAGTGTATTTAAACCATAGATTTAGTCATATTTACCTGTGCCTTTAGGTTATTGATACAGATGTATTTAATGCTGATTATTTCATCTGATATTTGATGTTTATGGTTAATTTGCATTAGTTGCATCATGTATTTACATGTTATATTTGTGTCATTTAAGAACTCAACATAGCAGCAAGAAACACCAAGAAGCAAAGTAACAGAGTAACCAAAAATATTAAGTATTAAAAAATGCACAATATATACAATGAAATAGAATAGTGTTAAATGAACTAACTAGGTGAATAACAGTAGTGCAAAAATCAACCCCAGCATGGAGAAGAATCCTGTCAAGCCTCGTGAAGCGGGAATTTACCAGCCCACTATCATGGGCTGGTAAATTATATTTGAAACATGAACCGTTAGCTTGTTATTTAGCCCGCTAGTGCTGCTACTTTACTGTGTTAGCTGGTGGCTAACGAAACCGTTCATAATCAATGCTGATGCTAATCAGGCTAAATGCTGATTTGTGTACTGTTGACATGTTTTAACCAGCGACAAACACGTGGTTCTCGGTCAGTTATTGGGGATAATATATATGTATATGTTATTGATTACACAAAGTTTAAATTAAATTATCACCGCTGAATAAACTAATAACAAACAGCTGTTTATTGTTGTTAGTACAGTTGGTACTGTCTCTATCAGTGATAGGGTGACCAGATCCATAACACCAAAAAGGAGGACACTGCGGTATTTAGTGAAGCTGTGAATAATTGCATAGGACTCTGGCGTGCTCCCCTCTACAATACAACTTTGTGTGATTGCTACATGATATCTGTGTAACAGAATAGGAAAAAATAGTCTTAAAGAGTCAAAAAGTGTTTGTTCACAGTATTTGTATTTATTCAATACATTGTGGTGTTCAAAAACTGACCACTGTGCTGAGTGCCACAAAGCATAACATTTGTGGACTTAAAATGTACAAATTAAATCACAGGTCACATAAATAATAAATAATAAACAGATAAATGAATGTTTTAAAAGCATAAAGAAAACCAAACAAATTTGGTTAACATTTAACGGCTCAAAAAGTAAAGAATTTCTAAAGTGATTCAGTCTATTGGGGACTTGTGTGCAGTGTCTTCATCCGTGTATGTGTGCAGCAGTCCACTTGTATTCAAGCAAACTCCGCCTTCACCCTCAGCAGAAGCTCAACAGCACCTCAGTCATCATGGTCGCCAAGCCCCCACCGCGCCTGGGCCTGTTCATCTCCTGCAGGGACACATAACAACATAGCAACAATACTGTTATCAGCATTCAAAAATCTGTATTGTTTTAAATCCAATGAATATTCATATTATATGTAGCCCATTCATAAAATCAAAATGCTGCATTAGAAATCAATTTGGCTTAAGAGCTTCCTACAGGAAATTAGTAGCCTATATTTGCTCAATTAAATACACAGCAAACAAACTGCATCATATCAAGTGGATGCCACTGACACAACATCATCATAGTGTATGTCTGTTTGGGAAATAAAACATAAGACTAGTGTACTCACCAAATAGTTGATTCTCTATTTGCAATACTTCAGATTTTTCCTGGCTGCATCCAAGAGTTTTTTGTCTCCAAGGAACTTCTTGTACACGTCTGTGCAGGGAAAGGTGAAATTGACACAAACTTGCAGCTCAGCCTTGACACTGTCCACCTCCAGCCGATTCCTCTCGTTTCTCCATGCAGATGTCATCATTGAAAAGACTCGTTCTGTGTGTGCATTGCTGCATGGGATGGAGAAAATGTAGGCGCTGACCTTCCTGAGATTCACGAGTGGTACATCTGCTTTGGAAAACAGTTTCAGATATCGCTCCTCACTGTGGCAACCTTCCATTTCTGGAGAGCTTCCACCATGGCATATTCCTCATACAGTCCATCCACATCAATGTCTTTCAGATTGCAGGCCTGGATAGCATCACTGTATTCTTCATATGGCACAGCAGTTGTGAGGCCAAGCTTTGCCACTTTGCTATGAAAGCTGGTCTCAGAGAAGTCGTATCTGTCACTTATGTATTTCTTTGCTCTTTCATAGAAAACAAGAAAATCTGTCTCACATTTCTTTGCAAGGTAAGCTGGTAGCTGCTTGAGTTTGCTGTTCACAGTAAAGCCAAAGAACCTGTCCTTCAGCCTTCTCTCAAGTTTCTGTTTCAATTCAGTCATCAGCTTAAACACATGTAATGCTGAATGATTTGGCCTCAAGTGCTTCAATGCTGTTTGAAAACACCTTTAGAATGTGACTGAGGAAAAGAAAATATGTCTCAGACACTTCAGTGCTTTCCTCTCCAAAACATTTCCACAAAATCTTGGTGCATTCCTCCTCACCTTCACTCTGAAAGTAGCTGGTCAGTGGCTTCCAATACTTCATCATTCTGTCAATAGATGGAAGCAGGGACAACCACCTTGTGACGACATGCCGCAGCAGATTGCATTCTTCCGCTTCCACAAACTCACAGAATTCCTTCAACTGTGCTGTTCTGCTTGCTGAGATGCTAAAATGGCTGTAAACCTTGAGCACAACATTTTCAACATCAAAATCCAGGCTGCCTGCTGCATATCGTGTTGCATTGTGCAGAATATGCGCTAAACAGTTTGCAGGTAGCACATCCTTCTGAGTCAGTTTCAACTTCTGATAAACACTGTTGTGTTTTCCATAGTTGACACTGGCGTTGTCTGCTACATATGCAGACATGTATTTCACATCTAGACCAGACATCTCCAGTTTAGCCAGCAGCTGGTTTGTTATAGCCTCTGAAGTTTCGTTGCTGTCACTGTAAAAATCCAACAGGGCATTTTATTGGAATGTTCGCTGAAAACGGCCCTGACCAGAAAACAAATCTGTACAGTGATCATGTACAGACACAAATGGAGAGGAGAGAAGACGCGAGGAGATATGTTTTAACAGACATGAGACATCCTTTCCTCTGAAGCGTCACGTGAAGCGACGTCGGCCTCAGTGCGTATATATGATGTAGCCAGCACACGGAGCCTTGTTTACGTTTTTAACCAATGATATAGGGCTAGAACCTAACCTAAGCCTATCAGATATTTATTTGACAACGCTTTTAACCAATCATTTGTTAGACTGCGTTCCAGCAAAATATTCTATCGCGCGGCTCTTTAGGCCCAGTGGAACTCCAAAAAGGAGGACAAATACGCGTCCGGCTTGATGCTGCGCCGGACGCCGGACAGGGCTGCTCTGCTCTGATTCCCTGTTCTGAAAAGTATACAAACCCTAAGAACACAGTAACTAAAGGAGTTACAGATGTAGTACCATGTATTACATAAATGCACCTACTCAGCTTTATTTTGACAGACAGGTGTGCATTAAAATATTGCATGTTAAAAGGGTCTTTTCATAGCTACCACAAGAGATCCATTTACAGTAGGATGCATCATGCAGTTTGTTTTGATGCCACTCTCTGCTCATGTGGCCTCAATGGCCTCACCTCTGTTCAGTGACTCTCTCACAGTAGTAGCTAAGTTTGGCAAAAGGAAGCTGATATCCCTCCCACTGTCCTTACTCACATATCACACGAGAGTACACAAACATGCTTACTGTGAGGCTATGGGCTTTCTCCATTCATGCATGCACAAATACACAGACACATGCAGAAAAACAAGTCAGTTAAAGACAAATAATCATAAACAAGGCAGAGGTGTGTCTTCCTACACCTTCCAGTAAAGAGGAACAGCGCCCTCCAATGGTTTATTGGCTTTGTACTCATGCCTGCCTCTCTTTCACGTTTTATTTTTATGTTCAGTATGTTTGCCTAATTTGTTGGTCATGTCAGTGCGACACCATACTCATTTGTGATTTTTTTTTAAACTGAAAATGTCCTTTGTGAGGACCAGCTTTTCGTCCCTAAATGGGTGGTGAGTTATCCTAATGTGACCCCCCCCCCCCCACCATTTTTTATTTTGCAAGCACACACACATTCAGATGTGTCAGATTGCTGAATTAGTCCATAAACTCATACATCTGTGACTCATTTCATACTCTTCACCAGCCATGATCAAAACCTTAACACAATGTGAAATGTCAGCCTTTATATTAGTTTCATTAGATAAACACAGAGGGATGAATTAGTGAAACAGCACAACAGACACATAGTCACTTTTACTTTGAGAATATGAGGCCAGACTGACTGGTGCTGTCCTTATTTGTACACAAACACGTGAGACACATATTTAAAGCAGATGAAAAATGAAAAGTTCAAGAAACAGTTGGTCAGGAATCGGTATCAGGGTTTATTTACTTCTTTACTGGTGCTTTGCACAGATTTATGTTGCTCTTTTTAGCCATAGAGTGTCAAGGGTCAGTGTGTGAGAACAGAAGGAAAATTGCAAGAACTAACTGACATATATGTGAATAAACAAATCTAGGAAGCCATCTTTACACTGATAAAACACAATATACAGTCATTGCCCTTATTTCATCAAGAAAACTAAATGTAAACCAGGAGGACGTTCAGCTACATGAATATAATCTTTCACTTCTCAGTGAACCCTAACAGCTGAGTCATACGTTATGATACAGTGAAAACAATCTCTCATGACCCCCTCTTAGGCCTGCTGCTTTCATAACCCTTATGTATTTGTCTTTTAAAACACATACTCAGCAGTGCACACACACACACACTCATAAACATTCACAAACACACATACAGCTGCATAAAGGCAGTCATAACTGTTTTGAATAATTGATTGCTAGTGAAATTGCGTGGCTCTAGGGTTTCCATGCTGTCATTGTCCCTGTTTCGGGTCGATGGGTGGCGAAGATGCCAGTTACTCATGTACCAGCCCCTCAACACACACACACACACACACACACACACACACACACACACACACACACACACACACACACACACACACACACACACACACACACACGACCACATGGCAGGGTGTGAGCTTGGATAAGCAACATCCTTTTCTGTAAAAATGCAGAAGGAGGGAGACCACTAAACCCTGCAGCTTCATTTCCACCTCACATATGCACCAAGTCGGCTGGCCACTGCTTTAGGGTGAGAGGACCATGAGAGGAAGATGCCTCAAGACAATTTGACCACCTCTGAGAATGACAGTAAGTCCATAATCATCTTTTTAGTTCCATGACCAGATTGCTATTCTGGCTTTCACATATTACTAGTCTGTAGTTTTGGTTTTAGAAGACATTCATCATTTTTGTCTGTGGAGATAAATGTCTGATAGATTCATTTGACGTAATCTGATGTAAATTATTTTCAATTTCTAATTTATGTCAGCATGTTCATTAGGATAAAGTATTAATGATCATTTAAATAAAGTAAAGACTTTTGGTTTCTGTGTTTGTGTGTTTATGACATAGCTGCGATAAATGATTTGAGCCTCTTTTTGGACAAAAACATCCATATTTATTGTGTTAGTAGAGCCTTAAATTCATTAATCTGAATATAACAGACAAGTAAAAACAGCACAGCTGTTTATACTGGATTTCTGGTTTTAATCAATATAAGACTATCGACCACTTCAAATATATTTACTTTCTTGCATCCAGCTGCATATTTGGGAGCTGGCCTCTGGCCCTCGGCTGTCTCCCCGTCCCTGTGGCCTTAGTCACCCCGTCTCCCTTCATTAGGCCATTGTTTCTTTTGTGCCCCTCTACTGCACACTGCCGTAATGACCCGATCGCTGGCCACTCCGGTTACACGAATGACACACATCAAAGGGCCGACTACATGAATATCAGTCCAATTTGTCAGTGGTCCTCTTTGTTTTACTCTTTATCCCCCTTTTGCTGCAGGACAATAGTGGCAGGTATACAGTCAGGTAGGCTAAGCTCGACCCGTGAAAGGGGTCAGTGTTGTAGATATACTTTATCTGAAAAAGCATGAACATGAGAAGACAGAAAAACACAACAATAGAATGGAAAAACGTGTACTGTTTACTGCATAAGAGACTTTTGCTTTTATGATTACCTCAGTGTATAAGAAAGGTTTGTCAGTTTTAAGTCATTTCATCATAAATTGTGTTTTGATCACTGACTGAGTCCAGTCTTGTAACTTAGTTAACCAACTCATCGTTTACGTGACTCATCAAATCAAGTTTTTTAAAAACATGGTTAACTTATTCACAATGTTCCCAGCTTGCATTGTATTGGGATGAAATTATTTAAAAGCCTTCTATTTTCTAATATGAAGAATGTTTCATGATGGAGGCTGGTATGTGCTTGTTATAAGTCTCAGATGAGTCTCATTGACTTTATCTCTGTCGTGGAACTGAAAGCAATGGAATCCTTGAAAAAGGTTGGTATCCATGTCAGTCATTCCCTTCCTATCTTACAACATGTGTGCCGAAACTGTGGACAGTTGAATTAACAGCACTGATCCTGATTTCACAGTATTTGCATGCATGTTATTAGAAATTACCACATCAAATTGATATGGACACAATATACAGATGCCGGTTATCATAACTTGGTGGCAATTTATGGACATAACAAATACAATAGATGTTGAAAACATTGATATTCTCAACTTTGTTAATTTGTGACTTTGTCTGTCTCCGGCAGTTGACATTGGACTGGAATTTGAAGGTGAGTGGGTTCTTGATGGTATTACATGAGATGTTCCTATAGTTCAGGCTGTTTCTACCAGTCAGATCATGAAGAAATTTCCTAATTAAACTAAATTATTAGGGAGGCAGAGGAGTCTTGACATAATGCTCTTTGATATATATTTCCACACTTTATCCTATTCCGAGGGTTGGGATTATAGGAGTGGTTTGTTTTTCACCAGTTGTTCCTTCACTTCTCTCAGAAGCTCTGCTGTAACTAACTACACATCTGGCCTCGCTGCTCCACCAGTTCATCTTCTACAGTTTTTACCCCCCATACCCAGTAATACTTACACTTCCCTTTGCCCCCCTATCATGGTGGTCACCTGGATTAAAATGTATCAGTGAGAGAAAAAAACACTTGTTTTAACTGAGTAGAGAACAATGACAAACTTCACAATACTGTAAGATAACTATAGTAAGAGAGAAACAAAGTGGCACCGTTAAAGTTTCAATGATGTAAGTGAGTGTACATATTTTGTACAGCATTTCATTGTTAATACTGAATTAACACAGAATCTACGTTTTTACTACAGGTGACGAAGATGAGGTTTCTACTTTTCAAGAGGAACATGAGAGGGAACGACACAGAGCAAAAAGAAGTGACGGTGATAGGGAGAGAAGGAAGAGGGGAAATGGGAGGAGAAAAAGATCATCTAGAGCAGAGGAATGGGAGGGGGCATCACAGGCCAGGCCTGAGAGAAGAGAAAGGGGCAGGAGAAAGACAACAAGGAGTGATCAAGAAGCAAAAGGGAGAGAGAGGGATGAGGAGGTGCAGCCCAAAACAAAAAGTGGTAAGTCGGCAAAAACAAGGAAGCACATAAAAAATGAAAAAACAAGAAAAATGGAGGAGGAGGAGGGAGAAGGCGAAGAAAGACATGCCAAGAGAAAAAAGAAACATGGGAGTGCCAAAAAAGAACAGAGAGAAGAGGATGGAGGTAAACGTACAGTGAAGGAGAAAGCACAGGAAGTGAAGAGAAAAAAGCACAAGAAAGTAGTTGAAACAAGGTAAAGTATTATCGAAAGAATAAACCTTATCTGTAGTTTCCTCCTGACAAAAGTGTTATAATCTTCCCATTCTGCAGGGTTATCAGAAGGACTTTTTTACACAACTATCATGTCATGCACACAAGGTGCAAAGACATTTAACACATCTTCTATGCCATAGTTCAGAGCCAAGTGAGGAAGATGACAATGATGAAGAGGACAATGAGGAGAGAGAGGTGAGGCCAGAGTCTCTGTCATCGGAGGAGCTGGAGAAGCTGAAGGAGGCCGTGGACGAGAGGAAGAAACTGATCCAAACTCTGAGGGGAAAACCTTGGCCAATGAAAAAGAAATGTGTGACTTTACGGTAAAATCACTCATGTTTTCATCGACACTTTGAATTAGGACCCTGAAAAAGTCAGAATCTCCTGAGGATCAGCTGTAACACAACATGTGGCCTCTGGTTCACTTTGAATCGCATCGTCTTCTTCCTTGTAGGGAGTCTCAGGAGTTTGTGGAGAAATATGAGGGAGCTTTAGGAAAAGGGAAAGGCAGGAAGCTCTATGCATACAAGGTCATGATGAACAAGGTAAGGCATCCCAGACTGACTTGATGTCAGTATCTGTTCATATAGTTATTAAAATAATTATATTGAATATATGATGCATGTTTTATGGATTTATATTTCTTCTGTAGAAATGGATGAAATTTCAACGGGACTTTGAAAATTTCAAAACTGCCTGCATTCCATGGGAGATGAAAATCAAGGAGATTGAAAGTAAGTTTGGTTTATTTTCAGTTTTTTTCTTCATAGTATCAAACTTCATGTCATAGTATTCAAGACTTTGTATGCAAGATGAATCATACAGCTTATATTGTAAGGTTTGCAGGCCTCGCATTTAGTTCTCCAGCTTCCCTGCTTACAGAAAGTCATTACTGGTGTCCCAATCATCCTCATATTTATTCCCTCTGCCTCTCAGGTCATTTTGGCTCCTCAGTTGCCTCATACTTTATCTTTCTGAGGTGGATGTATGGCATCAACATGATCTTGTTTTGTCTGACCTTTGGCCTGGTTATGGTGCCAGAGGTAGGCTACATTGCATTTAAAAAAATCAGAAACAAGTTCATAATTTCCGGGTATTGTGTCTGCAGTTTTGCTCTCACGTATTTCTCTGTTCATTTTGTCTGCTGAGTTTTTTTTTTCTAATAACCCTCATTTTTCCTCTGCTTATTTCCAACAGGCATTAATGGGGAGACCCTACGGCACCATCCCAAGAAAGACTGTCCCCAGGCCTGAGGCAACCAGTGCCATGGACTTTGCTGTCTTATGGGACTTTGGAGTCAGTTGCATCATCACACTCACCTCAATCTCTTGTTTCTTTGTTACATATGCTTGTGTGTCAGTTTACATGTGAACAATAATGATGCATTCTTAGTGCACATAACCTCAACAACAATTTGCATCCACAGGGTTACGCTCAGTATTCGGTCCTCTTCTACGGTTACTACAACAACCAGCGAGCCATTGGCTGGCTCATGTTCCGTATGCCTCTGTCATACTTCCTGGTTGGTGTGGGAACAGTGGCCTATAGCTATATGGTGGTTATAAGAACGTACGTTTATTATGACTACATATAAATGATTAATGTCCTTTGGGCTCAATGTTTTACTGAATTTGTTGTTATTTCTGTTTTAAAGGATGGCCCGTAATGCAAATGAGTCCGGGGTCGGAGATGATAACAGCTTTAATTTTAACTGGAAAACGTTTACCAGCTGGGACTACTTAATAGGAAACCCTGAAACGGCAGACAATAAGTTTGCCTCCATCACCACCAGTTTCAAGGTCAGTGTAGCTGATACGGTCCAGTGACTGATGCCATTTACATTCACATTCATCTATATCCCGTATCCTTCTACCTCTGCAGGAGGCAATCTTAGAGGAGCAGGAGAGCCGAAAGGATGACAACATCCATCTGACTCGTTTTCTGCGTGTGCTGGCCAACTTCCTGGTCTTGTGCTGCTTAGCAGGAAGTGGATACCTCATCTACTTTGTAGTGCGCCGCTCTCAGAAGTTTGCCCTTGACGGACTGGATAATCACTCCTGGTGGGAAAGGAATGAGGTAGCAATGAGAAATGGGAGACAGAAAATCAAAGAGACATAAGTATAGAGAAAGAAATGCATGTTGAGCAAGTTCTACATGTGATACATGGTTTTAAAACCTTTTTGATTCATGACATTGTTTCAGCAGGGAAAACACAACTGTAATTAACAACATTTCTTATTATCAATTTGTGTTTCTCAGGTGAACATGGTCATGTCGTTACTGGGGATGTTCTGCCCCATGCTTTTTGACGTCATCAGCGCCCTGGAGAACTATCACCCTCGCGTCGCCCTGCAGTGGCAGCTGGGTCGCATCTTTGCCCTCTTCTTGGGAAATCTCTACACCTTTATCATTGCACTCATGGATGAGATCAACCTCAAAGTGAGAACTACAGCATGTAGACATGTGAGATATTTTATAATTCTATAATATACTTCACCTGTGGTGTGTATATGTGTTGCAGAGGGAAGAGGAAAAGATAATTAAGTTTAATATAACCATGTGGGAAGCCAGTCTTTACAATGGTACAGTATCAGAAAACAGCACGGCTCCAGCCATCACTATCCAGCCTGCTGATGTGCCCAGAGGGCCCTGCTGGGAGACCATGGTGGGCCAGGTCAGTGTGCATGTGTGTGTGTAAACTATTATGTAACTTTATGATGTAATTATGTTAACAGCATAATGTTATGGATACCCAAAGTGACCAATATTAAAATAAAAATATAGGGCATTTTGAAATAACCATATACAAACTAAATATGTAATATAACCATGGAATTGTGACATTTGTAATGGATAACTTTCTTTGAACTCAGCTCAGTATTATGACCTTTTATCTTTATATTTACATTTATTTATTTCAGAAACATTGAAGGGGCAGTTATGTGATTGGCTGGTGATTTGGTATTAATGAGTGGACAGCCATTTAAAACAAACAAACATCTTCTACTGGAGTTTTAAACTCTATTGGATTATGTCACAATTTATTAATTTGACACTGACAATGTTGGGTCACCATATATTGATTACATTTGCTTGAATAGAGTAATGATTTTAAATGGAAAGAGAAATGTGCTCTGATGACATTCTGTTACTTTTAAAAGTCTGATAAAAAGTGAGAAAAATGCAAAGTTCATGTGATTTAAAGTTTGCATTAAAATGAAACAATAGTGTATTTTATGTTGGGTAGGACATATAGTGTTGTTTAATTTCTTACATAGAAAATATTTACACAATGGTGAACTAACCTGAACATTGAGACACATACAAGGTGATAAAGTGATGAATAAATATGTATAACCTCTGTAAAATTACCTCCAATATCATCAAGACGGGAAACCATTTAGTATTTCTTTACTGTCTTTGTATATACATTAAGCATTACATAATGTATGATTGATTCATCCTTTGCAGGAGTTTGTTAGGCTGATCATATCTGATACCATGACAACCTACATCACGCTGCTGATCGGGGACTTCCTGAGAGCCGTGCTCGTTCGTTTCCTCAACTACTGCTGGTGTTGGGACCTCGAGGCCGGATTTGTGAGTCATCTATTCTAATTGATTTCAGTGACTGTGCCCCTAAAATTGTTTGTCTTAGTGTGTATTTGTGATTACACATTAAAAATGTGCACCTTTTTCCAGAGGTGAATTTAAATGTTGGCTATGAAAATATGAATCACAGCTGAGTTATTTTTGTCTTTCTTGTGTTGTTTGTGAAAGCCGTCCTACTCTGAGTTTGATGTCAGTGGGAACGTACTGGGCCTAATCTTCAATCAAGGAATGATATGGTGAGAAAACAACACTTTGACACTTGAATACACTTGAATAGCACTTTCAGTCAGTCTTCCACTCAGTGTTCTGCCTAATCATTTCCTCCAGGATGGGTGCTTTCTATGCCCCCTGCCTGCCTGCCCTGAACGTCCTCCGGCTCCACGTGTCCATGTACCTGCAGTGCTGGGCCGTGATGTGCTGCAATGTGCCGCAGGAAAGGGTCTTCAAGGCCTCTGGCTCCAACAACTTCTACATGGCCATGTTGCTGGTCATCCTCTTCCTGTCCACTCTGCCTGCCATCTACACCATCGTCACCATCCCCCCTTCCTTTGACTGTGGACCCTTCAGGTAATGATGCTATAGTTCAAGGGATCTGACATTTTCAATTTGATTACTTGACCTTCTGTCACAATCATTCTCTTGTCCTCAGTGGGAAAAAACGTATGTTTGATGTGATCCAGGAGACTCTTGAGTCGGACTTCCCTGCCTGGTTTGGTAAAGTGTTCAGCTATGTCTCTAACCCTGGACTGGTGCTACCCTTCATATTGCTTATGGTGTGAGTCAACAGCAGACTAATATTATTCTGCACGGCCTAAGTTAAATTACATGACCATGTTGTCATCACTTCATTTTAGTGGTAAAGTTTAAGGTTCTTTGATGCTAATAATCTGTTATCTTATCTTTCAGACTGGCCATTTATTACTTGCAATCTACATCCAAAAGCTACAAAGAAGCTAATGTGGAACTGAAGAAAAAACTACAAACGGTAACCCAAAATTAATTTCCCCTCTCTTATCCAGCACTCTAGCTTTAATGTGCTTTTAGGTATGCTAGAATAACTAAAGTTCGTACTTGGAAATTTCACATGAATGACGCTCATAGATACATACAGTATGTCACAATGGTATCCTTTAACATTCGAAACAAAGAGGGGCAATTCAATTTCAGGCAGGTAAAGGTAAGAAATGAACAGGAACTTTCATGCTTTTTATTTGTGTGTCCTTCTCCTCCTTTTTTCTATCAGCTTTCAAACTTCCCAACAGTGCGCAGATGCACAAACTGTGGCCACAGTAGTTGTATTAGTATCATTAATCCAGCAGAGAGCAGCAGAGGAACAGCTATCTGTCCAAAGAGCTTGTCAAGAGCAGCGGTTGAAATATAGCAATATAACAACTGATGTACATTTCTGTATGCCTTATTCTACATTTCTACACTTTACGGTGGTTTCTTGACTCTTGTCTTATAATAATTCATTTTATGTCCTTTTCAAGCAAAATGAGGAGAACAAGAAAAAGAAGAAACTAGCAGCGCTGAAGGCACAAATGGATCTAGAAGAGGCCAGAAAAGCTTCATCACAGACTGCAAAGCATCAAAAGAACAACAATGCTTCACAACAAGACCAAGAGTGTGAGGCTTTTTTATTCTAGACAATAGAAAAAACCCAGATCATTCTGTATATTGGGATAAAAAGAAAGATCAAATTTAAACAAAAACAAAAATCTGTTGAACTTTGATTACAAAACATACTTTGGGTCTCAAACTATGGAGCCCTGAAACTGACAACATCCTAAATTATTGAATAATTTGAAATGAAATACAAGCTTCATACTTTTTCTTTAATTAACCTCCAATCAGTTGGCAAAGAATATTTTTCCACTTTTTTTTGCACACATTTAATCATTTTTCTGCCCTATTTAATATTTTCCCGTTACTCCAAAGTAGCCATAGCTAATGCTATTAGCTTGTTCTTGACAAAACTTTACCTAACTGCTACTTTTACGAGAGATATACAGTGATGCTACGGCAGTATGTATGGTTGATAAGTGAAACAATTATTTCCTTCTCATTCAGCAGATGAAGAAGAAGACCACCACAGTAGTCAGAGGCTACATCACGGTAAGAATGGACGCCATGCTCCTCCTTCAGTCAGAGAACAAGAAGGCCAACTTCCAGCCACCAGAGCCCCTGTCCCCAGGTCCTATCAGCATGAAAACCACGGGGCTCCTGGGTATCTGCCCGGTTTCCCTCGGCAAAGTGAACCCAGGATGCACAGGGTGCCGAGTCTGCAGAGACACTGAGGGAGTGAAAATCAGTATGTCAGCAAATGTCACTCAAAATATCAAGCACTTTATGGAGAAATTCACGTAATGGGAAGTTAGTCAGTTGATGCACATTTTCTCCTCAATAAAAGTGTTTTTTTGTTTAAAACTGTGTTCTTGATTAAAAAAAAACATTTAAAATGAGAAGTTGTTGCTTTGTTTACCATGACGTTAACAAGAACAGAATATCTTTAAATGTTTAAATGTTGAATTGCACTTTTTGAATATGTCGCGTGTCTTTTGAAACCACCGATCAATAAATTAGTAAATAAAATCTGCCTTAAATTGTAAATTAATTTTAAATTTGAAGAAACTGACAATTTTACTTCTATGCAGCATTAAACAGGAAAACTGTTAGCGTGTCTTTATGCTACATTGGCTATAGCCAGGTGTGCAGATTGTGGTTTACGGAGGTCTCCAGATTAGCTCTGCTTGGCCTAATCTCTGATATCACAGCAACTCATCACTTCCAGCCAATTATTTTCATGACATGGTTGAGAAATCAGGGCTAGACATGGAGGTGTTGTTTTTCTAAATTGTATCAATTTATTTTTGATTCATTCTACACACATTTTATGATAGAAGATAACGACACATGCAATAACCATCTTAACTTTAATCCTACTGATCTTTCAGTTTCCTAACTAGTTCTATTCAAAATTCCAATCATTTAAAATCGCACTGACATATATTTTTCTCTTCTTCCTCTCAAACTAAGACACTGAGAACAAGTGTCCCTGGACCTGTGACTGGGCCAAAGCATTACACAATTCATTAGACATGGAGGTCATTTAACCTCGCAAGGCTTAAACGGACCCCTTAGTCATCGCTGGCTGGACTTGTACCCTCAACTTTACAGCCGTTACATAATGATATGATACACTGCTCTGAACTTGGAAAACACAAATAAAGAGTGTCAGATCATTCTTTTTTTCGGACATAAATGAAACAAATTCAATCTTTGCCAAGCATTCAGATTTGAGCTGTCAGTGTGAATCCATTCACTGTGATCTCCAGACCTTCATCATGTATCATGATTCGTATCATCTGATAACCGCATGGTCATATCCAGTGTCCCAGTAGCTGATTCTGATCTGCACTCCTGTCAATCAACCTCTCATTTAGCTGACCTGTGTTGTCTCATTAGTGAAACTTTATTAACCTGAAATCCTATATATTGATGGTCATTCAAAGTCTTGTTCAATTGAAATTGAAGATGAGCAATCTAAGGGTTGTTATTGAGGAATAAGTGTTGTTGTCTAAATCATTTAAGACAACAAGTCAACAAGCTCATAGTTCCACTGACGTTGAATTTCAGTGCCAATCAAATCCACTTCCATTGATGCTCATGATCAATTCATGACAAATGCATTAAGTATTAATCTCTGCAGCTATTTGAGAACTAGGAGATGGAGTAAGCCTCCATGCTTTATTCTTTCATCATTGGCCAAGAAATGTCAATCACATTATTTAATAAAGACTGAGGAAGACTGAGTAAAGCCTCCATCTTATCTGTATGCTGGAGACGCTGTCACAATGAGCCTCACTCTTATTTATCCAGGTAATACCAACCCCCTGATGCCCGCTGTGTCACCCTGTTACTGGAGTTGTGTTTTGGCTCCATCCCAGTCTCCCTGCATGCTGGTACAGTGTAGCAGAAAACTGAGCCATGACGGGTTACACATTACCGGATATCTCAATGTCCGCTGTATCACGATGGGCATCTCTTATTCCCTAACGGTGAAGGGAGGATCGAGACATTGCGGCGCTTCAAGCACTGATTTGACTGCTGGGACATTGTACAGGTTTGCTTTGGAGAGCAAAGGTTGTCACACAGTGTGAACTTGTGGAAAGTTAGACAAACAATTTCATGGATCTTAAAAAATAAATCCATTAAAAGATTCTGTAAGCTGCAATCCAGTTTAGTGAGAAGAAAGGATGAAGAGGAATATTGAATGGTTGCAGGAGGGGAGGGGACAACAAGGGGAGGAGTGAGAGGAGGAGCTGGATGAGGAGGACATGAAAAGCTGCAAGCCAGAGGGCTTAGCTTGTCTTTCAGGTACACATAAACAATCATGAATATAACTTCCGGAAGTGTCTTGCTCTCTTTGTTAGCAGCATAGCTGCCAGGCATCTCTTGTTTCCTCCTGTATTATTCAAGCATTTGACCATAACTATACAGGTTGAAACACATAATAGGAGCATAGGCAACATTGTTCATCCCTCAGTCCTCATTTCTAGCTCTTAATAAAAGGATATAGGTGACATTTTTAAAGTCTGCCCTAAACAAATGGCAGAATGGAACATGGCTAATGTGAATGAGGCTTCAGCAGTCTGAGTTGGTCAAATCAAGCACGTATTAACACAATCAGTCTTTTTGTAGAAAGTGTTTCCATGTTGATCTACTGTGGAACACAATGAGGTCTTTTAATGTACATATGGGCTTGTGAGTATTGTTTTTAAGGTGGACTTGAACACATGTGAACCTATCCTTTAATAAACAGCTTGTAAAACTGACAGACTTGTCCCTTTCATAAAACACTGTTAGTGAAGTTAGAGAATCACTGGAGGTACTCCTGTGTGTTCAGTTTGCAGTGTGCTTCCACAGAAGACTCTGTACAGTATTTAAATAGAGTGACTTGTTTCACTTTTCACTCAGGATTACTTAAGCTTTCATCTAACTTTAATGAGGGCTTGTCCTTTATGTCAACATTTGCTCTGGTGTCTCCTTTCTGTCTCACAAGTGAGTGATGGCACTTGTCCAACCATTAGTTTTTGGTGCATCGTTTCCTCATATAATCACACCCATTATATGACAACGATACAAGTTATTAGCCACTATCCAGTTTGAATAAACTTGAGGATTAAAGCAGGTGGACTGTATCCAAGCTCCTATTGCTCCAGTGAAAAAAAATTAGCATTTTGATAGACAAGTCCATCGTCTGACCCTGTGTTCTCCCGGCATCCTGATTATCTTCTGAACTGTGTTGTCATTGACGGTCGTCAAGGAGCCCAGTCTTTGAACAGCCTAAACAGAGGAGCACCTGTTCCTGCATGTGTGTGTGTGTGTGTGTGTGTGTGTGTGTGTGTGTGAGGGGGTGTATCCTGGCTTTCTGACACAGTACCTTCACAAGTGTAACAGCCCATTGCACCGAGTGACACATGGATGGAGATGAGACATAGTCTGAAGTGAGCAGAGGACTAACAGGAAATAAGTTAAAGAGACGCAGCAAAATGCCTCCAAAGAGGAAAAACGATGCTGCAATTATGGTTGAAGATGGTAAGAATTGTTTTACTCTATTTTGCTAAATAAGCGCTGTCTTTAATTGTTTCTAACAACTTTTAGCTTTTAATATTCACTTTTATTATATTGAAGTAAAATTAAATTGTTTAGTGGTAAATATCGTTTTTGTTGAGATGAATCCCCTAAATTTGTGTTCACAGTTGGGATGGAAATTGATGTTGCATCAGACAGTGGAAGTGAAGGTGAGTTTGTTTGCTTTTCATCAGAGAAGCAGTTAAATTGAAGAAGGTATGACTATGTCTTTAAGATTTGCCACAATGTGGTGATGTGATGCCAACCAAGTGTAAATTACTGCTCGTTTTTACCTCTTCTGTCTCTGTTCTTCAAGAATATTTACAACTTTTGACCAAGTTTCCTCTTTTATAGAAACTGACTGGAATCATTTCAGAGGATATTTGTACACTTTATTATTGTACTTTGAACAAGCTTTCAGGTACTTATCTGAAATGTAAATGTTTGTTTCAGATGAGGCAAGGCGGAGGGCTAAAAACAGAAGAGCCAAACCACAACGTAAATCCAAACCAGTCAGCGATCATGAGGAGGATGAGGAGGATGAGGCACCAAGGAAAAGAGTAAGAAAGAAGAAGGCCAAGCCGCAGGAAAGCGATGAAGAGGATGAGGAAGACAACCGGAGTGTGAAAAGAAAACGTTCAAAAGCCTCCAGGAAGAAAGCTAAAGAAGAAAGCGAGGAGGAGAGCGAAGAAGACAGAGAGAAACGTAAAAAGCGAGGGACGGCGGTGTCCAAAAAGGAGAAAGAGGAGCAGAACAAAGAGAAGATGGGAAATTTTAAAGGGAAACAAGGGAAGAATATGGGTGGTGAGAATGACAAGAAAAAGAAGAATGGGAAGTTGAGCAGGTGCAGTATTCTCTGAGAGCTGACTCTCGCCTACCTGCACGCTCCACACACCTGTATGGGCTTTCTTCATTCAGTCTCATGCAGACCTCTGGCAGACTCTGATGATATGAAGATATATGTTCAGGGAGATGAAACATTAACAGTGTTATTACTTCAATATTATTACAACATAGAATACTCACTTGTTTGCCTGAATATATGGGATTTAGAGTTTATCTGGTTGATTTGACAGGTTATAGTAGATAGTAGTATCAAATTTAACATATCAGCAGTCAGATGCTGTTCACGTACTGAGAAAGAATAATGGCTGGTATGTCCATCACCAACCAAATGTGCAGCATGATGAAGTTTACGTGTTGCAGATTTTTGGCTGCTGTGATGGATGGCGTGATCTCATTTGTTCATCCATTATTTAGGCTACTGCTGCCTTAAAATAAAGGCAAGAGGACAAAACATCCCGAGACACCAGATCTGCTTACTGTTTCATTGGGTGTTTGGGAGTTGGCTGCATATTAAATATCGCTAACTTCCAGCTCTGACTATCTAATAAAAAAGCTGATGAATTGACTCTTATACCTGCTCTTTAAAATAATTGAATGCAATAGCTTAATTTGTGTAGAACTTTACAAAAAAGTTATACTACGTTACTTAGTTGGCATATTTCGGCGTATGCGTTTAGATTGCAGTAAGTTTAGACTACATGGTGTAAAATGACACACAAAAAAACAAGAATGGTGGTGTTATTGCACTCTAAATTAATTACAGATTGTCATGTCATTTGACATTGACATTGACTTTAAAGCCATTGTGTATTCTATTTGAAAATCACAAAAGAGCAACACATGCTGCCATAAAGAAAAATGTATTATATGGGCGGTGTCTGGCCCTCTCTATAATTTTCTAAAACTGACCATCCAACATTCACACGCTTCATTGAGCAAAATGAAATGTCTTCCAGCCTGAAAAAGTGCGATATCCACGTATTTAGGCTTTTTCACCTGGCCTTCGACACATTTTTCCCTTCAGATGTGGTCGGACCTTGAGACCTACTGTACTCCTTAATTGCACTGTACAGAACTTTGAGCTAAATGCTAATATTAGCATGCCAACACGCTGAAAGCATAATGTTTAACTATGTTTGCAACCTTATGGTAACGTGATAACATGCTAACATTTGCTAACCAGCACTAAACTCATCTGAGGCTGATGGGAATGTCATTAGTTTTGCAGGTATTTGGTCATAAACACATATTTTTAAAATGAAAAGAGATTCATCCAAGGTTCAATTTATTAAGCTTTATGAATAAATCTAGAATAATTAAGGTAGATTCTTGTCTTATCTCACAGAGCTCAATATGTTCTTACAAATGTGATATCACAGATGTCAATGATACAAAACTGAATATTAATGTCAAACTGTAGCACAAAACTTTGGAGCCCCAAAAGTAATTTCAAAAAACAAGATGCACAAAAACAACACAATAAAACAAACTGGTATTATTGTGACTGGTGCCTTGTCAAAGCCATGTGACAGCTCTTTCCCTTTATCAGCTCTTCCTCCTCCTCCTCCTCCTCCTCCTCTGATTCTGATGAAGAATCGCTGTCGGAGGGAGAGATCGCAGCCCTGAAGGAACAGGTAGAGGAGAAGAAGAAACTTATCGCTACGTTAAGGAACAAACCTTGGCGCATGAAGAGGAGACTTGTGCTGCTCAAGTAAAAACAAAAACTCACATCCTCTGCTTGTTTATGTGTGATTACTGCACATTTTGGTGACTGCATTTTGTTCTTCATGTTTTTTTGTTTGTGAGTCATTTGTTTTTTTGGTCATTGACTATTTCTTAGGACCACCTTCCTAAATGCCTGCCATCACTCATGTCATTATTAAAACATGTTCATCGCTAGTGGTTTTGAACTTCTCTCTGTCAGTGATGTCATATTGCAAATCAAAGCCAACATGCTTTTGGAAAACTGAACATTTGCAGAACTGAGCTCCGACATTATGACACTCTTAGATAAATTTAATTCTAAAAAAGCACTCATCGCCAAACACAGCCCGGAAACTCGGATAATGATTAGATCAAAGCCTTTGTTCATCAACATTCACAAATGTATTAAATTATGTAACTTCTCCCTCCTGTAAGATGTACAGAAGACACATGAATACAGTCGTAAATCTCAGATAAACTAAACAACACCAGCACCCACACAGTTGGCTGTAGTTTAGCCTGTTACACATCCTCCTCTCAGTGTGAGAAGACATTACCAGCTGCCTTGCAAGGGCTAATAGTGTGTGTATACTCAGTGTGTATGTTTCTCTATGTACAGATCAGTGTAAGCAACCCGATAGGTGAACTGCTTTAACTTTTTCATGAGCTTGACACTGTTTAATGCATGTTGTGGCTACTGACCTGCTGCTTGCCAAGTCTTCCTTCCGATGCTCTTACCTTAGAACCGCCATCAATCAGTAAATCATCCCAATCCTGTCGTTTTTCCTGTTGCCACTGACTAATTAAGTCATTGGTTAGGTAGATTGTGTTTTTCATTTGTGTGTTGCACACTTTATCTCATTGGTGGATGTTTCCTCTGAATGGTCAAACAGGGAGGCGCAGGGGTTTGTTGAAGAATTTGAAGGAGCTCTTGGGAAAGGAAAAGGAAGGAAGCTGTATGCATTCAAAGTCATGATGGCCAAAGTAATCTGCTCATTTTGCAACACTTAATACAACTTTAGAATGAGGATGATATTGGGCAGATTTCAAACCTTTTTTTTTTTTCAGAAACTAATCAAGTTCAAACGTGACTTTGAGAACTTCAAAACAGCCTGTATACCCTGGGAGAGGAAGATAAAGGACGTAGAAAGTTGGTACCGCTATGACATCATTGGAAAATAAACACTGAGCTACGACCTCACTGTTTCTTATACCACCCGGTTTCTGTTCTCTTAATTATAGGTCACTTCGGATCATCTGTGGCATCCTACTTTATTTTCCTGAGGTGGATGTACGGTCTGAATATGGTCCTGTTTGGGTTCATGTTTGGCCTGGTGGTTCTGCCTGAGGTACAGCCTTTCTCATGTTAGCACAGTGTGCACATTGGGTACATTAGGACATTGTACATGTTATTTAGCTCTCTTTTCTGACTTCCATCCCTCTCCTCTGTTTAGATTCTTATGGGTCTTCCATACGGCTCCATTCCCCGGAAAACTGTGCCTCGAGAGGAGCAGGACACAGCCATGGACTTCTCTGTGCTCTCTGACTTTGGAGTAAGGATCTAAGCTTTATTCATCAGTTTATTGGCTGTAGACTCATAGATGTCTTGTAGTTCATCAAGATTGCCATGTTTTAACCTTTTCTTAGTCTTGTTAAAAACGTGGGAAAGTTGCTCTGAGCACCTATTTGCATAGTTGTAATTCATGTCTGTAAGTTTGCATCTTTGAATACCTTATAAACAGGGATTCTGCCAGTACTCCTTTTTGTTCTACGGCTACTACAACAGCGATCGAATGATCGGGGTGCTGAAGTTCAGACTCCCTCTGTCATACCTGCTGGTGGGAGTTGGCATCTTTGGGTACAGCCTGATGGTTGTCATAAGAACGTAAGGCAAGACACGAAAAAACAATCAGATGTGCATGTATACATGACAACGGGGATGTTTGTGTATTTTTAATGTGGTCTTTTTGTCTTCTCAGAATGGCTCGTAACTCAAATGAAGGCGGTGACGGGGCGGACGAGGGAGAATTCACCTTCAGCTGGAAGATGTTCACCAGCTGGGACTACCTAATAGGAAACCCAGAGACTGCAGACAATAAGTACGCCTCCATTACCACCAGCTTCAAGGTTAGCAGGTGTGTGTGTTTGTGTGTGTATTTGTATTGGAGGATAAGCAGTGTAACAAAAGCAAACATTTCCTTTGATGCACAAGAATTTAACAATCATACATAGAAAAATCCATCATGAAAGAACCTGAGATACCAAATATATATATTAAATATTTAATTTTATTTAATTTTATATGTGAAAACTGCTGAAATTTGCAAATGGAAAAGAAGTTAAAAATCTCAAGTAATCACAACTTTGTTCCCTTATACCGGCTTATTTTTCCCTGCTGTAGGAATCCATCGTGGATGAGCAGGAGAACCAGAAAGATGAAAACATCCATCTCCGACGCTTCCTCAGGGTTCTGGCAAACTTCCTGATCACATGCACTCTTGGAGGCAGCGGATACCTCATCTACTTTGTAGTGAAACGTTCGCAAGACTTTGCTAAGATGGAGCAAGACAAACTCTCGTGGCTTGAAAAAAACGAGGCAGGTGGACATTAAACGTGGTATTTTTAGATAACATAAGGAGATTTTGGAGAGTTGCGGCTTGAAAATGGGAGTGAAAATGAGATCAGTAACTCCCCTCTCTTGTCCAATGTATCAGGTGGAGTTTGTGATGTCTCTGCTGGGGCTGGTGTGTCCTCCTCTGTTTGAAACCATCGCAGAATTGGAAGATTATCACCCTCGTATCGCCCTCAAGTGGCAGCTAGGACGAATCTTTGCCCTCTTTCTGGGAAACCTTTACACCTTCCTCTTCGCCCTGTTTGATGAGGTCAATGAAAAGGTACGACGAATATGTATGTACGTATGTGTTTGTTCCTGTTGCTGGGCTGGTGTGTTTGTAGATATTTGGGCTTAATTTGGGCTGTCTCCTGTATTGGTAAGAAACCTTCGCTGCGTGTAAGACCTTTTCTGCGTTTGATCTGGTATCGGATATGTTATAGAATAAATTGTCCTTGATACTTAACAATTTAAGATAAGAATGACTCACTTTTAAAATACTGTACTAACCCTCAGTTCAGCTACAGATGTTGTGACAGCAGATACCTTTAAAGCAAAAGTTTGACATAATGGGAAATTTGCTGAGAGTGGTATCGAGCTTCTCATCCAACTCTCAACCGGAAAGTGAATAGTATTTCCTGATATGTGCGACTACTCCTTTAAATCAAGGTGGCAAACTGTGTATATCCCTGTGGGTGTGAATTGTGGTACGTAAATAAAGTTTGAGTTGCGCTGCATATGCTTTGACGTATTTTCTATTCTTTAGCTGGAGACCGAGAAGTCCATCAGGAATGCCACCATATGGGCTTTGGAACAGTACTACGCCAACTACAGCTCCCACTTCAACACGACAGATGTGCCTCCTCCAAATGTGTCCCCAGCTGACGTCATCAGAGGACCCTGCTGGGAGAATGCCGTGGGAATAGTCAGTAGTGGCATTATACTGTTTTCCAATGGTGAATGAGAAATTCTGGGCGTATAAACAGTAGTAGCTGCAGTAGACACCGATTATTTTTACTCAGTTTGCAGCATCATTCCTTTACTTCACCCTCCGATTAATCAAACAGAAGAGACCAATCATTTGAATTAATTGGTAGGTTTGTATTTTTTCTTATTTCTTTTGCGTCTTTTCTCGTTGGTTTCTGATGATGTGTAGGGATTTGTGAAGCTGGTCGTGTCGGACATTCAGGTGAGCTATTTGACCATCCTGGTGGGTGACTTTCTGCGAGCCGTCATTGTCCGCTTTCTTAACTACTGCTGGTGCTGGGACCTGGAGGCCGGATTTGTGAGTAGCCTACTCGTAGTGTGTGTTATGGGTCACGGTGTCTCTGTGTACATTATGTCTGTTATATTTGTTTTGTTTGAAGTAAAGAATCAATAACATTTTATTTGTACCAACAAAACATTGCCCATTCTATTTTCTGTGCTGTAAAGATTGAGTTACAGCATGTGTATCCGTTTATGTCGACATTGTATAGCTACCATGTCTTTCAGTTATTATTGAACACTGTTTGAGTACAGCAAAGTTCAAATTGGATCAATGTCAACCTGATACCATACAATGACATCTGGCAGGACAGCTGATCCCTAACATCCAGTGACACAAGACACTGCAATGAGAACTTAATTACAGAGAGAGAGAGAGAGAGAGAGAGAGAGAGAGAGAGAGAGAGGGAAAGAGAGAGAGAGAGAGATAGCAAATGCAAAGTGATCAAGCTGGTTCTTCTTAATTTATTTGAGCATGATAATCATATTGTTGTGTTGATTCCAGCCTTCATATGGGGAGTTTGACATCAGTGGAAATGTGCTGGGGCTTGTCTTCAATCAAGGAATGATATGGTGAATTACTTCTTATGCTTCTGTCACAAATGTGCTAATAATTAACAAAAAAGTGAGTGTGGAGTGGCTATCTCGACATATAATTTGTATTATTTGTTTGACTGTTAACTGTTGCAGAGGAACTCAAATTAATGACATTAAATCATAAATGAGAATACTCAGCTGACTTCTTTCCTTTATAAATGATTAGTTAAAAGCTGGCTGATAATTCAGTATTTTTTAGACAATGTTTCTGCTATTTTCCTCAGGATGGGAGCATTTTACGCTCCAGGTCTGGTGGGTCTGAACATTTTGCGTCTCCTGTCCTCGATGTACTACCAGTGCTGGGCAGTGATGTGCTGTAATGTTCCTCATGAGCGAGTTTTCAAGGCCTCGCGGTCCAACAACTTCTACATGGGCCTGTTGCTGCTTGTGCTGTTCCTCAGCCTGCTGCCGGTTGTCTACGCCATCATGACCTTGTCCCCGTCGTTTGACTGTGGACCGTTCAGGTCAGTAAGAGATGGAGACAGTCGGATTGATATGGTATACAATGTAGTGAAATGAATTCAATTTACAAAGTTAGATTGTTCATAATGAGTTATTCTGCAGGTGATGTAATGAACATAATGTATCTATCTGAAACTATTTAAAACCTATGGAGTTTATTTATCCAAATGCACTGTTTGTTTTTAGAAGCCTACTTTAATATATACAGTGTCAGTCTGTCAGTTGCTCAGGGTTGGGGAGTATTGAACTACATCTAATTAAACTAGTCGTTTAAATACATTTTGCAGCTTGCTGGCATATTAATATTTGTGTATCGTGATTCAAGTAGTTAAATTACTTTTTAGCTTTTTTTGTCTAGTTAACAACACAAAATACAAACAATTTTGAGGCATGAAACAAAAGGAATGATTTTTTAATGTTTTATTTTACCATTGCTTCGCTACTTTGATTAAACCCCCTTTGACCAGCCTTGCACACTTGAGAGGCACTCAAGTACATTTGTGCCTAAACATGCTAACACTGTCTCACATTTGCAATTTGGTGGTCACTTTTTATTGATACACAACAAACATTGTTGCATTTGATCCAACTTTTTCACCCAGTGGCCAGGAGAGGATGTATGACGTGGTCATGGAGACTATAGAACAGGATCTACCGTCCTTCCTATCGAACATTTTTTCATATGCCACAAACCCGGGACTCATCCTGCCTGCTGTCCTCCTCATGTTGTAAGTATTATTCAAATATCAACTGAAAACACTGTGCTGCATCTGCTAAAAAGGCTTATGTATCTGTGGTGGGAATCAGCACAAATGTCCAGAAAACTCAAATCTGAAAAGGAGAGAACGGATGAACAAGCAACCAGGGACTTGCTGGATTCATTTTTTAGGGATGTCATGACAACAGTTGTACTACTGGTATTTTGTATACGTGGAGTTGAGGGTGTACATGTCAACTGATAACTCTTAAGATCCAAATTCTGTAAAGTATCAGATAAAACAGAAACCACAGAATAATTTTGATTGGTTACTGTAATAAAGCTTTTATTCGTTGATGTCACACTTTTATTATTAAGCTGATATATAACTAGTATCTTAATTACTCAAAATATAATGTGACTAAAAATGGCATATTTTCAGTTTCGGCAGCCAGCTGATGCCAGTGAGCCAACCACTTTTAAAAATGAGTGTATGGACATTATAAAGTATGTTCTGAACTTCTGCTTTTCAAAGAAATATTTATAATTCTGTAAATTGACTGAAGCCTTCTGCACACTGTCTGTATATTGGCATATACAGAAGTTTGATGTTTTTATAGCTTTTCTGGTGGCATAACAATTTGGCTGCTCGAAGATGCCTATCCCGGTCAAAATTGGTTGCAAAGCATGCAACTCTGTATGCCGTCTCCCTCTGTCATTTCTATACTACCACAGGGGGGCACCCCAGTCAGAGTCAAACATTTTTAAATCCTACACAATGTCTTAACTTTATACTTACTTTTTGGACCTGAAATAGTCAATATACATATTGTCTAAAAATGCAAGAATCAATGTGTGTAACTGTAGAAAGTAAAGTCATATAACTTGTAGGGCGTGACCTCAGTATCTACTGACCTGTGTTTGAAGCCTGACTGTGGTCTCAGCTGTTGTACTGTTTACAGACTTCTTATGCACAACAGGTTGGCCCTCTACTACCTGAATGCCGTGTCAAAGGGATACCAACAAGCAAACATGGACCTTAAAAGGAAGATGAAAATGGTGAGTATGAGCGTTATCTTGTTATGCCCAACTTCTGTTTTCTTTCCTTGTTTCCCACATTTTTCAATATTTCACTTGGTGTTCAAGATTTAATCAAACACAGGACTGTCTGGTTTAACACTTTAGGCGCGAGACGAAGAGAAGAACCGCAGGAACAACAAGGACAGCACTAATCAAGTGATGAAAGACTTGGAGGACCTGCTGCCAAATAAGTCTCTAATACCGCCTCCCATCAAGGAAGAGCCCCCCCCACCTGGTACACACACACACACACACACACACACACACACACATTCCTTTATTGCACATACTATCAGACACTCTGCACCCGACTGTCCTCACCACTCTTTTTGCTCTCCATCTGTCTTCTAAGATGTAATCGCGAAGGGCAGCAAGTCTCCCAAAATTAAGCCAGGTGCAGCGGCAAAAGGGGTAAATCTGCAAAAGGATGTGTCACTGGCTGCCCCAAACCCCAGAGCTCCAGTGACCTATGCCCCGGGGCCAAGAAGAGGGCCTCCTGGGAATGCCAGGGGACCTCATCCTGGGCCTGGTAGAGGAAGAGGTCGGGGTGGGCCTCCAAGGCGACATGAGTCATGATTCATGGACTAAAACCTAGTCTGTTAACACTACAACTGCAATCACAGTCATACTGTATATGGAGGGTGCCACTAGAATATCATATCTTAAAATGCTTTAGATGTAACTGATTGTCTGAGAAAAATGATAAATATACATTCATTTATTAACAGTTACTTTCGGCCTCCGATGAAAAGCTTATGACTAGTGTTTCAAACATGCCAAATACTTAATCGAGTATAATTAACCATTGAAAAGTCTATAATTAATGCAATAGCATACTACAGCATCCACAGTCAAATCCCTTCATGTTCTGAGATTGGAGGTGGAGATGAGTTTCGACTGTGTGGAAATTAAATGACACAGACATGACTGTGATATCTGTATTTAATAGCAGTACTACAGCAAAATGTAAAAAAAAAAACTTGATCATGTTTACTGCATTGCAATCCATGTAATGTTTACTGGTTCATAATATGGGTCAACAGTTTCCTTTGGAAATCCATGTAAATATTATGTAAAATGTCTTTCTATTTTTTGTATGACAACTATTAAAATAATTCTTTTCTGGCAAAGTGCTATTGAAGAAACAGGTTCTCTTGATACACATGACAGACAATAATAGAGAACATGCTGTTCACTAAACTGTAGAATACATCTGAGATAGTACACCATGGGAAAACATAGATAAATGAAAGTCAGTATTGTCACAGAAATATAAAGAGAAAGAGACACAACATTGACAAGAAGTAGGTATATCTTAGGAGAAATGACAGGAGTAAATGTTGATGGAGTGACACCGACGATGCCTTCAAAATAACCAGGTACAATACAATTATTGCAAAATGTGTTTGGAGGATCTGAAGCTGTGTGGTGGCAAAGAATTAAAGAGAGGAAAAAGTAAGTCTTGTGATTTGACGTTATTATGAGTTCTTCTGTGAGATTTTGATGGTGACTGCCTTGACTTCTGTGTACTCCTGAAGAGCATATTCCCCCTGAAATAAAATAAAAAGCACCACTGATTATGTAAGGAACATTACATGAGCAATAGTTACCAGTAGAGTTGCAATGTTACAAGTACCGAAGTACCAACCTACATGTAGCTGTGTTGTGGACACATATACATTGAGTATAAAAGGCTGTTGCCATGTTTGTAGTAGCAGCAAGGACATCATTTCCTCTGGGGATGGGCTCACATCTCAAAATCCTATTTTGTCCCACTCACTTTTACAGTTTCTGATTAATTCACTGAAATAACTCATCTGGGTCACCATCAGTTACTATGTGTACAGTGCACTCACAGCACTAAATTTGACAAACAGTTGCAATTAATTGCCAGATTTCCCCCCCCCCCCCCCCCCCACATTTTTCATGTTAAGCAACAGACCAACTGCTCTGCCTTCTTGGTGGAGGTTATCGTGGAGGTTATTGTGTATATGTATTATTTTGATGTTTTTATTTACATGTAATTCACCTAAAATATATGCAAGCAATTATCTTCAATCAAAGATAATGCAGCAAAGGGTAGAGCACTTTAAATAAATTACAGAAATACAACATTATTTATTGAGTTTTTAAATAAATTTGACACTGGAAATAGAGAAATGTATGTGGCTTTTATTTTTGATAACCAATTCAATCATATTATATTATCAACTAGATGAAAAAAATAATATAATGAAGAAAACATTTATATTATGTATAGCCACATGGTTGAATGCATTTATTGTAAACCACTTTGGCTAAGTCAATGTAGTGTAATGTCCCCACCATCGAGCACCAGCCAAGCTAAAGTGGAGATACTAAACGATGGTATTACTCACAGTTCCCTCCCGTTCCCAGACATCTTGAAGCCACCAAAGGGACACTGAACACTCATGGCATTGTAGCAGTTCACCCTAAAAAAAGAAACAATAGTTTCACCACATTCCATAAAATCACCAACCATTTTACACAAGCCATTACTATGTGGCAAAATGGAAATATGTTATATATATATATACATACAGTACAGATATAAAATATGAAAAACATTTCTTTAAAGAAGGTTTCTGTGAGGATGTGCACAGCAGATACATCAGATTTACTGTTCGATCCCCAAACCATATATAGTATTTGATCCCTACCACACCATGCCAGCCTGCAGAGCAGAAGAGACTGTTAGAGCTTTGTCGATGTCGTTCGTAAACACTCCTGCTGCTGGGCCGTAGTGTGTGGCGTTGGCTCTCTGGATGACTTCATGGGTGCCACGGAAACACATGATCTGTTGCACTGGACCAAAAATCTGAGAGGCAAAAGGGGGAAACGTGGTGGCAACGAAAAGCTCACATGAGGAGGAAATTCAGAACACATGTGTGTACCATCAAGTGTGTTTGTGTCCGTGCAGGTGTGTGTGTCAGAGCACAGTACCTCTTCTTTAGCGATGCGCATGTCGTCTGTGACATTTGAGAAGACGGTGGGTTGGATGAAAAGTCCCTGCTGACCCCATGCGGATCCCCCACACTCCAGCGTGGCTCCCTCCCTCTTTCCGCTCTGTATCAGCTCCATTATCTTATCAAACTGCTTCTGGTCAATCTGCAGAAAACAGCAGCTCAAATCAAATTTTCTCTTAGCACGTGAAGCTGCAGATACTGTAGTCTAACTGTATGCCGTACCTGTGGTCCTTGTTCAACCCCTGGCAGCAATGGGTTTCCCAGGACTTTGGATCTAGCCTTCTCCACACTGCGGTGGACAAACTCTTCGTAGATCGGTTCCTCTACAAACACCCTGGATCCAGCCAGACAGCACTGGCCCTGGTTAAAGAACAGGCCACTGTGGGCCTGCTCCACTGGGTACTCTACTGCAAGACAAACATGTGCATATATGAAGTGCTGCAGCAATACTGTTGAAGGGAGCTTCATTTACCACCAGTGCCATTTGAAAAATGTTGATCAGCAATAGTGCATGTGCATGGTTTGGAGTGAAGTGTGGTCTATTAACATACTGTCAATGCACACTACAGCACACAGTGAAGGTACAAAAAGAACATTACCTTTAAAATGTAACTAAAGTAATCCAGTAACTGTTACTACTCACAGTCACAGTCAGCAAAGACAATGTTTGGGTTTTTTCCACCGAGTTCTAGTGTAACTCTTTTCAGGTTGCTGTCACCTGCAGCCTTCTGGATGAGTTTCCCAACCTGGCAACCGATTAAGACAATGTAGGACACGCAGTTACATTACAGTGAAAGAGTTTATGCAAATAGGAGCAAAGGACACTTAAATACTAGAAGAAAAGCAAGAGAAGAGAAAGAGAAGTGAAATAGAAGAGAAGAGAAGAGACACCTGCTCAATTTGCTATTCATTTCAATAGACACTAACATCAGTAGATCCGGTGAAGGCTACTTTGTCGATGTCCATGTGGTGGGATATGGCGCTGCCTGCTGTCCGACCATAACCTGGCACCACGTTCACTACTCCTGGAGGAAACCCAGTCTGAACACAGACAAACGCAGTGAGAGACACATGTTCATCTTTAAATGAGACATAATCTAAGAGCGGTCTTCCTGCGGTTGTGGAATATTTCTCATGACTAGTCGGGAGAAGAAAGTTGAGGTTTTCTATCAATATAAAGTAAAACAGAGTTTTGATGAACGATCAAGGTTTGTAAAGTCAATTTATTTGCTTGCAAGCAAAGAGAACAGTCTCACAGACACATTGCAGTGATCTGGAAGAGTGATCTGCCTAACACTCACAATGCATGGACATTTATGCTCAGACAGCTTCCTGTTATCTGCTTAGCTAACAAGAATACACAAAGAACACAATAAAAGGCAGGTCATCCTTCGAGCCTTAGTATACTTCATTTAAGACAGTCAGGAAGATGCTTTATCTCCTGTTTGCAAATCCCTTTTGTTCACAGTCTGCCTTACAATAAACAGTTTAAACTCACAACAGATGCTTCCTTTGAAGCCACTGTGACATTGTTAAAATGACCATTGCAGAGACAGAATAGACATTCTTTACCCTCACACATCATATCTGCATGCAAAGGTTTACGCCTTTACAACTTCAGATAACGCGTCTGCAAAGGAAGTAAAAGTATTACTAACAGAGGATCTCTGTTACCCAAGGTCTCTCTGTGTCTCTGTCTTACGAAGAAGAAACAAACAGTGCACAATGATAACAGATAACAAGACACCTGGATACTAAACTAATTAAAGTAATCTACTGAAACTACAGTTTGGTGTCTGCTCTTTTAGGACTTACATTCTTTAAACCTTCACATGAGACTATGACATATTTTCCCATTACATTCCACTCTTTTGATTATACAGTAATCACACAATATAGTAAAAATATGTCATAAGACATTTCAATAACAACAGAAGTATTACCCCAAAATATGATTCTAAAATACATCATCATGTGAGATGTCTGAAGAAAAACTGTTTTTGTGAGATAAAGGATCTCCGGTTGTTTGAAGCCAGCAATACAATTCAATAAACACAAAAGAATAAAAAGATAAAAAAAACAAAAACAAAAAAAACTGTCTTTAGACCTGAGCATCAAAATCATCATAATACAGAAATAAAATGAAAACGAAACAAGCAATAATATGAATATAGCTATAATAAAAAAAATGCGTTCTTCGTCCTTTTGTAGAGGACCTAACCGTGCTCCTTTTCTTGTGTTTGTTGGCATAGACACGTCAAGAGGGGCTCTTCCAGCCGTCTTTCTTGCGTGGTATCAGCGTTGGGACAGTTAACACAGATCACGCAAGCGTCTGTCGGTCAACTGCCCGTTGTGATTCCGTCCGTGATCACTGCATCTCCTCTGTTGGTGGCTCCGTCTGTCCTTCCTCCCTCGGTGGTGCCTGTTGGCTGACACTTGTTGTAGGTGCGAGCTCACCTGTAGCTTCAGTTGGTGCGTCTCCTGGTTCTGGAACCTTCTTGCAGTGGGACGCGTGGACCCAAGTTGCCCTCTCAGCTACTTTGACAGCCGTCTGAGTGACGAGGAGGACTTGAAATGGATCTGAAGTCTTTCACCACCACGAAATCACCAGGTTTCAGCTTGTGGAGAGGTCCTTCAGCTGGCCTCGGGAGAGCGGCAATCACCTGTTGTCTTATGTTAGATAAAGCAGAGGACAATTGTGCACAATATGTTAACATTTCATGTTCGCATAAGGCGGTTGAGGGAAGTGGCGCCCCTGGTGCTTCAGTTCCTACATGAGGAGGAAAACCAAACAGTATCTCAAAAGGACTCAGATTGCTTCGTGTTCGTTTTCTCATTCTCATGTACATCAGCACTAGAGGCAGGGCTTTTGTCCAAGGCAGACCTGTGTCAGCACAACATTTTGCTAACTTAGTCTTAAGTGTACCATTTTCTCGTTCAACAGCACCACCACTGGCTGGATGGTAAGCACAGTGTGTTCTTAAGTCGATACCCAAGTATGCGCTTAGTTCTGTAATGGCCTGATTGACAAAATGAGAACCATTGTCACTTGATATTTTAGTAGGAATGCCCCAACGGGGAATGATTTCAGAAATCAGAGCCTTTGCTACCGTTGCAGCAGTTTGTTTACTTGATGGAAAAACTTCAACCCACTTGGACCACATGTCTACCATCACTAGACAGTGTTTCTTACCTTCAGATGGAGATAACTCAACAAAATCCATCATAATGTGCTCAAAAGGGCGTGTCGGAGGCGGATGTGCAGCCTGGCTGGACACTGCCACGGGCCTGTCTACATTGTGAGTAGAGCAGGTTACACATGCAGAACAGAATTTTTGTGCATATGCTGTGAATCCCTTTGTGAACCATGTCTCATTTAATGCACTCAACATTCCCCCTTTTGACACGTGGTCTAACCCATGTGTCAACTTAGCATAATGGCTGAAATAATGCTTAGGCAGACATGGTTTAGCATCAGGCCCTGACCACAGTCCATCAGTGTATGTGCAACCTGAAGCTGACCACAGCCTACGTTCTTCCGGAGTGGACAACGTCTGCATCGCTGTAAGAGAAGAGGGAGCTGAGACAAATGAGGACATGAGAGCAGAAGAAGTGGGGACTGGAAGTCGAGCAGCAGCTTTTGCAGCAGCGTCTGCACATGCATTTCCTGTTGAAATGACGTCAGTGTGTCCTGTATGAGCAGCACATTTGCAAACAGCAATTGCTGTTGGCAACAAAATGGCCTCTAACAGTTCAGCAATGAGAGTGTGATGCAAAACAGGTTTACCATCAGACTTAAGGAACTTTCTGTGTTTCCACAGACTACCAAAATCGTGGATGACGCCGAATGCATAACGAGAGTCAGTGTGAACCGTAACAGTTTTACCTTCAGCAAGTTTACATGCTTCGGTGAGCGCGATGAGCTCAGCTGCCTGGGCTGAGAGGTGACATGGCAGAGAACCTGAACACAGCACTTCTGAGTCCGAAACAACAGCAAACCCCACAAGATTAGTACCAGTATGATCGCGAGAGGCAGATCCATCCACATACATTACCATGTCGCTATTGGGCAGCGGAGTGTCCATCAAGTCAGGGCGAGGAGTGCACTGAGCTTGGAGCTCAGCTAAACAGTTGTGCTCCTCTCCGTCACCAGGAAGAGGAAGTAATGATGCAGGGTTAAGATTAGTACAGCGTTTGACCGTTACGTTTGGCATGTCTAAGAGACATGTGTGATAACGCAAATATCGCGCTGCAGAAAGGTGAGACGATTTCTGTTCGAGGAGAATCAAAGACACCGAATGAGGAACGAGCAAAGTTAATGGAGCGTATCCTACTATGTCACGTGAGGCAGCGAGTGCCTTTTCAGCCGCGGCCACTGCACGCAAACATTGTGGCAAGCCTGAAGCGACAGGATCGAGTTTTGCGGAGAAATACGCAACTGGTCGTAGTTTATCACCATGTGATTGTAGCAACACAGAGGTCATACAGCCCTGTCTCTCATCTACAGTCTGAGTGAACGGTTTGTTCGGATCTGGCAACCCAAGAGTTGGAGGTGTTTGCAAAGCACATTTCATTTGTGTGAAAGCCGAATGGCCTTCTTTTGTCCAAATTATTTTGTCATGTGCTGTGAGATTTTTACCGTGAATCAAACTTGATAATGGCTGCTCCATTTGTGAGTAATTAGGTATGAACGACCGACAGTATGAACACATGCCTAAAAATGACATCATCTGTTTTTTAGTGTTAGGTTTTGGTATCGACACGATTGAAGCGATTCTTTTAGGAGAGAGGGTTTTCCCTTCCCCTGAAATGTCATGATCTAAGAAATGTACATTTTGCATTACAAACTGTAATTTAGATAGGCTGGCCTTGTGGCCTTCTCGTGCTAAATGTTGTAGCAGTTTTATTGTGTCTTTCTGACACTGTGCCTGAGTAGGAGCTGCGATTAAGCAATCATCTACATATTGCAGGAGTTTCACTTTAATGTCAGGATCGTGGTCAGTCTGGTCGGAGTGTACACTCGTCATAGGTACAGTACATTTTTCAGTTACAGTTACCCCAGAGGCCCCCTGTGAATATACAAAACGCCCACTCATCTTTTGATGAGGAAAATGTTTCTGTTGAATTACAGAGTGAGTAGCCCCAGAATCTACTAAAAATGTTAATTCTTTCCCTTCCACAATAACCTTTGTAGATGGCATATTTTTGTATGACTCTGATGAAAACATTGAATAAGTGTGTGGTTGTGGTGTAGATGCATTCACTTGTTGTTGCTCTAAGTGTGAAATGACACTGAGGAGTATGGATTGTTGTTCTGCAGTGTGCGTGCGAGGAAGCGTGTGTGCGTTGCAGCAAATGTGCGTGTTGTGTGTGCGTACTGAGTCAGTGTGTGTGTGTGTGTGTGTACTTCTCTGTTCCGGAGTTGAGAGGGAGTCAGCCGTCTCCTGCCCACGTGCATTACCTCGCCTCCCCACATCGCGTCAGTCAGAAGTGCCAAATTGTTGATGAAAGTCATCCCCTCCGTCTCCTCCCTGCTGTCGGCCACGTGGCTGTCGTGATCCGCTGTGTGCATTACGATGTGGGCAATCTCTGATCCAATGTCCTGTTTCTCCACAGAAGAAGCATTCATTGTCTTGTGTCACACGTGAAACTCCTCTTTGGCGGCCATCTTGGAAACGCCCTCTTACATCTCCACGGTGTTGTCCTCTTCCACGCCCCCTTTGCTGACCCCGCCCAAAGTTGTTACGTGGTTGGGTGGGTTGTCTTTGGCCTCCCTCAACTCCTAGCGTCATCTGTTTGACAGCTTGAAGCATCGCAAGCTGAGCTCTTTCTCCAGTTTGTTTGGAGAGCTTTTCCTGTCTAGCTTGAGTGTCATTGTGCATTTTGCAGTTGTGTCGTGCATGTTTTACCACTTCATCAAGTCTTGCGTCCTCCAGGCCAATCACGGAGCGTTCGGTGGCTGTTTTGATGTCTGGCAGCAGCCCGTTCACGAAAGCATTCTTGAGATGTGTTTCCCACACTGACATTGCTGTTTTGTCAGCCAGTTCTTCAATACCGCTGTGTGTTTGGAATGCAGACATGAGTCGTTGGTGATATGATGTCACATCTTCAGTCCTACCTTGCTTGGTGCTATTAATCAATGCCATGTTAACTTTCGAGGGGAAAGCTGTTTCTATAGCCTCGCAGACAGCTGTGATGAAAGTGACATATGGACCGTTTTCCATTGCTGTCCAGACAAGCTTGATCTGGCGGGTGTCATGGCCAGGCCCTGTAACTGTGGCCCTGATTTTGCTAAAGTCAGTTGGGCCAACATGTTTTACCAGCAATCGATGCACTTCTGGGCCGGTCGGCATAAATTCTTTACAGAATATCAGGAAGTCTTTCGCGAAAGCTGCGCCATTCTGGATGCTTGGCAGATGCAGTGAGGCCTGCATAATGTCAGCTTGAGTCCAGGCTCTGAACACGAGACCCGGAGCACCATCAGCGGGTCCTGGAACCTGAATCATGGGCCCCTGGAAAGCTTCGGATGTGTCGAGGTTGAAGGCTGGTGTGGGTGTGTCTGGGTCGAGCCAGTTGACGACAGCGCCGGCTGCACCCCGCCAGCTATGCGGGTCTGCGTAGGACCATGGTGAGGTGGCAGGTGTCGATGTTGCAGCCGTCGGAGGAGAGACAACCGGGTTGTGGTGAGGTGAGGCTGGACTCTGTCGGAGCTTCTCGTTTGCCAGGCGAGCCTGTTCTTGCTGTTGAGTGTGGAGCCGGGTTGCTGGTCTGCCCACCAGTGGTGCTTCAGCGTATGGTGGAGGAGATGGTGGAGGTGGTGCTTGTGGTGGTGGTGGTGCTTGTGGTACGCCATCCTGTGGGGAAGGTCGGCAACACGTGTCCAGGAGGGGGCCGCTCGCTCCTGTGAGACTCGGATACATAGCAGAGGGAGACAATAATGGATTATGTGTGTCTGGAATCAGTTTTTCTTCTTTTAAACACGTCAAAGATTTCATAAGTTGTTTTCTGTCCCTAGTTTCACACTCATTTTCCCACTGTGTCAAACACATCTGGTTTTTCTCTAACATTTCCAAGTCTTTAACTTTGACTTTCTTGCCATTTTTCATCTTTTTCAATTTACCTTCTAAATCCCCTCGTAACATTTTGAGCTTAGCGGCGCTCAATGAGCCGTTTTCAGGAAACCCAAACTCCTTTGACCAGTACGTGAGGCATTCTAAACACCCGTCTCCGTGTTTCTGTCGCATCATATTCACTATCGGACCCGAGGGTTCCCTGCTTTTACTCTGCTTACCACCCATCTTTCAGGCGTGGACACGTTAACGTTATCTTAAAAACAATATAGTCGTCACTATAAAGCGTAAGTTTCTTTACCGAAGGAAAAAACTATTGCAAAAACCTTATTTGAAGTTCACGTTAAGTTAGTTTATCACGATTCTTATCCTATCAGTTTCGTTAGTAGAATTCACGTATTGGATAATTTAACAACGGTCTTACATCAAACCTATAACAATTGTAGTCAAGCGATCTGTGTTGACGATCTCAAAATGTTTTTATTCTGAGTTAAATCATCACCGTATAACACAATCCTGTCTCCTACGTAAAAGCGTGTAATAGTGATACGTCAGAAAACGAAAAAGGGAGTTTACATAAACCATTCGTAAAACAAAACCACAAACGTCAAAAACAATTGTGTTACCCAAATAATAATGACTACTTGATCATTCATCTGTGTCTGTTAAACTATACGATCTTAGTATAATTTTACACTTACTTTTACAATTGGAATTTTAACTTCCTTACCCGATATTGTAGAAATTAATTCTTTGTCGTTGAATTCGCGTGCCGCCAATCAGAAACTCCTCGGTTTCCGCCGGCTCTCTCTTCTCTTGTCTAAGGAGGTATTGAGACAGGAAACAGTTATTGAACCTGGAAAGGCCTTTTCTCCGGACGGTCCCCCTGGAGCCTGATGGACGGTCAGCGATCCCACTTCTGACACCAAGTTGTTGTGGAATATTTCTTATGACTAGTCGGGAGAAGAAAGTTGAGGTTTTCTATCAATATAAAGTAAAACAGAGTTTTGATGAACGATCAAGGTTTGTAAAGTCAATTTATTTGCTTGCAAGCAAAGAGAACAGTCTCACAGACACATTGCAGTGATCTGTATGAGTGCTCTGCCTAACACTCACAATGCATGGACATTTATACGCAGACAGCTTCCTGTTATCTGCTTTAGCTAACAAGAATACACAAAGAACACAGTTAAAGGCAGGTCATCCTTCGAGCCTTAGTGTACTTGATCATTTAAGACAGTCAGGAAGATGCTTTATCTCCTGTTTGCAAATCCCTTTGTTCACAGTTTGCCTTACAATAATCAGTTTAAACTCACAACAGATGCTTCCTTTGAAGCCACTGTGACATTGTTAAAATGACCATTGCAGAGACAGAATAGACATTCTTTACCCTCACACATCATATCTGCATGCAAAGGTTTACGCCTTTACAACTTCAGATAACGCGTCAGCAAAGGAAGTCAAAAGTATTTCAAACAGAGGATCTCTGTTAATCAAGGCCTCTCTGTGTCTCTGTCTTACGAAGAAGAAAGAAACAGTGCACAATGATAACAGATAACAAGACACCTGGATACTAAACTAATTAAAGTAATCTACTGAAACTACAGTTTGGTGTCTGCTCTTTTAGGACTTACATTCTTTAAACCTTCACATGAGACTATGACATATTTTCCCATTACAGTTATTAGTATTATTAGTTACTATTATTAAGTACAGTGATCATGTGAACAGGCACAAACTTCTCAAAAGTCTCTCCAGCTGTTAAAGCCGACTGACAGCTGATCCAGCTGTGATCAGCTGATCCTCCGTCATCAGAAACAGATATCGCTTCACCTGACGCAACTGAGGAAAGGACGTCTCATGTATCTTAAAACATATTTCCTCGTTCCTCTCTCCTCGCATGGTTTCCTCCATGCATCCCTGGTGGGAGGGACTAAGGCCCTGTCCACACTACTCCGTTTTTACTCCGTATTTGCTACGTTTACACTGAGCGGCCACACTACGCCGGAGTTTTGGAGCACCCTAAACGGAGGAATCTGAAAACTCCGCCGAGGTTGGAGGTATTTGAGAACTCCGGGGTTGCGTTTGCGTGTGGACGGTCGCAAGGAAAGGACGCAAGTGAGGGAAACGGGGATGCAATTAAGAGACTTGAGAAGTACCCATTTACTGTTGGAGGACGTACAGGACGGGAGGAAAGTCAACATCGCCCGCCAATTTCCCATAATGCACTTTGATAACAGTCTCAAAAACGTGATGACGACCTCCTTAACCCATAGGGCCCTAGCCCTATTTTTAGGCCTCTTCTCGAAAATTGCATAGCCATACGCAAAAGAGTCCTGAGCTCTAACTACAAGGTCTATTTTAATAATTTTGATGCTAGAATACTGGTAACACTTGTGAGATGTGTTTAATTGTGTAAATATTGTGTATGTTACTGGTTAATAACTGATATACTTATGGCACAGCTCAAATTGAAAAATGTCTAGGTTCGCCTGGAAAAAAGCACTTGTATTGAACATTTTTTTATTTAAATAATGCAGCTGCAAATCTAAAATCACACCACAGTCATAGAACAACACGTGTTGCATGTCCCCACAACATATTTTACTTCGATTGAGTGAAGAAAGGCCAGCATAAATGGTCATAAAAATCAAAATTATGATTTTCGGAACCAGCTGTTGCATTGCTGTATACTCATTTTATATACTATATAACTACATATTAACTATATATTCACTTTTCTTATCACTAAGAGTGTTCAATAATCCTAATAAATCAGATGGACACCATTTTGAATAATTTTGAGCAGTTATGATGTGTCATATCTGTCATTCATAACAATAAATGGCTCATAATGTGTGTCATGTGACCCTGGTAAGGCCGATTTACTCGTGTGAGACATTTTTAGATGCGGGATAGTCCAACGGGAGCCATGCAGGGGTGTTTGATCGTATCCGGGTCTGTTTACTGACTAAAAATCGCAAAATGCTGGGTGAACCCCCCTCTCTACATGGATTGCTCCACCCCACAGAATCGTCTGCCATTTTGTGATTCATTCCGCCAGCGCATTGATCTCACTCACAGACATGCAGCACAACATGGAGGAGAGAGGTGCGCCGAAATCCGCTGGAATAAATCCGTTTTTCATCGCCAAAACCGTCAAAACATCGCCAAAACCGTCAAAAGTTTTTTTACCCAATTTTTTTTTTCGTGACCTGCGGCTGATGTTGGCATGCATACCCATAACTTTTGAACGGTTTGAAAGAGAGTAATTTGGACGCCGCTGTGCGTTTCCGGGTCGAATCGTGCCCCTCCTGCATGTGTTCATCCGCCATGTGCGATCATGCTCCGTGATGAGAGAGCCATAGAGTGAGCATAGATCGTCCATTTTTGGCCAAAATTGTGGCAAATCTTCTAGATATCGTCCAGATATGATATTAGTTCATGTATAATTGTGTTTGCAATGGCTGGTATGATGATGTTGCTCGGACTTTTCCCGTTAATTCGATATTTAATATGTCTGGAGCAATAATCATATTTCTTTATGAAAAATGCTTTATACGACACGCTGAATGCTGCACACTCTAAAACAGCCCCCCGTGGGGGGATCTCGGGTCCAACGGGGTCAAGTTGATACACTACTAATTCAGTTAAATGTGAATTTTCAGGTTAACATTTGTTTTGTCATTGAGATGTTGCTAACTAGTAATTCCGTGTTATCACGACAACTTCAATAATATTTTGTCATACTGACAGAATAATATTCTAAAATGAACAAACAAGTAAAATCACTTTTTACAGTGTAGTCTTTGGCTGGACACCATGTTGGTTTGTAGTCCTTAATGTATCCATGGCGATGGAATGTATTTGTACATACTCTGACATCGCATCAAAGCAACTGGCCAAAATTTAAAAACTCTGCTTTGAAACTCCAAACCAAACTACTTGACAGACAGATTATTTAATTCATATCAATATTAGTGTTGACGGTCACAGTCCACCACAGCGTCTACAGTCTTAAACAGACACCAGTCTTTTTTGTATCATGGCTGCTACAGAAAGTTCCATGGATATAATATACAACCAGATAAATGAGGATGAGGATCTTCAGGACCTTCATGGACATCCCCAAGAAGTACATAATCTGGAAACGGCTCTCACTCAAGCTAACGACGAGATCAGCTGTCGGATAAAGTCGTTGGTTGCTAAAGGCAACGCTCTGGAGGTTGCTAAATGCAACGCTCTGAACCAACACGGCTTGGACAGACTTCAGGCTGAGCACCAGAGGAAGGTGAACCAGATGGAGGAACAGATCCAGCAGAGCGACTCTGAGATCATGGATCTAAGAAAAGCAAATGAAAGTCTTTCTGAGGAGCTCGAAATGACGAAATGCCACCTGAGAAGGAAAGAAGGTGAACTTCAGCGTGAGAAAATCGAGAGGAAGAACTTGACTGAAAACCTAAGTAGCAAGCAGGTGGATCTGATCTTCAGAAAAGTATGATGTGCTTCACACGTTGAAGCACGTGAGTAGATGACAGAGGGAGATTAACCTCACGGTGGATCAATGTTCCTGGATCATGACAGAACTGAAATGGCTATACTTCGAGGAATTATTTAATCATTTCATCCCCAGTAAAATGGCCGGAGACCCTCACAGTGAATGGCATTCCACAGGGACGACCACATGCAAGGATTTCATAAAGAGGACAGTTGGATTAACGAATGAGAATGGGTTTCACGGTGAATACAGATGTGGTGGCGACACTGTTCGTACGATGGAGAGGCGAGTCACAGGTGGTGCATGTGACCGCGGCATCTGTAAGCCTTACCTGAGAGGGCCCCGTTGCAGATAGGAGGGGGGAGGGGCTCCACTTTAGTGTGGGAGGAGTAAAGCAGGCAAGAGACATACCATCATGATTCTGAATGAGAAAACTCATTTGAATGCTTATGATTGGTGCATTTTATTATTATCTACAGTATATCATATTGTCAGAGAAGGCAGAGATATTAGGTTTCTATGGTTATAAAAACAGGACGTGGTTTACAATTCCGACATCTAGGAGAGTGCACACACAGTTGAGTGACAGCTTTTTGTTGAGACCGAAATAAAGATTTTTCGATATCGATGCTGGCACATGGCTTTTATTTTGGATTTACTATTAACTGTCAAAGGTTGTATTTAACTACTGACTGCCAAAACTACAAACTCTGGCATGCCTCCAAACAACATTCACACAGATAATGTTTTCCCAGTTACTGATTACCATGTCTTTATCACCACACAATCCCTTCCTGTCAACTTGCAGTGGTAGAAAATATCTTTAACATTTATTTCCTGCCTACACACATGACACATTCTGGTTGCAATGTAAAAGGTGTGACTAATAAAAAAAGACCTCAGTTTTGACTATTTCTGGGCTGTAAACGTAAGTGCATGAGTGTTAATGTAGGTTGCTGTGGTGTTCCTTTGACCCACATGCCTCAGGTGCAATGTGCATGTCAGGGACCAGAATCCCTTTATTGGTGGATGCTGATTCTTTAAATATTGTTTTATATCAGTCCCACTAATTTGCCGTCCACTACTAAATCTGACATCACACTCATAAGTAGCAAGCAGGTGGATCTGATCTTCAGAAAAGTTCAACAGGTGGAGGACGAATTCAAGGTCCTGGCTGAGACACAACGGGTCCAGGGGACAGAACTCCGAGAGTTGAAAGAGGCAAACAAGCCTCAGGACCGTCAAGGACATCCCCAAAAAGTACATGATCTTGAAACGGCTCTCACTCAAAATAACAACGAGATCACCAGTCTGATAAATCAACTCAGCAACCTGCGGGGATTTCAGAAACCATCTCTGATTGAAAGGGAGAGTTTCTGCAGCAGGGTCTGCGAAGGTGAAGCCGGAACAAGCCATGCGGATCTGGAGAGTCTTGGGGTTGTGCAGCTGAAAAATCAGCTGAGAAGCGAAAGAGCTGAACATGAGGCCATCCTTGCTAAATACAACGCTCTGGAGAAGAAGTCCACCATGGACCTGGCACACAAAGAATCGACCATGAACTCCAGAATAGCAGCTTGGCAGTCCCACTACGAAGCCCTCGGTGTGAAGTTTAATAATGAGCTGGCCATAAAACAAGAATTGAGGGAGGAATTGAAACAGGTGGATGAAAACCTAAAGAGCAATGAGACGGAACTCCGAGAGTTGAAGGACGAAAACAAGGCCATGGCTGAGAGGCGGAAGATAGAATTACGAAGGTTGAACAAAGAAAACAGGCTCCTGGAGGACATCTGTTTACAACTAAAGGAGGAGTCTAGATGGTTCTGTTGCAAGACGGTGGATAGAGAAACAGACTTGTGCAAGATGAAGACAGAAATGGAAGAAAAGAAGAAGAAAGACAGAGCGAGAGAAAACGGCAGGAGGAACCGCAGTCATGTTTTTACAGCCTGATGCAGGCGATATGCAGAAGAGTATAGCTACCTCTTCCTCCCCCCTTCACTTCTAATACAATGTTCTGATACAATAAAGTGATATTTTACCTATTCATAAATTGTGTATTTTATTATTCAGTGTGGCTTTGTGGCACAAGGCAGTAAAACTGCCTGTGCCAGAGCACACTGTATGTTATCCATCGGGCTTAATAATAATATTTACAGACAGGTTGAAGTGTAGGAGGAAGACTAATGATGATGCAGTTATATCATAAAGCTATTATAAAGCTAAAGAATGACTTGATGTCATTGCAGATCCAAACGTCAAGGGCTCTTCTGGCCAAACACTGACATAACCTGCAACCCAGTTCAGAGACTGTATCCTTCAAGACCCCATGATCCTGTGGTCAACTCATGAAGTCTGGAAATATACCAGTGTTTGTTCTTATACGTAGACATAATCACAGGTCCTGTTTCATAAAAGTTATCAGCTATCATGGAACATGGAACGCTAGCATGCCACTGCTCTTTTGTCAGCCATTTAGGGCAACATCCTTGTGAAAAACTCAGAAATGTTAGATTTTTATAAATTGCACCTAAATGCACCTTTAGTTTTGGTTTCTGTAAGGACAGACCATCACATTTGGGTTCACAAGTGTTAAGAGGTCGGCCTGGCCTTCATGTCCTTCAAAGGACAAACCTCTCCTCCTGGGATGCGTTCTCCAGCCCAGAAACTGAGATGCAGGTTAAGTGTCAGGGGCTTAAAAAAGCACCTACATATAAGATACGTCAGAGTACAAAAAGCTTGTAAAATAAAATAAAAAAGCTTCCCAGTCTTCAGTAACATTGTAATGTTTTTTTCTCTTTCGTAGATGACCACATCGGCACAGCCAGACTGCCCATGTTTTCAGATAAGCCCAAAATGCCTTACACGGAGGCGTTCATATATGAAGTGTTTCGTCATGCTTCATACGTCCCTTTCACCATTCCTCACTGGTAAGACAGTAGTTTTGTTTACAGTACATTCATGTTTACAGTTGTATGTATTGTTGTTAGAACTTAACTCTAGTTTTGTCCCCTTCAGTACTACGAGAAACATCACCCTGAATGGATACTTCATTCCCAAAGATACATGTGTCTTCATTAACCAGTATCAAGTCAATCATGATCTGTAAGTAGCTATACGTTTGACTTTCACAAGACATGTTAGTGTATCAGTAAAGAGTTAAGTTATTCAACACCTTTTCAGATGAGGAGAATGTGTTTTTTCTGTTTTATTGCTTCATTGATCTTCATGTTTTTTCACTCTTTCCTAGCGATCTTTGGGGTGACCCGGACACATTTAGTCCCGAACGCTTCCTGGGTTCCTCGGGACTCCTCAACAAGGAGCTGACGGAGAAGGTTCTCATCTTCGGCATGGGGAAGAGACGATGTCTCGGTGATGGATTTGCACGTTTGGAGATGTTTGTGTTTCTCACTACGCTGCTCCACGGGCTGCGGATTGAAAATGTTCCAGGTCAGGAGCTGGATCTCAGCACCGATTTTGGTCTGACTATGAAACCGCGTCCGTACAGGATAACCATCTCCTCAAGGTTTTAGACCAAATTATGTTATGTGTGGATTGTTTTGGAACATCACCACACACAGTCTCATTATTGTTTTTATTAGTCACCATATTTGGCTAACCTAATAATGCCACAGAGATACAGTTCCTCTTATATTACTGCTCTCAGACTGGAGTTTCTTCTTGGCAAATGTGGTCAAGTCCACACATGAACAACAAAAGGGAAATATACTGTATGTACAAAATGTTTCTAATAGCTGGACAATAACTTCATGTTTGCATTGAACACAATATTTAAGACGATGGAGGGTCATTCAAAGTCCTTCTGTGCCTTCACTTTCAAAAGGGGAGAGTCCCTCAGCCTTCCTTTACCACCACATTGAAAATGAAGATGAAAACAGACCCTCATCAAAAACCTTTATCTTAAGTTATTAGTTAGAGTTAACGTCTGAGGGAGGGAGAGAGAGGGTGTTTCAGATTGATGAACAGCGCTTCAGGCCTCAAACTGTGTTCAGTCAGGGTTCATCCACATTCTCGTCAGCCCTCTCCTCCTCCTCCTCGCTTCAACTTCTCTCCTCCAACTCTCCTATCACCTCCTGATCAGTTCCTTTCATGCCCTCATCCCCCTCATGTCCCAGTCTTCTTCCAGTCTTCCATGTCCTTTCCTTCTTCCCAATAGCTTCGTCTCCTCTTTTATCATATCTTCAAAGCAAACACTGTTTTGCTAAGTGCTCAAATCTTCAAAGTCTCACCCAGTGGCTCTCTGAGGAATGATGCAAATATATATTAAGACATAGTTCCCCGTCTTTTTGAACATCCTCCCCCTCACTCCCCATCAGTACTGTGACCTCCCACACACTCTGATTAGATGCAGTCCCAGACATCTTTGAGGGTGGTAAAGAGGACAGCAGAGTGTGAAATCAGGCATTTCTCATTTCATGAGCTAAATGTAAAGAAGCATGGCCATATGGACAAAAGAGGAGTCTGGCAGAATTAGTCATCCTTAAATGTAAAGTTTGAAAGTTGTGTTCATGAGAGTGTTATCTCTTTTAAACTATGCATCTATGCACGGAAAGTCTATTGAGGCCTCGTGTTCTTTTCCAGTTCCACCTGTAAACTTTATTTCACAGATACTGTAGGCTGTCGGCCATTGAGTTGTTAGACTTGGACAATAGGAGATTAAGTCTGTCCCAGGGATTCAAACTGGCAGCCGGCTGGCCATAGCATTTCACCAAGCTCCAAGATTGGTGAAATGGTGATACATTGAAATTTCTCTGTGCTCACCTAAAATATGAGTTGAACATGTGTACACACAAGCAAAATGAAATATGCAAATTAAATATCTTGTGTCCAGAATTTCAACTTTTGAAACTAAATATATTTGCATATTGCGTATTCCTGACTTCTGGATTTTTTAGTTTCGGGAAAAGGAATGGTAACAATTTTAAAACATGTATGACGAGGATCATCAAAATATGTTGTCAAAGTTTGACAAATCAAGTGAGGAATAGCGGTTATTATACTTGTGTTTCTGCAACTGCAGAAAATACTGGTTCAGTGGTCCTTACACAATATGAAAGTGAATAAATATTTACTTTAGTAGAATTATCACATTTCTTTGGTCCAGACTGTTTGTGGTTTTGAGTGAAATGTCTCAACAACTGATTGATGATTGTCTTTTTATAATTGTAAACATGTTAAATAACTTCTTGAAATGTCTGATCTCATCTTTATGTTATTTTTAGGAAAATAACAGAATAAGTGTCTCTTATTAAGAACAGATGTAGTAAAATATATAAATATTGTCAAGTTAAACTGTATTTTGAATGTCAACTTCTAACAATATTTTGGTGAATATCATTCCATCTGAAGTAGTATGCTGCTGTAGTGAAACAAATTATTTGTACCATAAAGGCTGCTGTAGTGAAAAAATGTCCCCTTGTGGGATTAATAAAGTAACTATCTATCTACCTATCTATATATACTTACAGTATAACTTATACTTATAACCTGAAAATAAAAAGGGAAATGATTAAACTCTGTGTTGCTGTAGCAGTATTTTTTAAAGCCAAATATGTAATATTAAAGTTCTTATTGTAGAAGTACTGTAACTATTGTCCTCAATGACTTTTAAAAAATGCCAACACTGTCTCATGACTGCAGGCCTTCACTTATTGTATTAAAGGCATCATTTCCAGTTTGCCTGTGTGTGGTCATGTATACAAATCAGTGAATTTGTTTGCGTAGATGAATTACCAATACAAACTAATCAACCCTGATCCCTCTCGGTGTACTCTGTGTCTTTGTCTCTCTATAGTCCACGGAGCTCAGTTTGATTTAAGCTACGGCCGTCATTGAAGAATAACAAATCACAGTGAACGTGCTGACTGGCACCTAAAACCTAGCACGCAAAGCAAGGAATCACGGCTCTAACGTGGCGTAACAGAGAGAAGCACTGGTGGGGCCCGCGGTTTAATGATGAACAATTAAGATTGGGCCCAATTGCAGACAAAAGAGGGTGTTCTTATAGAAAGTGTTATCCCTCATCAGCGCTGACATGCCACCCTGCCAAATGTTTCAGTTTGAAGCCTCGAATCTGCTGTGACTGTTTTAGTCTGAGCCAACCCCTACAGTGAGACAAAACAAGCCATTGAACAGTGATAAACACATTAATCTCCTCAGCTAAATTATTGCTTGTCCACACATAGTCACCTAAAGTACCATAAAAACATATTAAGGGAAAGAAAGCATTGGAGACCTAGTTCATTTGATTCATTAACACCTACAATTCTCAAAAATCTGCTATTTTCTCCTGCAAACTTTTTGATACAGGTGTCGATACATTATGTCATGAAGCTCTAACTTTAGTAAACCTGCTGCCGGTCTGGAAAAAGAAAACAACCACAGTACAGACCCGTTGCGTGATTGAGTGTTCATTCCCAGTCATGGGATATGACCCCATAACAGTATATAAATAGGAACAGGTCATGGGCCCTGAAGATGTAACCTCTCTAATGGGCTACAAACTCGTTGCCTTTTCCCACATACAATAGGAGGGCTAACTGAATGACCAACTGACTTCCTATTTGCCTCTTGAGTATGGGGCCCTATATTGTGGGGGCCTCATTCTATCGAATCAGGCAGGCAGCACCCATTAACAAACTGCACGCAAATCCCCTGAATGCAACTGTCAGCTGCCCAATAGTGATGTCGCCTGTTCAGAAGGTCACCTATTGTTCAACAGTTTAAACCGCAAGCATCGCCTTTCCAGCCCACGCACTGTTCATATGCACAGCAGTCCTAAAGTCTGTGGCTCTGATGAGGATATTCTAACCTATCAATATTAAATGAGTGGTATCTCATTGAATGTGTGAAGGGGATTCATTGACCCATCACCATCTTTCCTATTCTTATCGAACATCCGGATTATATCCATAGAAAAAGCACCTAAGGGTTCATTCAGTCATCACTGAGGTCACAAGTTAACCAAACCTATTTTATATCACCCATCCCTCAATGTGACTACATTAAACATTTAAATGACACACAGACCACGAAAGAAATGGTCCAAAAAAATCCCAGCGAAACACTTTAATCCACTATTGTACACAAGAGACTTCAAATGTCCTCCTCTTCCACTGTCTGTCCTGACCTCAGCTTCATGATCACCTGTCAGAAACAGAAATGGAAAAACAAAACAGAAATATATTCAGCGTGACTGTTTCAATCTGGCCATTCAATTATTTGTGTTTTATTCTACATATATATTCATGTTTTGCAACACATCACAGTGACACGCACCTCTTTCAGCTGGGCAATCTCTTTGTTTTCCACATTTCTCTGGGCATTGTTGGTTATGGCCTTCACTCTTGTTGCATAACTGGAAGGTTCAGGGAGTTCAGGGTTTATTTAGGAGTTAGTTAGCATTAAGGTATTGAAAAAGATAAATCTCTATTTGTCTCTTACATTAGAGATGTAAGCGTCTCATCAAGGTTGCATTCTGAAGGAGAGATATTCACGATCATGAGGGTTTTGGCATTTCCACCCAGGGAGTCCTGCATCACCTGAGATGGATGAAAAGCACAGGTCACATTTGGCTGAGCTGCATGTCCACATTACAGTCCATGACCACACATAAGCAGCTCTTTGGTCATTAATACAGTTTTTATGATTTGTGTCTGAGGTCAACTACGTTCGATTTCAGTCAAAATCCAAAATATACTGCTCTTATTTCATTACCTGTGTCAGCTTGCTATTCCTGTATGGCACATGGGGCAGCTCAGCAGACAAAGCTGAGATCACATCACCCAGGGCACTCAGAGACTTGTTAATGGAGTTAGCCTCCTGCATAGGAGAATTTAAAGAGGCCACGAGGAACATCTGATTCTGATTGATTATCCTTACAATCCCTGGATGCTGCAATCAAAGCAACATATGAGCAAACCTTTAGCTGGTGGTCCTTGGCACCAGTCTTGGCTGCTCTCTCACTGCCTGCCAGGTCCACGAGGCTAAGCTTGCCGGTGCTCACACTCCCATTGGTCAGACTCCTGCTCTCCACCATGATGCAAACAATGAGATGGGAGCGGGAACTCTCCAAATTCATCTCTTGGGAAACATACACAACATAAAAGGCTCTGAATAATGGGTTACACTGTGGCTGCAAATAGCAATTATTTTCTTATTATTGGGACAAGAAAAATCGCGGAGTAACCAGTAGCAGTAACTAGGTTACTAGGTTACCAGTTCTGTAAGCACGACGAGTAGCTGACGGATGTGTCAATCACGCTAGAGATAAGAAAAGTATTTCGTTTGAGGAGCTGAAATTGGATTATTTGTAGAAAAGCTATACATGATGCTGTCATGACTCTACTGTAAATAATTGGAATCAGTTTATTTGAGTTATTCTGCAGACCTGTTGGCTACGTTATTTATATGGATCAGCATATTGTTGACACTGTGAGCACACTAGTGTTGCTATTTGTGTTTTGTGAATTGAATATTGGCGTTTGTGTGTTCTTGCTGGTACGTTATGTACGTGGCAGATGGAGGGGCGGCAAAGTGCATGCACGCGTAGTGCCTGAAAGAATCTTAAGTGTGTAAAGACTGTATTAGTAATTGTTCTTAGTGCTCCCTATGACTAAAACAGTCGGTGCATCCTGTAATGACTCTGGTGACCTGAGTGCATCTATAAAACAAAGGGTCTCCTCTTCCTACAGGACGCTGATTCACAGTTTGGCTGCTCGGCCACTCACCGCCCAGTCCAGTAATGATGTACCTAGCTGCCGCCCCGTCACACTGACTGTAACTAACACGATTAATCCAAACCATTTAGCAGGGCCCTGTTTGAAGTAGGCAGCATGGCACGGTATAGAGAACTCACTGGTGGCAGAGATGTGTCTGTTGGCGCAGGCCTGCTGGAACAGAGCGTAGAGCTCCTGGGCACTGGAGGCCTCTTTTGTCTCTGCTCCTTGGGCAAACACAACCCCTTTTCTGTTCCTCTTGATCTCCACCCGCCTGGCCTGGCCATGGGACTGGGGCTGTGCCTGGGCCTCACCAGCTGGGCTCACAAAGAGGTCCTGCAGCCTGTCACTGTACAGCTCCAGCATATAGGCCGAAACCTGAGGTAAAGGATGAAGAAGTGGAGGAAGGAGGAGTACAGGGCCAGGGAGGAAGAAAGTTGAGGGAATCGATGCAATTCATTTTAAGATTTTTCCCATCTCCCAGATAAGATCAAATACTTCGGTAACTGTTACCTTGAAATCGAATTTGCTGCTGCTCTCCTGTATTTTATCAAATATGGCATTAAAAGATCTTGGCATAATCCCGGGGTTCTTCTGTTCCTTGTCCCCCACCATGGTGAAGGTCTTCCCTGAACCCGTCTGGCCATATGCAAAGATACAGACGTTGTAACCATCGATAGCTGACTGGATCAGCCTGTGGGGGAAAACCCATCTTAAACTGCAGCAGCATTTAAACATTTAAACATCTAAACATCTGTACTTTAAGATGGCTCCCTTTGTCTTTTTATCAATGTGATTTAAATAAATGTTTACGTCAGGGTGGATTTGCACAAAACTATATAGTATTGGAAAACTATACCTTTTTGAATGTCTTGTGAAGCAAAATATGCACATTTGGGGCCCATTATATGTGTTATGGTACATTTGTGGATATAGTGTATTGGTCCGTGATTAGGAAGCATAATCCCCCTCACCTGTTGGTGTCATGAAACAGGTCTTCCTGAGAGGCTTCAGCACCGAACACCATGTCAAACTGAAACTCCCTCGGCCCGCGAGGTGATTCCACGGTGACAGAGTAATCGTCTATTTTCTCCACAACGGTGGTTCCACCCACCTCTGTTCGGTTCACCGGTCGAATCCGACAAAACACTCTGATTTTACCTAAAAACAAAATAAGACATGAAAATTAAATTACGTCAAAAAGTGAGGGTTAAACTGAAACAAATTTCACACATGAATATCTAACGTGTACCTTTCATATCTTCCACCATGTTGTAGTACCTCTTCCTCATTGTCCTTTCTGAAGTGTAGTTCTCAATCATTTTCCTTTTCTCGTCTTTAACTTGCTTTAGCTTTAAAGAAGAGCATGACAACACACAGCTCTGATACTGGAGAATGTATGTAAACTTTGTGTGATATACAAAACTAAAGAAAAGTCAATGTATTTGCTACAATGTAATCAAGTTGTTAATTCACAGACAATAATGAATCCAGTGTATGACATCTGAATGCACTCAAACCATTACAGCTGCAGACTTAATATGTATAATGCTTCAACAGCCCACGTAACTTATGTCACATCTTAAGTTGTTATGGTATATCAAATTCACCACTGGTGTTTTGTAGTGGCACGTAAATAGACAGGGAAGGCCCACCTCCTCTGCTCCTTGTGTAATATAGAGGACAGGTGGGAGGTTACCATCTTTGAGGCCTGACCCTACCTGACCTGAGATTTCAACCTGTGTGATTTAAAGACCAACCTGATCCTGCAGCAAGAGAAGTTGCTGACCAACACTCTTCACTCCCTCTGTGGTTCCTATTGTCCCTCGACTCAAGACGTCCTCCAGTTCTGAGACAGCGTCGCAGTCTGAGCAAAACAGACATTAAAACCACTGACATAAGAGATGCACCTGTGAGCCGCTGTAGTGCAGACACCGAATCATATGTTGGACAGCAAGACTGATGTACATGAAAGTAACCGGCTTTTGAAGATTCAAGTATTACAGTTAATGAGAAAAAAGACTCTTGAATGATTATGATTCCAATGTAATCATTAATTTACAATTGGCTGCAGTCAACATATTTATTGAAGGTATTCATTTACCATTTGTTACAGGACTTTCTCCGGTTTTAATGCAGTCCAAAGCCAACTGAGAGACCTCGTACCCCCTCACTGTTTCTTGTAGTAAAGACACACTTGACTCATATTCATCTAACCTGAGAGGTGGAAGAAAAACATCTAAATTAATATTATATTTCAGACAATAAAAGGAAGACAATATGAAAATTGGCTCAATTTAACCTAGACACTGCCTGTGACTATTCTAACCAATCATTTTTTTGTTTACATCGTCAAACTGTTTTAATGATCCCTAACCCATCTTGGTCAGTGGTCCCTCTGTCATTACTGTCTTCTTCGGTCATCTGCAGATGATCTAGTTTGTCTCTGGCTTCGACCAGAGCGACCCGATTCTCCTCAATCATCAGGTCCAAAAGAGCTCTGGTCTCATCCACTGCGCTGCAGATAGCATGAGCCTAGACAAGAAAACGAAGTGGTATGAATACAACAAAGTCATAAAATCAAGGTGACAGAATGAAGTATCTCCTGCAGCTCGCCAAACAGGGAATGCCATGTTTTAAAGAAATTTGATACATAGGTAGTTAGCAGTTGGTTTATAGGCTACATATTGAACAGCACCTTGTGTATGACGGTGGGAAGCAGAACGCTGCAGGGCGGCTGAGGGATGGGAGGAATGGGGCTCTTCTCTGCCTCCAGCAGCTCAGTGATCTCTCTCTCCCTCTGGTACAGACTCTCTTTCAGCTCCTCCAGACGGGCTTTAGCCCCCTCCAGTGGCCGATCTGACTCATTGCAGGCCTGCAGATAGAACCACCTTAAAGGGTCAGTACACCCACATCACAAAAAAACATTTTGTCATGCAGACATTTGATACACCCACCCCTAAAACTCGTTAATGGGATAATATCAGACAATTTGCCTGTCTTTGTAATGAGACCATTTTCTTTATATTGTTCCTCTGAAGGGGTCTCAGAAGTTTTGTTTTGTTGGATGCTTTGCTGATACGATTATAATCTTAAATCATGCCCTTCAAATATGATCAGCAGACTGCCATTGTAACTGATTCCAACCCACCAAAGTCTGTTGTTGATCTGGAAGTCCTTTGTTCTCCGAGCTTTCCCCTTCCTCAACGACTTCCTGCTGCACCTGTGATGATGCCGTCAACATTTCTTGAACTTTCCCTACTTCCTGTCGGGCCATTTGCAGCTCCTGCAGCGCTGATCAGTGTCACAGGGTGTTAGGAAAGGTGTTGTATGCAAAGTTCAGTGATTTTGGAGACATACATATTAATTGGTGCATTCAGACTCACTGGAGGCCTGGTGGCTGTGCAGGACATCCAGCCTGTTGGAGAACAGTTCCAGCATTTTGCTCTAAAAGAAAGACCGGAACAACGTTGGTCCAATAGTTATGTAATGACATTGAAAAAAAACCGTTGCCTGTTATACTCAAATATGGCCACAAGGATGTCCTCCAGGTCAGAGGAACACATAAGACTTTACGAAGCCTGCCAGATTCCTATGCAACCTTTTCTCTGTCCCACTGCAGGGCCTCCTCTTTACTCCTCCTTCTCTCAACTCTCTGCTCCTCCTGCTGCTGCTCGTTCTGTGCAGTCAAAGCCTGCGGGGAAAAAGGACCAGGCAAGGAGAAGAATACATAAATAAATACATGAAGCTGTTTAATGTTTTAACTATATGGCCTATAACATGACTAGTGAGAACAAAGTGTGTTAAACGAGAGTTACAGGGGAATGAGCCAGATAATAAGGAAGAAAATGGGAAAGGGAGTTGATTGGGTTTGATATAATAGAGACACTTCGGTAAAAGGTACTGAGGGAGAGATGGGCTGACCATCACTGACCGCAACGCTCCTCTCCCAGTCAGCATTCTTCTTCTCCACCTTCTCCTGATAGAGGTCCAGGATTCTCCTCAGAGTGTTCATCTTGCTCTGGTGGTTTGATCTGATCCTCTGCACGGTCCACTGCTGATCACACAATAACATTTGTGTCACCGTTGCAGTGTGTTGGGGCCTCTTTTTCTCACACGTACCCCTCCTCACCTGGTTCTCTCGTGCTGTGGCCTGAAAAATCTCCTCCAGCTCCTGCAACTTTTCCAGGTGTCTTCTCTTCAGTGCCTCCATGTCCTCGGCTATCTGTCGTGAGGTTTGTAGTACACACACACACACACACACACGAAATAGCATCCTGGTTGCGTTGTGTAAACTAATCGAATGCCTTCAGCACACACCAGCAGCATCAAGGCAGCCATGTGAGTGTGACGAAAGAACACAACACAGTGTCTGACAGTGACTTCATTGTGTGTCTGCATGTCCTCTCACTGAACAACTGGACACAGCTCTAAGTCACATGTCTGACTAAAATCCCTGTTTCATAAGAGTTGGGAGTCATCTGTTTTGTTCATGGTATAAATATAGTGCTTATAGTGCTTGTTCTGTGCTGGTTCTTTTACCTGAGTGATGCAGAGCTCAGCTGACTCGTAGGGGATGTAGATTTTGACATCTTGTGACCTCTCGGCATCTGCAGGCTGATCTGCATCACTGCTAGCTGACAGCTGAGATTCTAATGAGCCTGCAAGAATAACATGCTGTAAATCCCCCATTCAGTTCAGAGCATACGTGCAAAATGATAGCCACCATCACTTTGTACCTTTTTGTAATAAGGATACAAATCATATATGTAAGTAATGCTTAACTAATGCATGACTCGTGATGATCTAATGCAGGTTTTATCACGGATTCCTGCTGCTCACCAACGATGGAGTCACGATGACTTTATGTGACAAGATTAACTGAGGAATGTTAATTCACAGTTATTTATACATTAACTGATGGTTGAATGATTCGTTGTAAATGAGCTGTTTTCCAGTTACATAAAAGTCCATTTCAGACCCATGCATTAGTGCTGCCTCTCTGAAAGCAGAACAGCACATATTCTCATGAAGCTTTTTTTCCAGCACATCTTCCTGTAATTTGTCAGTTTGCACCTGCTAGATGATTTAGGTTTTAGTGCATCACTATCTACCATGCTTAAGTCCACTTCTTTCAACAACAAATAATTATGATAATTACAACTGCATCAACTCATGTTCCACCCCCTAGGTTGTCAATGTGACATGAATATCATCGGGTTATGCAGCAACATGTCTGTTTGAGTGAAAAGAAAATAGTTTCATATGTCTGAGAAGTAGGTAGGTTCTGTTCTGCTTTCAGAGGGATCTATGGTATGAAATGAACTATTATGTTAGTAGCATTCAGCTGTTTTGGTCACATATGAATTATTTTTTGAAGTAACTGAATGAACATTTCTTGATGATCTCTAAAATGTGTACTAATCGCTTAAAGGCTCAGCGACTTTATCATTTGTTAATCATGAGCAACAGGAATCCATGATAAATCCTGCACTGAAACATCACCAGTCGTGCATTAGTTAAGCATTACTTAAGTATATGATTTGTACCCTTATTATAAAGTTACTGTGATAGTCAAAAATAGCAAGCTTTACTTCTCTGAGCTCCACAGTTTCTATGTAACTGCAGTATCTTTCTCACCTCCCCTCCTAACCCAATCATCATCATCATTCCTCTCCTCTAGCACCCCACCCTCCCCTTCACACACAAATACTTTGTGAGGATACTCATAGATATAATGCATTCCCTAGCCCCTGACCCTAACCTTCACCATCACAACTAAATGTCTAACCTCAACCCCTACCCTAACCCATCCTAATTCTAACCTGAACAATAAAAAAGTCTGAACCCTCAAACAGGCCTTTGAAGAAGTGAGGACCGGCCAAAATGTTCACACTTTGTAAAAAATGTTCTCACTCTGAAGGTCTCAAACTTAAATTGCTCCTCACAAAGACATATGTACAAGTACACACAGATACACTCCCACTCCTCCTCCACATGTCTTCATCATTTCACAGCACCTCGGTTGACCTCTTGTCCAGGGTGTTTTCTGTGGTTTCCACCGATCCAGCGTCTGAACGCATCCCATCTCGTCATCCACAGAGTTTTGTGACGAAAGACAGCTTTAACAACGGAGCAAATGTCGGGGGACAGTTGGAAACAACTTGGGAGAGGAAGGTAACAGCAAGTCTTATCACATATTATTCTGTTGCTTAAATATGTTGCAATGTAGGAAATGTGCTGAGTGACATAACAGTATTTTAAAATTGCACATGTAACTGAAGAGAACTTCAAATATTCAATTACATAATCATAATGGTGAACAGATGAATGTCAAACGCTGGAGCTCATAAATCCCCCCTCCAGCTCTGTGTTTGTGAATCTGTGCAATCTGTTCTGTTTATTTGTTTATAATGCATTTATCATTTATTTCACTTACGTGGATGCAGTTTTGGGGAAAATAAAACACTTAAATCTCAGTTAAACCATTTACATTTTATTTATGATATTTAAAACATGTTTTACATCTTTATGATGATAATGAGCGATTAGCATGCAGTTTATTGTCTGTTTACATTTCTCAATATTGCACTCAAAATGTTTCAATAATTATTAATTTTCTAGTTAACTAAGTAGTTAGTCGCTGTTTATTTTTCGTTTTCATGTTAATTTTCGTTTTCATGTTCATTCAGGTTTATCTAAAATATTGACACATTCCATAAAACACCGTTGTCTCTTGCATTCCCCTCCCCCCTCTTTGTTTCCTCATACAGGAATGTGGGCGTGCCGTCATGCTGCTACTTTCTTCCCAGAAACACCTTTTAGCAGAGAAACAGAAATTGTGTCAGCAATTACAGAGGAAGGTTGGTGGGATAAAAAAACAAACACTTGAGTTATCTATTTGGTTTGCTTAGGGGTTAAAGTGCAACGGTTAAAGGTTACAGTTAACTATTGTTTACACCTCGGTGATTGCGTGTGGGGGGTGAGGGTTGTCTACTGGTCTGACCTGCTGTGTTGTCCTCGTACTGGTCAAACTGTGTGTTATGAATTATTGGACATGGCGTCTCATCTTTCAGCTCTGGTATGCTGCCCGGTAAATCCTCCAGCACCTGCGCTGTGACAGGGACCCGTCCAGGCCGAGAGGACAACTCTAGGTCTTCAGGGCAGCTAGACCTGTCAGTTGTCTCCCAGGCGTCTGAGAAAGAAATTAACAGGCAGATGGTGTGCGTGATGTAAAGAGGACATTTAGATATGCAGAACATGCAAACAGACAGAGAAATGAGGGACAGGTATGACCTACCACATAAAAAGTCTTGACAGTATGGATGGATGTAGATTTGGATGACCAGTTAAGATTAAATGCTAAAAATAAGCTGCAGCAGGAGAACATACTGTACATCTTTCAACCAACAAAAACATCTGGATAGAAGATGGTTGAGCTTACCTTGACATAATGCGTACCTGAGGCCAATTTATATATCTCTCTCATACAACCCGTAGAGTTCTACACACAAAACATTCTTCAATGCATTTCTGCAACAGCTATAGAGGGACACCAACTGTTTTTCTACTGGCAGTACAGATAAGTGTGCATACGGCGGTCTGTTGGTATACTGTGTACTTTCAAGTCTGGTTCTAGTGGACCCTGCTGGCCTTCATGTCCAGATCTCCAGCCAGACCCTGCCAGGAACAGTGTTTGTTCTGATAAACTCACTGCTCTGCTGCTTTACAATGGAGGCAGCCAAGCAGCTGGAATATTTAAACCTCGTCTAGCTTCACCCGTCTGCCTGCAACACATTTATCACCGAGAACAGCTTCTTCTTTAACATATAATCTGATGATAAAGATATTAACATTATGCAGATGAATAAGCCATTGGAACTTTAGGAGTTTACTTGATGTTTTACACTCACGTTGCTTGCCTGCAGGGGCCACAGAATGATGTCTCCCTACTTTCTTTCCCAGGAAGGTCAGTGAATAAGATCCATTCTCAGCTCCAGACGAGTTTACATACATTGTGTAAATAACTGAGTTGGCTGTTTTTGTTTATGGTCTTTGTAGTTGAAAATATGCAACTGGATCGTCCAAAATCTGCAGAGAAAGGAGGGTTAAAATACCTTTAAAGCCACAAAGAGCCTTGAGAGATGAAAAAGTTGTAATTTATATCCAATTTAAGATCCCAAAATATTTGAATCTCCATTATGAACTCTTGTTCAACGCTCAAACTATTTGCAGATGTCGAAAAGCTGACGCTGCAGATTCAATCAGGGAGTGTAATCCCTTTGTCAGCCTCTCCAAGTGATTATAAACTACAAACTTCTCAACAGGAAAAAATAAAAAATCCCAGTGTTTGAGTTTGTTTCAATTTTACTGTACTACACAGGAACAAATATCACATCTCACTTGGCATTTGCCCAATGCCAGTTATTTTACTAGATAAATTGACTTGAATTTACAGGAAACTGAAAATTTTAAATTACAAAATGAAATTGATGTCAAAAATCCAAACCATGGATATGATTTCATCAGAAAACACAATAACATCCAAGAAAGTAGAAAACATGACACAACTGGACAAAAAGAATAAAAAAAGTTTGATGATGAAATGTTTACCTGGTCTGAGAGCAGATCAGATCCCTTCAGTGGGTTTCAGTGCAGTTTGAGTGCTGCTACTGACCAGGAACGCAAAGAACGCATCGATCCTGATCTCTATGGGGAACTGAACTCTCAACAGTCTTTAAATATTTAACGTGCAGAGATGGAGTTTCACCATGCACTGGCTTAAACGCCACAGAGTGTGCTGGTAAAAGGATGCCCCAAACAGTCCTCAGGTTCCCTATGTGTAAGATACAGATTGTAACTGGATGATGTCTCACATTCAAAGACACAGATATAGTTCATGCACACACTCACTTAATTCGGTCTCTCTTGTTTGTGTTTGTTCTCCTGGAGACCGCACACTCACCTCACTTGTCAGGGTTAAGATAATTCAGTGGTGAAAAGGAATGGAATAGGTCACGTACATCCAAGTGAAACTCAGTGAGGAGAATCTGGAAGTTATCTCTATGCATGTTTGTTGTGATGAAGAGAACATCGGATGATCGGGTTTATAGAAATTATGTATTTGCCATGGAACGTAACTATACATTAAGTTAAATACAAATTTGGATTACTTGTACTTTATATGAGTATTGTTATCTAATGTTACACTTATTGTGTGTATATATATATATATATACTGTATATAGAGCCTATTATATATGTTGTTGGCTGATCAAAAACTGAAAACAGATTTGTGCATCAAAACATTTTTTCTTCTCTCCTCTTCCATTAATCATCTCACAACCCCTCAGATTCATCTGTTGACCGTTTTGAGGGGCCTGACCCCTAGTTTAGAAACCACTGGACTAAAGCTAACTTATTGTATGTTTAAAGTAGTTAAACCATGAGCTTCTGCAAAAGCAAAACACTGCTTACACATTGATGCGTCAGTAATGTCAGATGGAATCATAGTCACAGGGAACATTTGACTGCAGAAGTACTTTTAATTGTTTAATACTTACGATACATTTGGCAGATGATGTGGTTTTACTTGAGTAGGATTTTGAATGCAGGACTTGTATAGTGGAGTATTTATACTGTTGTATTGGTGGAATAAAATCAATTTAATTGTTGTTGCTGCTGATTAAAGGTATTGTACTATCTCTTCCATGTTGATCTTGGGCTTGCCATCTGATGAGGATTTCTTTTATTTTTTAGATCGAGAGACTCATTTAGAGCATTTGGACCCCGGTTTGAGCACCTGTTTAATGCGCCTTACACAGAGTTAAATCAACCCATGATGCCACTTTAATGAAAATACATCTTTACCTCATACTTTTCCCCCACACAATCTAAACTCTGCTCTGACCATATTCCACTGTGGATGGACACAGTGTCATTTTGTCAAATATGGCAACTTTAGATAGATAGATAGATAGATATGTACTTTATTCATTATTGAATTATTATTCAAATTTGTATGTTACAGCAGCAAGACACACCAAGAAGCAAAGTAACAGAGTAACCAAAAATATTAAGTATTAAAAAATGCACAATATATACAATAGAATAACAGAGTTTAACATAACAAATTTACACACATGTACTGATATCAACAGAAAAAAGGACGTCTTTCAGCACAGAGGAGCTTTTATTGATGTCATCAAGGGCCTGTGCAGTCTTGATTATAGACTCTCCCATGTGGTGTAATGATAAAGTTTGACTGGGCTCAAGTGATGCAGTCATCAATCAGATGTATCATTATCCTGGCTGGTAATCTCAGGAGCATGAACGCATTACCTTCTGCTGAGGCACGTAGTGAGCAGGTAGCGCCAGGCCCTGGTGTGCTGCCATGATAACATGCCACACCTTAAAGAAACTCATTTTCTAATTGAACCAAAGGCAGACTTTTCTTGAGAAATGTTAAGGTGGTCTTTGCTCAGTCACTCCTGCAGGTATTGTCGAGCTGATATGCACAGGGATAAAGATCAACACACAGTGGGGCTTGGAACCTCCTGATAGGCTAACACTTTTGCAAGAGAGATAACAGCAGGAATGTCATTCTGTCTTCTGGCAAATGAAACAGCAATAACATCAAACTTTCCCTTACGCTCAGGACCCCCTGCATTCCAGCAGTGAAGACTTAACGTGTGGAGCCAGTGTGTCCATATAGAGCCCTGAACACCACACAAATAAAGTGTTATGCTACTGGCCTTCCATCGGACACATCAATAGAAGCAAATGGGTCATAGGTAACGTTACTGAGTGACTCAAATGTAACAACAAAATCACAGATCATCTATCACGGCAATAATAAACATTTCAAATCAAACATTTTAATAAACCGAATTTCCCGTGTGTACATTAGGGATATTGCATGGAAAACCCCATTACGTACGTAGGCCTACAAGAAAACGGAGTGACTGTTTCAAATCTGCTGGAGAAACGTATCTATACGCGCAGCGTTGCGCTCTGATGTGGCAGACAGCGGTTCAATCCAATGGCAGCTGTGGAGGCGAGTAGGCTGGACCCGTTACTAGGTGGGGTTTATCACGAGTATAAATACACTCTGTCCGCCGCTACAACGCCCCTGGAAGCTCAGTAAGACACACTTCTTCCCTCTAAGGACACACGGTAAGACATTTTACTTCGATAAAAAAAATATCTTAAATCTGTTCTCCAGCTGTTCCAGCTGAGTTTGCTTAAGTTTGGTAGGATATGTGATGCCTTAAATCCCCTCTCCTTCAAGATATTGACGCGACCTATGAGGGTGTGGTTAGGAAAACGGAAGCGATAATTTTATGATTTACACATTTGACGCAAGAATTGTTAATCTAACTCTCTTACGAGGCACAGCTGTTACTCTATGTCAATATTAAACCACATCAAAAGTAACTGGATATATCTCAATACAATGTATAATGGAATGCATCAGTTTAGCGTTGGTGTGGCCAGCACTGGCAGTCTCCATATGCTTGCCATTATGGAAAACCACATAACACCTACAGTAAATATGCAGAGGCTTGTTCTCTCCAGGATTGGATGAGGGAAAAACAAACATGAGTTCTTTCTGCGAACAAGTTTAAAAACAATACAAGAGTAATACTTTCTTCTTTGAATACTATCAATAATATGATCATTGGACTTTGTTTCATTAAATCTGTTCTTTTCTCCCTACAGACAGACTCCAGTAATCCCACTATGTCTTTCATCCAAGCCTTCATGCAGCAGACAGTCTATATGGGCATGCCCGATGACTCAGTACGTAATTCTGTGGTCCTGTTCCAGTTGCTCTGGCCAACAGCCCTGTTTTTTTTTTTTTTATCTTCCTGTGGTGGTGGAAAATTTTTGTCAGGCAGTTTAGAGCAAGCAAAAGAGAGAGAAGTGTCGAGTGTAGAGCGAAGGGAAAATAAGGCGTGGGTGGGAAGTTGAAAGGTGGGAAAAGGGAAGGAAAAGGAGTGGAGCAGAGCAGAAAGATACGCTGTGATCTGTTATTAAAGTGAAAGGGAGCCTGGACTGTAACAATTATATGCAATGAGAAAGATGAGTGTTCTTGTAAGAGTGTGACTCATTGTACCAGGAATCTGCCCCTCCCTTTATAAACTCTGCAAAGAAAACAGAATTCTACTTCTGCTTTCCCTGGCTTCTTAAAGTGAACTACGGGTTCACTAAAGTGAATCCTGCTTGATTTCGTCTGTGCTCTCGAACTCTCCTGTCGTTATTCGACGGGGTTATAAAACCTGTCAAAAATGATCTTGTTTTATATCTTTTGTATGTCTTATGTTGAGGATAGATGCAGCAATGTGTAAGGGGAGAAAAATATGTGGTTTTACCTCTTTTAAAGAGCACTTTTGCAACAAAGGAATTAGAAAAATGCATGTTTGTAAACGACCTGCACATTACTTGGTAGTAGAAGTATTTACCAAACACAATAATCTGTGTTGTGTCTTTCAGCTCCTACAGAAGGAGGGAACGGTGACTGCATCACCCAATTTCAGCCCCAATGGAGATGCAGCAATCTTGGATAAGGCCATCAAGGCAAAAGGTGAACTTAATGTGCACACAGGGAAGCTTTGGAGTGTGTGTCAACATGTCTCGGCTTTGGTAAATATGTGCTAGAAGTATAATATGCTGGCCTCTAATGTAAGAACTTTAACATCCTCTGCTGGCCATCATGCACCATTACTACTCAGTGTAATGTCTGTTGTAGAAAGTTTTTTTTTATCTATTAGTGCAAACTAAAGTCTCCACCTACTTGCATGGCTGTCATGCAGATGCAGAATAATATAAATGGAGATTTTACTTAACAACATTCTTTGTGCAGGTGTGGATGAGAACACCATAATTGAAATCCTGGTGAAAAGGAGTAACAACCAGAGACAGCAGATCAAAGAGGCTTACCAGCAAACCAGCGGCAAGGTTATTACATTTAAATGAAGACTTTCACAGCTAGAAAGTAGAGGTTGTTCCAAAGTACATGCAATGTTACACACACACACACACACGATAACATGCTCTCAAACACTGTATTTGCTCATCGGTTATCCTATAGTCTCTGGAATCAGCACTGAAGAATGCTCTGAAGGGAGATCTGGAGGATGTGGTGTTGGCTCTCCTGAAAACACCGGCCCAGTACGATGCCTACCTGCTGAAAATGGCAATGAAGGTACACATGCATACATACAGCCACTTAAAAGGAACACTGATATAAATTACTAATATTCATAAACGAAGCTCATTTGAGGTGAATGTCGTGGCCTCACCATCATCTGCTATTTTTGGTGCATTTAATGGCTTCCACCCACTTCCACATATTATTCATGTATTGTTTTCTTAACAGGAGGGTCAAAGGTGTGTTTTGTTTGAATGGGGCCAGTGAAGAATAAGGAGTCTTTCTCTGTATCGATGTATATATGCCTGCATCCCTTTCTCAGGGTCTGGGCACAGAGGAGGAGGTCCTTATAGAGATTTTGGCTTCCAGAAACAACCGAGAGATCGTGGATATAAAGGGAGCCTACAAAGAAGGTGCGTGGTGACACATTTTTAAGCAACATTCTCCACCAAGCTAGCGTTCAAAAATAAAAGTGACAACCTGTTTAATATAGGTTTAAACATGTCAAAAAAGCACTTGATGAAACCTGAAAATTGTAACATAATTTCATATCCTCTATGTTAATATTGTGATTTCGTCATTAAGATTACAAGAAGGACCTGGAGGCTGACATCAAGAGTGACACTAGTGGAGATTTCAGGGCTGCCCTCCTTGAACTCTGCAAGGTACGTGTGTGTCCACACTTGCCTTTTAATGTCGTGGTGTGTGTGTTTCATGCTGTACTTGGTACAGGATTTTGAAGACGTGTGTAATAGGTTACAGATACCTAATTCACAACACCAGGGTGCACTAAATTCTGAGGCAACATAACACTCCCTGGATGGGTCAAATGCAGAGACAAATTTCCCCCTTACCGGGATGAATGTAGTATAATTAAAAAAATTAATAAATTAATAAAATGCACAGCACAAACTCAATATGCTAAACATCTATTATGTTTTAAATAAAGTCAATAGCTACATGTTGATAAAATGATGGGAAACTGTCTGCTTTAAACAGCCTGGCGGGTCAATTAGTCTCATATTTAACCTTTTTCTTCTGTATTTTAAAGCCTGTTAATTGTCTCCATTATCAATAGAATATAACACTATTTATTGAACAACTTTTACCTTGTATTGCTATTGCCTTTACCACGTTTAGTTTAGTTTTCATGCTCAAAAAATGTAGAACATTATGTTATTGTAATGTTGAGACTGAAATAAAACACCCAGATCATATTTTATGCTACAAAGATGCTGCCTATAACAATTGATTTCATACTATACAATCCCATCATAAATCAAGCTTTCACAGCACTACATTTGCAGGAGATCTTTGATAAAAGAAAGCTACAGAGTCTCACAGCAAACTGAAGTACATGAAGTGTAACGCCGAGGCCATTGTTGAGGTCACCTTACTGTCTATTGTGTACAGAGTAAATTAGTTTTTCACCAATAAAATCATTTCCTACACATCTTTGTTGTGTTCAGCACTGTGAAGTTGCTCTGCTTTTCTTCATCACAGGCCAACAGGACTGAAGGAGTTTGTGATCAGATGGTTGACACCGATGCCAGGGCTCTGTACGAGGCCGGGGAGGGGAGAAAGGGCAATAACTCCTCCGTCTTCATTGAGATCCTCACCAACAGGAGTGCCCCTCATCTCCGTAAAGGTCAGCTGGCTATCATGTTCAGTAAAATCTGTTTTTTTTATGTTTGTGTCTGTCAGATCTAACGCGCTTCCACTACTTCCTCTCCTTCAGTGTTCGAAAGGTACTCAAAGTACAGCAAAGTGGACATGGCCAAAGTTATCGATCTGGAGATGAAGGGAGATATTGAAAGTTGTCTCACAGCAGTAGGTAAAGGCACAACCCTCAACGCTAACTTTCATTTATGCAGTGATTTATGCACAGACTTGATTGAAAGTTGACCCACTTTTTTAAATAACCACAGTAAAGTGTGCTGGAAGCCGGCCTGCGTTCTTTGCCGAGAAGCTGAACTTGGCCATGAAGGTACGGTATAAGTAGGATACTACTCTCAAAATGAATGCATGCAGGATTCTATGCCAGCTGCCACAAGGCCTTCCCTGACTGAATGTTTTCTGCCCATCAGGGTAAAGGTACCCGCAAACATATCCTGACACGCATCATGGTGAGCCGCTCTGAAATTGACATGAAACGGATCAAGGATGAGTACAAGAAAAACTATGGCACAACACTCTACAAGGATATTCTGGTGAGCAAACTTCTGATGACAATATAAACCCATCCTACAGTCTATGTTTAGATGTCAGAATTGGTCAGGTCTTTATTGATATACAGATGGTTTAATAAACAACAAGCAATGGGAAATAGTGCACAGTGTGAAAAAAAGTACATTTTTCTTTTCTTCAGGATGACACTAAAGGAGACTATGAGAAGATTCTGCTCGCTCTCTGTGGGAGTGAAAACTAATAGCCAAACAATGGGATCAAGGCTCATACAACTGAAGAGCCAGCAGCCAGCACAGCTGTGGAAAATCACCTATAATCTTTTGACACATATTGTGCACTATATGGTCTTGTGGAAAACTGACAAGACTCCTCCTTTCTGTCATGATATTTAGAAGATATTAACAGCAATGCACACAGATTAACATGGAATTGGTGGATATCTCAGTATAGATCTGACAGCAGTATGCGGAACCTATGCTTTGGGTCAGACTTGGCTTTTCACTCATTAGGTTCTTATATCTGGTGTTGGTAGAGAAGCTGAAGTCCTTGATCACAGTGCAGCTAACAGATGTATACAGATCCCTATGTGCCAATCATATTCAGCAGCAGTGGGCCTTACCCTTGAAGGTGCTTGGACAACTTGCAAATAAAAGCTTTTGTATGAAAGCCCATCTGAGTGGTTTTGATTCTTTGCATATACACATACAGTACCAGAAAGACATGAACCAACTAGCTATAATATATGTTGCCAAATATTTACACACTAATAGTATAGAACTTATCATATATATAATCTTTAACACTCACGATGCACAGGCAACCACATATTTGGGCTCAATCTATGGCAAAACCAGTGGCGGGCCGTGCGTTTTATACCTGGGCCTCCACTGCTGTCCTGCAGCTGAAACAGCTCATGATGCCACAGCTACGGTTATTATTTGTTTCTTGTAAAAATGAAGCTCAACACCTATAAATACACTAACTGCAGAGTGCAGACACATGAATAAGCCGAGATGCGTCTCCTCTCTTCTCTGACTGCTGTGTGAGGCTACTGTAACAGTAACTGCCTGCGAGTGCTTTGGGGCGGCTCATGGCAGCACCCGCTGCTCGTTCACGACAGTAACTGCAGAACGGTACGTGCTTTCACGTCGGAGTCAAAACACCAGAAAAGTCGCTAGATTTGTCGCTAGTAGCTTTTGACAAAAAGTCGCCATGAGGGTTCGGAAAGTCGCCAAGTTGGCAACACTGGCACCGACTAAATGTGTCCCCAGTGCAACATTGGACGTAACAATAGTTCCTATCACATATAAAACCAAACAAAAATCCATCTTCAAAAAAACAAGTTGTACAAATAATAATATATAAACAAGCATATTAAAGCGGCTGCAGATGTAAAAACAAAAGCAGTTCACTTACCAAAGCTGCTGTTCACTTAAAGACAAAGTCCATCCTCCTTTCTTTAACAAGTTTAATCTCACAGTTGTTCAGTACATCCGTGCGTTTTAGTTCCAGTTAGAAGTCCTTCTCGATTCGTGGATACCAGTGAAGACCGTCGAGCCTCCCCAGTTGTATTTCTTGAATACATTTGAGGGCTGAAAATGTCCGCTCGACGGAGGCAGCAGATATTGGGAATGTCACCGCCCAACATGTCACACTAGCCCATCACGTATGGCTAGGTCAGCTAGCAGGCTCTGACATGTCAAACTAAAGATGTGATTGGTTGAACACTATGACAATCAACAATATTGTCCCCATTCACTTAAACTGCAAGGGGATTCACTTGTGCGTCTGCAGGCCTCTGCCTCTCTTCTTACCTAGAGACAGAGGTGAAATCTGATTGGATAAAAGCTCTACTTAAAACAAGCTGCACTGGAAGCAGAGCAAGTGAGGAAGACAGTAGCTGTGCAATGAGAAAATAAGATAATGGGAAAAAAAAGGGGGTATTTATGAAAAATTATTCAATTATAAAATAGCTATAACTTTGTGATTCTGTCTAGGCCAGCAGAGTAGGCCTTGCTGGCCCTGACGGCCCACCACTGCGCAAAACGTTAGAAATGATTTCTTTATTCATTGTATATTTTAGCGTCATTAAAGTTTGCCGCTGTAATATACCTGCTAAAAAAGTAAATGTGGAATAAAATCTATTTATTGCTTGCTGCTGCCAACTAAAGGTATTGTACTATCTCTTCCTGTTGCTCTTGGGCTAACCATTTGATGAGGATTTCTTTTATTTTTTAGATTGAGAGACTCATTTAGAGCATTTGGACTATGGCTCGAGCACCTGTTTAATACTCCTTACTTAGAATTAAATCCACTTTAATGAAAATAAATCTTTACCTCATACTTTTTTCCCCTACAATCTATATCCTGCCCTTACCATATTCCACTGTGGATGGACACTGTCACTTTGTCAAATATGGCAACTTCAACATAACTAATCAACACGCATGTACTGATTGTATTAGGAAAAAAGGACGTCTTTCAGCACAAAGAGGAGCTTTTTTGGATGTCATCATGGGCCTGTGTCGTCTTGGTTATTTAGACTCTCCCGTAATGATAAAGTTTGACTGGGCTCAAGTGATGCAGTCATCAATCAGATGTATCATTATCCTGATTGATAATCTCAGGAGCATGAACACATTACCTTCTGCCGAGGCACGTAGTGAGCAGGTAGCGCCAGGCCCTGGTGTGCTGCCATGATAACATGCCACACCTTAAAGAAACTCATTTCCTAATTGAACCAAAGGCAGACTTTTCTTGAGAAATGTTAAGGTGGTCTTTGCTCAGTCACTCCTGCAGGTATTGTCGAGCTGATGTGCACAGGGATAAAGAACAACACACAGTGGGGCTTGTATTGATTTGATGAGGTTTAAAGTAACCTCCTGATAGGCTAACACTTTTGCAAGAGAGATAACAGCAGGAATGTAATTCTGTCTTCTGGCAAATGAAACAGCAATAACATCAAACTTTCCCTTACGCTAAGGACCCTCTGCATTCCAGCAGTAAAGACTTAACGTGTCACGGGATGTGGTGGCGGACCCAAAAGCAGACATGACCAGGGAATACAGGGAAATCCAAGGACGAGAGGGCGAGGGCGAGAACCGGGCAGGACAAGGCAGGGCAGACAGACTGAGGAACCGGGAGGGTGATCCAAACTGTAGACACAGGAAGACAAAGGTGAGAACAAGGGAAAGATAACTCAGAATACAATTACACTGAGTGGCCGAGAACAAACAGTACCGAGGAGGTTGAAACAACAATGATCTGGAAGAATGTGGATGTGGAACTGGAGTAGATATACTGTTGTGTGATGAGTAGATGGAAGGCAGCTGGGTTGACTGGGCAGGTGAGTTGAATGAATGCAATCAGGAGGGAGCCGGGAGCTTCAATCTAATGGCAGCTGTGGAGGGGAGTATGGGCTGGACCCGTTATAGGTGTGGTTTATCATGAGTATAAATAAACTCTTCCTGTCGCTACAATGTCTGTGGAACCTCAGTAAGACAAACTTCTTCCCTCTAAGGACACACGGTAAGACATTTTCCTTCGATTAAAAAAAACAAAATCTAAAATCTGTTCTCCAGCTTTTATTTTGAGTTTGCTGAAGTTTAGTACCAGATGTGATGCCTTTAAATCCTCTCCTTAAATATATTGATGCGACCTATGAGGGTGTGGTTGGATGAAGGAAATACAAACATGAGTTATTTCTGCTAACAAGTTTAATAGATGAGAACTTTACTAGTAAAACCAATAAGAGTAATAATTTCTTCTTTGAATACTCTCTATATGATCAGTGGACTTTGTTTCATCAAATTTTTTCTTCTCAGACAGACTCCGGTGATCTCACTATGTCTGTCATCCAAGCCTTGCTGCAGCAGACATGCATGCCCGATGACTCGGTATGTAATTCTGTGGTTCTGTTCCAGTTGCTCAGTCAAATAGCCCTGTTTTTGTTCCATTTTTGTTCATCTTCCTGGTGGTTGGAAAAAGAATAATTTTAAGGGGCACTGTCATGGTCTTTGGTGGCATGGCGATGTAGAGGCAGAGGCTATACAGCAAGTGCCACAGGGGTTATAAAACCTGTCAAAATGATGTTCTATATCCTTTGTATGTCTTATGTGGAAGATGGATGCAGCAATGTGTAAGGGGAGAGAAATGTGATTTTACCTATTTTAAAGAATACTTATGCATTTTTCTAATTCCTTTGTTGCAAGTTTGCAAACTACCTCATGCACACCACTTGGTAGTAGAAGTATTTACCAAACTCTCAATAATCTGTGTTGTGTCTTTCAGCTCCTACAGAAGGAGGGAACGGTGACTGCGTCACCCAATTTCAGCCCCAATGGAGATGCAGCAGTCTTGGATGAAGCCATCCAGGCAAAAGGTGAACTTAATGTGCACACAGGGAAGCTTTGGAGTGTGTGTCAACTTGTGTCTGCTTTGGAAAATGTGTCTGTGCTAGAAGTACAACATGCTGCCCTCTAATGTAAGAACTTTAACATCCTCTACTGGCCATCATGCACCATTACTCGGTGTAATGTCTGTGTTTATTTTAATCAATTAGTGCAAACTAAAGTTTCCACCTACTTTCATATCTGTCTCTGTCATGCAGAATAATATAAATGGTGATTTTACTTCGCAACATATTCTTTGTGCAGGTGTGGATGAGAACACCATAATTGAAATCCTGGTGAAAAGGAGTAACGACCAGAGACAGCAGATCAAAGAGGCTTACCAGCAAACCAGTGGCAAGGTTATTACATTTAAATGAAGACTTTCACAGCTAGAAAGTAGAGGTTGTTCCAAAGTACATGCAATGTTACACGCACACGCACATGCATATGATCACATGCTCTCAAACACTGTATTTGCTCATCGGTTATCCTATAGTCTCTGGAATCAGCACTGAAGAATGCTCTGAAGGGAGATCTGGAGGATGTGGTGTTGGCTCTCCTGAAAACACCGGCTCAGTACGATGCCTACCTGCTTAAAATGGCAATGAAGGTACACATGCATACGTACAGCCACTTAAAAGGAACACTGATATAAATGATTCTAATGCTCATAAACGAAGCTCATTTGAGGTGAATGTCGTGGCCTCACCATCATCTGCTATTTTTGGTTCATTTAATGGCTTCCACATATTATTAATGTATTGTTTTCTTAACAGGAGGGTCAAAGGTGTGTTTTGTTTGAATGGGGCCAGTGAAGAATGAGTCTTTCTCTGTATCGATGTATATATGCCTGCATCCCGTTCTCAGGGTCTGGGCACAGAGGAGGAGGTCCTTATAGAGATTTTGGCTTCCAGAAACAACCGAGAGATCGTGGATATAAAGGGAGCCTACAAAGAAGGTGCGTGGTGACACATTTTAAGCAACATTCTCCACCAAGCTAGTGTTCAAAAATAAAAGTGATAGCACACGTGACAGTGGAAAATGACAACCTGTTTAATATAGGAGGAGGTTTAAACATGCCAAAAAAGCACTTGATGAAACCTGAAAATTGTAACATAATGTCATATCCTCTATGTTAATATTGTGATTTCTTCATTAAGATTACGAGAAGGACCTGGAGGCTGACATCAAGAGTGACACTAGTGGAGATTTCAGGGCTGCCCTCCTTGAACTCTGCAAGGTACGTGTGTGTCCACACTTGCTTTTCAATGTCGTGGTGTGTGTTTCATGCTGTACAGGATTTTGAAGACATGTGTAGTATGCTACAGATGCCTAATTCACAACACCAGGGTGCATTAAGTTCTGAGGCAAAATAACACTTCCTACTGTAGCTGTGACAGTGAATTATAAAATATATAACTCACTCCCACAACACAAGTTAACATTGGGCCTTACTTTTTATTTTATTTTTTTTGGACATCTTGCAATACACAGCACAAACTCCAATATGCTAAACATCTATGTTTTAAATAAAGTCAATAGCTACATTTTTGATAAAATTATGGGAAACTGTCTCCTGGCGGGTCAATTAGTCTCATATTTAACCTTTTTCTTCTGCATTTTAAAGCCTGTTGTCTCCATTATCAATAGAATATAACACTATTTATTGAACAACTTTTACCTCACATTGCTGTTGCCTTTACAACTTTTAGTTTTCATGCTCAAAATGGAGATCATTATGTTTTTGTAATGTTGAGACTGAAATAAAACACCCAGATCATATTTTATACTACAAAGGTGCTGCCTATGACAATTTATTTCATACTATACAATCCCATCCTAAATCAGGCTTTCACAGCACTACATTTGCAATATATCTTTGCTAAAAGAAAGCTAGAGTCTCACAGTAAACTGAAGTGTAATGCCGCGGTTGGGGGTCACCTTACTGTCTATTGTGTACAGACTAAATTAGTTTTTCACCAATAAAATAATTTCCTAAAAGTCTTAATTGTGTTCAGCACTGAAGTTGCTCTGCTTTTCTTCATCACAGGCCAGCAGGACTGAAGGAGTTTGTGATCTGATGGTTGACATCGATGCCAGGGCTCTGTACGAGGCCGGGGAGGGGAGGGAGGGCAGTAATTCCTTCGTCTTCATTGAGATCCTCACTAACAGGAGTGCCCATCATCTCCGTAAAAGTTAGCTGCCCATATCTCGTGTTCAGTAAAATCTGTTTGTTTTTATGTTCGTCTGTCAGATCTAACGCGCTTCCACTACTTCCTCTCCAGTGTTCGAAAGGTACTCGATGTACAGCGAAGTGGACATAGCCAAAACTATCGATCTGGAGATGAAGGGAGATATTGAAAGTTGTCTCACAGCATTAGGTAAAGGCACAACCCTCTACACAACTTTGATTTATGCACAGACTTGATTGAAACTTGACCCACTTTTTTTAAATAACTACAGTAAAGTGTGCTGGAAGCCGGCCTGCGTTCTTTGCCGAGAAGCTGAACTTGGCCATGAAGGTACGGTATAAGTAGGATACTACTCTCAAAATGAATGCATGCAGGATTCTATGCCAGCTGCCACAAGGCCTTCCCTGACTGAATGTTTTCTGCCCATCAGGGTAAAGGTACCCGCAAAAATATCCTGACGCGCATCATGGTGAGCTGCTCTGAAATTGACATGAAACAGATCATGGATGAGTACAAGAAAAACTATGGCACAACACTCTACAAGGATATTCTGGTGAGCAAATGTTTGATGACAATATAAACCCATCCTACAGTCTGTTTGTATTGATATACATATGGTTTAAAAAACAACAGGCAATGGGAAATGTTGCACAGTGACTTTTTTTTTTTTTTTACATTTTTCTTTTCTTCAGGATGACATTAAAGGAGACTATGAGAAGATTCTGCTCGCTCTCTGTGGGAGTGAAAATGAATAGCCAATCAATGGGATCAAGGCTCATACAACTGAAGAGCCAGCAGCCAGCACAGCTGTGGAAAATCACCTATAATCTTTTGACACATATTGTGCACTATATGGTCTTGTGGAGAACTGACAAGACTCTCATCCTCCTTTCTGTCATGCCATTTAGAAGATATTAACAGCAATGCGCACAGATTAACATGGAATTGGCACTCCTTCAGCGGATATTTTCATTCCAATACCTGCATCTCGGTATAGATCTGACAGCAGTAAGCTGAACCTTTGCTTTGGGTCAGACTTGGCTTTTCACTCATTAGGTTCTTATTTCTGGTGTTGGTAGAGAGGCTGAACTCCTTGATCAGAGTGCAGCTGCTAACGGATGTATACAGATCTCTATGTGCCAATCATATTCAGCAGAAGTAGGCCTACCCTTGAAGGTGCTTGGACAATTTGCAAATAAAAGCTTTCGTATGAAAGACTGTCTGAGTAGTTTTGATTCTTTGCATATGTACATACAGCACCAGAAAGACATGAACCAACCAGCTATACTACTAGTGGTATAGAACTCACCAATATACTGTGTGTGTGTGTGTGTGTGTGTGTGTATATATATATATATATTTCTCACAGGCTACCACATATTTTGGCTCAATCTATTGCAAAACCGTAACTTTAGAAACTACAATACAATTAACACAGCAAACCCAATGAATCACACACGGAGTGTGTGTGTGATAGATTACATCGATTGTATATTTTAGTGTCACTAAAGGACCTAGGGTTGGGTAATATGTTTTTACTGCAATGTAATATGTTTTTACTGCAATGTAATAGCTGACAATTCATCAAGTCGTGTTAAATGGTAGAAAGCAGGCACATGCTTTTACATTACAAATATGAAACAGACACGAGCTCTTGCTTGCTATCTGCAGAAGGGGAATTGCTGTCATAGGACCTGGCAACCGCATTGCTTATTCACACCAACTATAAACAAGCGGAGCACCTTCTCCCGGTTAGCCAACGCTAGGCTAACCTACTTTCTATCTCAGTAGGTTAGGTGTTAATTTATCTCATAACATATATGGAACAATTTTTCTGATTGCAACACAACCCCTTTTAATATTGGCATGGTGTACAAGTGTGTTTCAAAGCTATTGGTCTACTAAGGTTAGCATGACAGCAGGCTAGCTAACTGTAGCTAGTCTGTCAGTGTGTCGACAAACTTTAACTGTTGTACCTGTTAGCATAATGTCAACGACGCAAAGTCACGTTTGTGTTCTGATATAATTGAGATGATGAAAACACACGTGGTCACTATATTGAACACGTTTATGTCCATTCGTCGTTTGACTTTGAGGAGCTAACGGTAGCTGGGTTAACGACTTAAAGAGTTAAAGACTCGGACAGTAAAACAGCAGCGCAGACGCATCCTTTTAAGGCTGCTTGCGCGAGCTGTGGCAGTCTTTAGTTACCCCATGTCTTCAACACGATCGTAACTTCAGCATCAATAACCCTGAACCTCGCACTCTGTCTTTTCATTTCAGGTCGATCAGTTCATTTGAGAATCTCCCCTTTCATCCACACAATGACCTGACCTATGGACCAGTGCAGTGCCTGCTCAGTTATAGGCTCTCTTGTGGCGGTAGATCATGAATGACAAACTTGTCTTCCTGGGCCTGCTGTACTTTGTCCAGGGCATCCCCTATGGTCTCCAGTCTTCCCTGCTTCCTGTCTACCTGCGTGGAGCTGGTCATTCCCTAACCCGCATTGGCTTCACCAAGATCCTCTACTTCCCATGGGTCCTCAAGGTGCTCTGGGCCCCTTTTGTGGACCGGGTTGGCACGAAGCGCCGCTGGCTGGTGGGGACAGTGTCTGGGCTGGCTCTGACATGCCTCGCCAGTGCTGCCCTGGCTCCAGAAGCACATATCTGGGGAGTAGCAGGAACCCTGTTGGCCATGAACTCCTTGGCTTCTGTCCAGGATATTGCTGTAGACGGGGCCGCGGTGGGGTTGTTGAAAGGTCGTGGGGAGCTGGGACTGGGCAACACAGCCCAAGTCGTGGGCTATAAAGCTGGATCTGTGTTTGCAGGAGGTGGGCTGCTGGCTGTGATTGACGTGGCCGGATGGAGCTGGATGTTTATGCTGCTGACGTTTGTATATGCAGGTGTTGCACTGTTTGTGTGGGGGGCCCCTGTGCTGGACGATGAGACGTTGAGGGGCCAACAGGCAGATGGCAGCAGGAGGGGAGGGCAGGGAGCAGACGCTATGAGGCCATGGAGAGTGTGGAGGAAGATGCTGGCAGTGCCGGGCACCCCTTGGACAGTCCTGTATGTGCTGACATACAAACTAGGTGAGTCTAGGTTAATACGCACGCACCAGACTCATAAATGACTCTAATACTGGAGACCAAAATCTTTTAAAATATATTATCTTTGCAGCCTCGGGCTAATATTAATACTGATATCATGTCTGAACCTTCCCAGATGAAACTGTACTTTGTTTTTATTGCTGCTTCTAGATGATCATTTTCTTTATCAATTGTTTGATCTATAAAATGTCACAAAAAAGGGACAAATGTCCATCACATTTGTCTAGGCGATGTCCTCAAATGTGCAACGATATTCAGTGTACAATGATGTAAAACAGAGAAAAGCGGCAAATCATCACATTGGAAAGGCTGGAACCAGAGAATTGCTGGGAGATTGATAAATGACTGAAACGATTAATCAGTTAAATTGTTTCAGATTAATTTTATTTCGATGCACTAACTGATTAATCAACACATTTTTGCAGCTGTAATTATGTGCGCAGAATGCGCTCATGATTGACATCACTAAAGGACGAATCGGACGAGAAAAGAGAAAGCACAGAAAAGCATAAATAGGAGCACTTCCATCTCATCTACCCATACATGGGAAAACAGTTTATAAGCCTATCAGTTTTTATTGACTTTCCGTTCACAGACTAGACAGACAAAAAGAAAAACAAACTTACTTGAAGCAATGAATAGTTTCCTGAAATGGTCCCTCTTTGTCCCACTGTGAACATTTCTTTAGTCGTGTTCCTGCCTTAATGTAGGACCCAGAGCTCACCACTAGATGTCTCTGTTGGTGTGTCCATGAAGGCCGAACTGAGGAGTGAGTGTTTTGGAAAAGTTTGGGAAGTTAGTATTACTTGACAATGTATTGTGTCTTAGCAGGTCCTGTATGCACATTGGAAAATACAGGCCCTGCTGAGATAAAGCAGTTGTTTTTAATGTCTCAGTTATAAAAGTATAAACCTAAGGCACTTGAGCAAGAAGACAATGTTAGTTTGAATGCATATTGTGCTCATGCAGTAAGTTTTGTATGTGAATGAGATGGTTCCAATAAGAAACAAAAAACTGAAAGTAGTTTCGGATCAGTCAAGCTTGTGTGTGTGTGTGGGAGAGAGTCGATACGACCAGAGTTTGGTGTTTGGTAGCAGAAGGGGATTATGTAAGGATTAGAGTGTCTTTGTGTCTGTTGCGTTCAGAAACCGAAATGGAAGACAGTGCATCATGCTGATGTGTCTTTTGTGTGTGTGTGTGTGTGTATGTGTGTGTGTGAGTGTATGTGGGTGGTGGGAATATAATTGTCTCCTCATATTTGCATAGATTTAACTTGCGTATGTGCTGAATGTAAATGCCTTTGTTTTTAGATTGTGTGTGTGTGTTTTTGAGAGTTTTAAGAGTGGCTCAGTAATCGGATGAGTCCCAGCAGACGACACTACTAGACAAAATATGATGGCTGGCTGGACCCCCTAATCTGTCTGGAGAGCACCCCCCCCCACACTCTCTCTGTCACACGAACACCCAACACTCACCGTCGGCTGATGCTCATGATTACAACAAGAATTACTGTAGTAGTTAGTGTTTTCTCGGTAGATTGATTAAGACCCGTATCACTCGTTAGATATTCCTGCTGTAGCCGTCTGAATATTTCCCGTCTTTGCGGAGGAAAAGATATTGTGTAATATTTTAGATCAGGCCTGGATGTGCCAGCATAATTGCCGATGTGAGACAGTATTGTTTTTGTTCAAGGGGTGTGTGGGTATGTTTGTGTGATCTGCCTGTCTGAACACCCCCCCCACCCTTCGCTTAGCAAACACTGACACAACACACACAAGCACAGACCCAGACCCCCCCTCTCCCTCATCTATCCCTAATGAACTCTGAGTTTGCGCTGGGTCCAACACAGCGGCCAATCATCAAGAGCCTCGTGTCTGAACTGTGACCTCTGTGCCATCTGAGGCCACAGGCATGATGGGAGAACTGTCTGGGTAGACTTAGAGGGACGGACGGACGGACGGACGGACGGAGGGCTTGGGGGGGTTTGGAGAGAACATATAAGCAGAAAAGGTCAAGAAGTAGGCAAACGAGAGGTTTTGAGTTGCAGATGAGCTCAAATGTTGGATATAAACATTTTAATATCCTGTTGTCATATGTAGGAAAACAAACTGTTCAGTTCTGTGCTGGCATGTAAAACACAGTTAGCTAAAATGGCATTTCTCGTTATCTTTTTAACATACTGCAAAGTGTTGATTACTATAATTTGACAGTTTAAGGAACATAATTATTTTACCGCAATTTTTCAGCTGTATCAACACATTTATTTGCAATGAACGACTCATCGTTAGTGTAAGTGATGCCACAGTGTTGCACGTGTTTTTTTTAAGGTAGGGGGGTCAGTAGCCCTGTATGTTTGACAAGAGGCGTGAATGACGGTGAGAAGAGGTGGCCCCTGATGGTGGCCCCTGATGGTGGCTTTCCCTGGGAACTGACCAGGTGGACGGAGGAATGGATGGATGGATGAACACAAAAAAAGAGAAGCTTTGTCCCAATACTCCACTCTAACCTTTTCCTCCAAAAAGGCAACTACAATAGTTCATGATAAAATACACCCAGTTATCAGCTTATTAGATACATCTCATTGCTATAAATGGGTTTCACAAAATATCAGAAACAACCCTCATGGTGATGCAGTGCAGTTCAACAAAAACCTTCATGAAGGCAGGATTTATTGCTGTGCTGTTGTATTAGACTGCAATCATTTAGCAGGACGAACCTAATAAACAGGCAACTGAGTGTATATTGGGTAGAGGCTAGTAGGCTCATGTACTCATGTTCATGTGAATATTGGAATTACAAAAAGCCATTGACCATTGCCCTCGACTGTGCAAGTTTTTTTTGTGGTTTTTGTTAGCTTTACTCAACATGCTTTGTAAATGCATGTCTCTCTCTCTCTGCCTTAAAACCGCTGAAGGAAGAAGGGAAAGAGGGATCGGCATAAAAAAATATTTTTTTATTGGGACTATATTTCACATGCATGCTCAGATCGGGGGGGGGGTATTTTCCAGAGGGAAAAAGAAGGACTGCAGGGAGGGAGGCTGAAGGAAGGGATGAATAAATGAACAACCACCACATGGTGCCCTGAGAAAGACAGAGAGCAAAATGGCAACAGAGATAAACACACTTATCCGTGCACAAACTTCTAGGTTCCAGATCTTTCTGCATGTTCGAAAGTCTCCATAAATCTCACATAATGAGCTAAATCCAAATACAAAGTGGATTTTCTGTCTTTTTGATAAAAAAAAAAAAAGCACCATCACATGCTTTCATCAACAAATAATATTTCATAATTTTGGCCTGTTTTGTTGTGTGTTGAACTTACATCAAATAACTGATGTGAACAAAGCTTTGATAGCATTAGAAAACACCAATAACTTTATTAATTGTTGTGTTTCAGCACCATCTCTATTGATTTCAGACCTGCGGTTGGCCCCGATCCTTTAATTTGAGTAAATCTTAGTGTAGTAATTGTTTTCTTCATTGTTGGATCTAATTTAATCTAAATTGAACACTGAAATCTTGTTTTTTCATTTAACCAACAAATACAACTGTATACTTAAAGATATTATGGAACTGTAGCATAGCCAAGCAATTCTTAAAAGATCGTTTACATATTTACTCTTAAGACCCAGAATGGATATTAATATTACATAATTTCTGAGAAAATAAATGCAGAGAACAGACAAAATCAACCCAGTAACTAGCAGGTTTATGTGATGGTGGTTCTCCTGCTTATGCATAGTTAAAGAGTGTGTTTTCCCATGTCCATGACCCCCGGAGGGCCACAGAGAACTCTACATTGATCTGCAGGGACTCCGTGTGTGTGTGTGTGTGTGTGTGTGTGTGTGTGTGTGTGTGAGTGTGTGAATCAACTAACATGCATAGGATATTGTAAAGGTGTGTATAGACAGGGCTCTGTTTACTGCTTTTATCCCCAGAGAGCCTGGGGAGCTGAAAGGTGTGTGTGCATGTGTACAGTATGCACATAGACATGTGTGTGTGTGTGTGTGTATGTGCGCTGTTCTCCAACATGTAGTATGTATGAACCTGTCCCTGTTTACCATGCTCTCTGCAGGAAGTGATAATATCGTTCTGCTGAGTGTCCTCAGTGATCTCTCCTGCTCTGCCAGCTCTTTTGTCTAAGCTGCAGCGTGGACGTGAGGATTTCACCCCACTGTCCTCGTCAACCTCTCACCCTCATCTCACCCTCATCTCACCCTCATCTCACCCTCATCTCACCCTTATCCTCCTCCGATCCCTCGCTTTTACCACCCAACATTCACACATACTCACATCTCCCCCCATCTCATACAGACAGTGTTTTGTGTAGAATTCTTTTAATTCATTTATCCATCAAATTAAATATATTGCTTATTTATGACTAAATAAGAAACGAAAATACCTAATTTAATAGTATATATTGTGTTGTATGAGTAACACTAAAAAACTCTGTTAATCTCTCATCTGCACTGTGTCGACGTGATTTGATCAGATTTGATTGACAGTGTTGTGTAACATAAAGTCGTCCTTTGAAAAACATGTATCTCCTAAATCTCAACTCTTCATGAGCTTTGAAGTGAGTCCTGTTTTCAGGTTTGAGACGATGCATTTTTCAGACAATCCAATGGGTTTTTAAGCTCCTGTGGTAAACCAAATCAAGTTAATCTGAAACACTCTAAATCACTACATCCATGGTTTTCAGTGGACAGCAACAATAAGTGCAACAACCCCACAGTTGTTATCAGAAGAAAAACACAGAGACAGAAACGTCTGACGTGAAATAACCAAAATTGTTCAAACTGCAGAAAACATAATAGTTGTGTTTCTCTCCATGTCTTTATTTCACGGTGCTTGGACCTCGCTATACCTGCTTGCAAGTCTAGTAAATGATTGATGTCACAAAGCACCAAACCCGCCCTGTTACTTCTCTTAATGTTGAATCGTTTTGTCTTTCTGTGCTGTCAGCCTCTAATGTAAACATAAACAGTGTTTCCTATGAGCCTGCCATCCCCCCTCTCTTTCCTCTTCGCTAACCTCCTAACAATGTCTCTGCCCCCCCCCCTCTTCTATTGTCTTTAGCTGTGTCATTTAACCCACATCTTTTTTGTAGTTTTTTTTAGATAATAGCACTATAATTATCATTTCCTGCTCTAAATCTAATTTCTTCTTCCCCTGCCCCTTTTACACCTATACTTCTCTCTCTGCCCTTTGCTTTATTTCCTTCTTTTTATTTTTTCACACTTAGTCCTCCACACCTCCCTCTTTTTTCTACCCACTCTGTTCCCCTCTCTCTCTCTCTCTCTCTCTCTCTCTCTCTCTCTCTCTCTCTCTCTCTCTCTCTCTCTCTCTCCATCTCTCCCCCCTCCGCTCTTGTTCCACCCTTTTCTCCTTCCCCTTCATTCTGCTTGTTTAATCTTTGCGGATGTCTAATGAAATCCCTGCTGAAATGGACAATTGTTGCTTTGAGAATATTTATAGAAAGGAATAATCAGCCTGCTTGTGTTTGTCTGCACGCCCCCCCCCCCCCCCCCCCCCTCCCTCTTTAAAGAAATAATTAGTTGAAGGCAGGACTGTCAAAGCTCTGAGCTTTGAGCTAAACAACAGGCAGACGGGAACGGGAGCACAGAACCATGGGTAAACAACCCGGGCGTCACGGGTTCCGCTGCTGCCAATGTTTACTTTATTATGACTAATATGGTTACGGCTAAGTTCAGCACAGAGGATGACATATATTAAAATGTGAATAATGCACAGAGACGGGGTAAGTGTATCAGTGCAGCTCCCACTGGGTGTGAGGAGAGAGTAACGATATATTGTAAAGACGAACTGCAAGTCTATTAGCTTGAATTTGAGTACATCGTGGGTTTAGGAGTACAATGTTGACATGTTGCTGTCATATGACTTATTTGTAAAAATTATACTACAGCAACTCAATTCAGTTTATTGTCTAGCCCATAGTGCAACGTACATACTGCTCAGTAACTCGTTTTGTGTGATTTGAATTACCTCTGACTCTCCTCGTTCCTCTTTTTCTCTTATACTTTATCTGAAAGAAAAACACAGACAGATAGATCTGTTTCGGAAACTTCAATACCGATCTAATTGGCTTTAATTGTCATTACCAACTTGAACGTGGTCATCCCCGTCTTTATTAACTATGAGTAGATTGCCAACAGTGAAACCTGAGTGACAGAAGTGTTTCCTACGCCATGTTTCTGCTGGCTTGTCACACCGGTGGTGACACTCTCGTTCTACTGCTGCACTCCCTATCACTGGGAGCTTCTCGGCTTTCTCATTCTTTTTATTTCAGTCTGTTTCATCTGCCTTTTTTTTCTTCTTCCTTCTCTATTTTTGTTTGTCTCCTGGCTGACTGAGTGAGTGAGTCGTCGCGTTGTGTTGCGTCGTCTTTGACAGCAGTCTGGGAGCCAAGCTGTCACTCACGCAGCTCCTTGGTCCCACTGTCTTTCTGAAGTCAGTCTCCATTAATATAATAATGGCGTATAGTCGGCGCCACTGAATATTTTACTGTAATGTTCAGCAGAACATTACCCCCACACTCAACGCCACACAGAGAAAGTCTTATTGTCTGACTGAAACTTTTTATTTTGACTGAAAGGTCTTTGTGAGGTCTGTTTCATCCGTGGAAGTTTTTGTGTTTTTGTTGTGTTTTCCTTTTGGTGCTTTAGGAAAAGTACTAGGCCCCGTTTGATAAAGTGACTGAGGGTATTCTTTTTCTTGTCAGGCATCTATTATTGACACTTTCCAGGAATAGGCCTCGGTGCGCTGTATTTGATTCGGCAGTTGTCATCTCAGGAAAACCATGTTGTTCAGTCTTGCAGGTTAAACAGATCGGTACGACATCCTCGTCGTATTTGACTGTGAATTCAGGAAGTGTCTCACATATTTACTGTAGGTGAAAAATAGCAATGCTTAGTCAGAGACATACAGTACGTAATACATGTTGTATCAATTGTATGTCCAACCATCATCACATCCGACCGAATAACTAATTCCAGTCTCTCTCTCGCTTCCCTCCTCTTCTTCCTCTGTCTCTCATCTTCTTTTTGTCTCCTGATCTTCCCTCTTTGTGCGCCTGTCTCTTCTTTCACGACTATACAGGTGAGCAGGGGGCAGTGACCATGTTTCCTCTTTTCCTGTTGGATCATCACATGACCGCCAGGGAGCTCGGCTTCTGGAATGGCGTTATCGCCATGGGCTTCTCCATCTGTGGGTCTTTCCTGGGAGGCGTGCTGCTCGCACAGTTCAGGTAGCCTTCATCAACACCGTTATTCTCACCAGGTTAGCACTGTCTCCACCATGATCGCTGTTGAATAGCAGTAGCATTTTGGGACTCTGAACTCTTTAGGGGCCTCATATCGTAGGGTCTTTGGTGCTCAGGGGAAAATTCCCTCAAAGGTGCTAAATTTGATATTTAGAGCTTTAACATAGCAACAAACAACTATTTGCTATGTAAACATATAGAGGACTAACGTCTTCCTGAGCAGGGAATGAATTCGCTCTACCTCTCTGTGTGTTGTAATCGAAGCTTCTCCTTGTTTGGTTGACATAGCATGCTCTTAGTGCACGTGACCATGCCACACTGGCTAGCTCACAGCCGCCGACTGCGCTCATGTGGCGGTTACAGGTGATAGCGCCGTCGCAAACGCGTAGCACAAACCCTCCGCTCCCCCTCAGGTAAACGCAGCTGTTGGCACCATTAGCTGCGAGCCGCCTGCTCAGCCGTCGCCATGTTGAGAGCTGTGGAGAGGCAATAGAAATGCTCCCAATCATGTATTTAGCACCTTTAACAATTTATACATTTGTAAAAGTCAAAGACGACACACTGTGAAAGTAGCAATTTTTTGCATGTCATCAAATCCACATATTCAATAGAGTTGTCCAATATTGCTTCCTCCTCCTTTACCTCTTCCTCATCACTCTGGGCCCGTTCTTCCTGTTTTTTTTATTACTCTTCATAGGCTTTTGTGTGTGTGTGTGTGTGTGTGTGTGTGTGTGTGTTTCTGCCTGTCTGACTGTGTGTGTACAGTAATTTAAGTAAACATAGCCTTGTTTGAGAGCTCAGGGACCCCCTGTGTCTGGTGTGTGGTGTGTGAGCAGCATGAGCAGCCAATCCATCACACACACTCATGCGCGCGCACACACACACACACACACACACACGTACACACCCCTCAGGGTTTGAACCCAGAGAGGCAACGTGCAACTGTAGTTGAATTTAATTCTCAAATTTAAAGAGATATACTAGGATGTAGACTTCATGATTAATATATAAAATGGCAGTATATTAGATTTGACTTATTATGGTGATTTTTATGACTTTAAATGTGTATTAGCACAGGTATACAGTGGTTAATGCAGACTTATAATATTGATGAGCATGCATTAGGATATTTCTATAGCAGGTTGTTTCAGTATTGAATTTAACCTTTACAGGTTTTCCCCTTCAGCACATTGACGCTGCCATTTGTGGCTGACCATTGTTGCATAAGGTTTTATGTCTGCTTATACTAGGATCACATGGTAGCACAGCCCTGCCTATGGCCAGTGTGATGTAATACGAGCTATAAATAACAACAACGCCTTTGTAGAGGATAGTGTGTTAGTTTCCACACTGTGCGTCATTGTACTCTTGTCTAGAAACAAGTAGACCTACGTTATATGTTATGTTTAGCTGTGTGCTTATAATATCTCAAATGTTTCCAACAATTTTCAAACCCAGAGGAATCCGTGATTTTTATCGAGGTAACTGTCCGTTTCATTTGGTCTCCTGCCGATGACATCATATCCTCTTTGCGCATGCGACAGCGTTGTGGTTGTCTGCCATAAGCTGTCATGGATTTATACGTCATCTTCTTTGAACTGTAATTGAAGGACCTCTGTAAGGCCAGTATAGGTTAAATCACAGCTGATGAATCAGAGTTAATAATTAATAATAACAATAATCATTTCCTCAACCCTCGTCAACATTAACATGCAATCAACTGAGATATTGTGTGATAGAGGAAAACATTAATGATTATTCCACCCATTTTATTATTATTCCATAAAAAATTATTTCTTTAGAACATAAAATCTATGTGGATTTCTATATTGATGACTCAATGATCTATTAGCAGAAATGTGTGCAAAGTAGAAGATATAACGACTCAGTTCTAGATTATTTGATGAAATGGATGTATTTGGTTTTATGAACCGTCCAGTGTCACTTCTCCTTCCTCACTTCTTTCTGTCACACACACTCACACACACATTCACACAGAGAGAGCGCTGTCCACCAGGCTGCAGTCCCACCTCTAAAAGCTCAGTGCGAAGGTTTATCCTCCCCACCATCAGAAATGGCTGAGTGGTCAGTGAATGACCCCCTTTACAACTGCCACTGGCAACCCGAGAACATGGCTATTCTTATCTGGGCCCGGCCCGTGTGAGGTGGCAGCCAGGCAGGTCCTCTTTCTCTCACACGCACACGCACACACACACACACACACACACACACACCCCTCAGCATCTCTAGAGAGTGCGTGATATGAAAGACTGTCATTGAGAAGGTAAAGGAGCAGCAGAGAGAAGAATGTCTTTAGCATGTGAATGATGCAGGATTGGTTTTCCAGGAGAGAGGTAAGGAAAGGTTTGGTGGAGAGGGGAGAGGATACAGAGGAGGGTGGAGGGAGAGAAAGAGAGTGAAATTAAAAAAAAAGGTAAATAAATATATGTGCAAAATGTTTAGCTCTTCAGAATTACTTATGAACGAGTCAAAGAAAGTGTTCACTACAGATGGTCTTCTGAAAATATTTGTTGTAATAATCTGTTAACTCTTAATCACGTACACAGATGAGTTTATTTCATCATGGTATTTGAGAGCAACTAAGTGTTTCTGTTGGAGATAGCCAGCATTCTTTGTCTATAGTCACCGGAGCAAATATTATCGAAAAATGTTAAATGTTATAAATGTAATGTCATACGCTCGTACCATATAATCCGAACATACCCGGTTCAAGTGTGGTGCATGTCAGCAGTCCTCACTCTCCCCTCATTTCCTGTCGCTTTGGTCCACATTGATGAGAATGGAACACGTTCAGAGAGCAATATTCATCAGAAGATCAGAGTTTGGTCAACTGCTGAGCCGAATACAGACCAGGGCCTCGTCTCATGAGGCCGGATAATGAAATTAACTGGTAAACTTTGCTGAGAAGAACATTGAACTTTACATCTCAACCATGGACTGTTTTACTCAGTGCTCTTATCCAACTAAATCAGATATCCGGCTCCTTTTTCCTCACAGCTTATTTTTTTTTTTACACATAAATAATTACATGCAAAAAGACAAACAAACACACACACAGTCCTTTGAGTGGCAGGCATCCTCTGAGTGATTGGCATCGTTAATCCCTGATGTCACACAACGTTTGTATGTGTTTGTGTGTGCGTGCATGTGTTAACAGTGATTAATTATCCTCCTCATGCTGGGGATCTCCTTAGGTTATTGATTACGTCACAAACCAAACCCACAGGGGGATGATTTTCTTGCACTAACAGGGAATCAATTAGTGTCTGGGGACTTGTTGACTGAAGCACGTGCACACATGTTACCGAGTGTGCGCATGTAGGTGTGTGTGTGTCGGTGTGTAAGAGTGTGTAACATGAAAAGAAAAAAACACAGTGTCTCCAAACGTACTAACCTTGAGCCCCTGTCGCCACATATCACGCTGCTCATCAATAGCACTCGAACCTCAAAGTTGTTGAACATCTCTCTGATACTTGACTGGTTTGCTGGTCTCTCCGCAGCATCGGGGCTATGATGCGACGTGTGTTTGTACTGAGAACCGTCAGCATGGTCTTCCAGAGCTCTCTACTCACCATACTGGAACCATCACCACTCATGAAAGGTGAGAGACAGAAATACAGTCACAGACAACACATATTACCATTTATCCTTACTCTATGTAGTCCTACTCACAACAGAAGTTCGAGTGACCCTGTTGGTCTTGTATTCTTTTCCATGAATAGTGTATCAGCCACATGTTGTTTATTGAATTCTGTAGATTCACATATTTAAACTTTCCAGATCTTGATCCCATATGCATGCAGTCCTCATTTGAACCGCCAGTCTTCTGAATCATTAGTGTGCAGCTACATGTAAAAACACAGCTTTATAGGTCACAAATGTACAATGTGAGTTTATGATAAACACAGTCACACGGACTATGATATTATAGTTAGAATAGGTTAAATTATCTTTTGTTGAGAATAAGAACTGTTTATTCAACGCAATCAGCATTTTTTAAAGGCCACCGTTTGAATATGCTACATAATCAGTCATACAAACTAACAGACTTATGTAATGTGGTGAGTAACAAAAGGCTAAAAAAAGCCATGATGCTATACACCAAACACAGCAGGACTGCATTTGAAAAGAGGAACAATGAGACTATGCTTTCGCAACAATGACTAAAAGACACTCAAAAATATGAGCGTTGAGCCAACACCTCTGACAATCTCAACAAAGACTACATGATGACATTCACTACTCTGTCAATGTGTTCAGCCCCTGGATATTTGTGACGTACGGTGTGTGTTGTCCTTTTTTTCTTATGGAACATGTCAGCTGTCTTCTGTCGCCATGGCTGGCAGGTAGTAAATTGATATTAAAGTTAGGTAATGTCTGTACAGCACAGTTTCACAATAGATATTTACCTCCACAGGGAAACAATAGAATAACTGACGCCTTTCCTTGTCTGGTCTTTGGTCGGGTGACCTGGAGCCTGTTGGTTGTCAAACAGTTGGCCTAAGTTGGGCACGTCATCAGTTTCCTGTAACAAGGGGCCGCAAGATACATAAAGTGTTTGCAAGATATGTTATCGGCTTTTAAAAAGAAAGGAAGAACCCATTTCTACTACATACAATTAAGTTTTTTTTCTTTCACACTTCTTTTGTAAAGTTTCACCTCTTCATGCTCTGAAAATGAATCAATTGTCGTCGAGTCAAAATCACTCTTTAGTTCTACTCAAATGTTCAAGCTGTGATGTGCGCACACAATAAGACATTGCTTCATCTTTATCTTGACAACATGTCGGAGTGTAAGATACACAGTAATTGTTTAATTAGTAATTAGTAATTGGGGCGGCCGTGGCTCACTCGGTAGAGAGGGTCGTCGGGTAACCGCAAGGTCGGCGGTTCGATCCTTGGCTGCTACATGTCCTGTGCCGAAGTGTCCCTGAGCAAGACACTGAACCCCTAACTGCTTCCCGGGCGCTTCTCGGCAGCCCACTGCTCCCAATAAACCAGGGATGGGTTAAATGCAGAAGTCAAATTTCGCATATGTATATGACAATAAAATCCTAAATTTAACTTTAAATATGGGGGTCACTGCACACTTTCTCTCCTGGAAGACTTTCTCAGTGACAGAAATTGTTGGGCAAAGAATGAAAAAGGAGCGCTTGACAGAATTTAAAACTGCTGCTTACTTTCTCACTTCTGCACACATGAATGTTGGATTGTGTTTTCAGAAAGTTACAGAAATTGTCAGACACAGCGACAAAAAGGTTAGGAACTACTAACCTACCGACTGAGCCGGATGTTCAACACTAATACAGCCCAAGAGTGGATGATGCAGAGGACATTGATAGGCAGATGTTCTTTCTCTCTCCAGAGAGCCATTCCGTTATTAATGTCTGAATGACACATCTGATTCTGCTACACAGCCAGTCGCAAAGCTTTTGGGATTCAAATCTGCGCCTTTTATCTCCGTCTGAGTTTGTCTGTTCCTCTATCAAGCCTCTCAGACTGAAAGTTGAGGCCCCCCCCCCCCCCCCCCTTTACTTTAAACCCAGAACAAAGATTTCAGGAAAACTCAACCAAAAAAAAAACCCCAGAAAAACATTCAGTTTCAGATTTTTCAATATTACATGATAACCCTCCGCTTCCCACTCCTCCAGTCTGATCAGTCGGTGTATCTGTGTGACTCCAACAGTCTTGTGTCGCTGACTGAAGAGTCTTATTCGGGAAAAACTCTGGCGGCTTGAGTGAATAATTCAGTGTTAGCGGGAGCACAGACAGATAGGCTCTGTGGTTCCTCTGTGTTTCCCCACTAACACCGCTCTGCCACTTCCCCTCAGAGGATACGCTACATGTGTTTTGGGGACGATGTGGGGGGGGGGTTGGCGGTGGTAGGAGAACGGCGAGGAGACACTTCAGCAGCTTACCGTTTCTCGCTGCTTTGTCTCTCTCTACTTTGATTTCTACATAGAATGGTATAGTGAGAAGTCTAGCGGAGCAGCAAACTGTGTACAATTGATAGTTTCAGAACAAGTTAACAGTTGCACTAAGACGTTCTGTGTCTGTTTTTGCTTGATTTTGTGTGTTCGGTACTTCAGGTATGGCCGTCCTGAGTATGAGTGTTCAACACTTTTTGGGCGGGCTCATCACCACGCTCACCTTCACCACCATGATGCATTGCACTCAGAGGGCCGAGGAGAGCATTCAGGTAAAGCAAACTTTATTCACACCCGCCGACAGCCCCATCCTAGAGACGGGGACTGCTGTTATGTAATACATTTTTCTCTTTTGTCGCAAATATTTTGGGATTAATTTTCGAATTCTGTGGCTTCAACAGACAACACAAACTTTATTTTCTTCTCTCCCTCCTTCCGTCCTTCCCTTCTTTCTTCTTTCTGTCTAGGTTTAATTGTGCCGTTATGTCATTTTAGGTCATTTCCTTTGATTGCCGGTGTGTGCCGGAGAGGGAAATCCTCCGCACACAGTACCAAACCTATCGTCACCTATACCTGTCAGTTCTCATCAGCTGTTTCCACCCAGAAAATCTCAGACCCAGTTTCTATTCATTGCTCCTTTCTTTTTTTTTTTTCTGCCCCCCCCCCCCCCCCCCCCTCGCTGGAATTGTCCCTCCTACCACCTCACTCTACTTCTTTGTCATTCTGGGGTCCTTTAAACGCTCTCCGACTTTTTCCGCTCCTCTCTCGTTTTCCTCCTCTTTAACATAACTCCTCGTGTCCCCGTCGTAACTGGGCCATCGTTGCCTGGAGGTGATCGCTACTCACACAGCCACTCGCTCGTCACTCAGTCAATCTCTGAAGGTGACAAATTATCATTTAAATTGCTGTCACTCTTAAAGTGGAGAAGAAAGGGGAAACAAATCACAGGCTGTAGCACAGATATCAGGATCTGGTTAAAATAAATGACAAAGAGAACCAATCCCAACATGTGATGATGAGAACCACCTTTCATTTCAGGGGTTCTCATGACACATAAACTGTTTGATTGTTAGTGTGTCGGTGTGTGAATCAGTGTGTGTGTGTGTGTGTATGCGCACACAGGAAGGGGGGAGCATTGGCTGGGCTGCGCTCGTTGTGTGTATCTGTGTGTGTTATTGAAGGTAGTGCTATCCAGTGACAGAAAGCTGATAGTGAGAGTGCTTGTTAACGATCCCCAGGAGATAGAAACCAAATCTGTTAAACAAGTTGCTCAGAAAAAGAGGCACTCCACTTAGCTGTGGTCACACAGGGTCTCAGAGTTCTCTACCTCAGTGTGCGGACCACAGTAGTCTCAACTCACCACCAGTTCTTCAACTCTCGTCCAATTCATACCGCTTCATTTTGAAGTCCTCGTTTTCCGGTGAGAAATGGTTTGTAGTAATCATAGTGATTGTGGTAAATAAATTATTTTTTGATTAAGTGATTAATCATGTAGTCTACATCATTTCTGAAAATAGTGAAAAATGTTTGTCATAATTTTCGATCTCGTTCTAAAATGGCAAAGGTGCACAGCAAAACAAACACTGTTAATCCTGTAAAAGAAGCGGATGGTATAAGTGATCACAATGCTCACGCTGTTTAACTGGTGAATCTTAAAACCAGTAAAATGTCCAACTGAAAGTTAACTCTTTCACACTAAATATAAAAGTTCACATTCGCTCTATCTTTATTCTTTTGTAATGCAGAAGAGTAAGTTATCCATGAAAAAGTCTCAGAACAATTTACAATTTAAATCTATTTGTGTTTGATGGAGTAAAGACATTTGTAATAATGAAGAAAAGAGTCCTAACCCTAAAGAATGAATTCATTCAGGCAATGGTAGGTGACGCCAGAGTCCTTCTGTGTTGTTTAGTTACCTGCCTCACCTAAATGCCGGGCTCTCGGGCAGAAGGAGGAGGTTTAGGTGAGATTAGGTAATCTGTCTCTCTCACTCTCTCTCTCTCCTTAAGGCTGGGATCAGATACTCTTCTCCGTTTGGCCTCCATCCATCGTCTCAGGCTCTGATCTCACGCTTTCTCTTCCAGGCTTCCAGTCTTCTTTATTCTATTTTTTTCCCCCTTCAATCGTTTCCTTTTGCTTTTTGGAGTTTTTCTTGAAAATCACACTTTTGATCTAGTCTCTGTCTGTTGTTGTTATTTTGTATTACGGGTTTAAAAACATCAACTGATACGTTGATAGTATGAAGTGTCACCTCTCTACTTTCCCATCTACTACTCCCTCCTTTTACTTACAATGTGCCTTTACTTTCCAAACCCTCTCCATCCTCCTTCCCCCCCTTGTCCTTTTCTCTGCTCACTTCCCGCTCCTTCACCTCCTCCTCTTACTCTTTTCTCATCATTCCTGCCCTCTCATCCTACCTCCCCCCTCTACTCTCTCCATCAGGCGACCCACTACAGTTTCCTGTCGACTCTGGAGGTGCTGGGGAAGCTGACATTCAGCGCTCTGGCCGGAGGCGTAGTGGATTGGTTTGGTTTCCAAGTTGCCTTCCTCTTCTTCCTCACCCTCTCCGCCGGGACAGCCCTGCACGTGTGGACGGCTACGTTCACCGGTGCTCTCAGGGAGCACCAGCTCAAAGAACAGCCCAAGTGAGATCAGGATCAGGGGGAAAGATCCTGATACGGGGCGTCTGCAGGTGCTGCAATTGTATTAAATGACTTTAGTTTGACTACCAGTATTCAGACACCTCAAAATACCTTCCGATAAATATAACACTTATGACTTCAGCAAATCATTTCAGTGTAGAAGACATAAATAAGTTGACTTTCTTGTTCTGCCATTTTAAGGAGAAATCAGCCATGTGGGTAAAAACTCTGCTACAGAGTGGGCTTCTTTTTCTTTTTCTTTTTTTTGCACAATTGTCATTTTACTGGCAAAACTGGCCTTACGTTTTATTTATTTTGCATTTGAAATGTCTGGAAAAGTCTTAATATTTACAGCAATGTGAGGAAACTTGCAGATACGATATATAAGAGCACATTGAGTAATAAGTTGTCTGCACAGTATTGGATCGGTGCATCCGATCAGTGTGATGAATTGGCGGTGACGTCGAGTCATATTGTACCGAGAGTTGAGAAGTACTTAGAGAAATATAATCAAAGCTGTTTTTATCATCTGAGCCATTTTAATGTTTTAATAAGCCAGCAATAAGAGCTATAGCCAAAAGCAATATTGCTACTTTGTGATGCTTGTCATATTGTACGGTGTATAAATATGTCTGTCAATCTCCTGAGTTGTATGGTTTACAGTTCTAAATGAATGAATCTCTACTACCTCGCATCAGCGCTGTACGCTACGTTACACGGGAGGCAAATGTATACAGTAGCTGCACCAAGTAGAGCATACACTCATTCACAATGAATAGTTGCAATACATACACTGTTACCTGAGCTACAACAGTTAGCCAAAGTATAGGGTTGCAGTTAGTGCAACTGTTTCGTTGTTCATCTATTTAAAAAGTGAATAAAAACGCAGTACAGCTGTTGAAATGAAGCATTACTGTTTAATTAACCACTGTTTTTCAAAGTAAAATCCCTTTCCGCTTGGAACCGTATAGGTCAACCCTGACCGCTTACTTCTTATAGGAAACCTCAGCCTTACACGCTGCACGTTGCCATCTTGTCTACATTTTTCATCAAAGAATCAGACTTGTCAATAAACTGATAATAACTAAGTTCTTTATAAAACTTAAAAGACCCATACCACTGGCAAATTAAAGTCACTTTTGTGTTTTAAGTGAATAGTATGTACGATAGAATATAGTGTAACTATCCATGGTACTGTGCGCTGTATAGAATAATTCTCCAGGCTTAAGATGTGAATGAAACGGCAGCGTAGAATGATCTGTTTTCACCGGGCTCTGTAAGTGAATGTATTCATAGAAATGAAGTCTTAAAATTGATAATGGAGATAAAACAAGGATGCATAGGTTTGCATTAAGGTATTAATGTCAGCAAATTTAGCCAAAATAAACCTGCTTTCACCCACATACATAAATATAGGGCCATATTACATCATTACTGGTTCATCCACGTAGCCAGGTCCTCTGCCATGAGATTTACATAAAAAAATAAAGTGTGTGTGTGTGTGTGTGTGTGAGACCTCTGGTATGTGCCTCCTGTCACCAGATTTTACCACATTTTCTGTCCCTATGGGCGAGGTCTTGTGTGGTCTTTGAGGACATTCCCACCTTCGAAAATCCACTGCGGTTTATTGCCGCTCCGAACACAACACTGGCTCTCTGCAGTGCACTGGCTGAGGGCTACGGGAGTGAATAGGGCCCGTGTCGCAGGATGCACAACCCATACAGCTCTAATGACACAACAAATGCTGTGAAGGAGGATTAGGCCAGTTTACACGGGCCCTCAATACACCTCCACTTTACACTTTCTCACCCGGCCTCATTATCTGGGAGAACTGTTCGTGTGGTGGGATAGGCGATGCGGGGATAGAGAGGGAGGGTTTGAGGACAGAGGATTATGTTTTATCCTGAGAAAACAGCGAGCGGCAAGAGCGATAGACCTGTTTAGTTTGGTGTTTTATTTAAAAGGAAAAGCCCACTCCTCATTGTGTTATGCAAACTTGTTGTGTAGGCCTATGGAAGGAGGGCTTCTTCTGCTTCACAGGGCAGTCTTTAAAGCAGTATGTAATTCTATTAATCATCAAGAAAAGACCCCTAACGGTAAGATTTACATTAGTACGAGTACCAGCTTCCTTCACTTGAGATAAGGGTTTTAGTTAACCAGATGCCATCTTGAATTAAAAGAAAATGCTATTATTCATGCTTTTGGTATTCTTGAGAGTAAAACATAGTTTTCTTTGCCTAGTGTGTCTGTGATATATACTGGATGTGTTGTGGGGAAAAGCCAAAGAAAAAGGGAAACTGTTGGCTGTTTCAAAAACAATCCCACCACAAGGTTCATTTAGGAGCTGTTCTGGAGCTTTAGATTATATCACCCGATCTTCCTCAGCAGATGGAGTTTACTCAGTGGTCATGGATTTATAGAGAATATGTACTTTCAGCTGGGCAAACGAAGATCAAGTAATACAATCAAAAGCCTTAGAACAGCTAGTAAATTAACTTCATGGTGAAATAGTTTGTCAACTGTTTCCAAGGTCAAAAATTTACTTTAATTCTCAATTTATTGGATTTAGTTTTCCTGTGTATGGAAAGTAATTTAAAGGGCTGAAATGGTCAGTTGACGTTACTGCCACCCCAATACAATACAGGTTAATACACTTTTATTTGCACTTAAAAACACTGGAAAATTACATTTGGAAAACTCATCTCTGAATAAACAATCTACTGATTGCACATCATTTGCCAGCTCTATATTAAAGCCTGTGTGCAGACGAGAGCGAAAGGGAAGGTAGACAAGTGGTCTGAATCCTGCAGCGCTGATGAGAGTGAGACCTCCCACTGTGGTTGCCAGATTGGCAGAAACCCCCCGTGAAGAGAGTGCGTGTCTCTGGGCCACCCTCCCTGCCACGGCTACCATTGTAGTGATAGATTGTTGGATTTGATCTGCGTGTTGCCTCACAATGTCGACTGTGAACTTTGTAGAATAATAATAGTTATTATGGGAAATGCGTAAGACTTGTTACCAAGTGTGAGAGAAGCTCTCTCAGTGTGCCAGGCATGTGCTGTAAACACAAAGTGTAGCCTTCAGTACACCTACAAGTGTTGTGTTATCACAGTACACGGATCAGGCAATTATTAAGTGAATGCTTTATTATGATATGGCGGGGTACACGGCACTTGTGTTTGTTCATGTGTGAATTCCTGAGCTGTTATCATCAGAGTCAGATTCCCTATATGGAAGGGTAAGGCCGGGTGTTCTTTTATGTCAACAGCTATTCAGTTTCAGTCATTAACAATCAGGCTGGGGCACAAGTCTGGTCACATCACCAACTTTATACCCGTATCGCACAGCAAAAAGGACAGGCCTTCTCATTCACGCCGTGCCAAGGCTTATCCGCTAATCACAGCGTCACAAGATGCATCACGATGTCACCTAAACAATAGAATACACAGAAATAATAAGGCAGATTTTATAAGCTATGGAGAAAGAGAGTGAGTTCACTGACAGTTGCATCTCTCTCCCGGTAGAGTTACCTCTGGGGAGAGATGGAGGGAAGAGAGGAGAGAGGATGGGAGGGAGGCAGAGAATGCAACATGTCCTAATCTCAGCAAACAAAGGTGTTGTATCGCTTTTTTTTTTCTCTTTTGTCTCTTAGCGCCCAAGGGGGAAAGAGGTGTTGGCTTTTTGCGCTGCTTTTGTCCGGTGGCTGACAGAATGGCCTTCTGGGAAACTTGAGTGGGCAGGTGGAGGAGCGATCAGCAGCATCAAGTGTCACAGTGTTTCCTCTACTGGTGTTTACTTTTTGTTTATTTGCAGAATGAGCGACATGGACACCTCTAGCTCCTCTCGTTCTTCCCAACGCTTTGTCCTTAGTCTTTGTTTTCCTCCTCGGCTTGCTCAACTAACTTCATCATAGACTCGAAAAACTAAAAGTGATGCTCCATAGATGCTCTATTCTGAATAGTTATTGAAATTCTGAGGTTTCTAGCAATACATTATAACTTCTGTCCTAATCTTAACTTGAGGTCCAATTACTAGCTTTTTCGGGAGCTTTAAACTGCATCTCATAGTCTTCATCAATAGATGAAGGACTCTACTACGAGTAGTTTGACAATGGCTGTTCATTTTATTTTTAAGTTTTTAAGAGCTCTTATTTTCACATTCAGATATTAAACATCTTAATGTTTGTAAAATACAGATTGTGATACAACACGAAAACTATGAAAATGCTTTCAAAGAGGCAGCCATTAAATCTGCTATTCGATGGTAGAAAAGCTCTCGGATACACCTTTTAAGTAGATGTTCTTCACATAAAACATCTCTGTTTAAACCGGTTTAGAAAATATAATGTAAAGTAAAACTGCATTACAGGGCTACAGCTAAAACATTACTGGGTATATAAGGCCATTACAATGGTCTACCACAGTAATAATGTTCACACTTAAACACACAGATAAAAGGTAAAATACCAATAATAGAAAGTAGGACAGATAGAGAGAGTAATTGAATTAGATATCCAGACAATGAGCGACAGATCATTTCTGATCACGCTGGAAAGATCTCATTAGTATGTTATCTAAAAACCCACTTGCACCACAGACTATTGCAATTAAATGGAAAATGATCAGCACCCATCTCACCCTTTAATCTAACTAATGAAAGAGCCGCACATCGTGTCCTTCAGTGAAGTGGTTCAGGCCGAACAGGTAAAAACATCTACAGGATTAGTTGAAGTGTGTGCTTCAAATGTGCAGCTGCTGAGTCACACCAACTGTAAATGTCATATCTGTGTATCTCATGAGCTGAGAGCAACATGTGTTCATGTTCCTTCCACACCACAAACGTAATGCAAAAAACACTCTCACGGCTGCGTAAGCACATGTGGCAAAGTTGAACAAATAGTTTTTTTTTTTCACCAACTAATGGGTTTTTTACATGCCCCTACAGCGGTGAAGGCTCGAAGAGGAAGAGGGAAAGAGAGGATGTATGGAGGAAGTATGGGAGAGAGAAGCAGTAAAGGTTCAGTTTGCTGTTCGCTAAGACACAACGACCGAGACGTAACTCTACCCCGAGGAAAGAGGAGCGCTGATGTATTTTCTTCCATTGCAGGCAGGCAGATATCTTTACCTGGTGACAACACACGCCTGTGTGTAGATCACATGACCTGACTGCTACTGTGGGCACAGGCAAAGATGTGAAGATTCATTTAGGATCCAAAAAGATGAAGGAAGAACTCAGGGAGGAAAATTATACATATACACTATACACTTAAATATGCAGTTAGATGTGCTATAGTGCCCCTAAAAATATACTGCCGGGCATTAATTGAGGCAGTAGTTGCCTGTTTTGTGTCTTACATGTTAAACAATTGTGGCACACACACGCTGAATCTGCAAAATAGATCCAGCACATGACTGTGTATCCTGCTCTGTTTCAGGGTGTCTGATAATCGTGTTTTTGAGAATTTTCTTTTTGGGAATTACCAGTATGTCAATACAGTTAATTTAAAATCCACGCACATAATCCCCTGCACTTAATTTAGAAAAAGCCATTTTCCATTTTGATGAGAGCATGAGTAGAATCTTCAATTAGTTTCCACTGAGATGCTGTAAGTTCACCATAACAGCCTCTGAGCAATAACTACAAGCCCGACCCCACTGAATAACTTAACATAAGAATAAATTGTATGTTCTGTACTCATTTCATTAATAATACACAACTAATTTTCATACAGGATCCCTGCTCCCTGCCAACATAATCATACTTGTCTATTTTTAGGTACAGGCTTTTAATTGGCATGAATATTCCAACGAGAGGCAAAGAAAAAGTGCGTGTTGAAGATGGCAGCGTAAACAGAGAATTTCACATATATTACATTAAATGTACACATGCATCTTCATCATCACCGTAGTTTTGGCATGGCACAAAGTGAATGGCTTGTTTGTGTTGCGTATAGAAATGTGAGGTAATTTTCCTGGTGTTCGCATCATTTTTATCATTATTTTACGTTTTTCAGTTTGTGTTATAACTTGACTGTTTGACTTTATTTTTCATGCTGTTCTGTAGCTTTTCCCAGTTGAATTTGCATTCTAACAGAAAATCCAATATGACATGAAGATCAAGCTAGTTGAAATAACTATAATAATATCTGATACTGCAATCAATGCAACTTTCTCTGGTGGTGGATAATTGAGAAATCAGTTGCAAGTGCAGGTATTGGTATTTAAAATCATGTTGTGAGTTGAGGCTTCGGTCTTAATGTATGTCCTCTTGGGTTACATAAGAAAATCATGGGAAATAAAATTTAAATAAAGTGCAACTACAGTATTATGCAAAATGTTGTCTCAAGTCAATAGCAAGTAGGCTGATACAGGGCCTGAATTGCTGATATTGAGACAGATGATTTTTTGGTAATCAGGCCCTGTTTGCACCTGACATTAACATGCATCTCGGGTGATCCCATCACAAGTGGACAGCTCTAAGTACGTCAGTTCACACTTAGCATTAGAATGTGTCTCCACACGAATGACCACTTGTAGTCTCACGTCGCTGTATATGCAAATAACATTTCCGTTTGCAAAGACCAAATGCGTTTTTTTTAAGGGTGGCAGCAATGCACTAGTCAGCAGAAAATGTAAAGAACAAAGAAGAAGAAATCAAAACAAAACAGATTGGGTCTATAACTTGGTGTCACTTTTAAAAACCAAGTGTAAACAGGGTCTAATTGATTTGCCAAAGGCAGACGTCAACCTCCGGGTCTGAATAGTGAAGCTTATGCAAAAGTGCCTTAAACTTGCTTTCTTTTTAATAGCCAGCAGGGGACGACTCCTCTGGTTGCACAAAAGTCAGATTGTTCAGAAGTCTATGAGAAAATACTTCTCACTGGATTTATCAATAAACATTGCAAACATGAGTTTATGGACTCAATCAAAAGTTTCAAGTCGACAACATGATGTTCATTTAGTAACTTATGATCCCATTTAGATTCAAATAGATGATAAAGCAGGGTATGCAGGGTGTGGCTACCGTGCAATTGACAAGATGACGGCTAAAACAGTCTACCTACACACACACACACACACACACTACACACTACGCTTTTACTGAAAAGCATGCTTGCCATCACAATAGCTCTCTGAGCTTCTTTCTGGTTTCTGTTGCCGCGCTAGCAAGCTATTGCTAATTGTCAATTAGCAAACTCGTTAGCTTGGTCGCCTATATGGAAAAATCCTTTTATATCAATTTATTTAAAACACGTAATCGACTTTGATCTCATAACTGTCTTAAAGACACAGCTCTTTTTTTGGAGCAGTTCGTACCCTTGCGGTCAAGAGTTAAATAAAAGTGGATGGTGTGACACAGCTAATTAACTAACTAACTAACTAACTACAGCTTTCTCCATTCTGTACTCCCCGGCTCCCTGTTCCCTCAAGGTCAGAACAGTCAAGATGACTTACTACCATTAGGTTACATTCAAATGTCAAATTTCACCAACTCAACATAAACGTTTTAAATACTGACGTGAACGGGCCTTTATACCCATTTCTATAAAAACAAAGACATAATAGAAACCACGTGTGTGGGCATTTGAAGTGATGGTTGCTGCTCTGTGGTGAAACAGCTCTGCTATCCGGTCCTCAGTGATGGGCAGGGATGTGACAAGCTGCCAGCTCATATGGTGTTGAGCCTGAGTCACTTAGCTCTAGTCTGCCTCAGACCCCTTCAGCTCAACCCTCCTGCATCCCCACTCTCTCTCTCTCTCTCCTCACACACACACACACACACACACACACACACACACACACACACACACACACACACACACATACACATCCTCTCCCCAGCCTCATTTGGACCATTAGGGCCAAGACAGGAGAAGCCTCGTTCTTCGGCACACACCCCACTTCTTCTCTTTAATTTTCTGACGCCTTCCGATCCATTCCTCCATCTCGCTGCCCTCCGATGCGGACAACCCGTCGGGACTAGTTGTTGACGGGGGGGTTAACAGAGCATTGGGATGGTGTTTAAAAGGTTCCAGCTCTATATGTCTGTCTGTCTAACTTGCTGACTCCATGCCTCCCGGTGATGGAGCCTTTTTAGGTCATCTATCTATCCATCTCTCTATCTATCTATCTATCTATCTATCTATCTATCTATCTATCTATCTATATATATATATCTGTCTGTCTATCTGTCTGTCTGTCTGTCTGTCTGTCTGTCTATCTATCTATCTATCTTCTCATTCATAACAAGTGAAACTCATTGAGGGGTTGCTCACTGAGGAGCTGTTGTTGGCAGACTCAGTCCTATCAGATTCCAGGCCTATATTATTTTCAGTATCTCTCAGGGAAATCATTGTCTGAGAACAAACTCTATTGTTTCTTAGAGTGCAGTCACACAAGAAAGACTGAAATGTATCTTAATCCCATATCAGAATATCGGTGGTATGAAATTGAGGCTATGAATAAATGGGAAATGTCAAATTTGTCAGCTGATATCACAGAGTTTCTGTTACAATGTACAAAGACACCCAGCTGTTGGTCTCCATACATTTTTCCATTATTTTACAAAATCATTGTTTCATTTCCCGATCATTTCCTCGGAAGTGTCCTGGAACGAACTACTGTATGTCATTTTATACAAATTTTGCAAAAATATCGTTACAATTCTGAGACACTTATTATATGTTAATTAAAAGTTTAGTATAAGAAGTATATACATTAATAGTTAATTTGTTAACAATATTTTTGTGTGGTCAGCAATAACTAAAAGACTCACAAGGTTACATTAGCAAGTGCAAATTTACCAATTAAATACAGACTTCTTACTTCGTTTTCTTATTAATAAGTATCAAACTACATAATTCCATTGAATGATAAGAAATGATTGAGAAAATGATTAGAACTTACAGAACTGTATAAACATTTGCAAATTTGAATAAGTTGTCTGTACACAGACACGCCCCGTGGAGCAAAACCCAGAGCACCTAATCTCCTGTAATGAAGCACAGAAAGACATATAGATGAGCTGTTTTAGTTTTTTTAAACATGAAGGATGATTTCCTTTCCTTTAAAAATACGCTTTTAGCTATAGCCGTACAAGACATCAAAGCATGCGCAGTCTCACCATATATAGTGCAACTACCTGCCACTATCTAAAATGAATGTATATACTGTAGATGATGGGTGTGTTGATCCGGAGAAAACACGAAACGACGAGGTGATAGAGCGAAGAGTAGAGGAAGGGTGGAGATCTGTGGAAGAAGGGAGTAGAGGATGAATGGACCAAAGGACAGAGGGGGAGACACGGGACCTTTACTACACTGTTTGACATCATCAGGGATTCAGCCTCAGGCCAGAGCGCCTAATGGGGGTCTCTCTTCCTCTCTCTCTCTCTCTCTCTCTCTTTTCCTCTAGCTCTCACACACACACACACGTACAACAATCACATTCAAAATGCACCCTACATTACAGATATGAATTTATGCATGCTTCAGTGCTTAGAGCTCTACAAGCAGACACATGTGCACAACTACGCACACACACAGCTGAGCTGCCATGTCCAATCCAATAAGGTTTTCATTCAGAGTTTAAAATAACGAATAGCTGAATCTATACTTCCTTTTGGTACCGCAACGTGTTTTCATCTTAATTTTGGTGTAAAACTGTACTGCACATATTGTTTTGTTGCATTGGAATTGCAAAAAAAATGATATGTACAGCTTGGTCCTACACATCCTATTTTCTCCCTGCTTCACGGGTAAACTAATCTTAATTGCGTTCATGTAACTGTTGATGTGTCATCTGTGAGACAAAAGGGAAACAGTTTAGGTCCTCTATCTCACCCTGTACCTTGAAAGCTACACCACTTGTGTATCTCCGCAGTCTTTGAGGGAAAAAGGCTTACAGCGCCACGCTGACGAGAAAAGCCAACTCATCCCCACCAGCATTTGTTGTGCTCTGCTTAATCGAATTCAACTGCTAAAACCCCTGTGACAGCAGCTCCAGTGCTTCAAGCACTAAATCATAGTCTTACAGGGAAACGACAAAGAAAATAAAGATGAGCAGGAAAATAAGCAGAGTGAAGACAGAGAGACAGAGGAGGTAAGGCATCCAGATAAAAAGAGATGGATGTGGGATAGAGAGAAAGAGAACGGCAGGAATACAGTAGAGCAGTGGTGTATCTGGTGGAACCATCAGAGAGGTAGTGTGTTGACTGATGTAGACAGCTGGACATGGATTTTTTAATCTGTCTAAATAGGATCTGCCCAATGCAGGCTTTTCTCCTGAACAGCAGGCCCAACACTGGGGTTGTGACAGCCAGACGACAGCATGAGACCACAACAATCGCAGATGACACCGCTGCTGTCTGTCTGCATGTGCGTGTATGGGTGTGAAAGAGAGCCGTATGTGCTTGCATCCGTGTGAACCAGAAGAGAGAGAAAGTCAAACAGTGAGACACGCAGTCAAAATATCTGCAAGTTTGGCCAACGAAAATGTCAGAGAAACTTTGTAGTTTTCTTTTCAGAGTTCCATCTGATGCCAGACTTTAGTTGTGATGCAGTTTGTTGTGGCCGGGCTACGTTCAGGTAACTCAACTATGAGGTAACTCTGAGTAGTCAGGTTTACATCCAAATGTAGCGCAAATTTGAGCCAAATTTCCAGAAAATCTGTAAAATAAAACAACAGATATTGCATGTTTTCATCGGTTACTGTTTTGCAAGAGTTGGATGTATTCAGATGTACAGTTGGTGGCGCTAATTCTTTAGCTGGATGCCATGAAAACCATTGCAGAGGAAGAGGGAGGAGATGATGTATAATTAACGTCATGATTTGTCTCCATGTTGCTTCTATTGTATCTCAGTCAAGCAATATTTTGACTTTATTTCCAATTTTTCTGCATTTGCACTCCATTTCCACTCACACATGTGCATTGGACAGGTGGATGGTAATGCATTTGTTTTTGTAACACACCACTATGTACCAAACCAAATTTCCCAAGTACCCCTTCCCACTACAGATACCAATGTAACAATGAAAGAGGCACTTTGGCTTCGTATACACACCCATTGCTGTTCCTCTGGACCTGTGATAGCAAAAACCAGATTGAGCCAGCCTGGTCACGCCTTTTCTCTTTGCTAGAAATGTCGTGAGAAGTGGCGCTGCTCGGCATTTCAGCTGCTTGCTCTTCAGCATTGAGAGGTTGGTCTGACTCTGAACTGTCAGCTGGTTCTTGACTGTCTTTTAGACCGTGTAGCCATCTAAAGATTCCACTCATTCTGCTTTAATCAACGACTAAGGAGTCCGAATCCGACTGCATTTAGTTCATGCTTTGTCAGATGTCATGTCCAAACAAATTGAATTTCAAAAATATTAAAGTGACTAATAATTACATCATTGTAATGTGATGTGTATATGTACTATATAACTTGTCTGTAATATAATAATAATAAATACTATAATATGATTTATTTATGATATTGAAATGATAAACTATAATCTGACTGTTCCATAGCATGCTATTCTATGACTTTTTCACTTTGTTTTAGACATATTTGACTTTTACTTTTTTAATATACTATACTATGACTTTTTATAGATTTACTATATAATGGCTTTTTTTTATGGCATACTATATGATTACGTTTTTGACATACTATGCCTTTTTATGGAATGTGATAATATGACTTATTTTATCTTTTTCTTTAATTTGACATACTTAACTTTGAATGTATGTTGAATGTTTGAATGAACCATGCTTTATATATAGATATAGATATATCTATATCTATATCTATATATATGTACTACTTCTTTTTTTTCATACTATGCTATGATTCTTGTGATTTGTATACCACACTATGACTTTTTTGACATTATAACCTTTTCCATTTTCACTCCATTTTGGCATACTTTATATACTACTATATATGATTTTATTTATCTTTTTTTCAACACAATGTACTCTGACTTTTTCATGGCATACTATACTATAACTTTCCAGTATTTATATATATTGCTTTTATGTGTCTGTGTATGTGTTTGTGTTTGTAGAGTGTAGTTGACTGGGTGTGTCAGCCTGGCCTACTGTCAACTCTTTCAGACAGGCTAACAGGCTCTCGTGGCCCCCGGGATCCAGAGACGGTGATGGGAACACTGTTTAATTGGGGTAATCGGCATGCTTTTAGGGACCTGCTTATTAAGAGAAACCCTTCTCATATACAGACACACTCGCCTCAGCATGGACAGACAGACAGGCAAAGTGACAGCTCTGCATCTCGCCACCCAATGCCTTCGCCCACAAGATCCGAATCAGCAGGCGGGGATGCAATGTATGATCATGAATGTGTGCACCCGTGAGTGTGTTTATAACAATGACATCTCAGTAACACTAACAATGTTTAACAATACCTAAGTGTGTCAGTGATGCAGTGCCTATGCCTAGAGATGGAGACAGGGTAAAAGGTGTAGTGGTGTTGAGAAACGCACATTTTTCACAAATTTGTTAATTCAAAAAATCAATGCATAAATATAAAAAACAGTTATTTGGGAACTTTGCTATAGATCTCTAGTCAACATCAATTTTCTTTCAGAAATAGAGGGTATCTTTTATAATGTGTAATTTACCAGTTGACCTCTATAAGGTTTTAAAACATGTTACAGAAAATAAGTGTAGCATTGCATAATCTTCTTTCCAGTAAAATGTTTGCCTTACTATAGTATTACTTAAAAAATATATGCTCAATGAGCATGCTCAGTGTGATCTAAGCTTGTAATAGACAACAAACAACACGCAACAGTTAAATTCATTGTCTGGGGCAACAATGACTGAGATTGTTTTATCTCGTCTCATCCCACGTTATTGTTGTTGTAAGAGAGGGATGTGAGGATTAGACGCTGTCTGACTCTGCTTAACCTCCAATTGCACCCACACACACACACACACACACACACACACACACACACACACACACTCACAACAATTGACATAACACATGCAGACTTTTCCCAACCCCCACACTTTCATTTTTCCCCTCACATGTAATTTTCAGCTGTTGTATCAACATATCAGTTGATTCAGATAAATAATAATAATAAATATCAGATAAAGAATTAACCCCACTACATTATGATTATGACTGCCTCCAAAAATCCCCAAAAGATTCCATAAACACGTCTTCATCGACATTATTCCAACCTGACCTTCACCCAAACTTTTTAATTTATTTCTCCACTTTCCGATTTCCTCCCTCCCTCCTCTCCTCCCATTATCCATGCATTCTTACCTTCATGAAACTCCACATTACACCCTTTAGAGAGGCGAGGAGATGGGAATTCGGTTTTCCTGATCCCTGCATCCCCTCCTCGTTCTCTCATCCTAAAACAAAAGGCCTTTTATGTTATGTTGTGTTTTCTGCTGGTCTTACATGTAGAGATGTTGCCCCGGTCTGACTGAGGGTCAATACATATTGTTTATGAAAAACAAAAGGATGATGACGTGATGTCATGTCTAGACTCCATGCAAATGAACAAGGTTCATAAAAACCTCTCGCAAGCGTGCGTACAATATTTTCAGCGCCACGTGACAAGGCACGCACACACACACACACACACACGCACACACACAGACACATCCAAATAAACCACACACACAGAGTGGCAGACAGAGTGGGAATGATTATGGTAATGATAATAATCACGGCTGTCATCACCGTCTCCTCCACCATGTTAAAAATTAATCTGAGTTAACGGTAATCCACGTCTCCTCATTAGATTACTGGTGTGGGGAGGGGAGACTCACAGGCCATCTGTACATCATTAACAGAGTCTCCATGGCAGCCCACTCCTCTGTCATCAACTTCCTCCATCCCTCCATCCTTCTGCCCCTTCATCCATCCTTCCATCTCTGTCTGCATCCGCCTTATCCGTCTCATCCTGTACCGCCGTCACTAAGTTTCCTCTCCCTTTCTGTCTTCTCTCTCCATTATTCAGTGTGTTAGTATAGACGTGGGTCAGGTTTACGAACCAAACCCGGTGACAGAGAGGATTGGAAATACACGCTGATGTGAGGTTGTTTCTCTGTCTCCCAGGGGTGTCATTATCAGCCGGCGTCATCCTCAGTCCATTAATATCATTATCACATCTAAGTTATATTATGTCATTGGACAGTGTTGTCTCTGATACTCCTTATGTTCCTCTTCCCCCTACAACCTTGGCAAAAGAGGTCCAACCAAAGCTTTGAATCCTGTCGAGAAATTCTTCTTTACAGCAAAGGTGAAAGGTCAGGGTCACTTACAGTACAGCAGTAGCCTACTGACTTGAGCTGAAGAGGGATTCATTGTCTTGCTCAGGGGCACTTGAGCAATGGCTTGAATCTCTAGCAAAAGGGTGATACTTTTACATAACTGACTGGCTCCGCCGCTTCCAAACAAAAATTGAAAAAGAAGAGAACAGACAGAGAAAATAAACCTTGACACATTCATCATGGAATCATGTTGCTCATGTCACTGTAACAAACACATGCAGGCAAAAAAAGAATAGAGGAAGATGCTACGGGGCGTATTAAAAAGAATGACAATGAAAGGAATAGAAAAATAGACGGGCAAATAAAACGTTCTTTTAACAATTAGTTCAAAGTTTTCAGATATACACTTAGTCAAGAGTTAGAAGATTAGTAAGAATCTCATGTCTGTACAATACATAAAGATAAGATAAAGCTACCCCAAGCAGCTGGTTAGCTTAGCTTAGCATAAAGACTCAAAGCAATTAAGGGGAAACATCGAGTCTTAGTCTCTTTCTATGGGTCCAAAATCCGCCTACAAACTATCAAAGCAGAAAAAGAGAATTAGAATGGCAGACTATTTCTTGGCCATTCCTCCAGTCATTTTTATTTGCTTTAAAGATTAACCAAACTAGCTATACTATATTAATCAGTTGGCTTTTGAGGTGCTGATAGGCAGGTTTTGTTACCCTTGGACAGAGCCAGGCTAGCTGTTTCCTACTGCTTCCAGTCTTTATGCAAAGGTAAGATAACTGTCTGCTTGCCGTAGTGTCTTATCTTATCTAACTCTCAGCAGTCTATGTATTTCCCAAAGTGTCAACATATTCCTTCAACAAGACAGAGATTGCAGACTGGACAGGATTGTAATTATACAAAGAGAGAAGGTGATGAGCACAGAGAGTACAGTGAATGTCTCCAAGGCCTTTGCTAATTGATAACATCTGTGCCTATATTTCAACGTGGGGCAAGTCTGCTCTGAGGTCTGTCCTGCTGCGGGCAGACATCCTCCTCTGTCTTCAGCCCTCATTTATAATCAGACACATTACAACAGTACAGTGAAGTACGCCAGTGAACTGTGTTGTCTATGAGGACTCAGCAGAAGTCACTACCCAGTCATGTGCCTGGGCTTTTGAACTGTCAAGACTCCCGAATCAAAGCGTAATCTTGCACAGCACGACAATGCGAAGGAGTTGCTGAATGAAATCGACAGTTGAGTTCTCAAGTCTCAGGTGTGGTTTCACATCGCTTTAACCTCAGCCGGCGCTCCAGCTATCTCATCTCGACAGACGTGCGGGACAAGAAGCTCATCAACTTTTACTGTGACATCTGCCAGAGAGGAAAGTGTGGAAACAAACAGAAAAAAAGTTCAGCTGCTCCTCCTCTCAGGCCTTTTGTCTCTGTCAGAACTTCATTGATTTTTCTGCTGAATTTATAGACAGCTTGGAATACTGTTAGGAGGCGGAGCTCACAGCGTTTTGGGAGTGTGTGTGTGAGTGTGAGTTTGTGTGTGTGTGTGTGTGTATTGACAGATGGTTGTCATTGTATGAGAGCTAGTTTGCACATTCATGTAATGGAGGCAGAGAAACGCAGCAAACATATGTAGTGGACAGCAGGGACTCGTTGACTGGAACTAAAGGATGCACGTTCATAACACACGCCAAACACACTTTGACTGCATCCATTACATACATGCTCTATAATAAAGTATATGTGCAGCATGCCAGTGGTGTGTGACGCAGGTTGTGTGACTCATGCGTAACATAATCTGCATTTCCTCCTCTTGACTGTAAGCATTTTTTATGGCAGGATAGATGTACAGTATGTCTCGTTTTTTAAGCTAACAGACAGTGAGGGAGGTTTAGAGTCAGACAAAGATGGCGTCAGAAAGCGATTGACACATGAATGAGTGAATGTCTAAAGGCAACTGAAATTGTGAAAAAACAGAACTGAGAAAAACTTACAAACCATGAGAGGGACTGAACAGACAAGGCATCATAAGAGTTGGAGAAACTCATGCTTGACCAACTCACTCTTTATCACTCTGTATGTATTTGTCTGTGTGTGTGTGTGTGTGTGTGTGTGTGTGTGTGTGTGTGTGTGTGTGTGTGTGTGTGTGTGTGAAGACCCCTGCCCCTCTGCTGGCCCCGCCTCTCCATGCGCAGCAGCCTAACCGTTCCTGACAGCCAGCGGCTCATTAGAGCTGCTGTTCTATGTTCCTACCTCCATCCACTCGCTCCCAGTTTCCTGGACCCAGCCCCCCAAACAATGTGTGTGTGTGTGTCAGCTGGCTGCACCCAGGCCAGAGCCGGGGACAGGCGGGGGGGGGGGGGGGGGGGGGGGGAGTCAAGGCCTATTCACCGGCACAAAGACATAATTAACAAAATTGGCAAATGGTTTGAGAAACCGCCTCTTGAACACTGTGTGCTAGCCTTTGGTTGCTATAGCAACTCAAACTTTGTGTCTATGTGTGTGTGTTGTATCCGATGTCCATATTAAAAGTCACAAATGATTATCAGTCCCATCGACCGAGACCACACACACACACACACACACACACACACACACACACACACACACACACACACACACACGTATGTCTTTTCAACAGATGAATTCTGTGCATTTCAGTTTTTTTGTCATCCTGCACTAAACCATTCAGTCAACACTTCACTCTCTATGTTGCGAACCCTGTCTGCGACATTTAAAAACATCAGATTTTTTGGCAGATATCAATTTATACAACCTAAACATTCAAAGCAAGATTAAATCCAACACAGGAAGGAAAAGGTGTCTGTGCTGTGAACTCACGTCTTCGTTTGTGTGTCTGTTTCCTCTAAGAATGATCGCAGAGAAGGTGATGACAGTCACACTCACACATCTTATTCACAGAGGTGTGTGTGTGTGTGTGTGTGTGTGTGTGTGTGTGTGTGTGTGTGTGTGTGTGTGTGTCCATCAGCTGACTCTCCTTTCTGTGAGTCAATGAGACATTGATTACAGTGACAGTGGGACAGACATCAAGGACAAACTGCTTGTAGATCAATAGCGGCATGGCTGCACTCTGTGAGTGTGTGCGTGCTTAAAGCTTGTACTGCTTTTCTGCTATAGAAGGAAACATTTCATATTTAAACCACAGCTGCATAAGACATCCCTTTATCTATCAAATATAGATTTCACTGCAATACAAAAGTTAAAGCTGGGTTGATTTGTACTGCAGAGCAGCAATAAGTTTAATCCACAGAAAGTTGCTCTTTTTCGGAGTTACAGTAAGGTTGCGATGTTTGTTTTTGTTTCTGTTAAGCTATCTTCCTCCCGTCGACTCCAGCCCAGTTTTGAGGTTAGTTTCTGTAAAGTTGTGCCTTTTGGCACCAAGCAGCATTGTGGTTTGGGAGCTTGAAGCTTGGTTAAAGATAAACTTCAGGTCTGACTGAAGAGTTCACTCTTTCTCGCTCTCTTCCCCTCCCTCTGTCTCTCTCTCTCTGTTTCTTCCCCTCCCATCCCTCGTTCGGCCCCCAGAGTCACAACAAGAAGCAGCAAACAGCTTGTGCATCCCTCGTACCAGGAGAAAATGCCCCATTTTCATCTGTTTGAATCTGACATTTTTGGCACATTAAATATTGGACATTAATAAATTAAATGTAATGAACTGACATGAAAGAAGAAAAAAGTCCAATGGTACAATGCAAGAAAGTATAAAAGGCAAGAGTGCAAAAGAAAGAAGCAAAACAACAACTAAAAAGAAGGCTCAAACTTTTTTCTTTAATTCCAATTAACTATTGCCTTCTGTTGCCATTGGAGATTATTTTTCATGTTCATTTATTCAAACAAATATTGAATAATTTATAGTAGCGGGAATAACAACATGAGAAATCACAAGCACTTGGTGCCAATGGAGGGAAAGGGGTCTGTCTATAAGGAGTGTGGTTGAGGAGCGCTCTTAATAAGTGTGACTTATTGGTCATTTAATCTAATTAGACCTCCACTGGGTGTTTTGTAACATTGAAATAATCATAACTGCTCAAAATGGAGCTGATGCAGCTGATCTATGACCAGCAGCTGCACTAATTTACTCGGTGATTAAAGTATTAAAAATGATCAACTATTTTAATCGGCAAGGAAATTAGTTTTTTATATTACTGATGTATCGGGTGTAATGTTACATACTATAAGTCATTATGTGGACCACTGGCCATGTGTGTTTAACACCTGTACTTACGTACTTTGCGTATGTGGTTCAGTGTTCTCTGTGTCAGTGTGTGTTTGTGTGTCACTGGCCTGTATGCAGTATGTAGGTCGGTGTAAGTTACACCAGGTGTCACACCCTATGATTATGTTGCATAACATTTTGACTTATGCAGATCCCATAGCAGTCTTCTCTCCACCCTGTCAGTCCACCTACTATGTATGGGATTCCTTCAAAATGTACAGACTGTTGTTATTATTGCAACCCTGTCTTATGATTCTGTAAAACCCTGGATTATGTCCAATGACAACACTTTTTTTAAATTCTAGTGACAGCACTTTTAAAATTCTCACTCTCCATCACAAGTCATCCAAAGTAGTCCTCCATGTTAGCAAACTAGTCTCTGCAAGAGGTGTCCAGTAAAATCTGTAACAGTCGCTCTCAAGAAAGGTGATGATGTGTATAGCTTCGAAAAAAGTAACAAACTACATTATGAGCAACGACGAATCTCTGAACTGAACTGAACGAAACTTTAAAAATCAACAAAGTCATTAATTTTCACCTCTACTTTCTGCATTGGCACCGAATATTGGTATTGCGTGTAAATCGTGTGATACATAACATGGATGTAATTCCTAGGGATACTGAGCTACTTCTTTTTACACTCAGGTGCTGTTGTTCACTTGTTCATCTCAGGTGTAAAAGTCCTGAGCTCACAACTTGAGGAATCCATTGGTAGCAGCACTAGATACTAATATGTTTCCAATTCCAGCAAGATAAATGGCACAGTGAGCTGGTAACACATTGTCATTTAACAATGAATGAAAACAACAAGTCAACTGTATTTTGCATCTGTTCCTAAGAGCAGTGTTCTCCCTGTTGAGCAAAGAGTACTGTGATTTATAACACCTTGTTAAAGTGAATAGGTGTGCGATCTCCTGGTAAATTGTAAATCGAGCATAGCAGCAGGCCGTAGCCTGTGTAGCACCTCAGGACCAATTATCTGTTCCTCTCATCCTCCTCTCGAAGCAAAGGGCCCCATTAGAAGTCCATAAAGATATCACAAATAGACCAGAGACCAATTAGGTGTCCTCAAACTAATAACAGCAGGTAGACCAAGTGACAACACAGGCGTCCAATCTACATCTCCCTCGCACAGCAGCATGTGTCGCAGTAGTAAGTTGTGCGTAACGAAACCCTACAGGCCCAGTCTGCTCTGTTGCCCTTAACAGAACTGTAGACAACCACATCTCTACAGACAGCCTGACTGACTGGCACAATATATACAAGTTTCTGCACATTTATTAAAAGCATTTTACAAACATTACAAACATGAAAAAGTTCATAATGTTTTCTCTGAATTTTGTCTAAAAAATATCCAGGTATAGTTTCTTCTTGATGTTCTTTTGACACTATACTTTCAAAGTATCACTCAGATGCAGCACACAAAATCCATCGCATTCCCAAATCCTACTGTGAGGGCTTTTCATTTTTTCTTGAGCACTCCTGACTTCACTGAGAGCGCTTGGCTCCGACAGCAATGCCAAAAAGTGGCACCAGAACCCCAGATCTTCCACCCCCACCCACGCGCTCTGCCCAAACCTTCCAGTCACCCTCCTCTGGATCGGGCATCCGCAGAGGGTTAGACGAGGTCGGCTACGCAGCGATGAAAGAACCGCGAGATACAAGTGCAACGACCAGACCAGAGGGGAGGAGAGAGGAGAAAGACGAATGGCAGCGATGGAGAGGAGGAGATAGAGGGGGGAATGGAATAGGACTTCAAAAACAACAACAATAACAGCAAGAAAACAAACAGGGAAAAAAACAAGCTGGAAAAAAGAGAGAGGAGCAGAAGAAGCTCAGAGGCACCCAAGGTCCTTGAACTAATTAAGATGATTTGCATTTATTTATGAGGTTTAATGAGCAGCTTTTCAATAGTTTGTTTTCGCCTAATATGAATATTTCCTTTTCATTATGTTACATAGTTGGAGAATCTCATTCTTTCCAATAATCGCATCCTGGCTTTTCTGTTTCTGCACATATTGTAGCGGTTAATGTGTGTTTTCCAGTTTGTTTGTTTGTTTGCTGCAGATGAACTTCCAAGAGTTTACACGTGTCCTCACAGAGCGACTGCTTTTTGCTTTCTTCTTCTTCTTTTTCTATCCAGTTGTACAAAACAAATACAACTACAAAGGTGCCATTGACCTTCTGCAGTGTGATGGTCTAGGAGATATTTTTGCAATAATGTTGTTTTAACTTGAATTAAGAGTGATGCTGGATCTGTGTAACAGTCAAATTAGCAACTTGGATCACCAGCAAGATCACGGGAAAGTGTGAGGGAACCAAAAAAGTATCATCTCTAAAGAGAGGGGCGATTTTAAATCGAGAAGAAATGAATTGCAGCAGAAATTATTGGTCATAATGTATATGAAGCTTGTGTCTATAATACATTACATAGTATATGGTTATTCATAAGACCTTATTATGCATTTTAAGGCTTTATAAAACTCTTTATGACAACTTATAACAAGGTTTATAAAGTATACAATTGGAAATTTCAGTTAAGGAAAGGTTTCTTAGCTCAAAGATGAATATTTGATGCTATTATAATTTTTGAGCTCCTTTTAAAAATAAAAACAGTTCAGTAGAATAACTTAAAATTTGATTATTACTGGATTTTATATAATGTGCATTACCATCCTTTTTTTTTTTACTGGGTGAAAGGTGGTGTGAGGGAGTTTAAAGAATTACTGGTTAATGACCTTGCATTACAGATCATATAGTTAAAGGATCATACCAGTAATTTTGCATTTGTATTGCATTCATTACATATGCTGATTGTTTTTTAACCGATGCAGTATTGTTTCAGATTTTTAGCTTTAGGAATGGTGATGTTGGTCTGTCGGTTGGTCCAACTCTTCGGCCCCAGACTTAAATATTTCATCCTCTGGGGACATTGACGGTCCTACAGATTCATACATAAATACTGTATGTCTTTTCATAGAGCACTATCATCAGCTGTTAATACTTTGGTTTATGACCAAATATCTGCAAAACTAATAACATTCCCATCACCCTTAGCTGTAGACTACTTTGTGCTTAATGTTACTTAGCAAATGGCAGCATGCTAACATGCTGAACTAATTGCTGAACATTGTAAACATTAAACATCAGCATGTTAGCATGCTGGTGTTGGCATTTAGCTCAAAGCCTTGATGTGCCTCGGTGTAACCTCTGGGAGCCGATATCATGGCTGCAGACTCTTGATCTTGCTTCATGTATTCTTCCTACCATTGAAGCAGCCATTGGTTTCCATTCATATTTGAACAGTGACAGTGAAGAATGAAAATCAAATACCAGACTCAATTACAATGAACATCAAGTATACATGATTTTTGTCAAAGTTATGAAATTGTTTTAAGGTAAAGAAATGTCAAATCAATACAGAAATACTGTAAATTACATCAACATGTGGCAATTATGAGGAAAAAACAATGCAGACTTGATGATTATTGTGATGGATTACACAACTCAAACAAGAGTCCATTAGTTGCGTTGTATATCTGTCTGGAAAAAATATCTACAGCATGCGTTAGAATATGGTCAGCAGGCATATGATATGAAGTATATATTATTTGTAGTCAAGCAGCTAAAACATTCGAAAAAAAACCCTATAATTCATAAGCAATGACCAGCAAACGACTAACCAATAATTGAGAGAGTTAATTTCCTTAGAACCACATGTACCCCTTGAAAGGACCATGTATCTCCCCCAAATCCCTTGCTCTGCAGTTTTTTGGCTTCACATGTGGGACACAAGGTCCAGAAATCTGTCTGACTCTTAACATCAGCGCAGGACGGATTGATTGTTTCCAGCAACATTGTAATCACCACAAAAACAGGGGACAAAATCAATGAGTAATTCCCAGCAGAAGTTAATCAAAATCCTGTTTACCGCCTGCTGTAAAGCACAATTTTCTGATCGTCATTAACAAAGTCCATATTATCCAGCCATATTGGCCTGTACGCCGGATTTCACTGGGAGGCCCTGCAGGAATATGAATCAATGAATGAAAGAATGAATCCACAGTAACTCTATTGAATGTTTATTCTGCAGTGTGTGTGTGTGTGTGTGTGTGTGCGTGTGTTCTCCTCAGAGCTGAACCCTGTCGGCCTGGCCAACAGTCCCCATGGCCATATGGCTGACTGTATTTATACATAATGTACTTCTCTGTCAGGTTGGGGTTTGCTTGGAGTGTGCATGTTAGTGAGTGTGCGCTCATTCTGTGTGTGTTTGAAACTGTCAGAGTGTATCTTCATATATGTGTTTTCCTCCCTGCGTATGTGTATGAGTGGGCATGCATGTGCAGTGTGCCTGTGGTTAATATATAGCCAGATGGAGATTAACATCTTCTTGATTTGGATGTTATGCTTCTATATGAGAGTTTAATAGTGTTATGTGTTTTTCTGAAGGGCCTCATTGAAGGTGCAGATATAACATTGCTTTAACTGCTTAGCTTGTTTTGTCAGTAACATGTTGAAGTCAATGGGTTAAGATGCAGAATTAAGGTTTCGCATGAGAGTCAGTCCATAGTATTTGTAAGTGCTTCCTGATGTCACTGAAAAATAATTTTATCCTTTCAGACAGTGTGCTCACAAACAAATCTCCCGGAATAAAAATAAAACTGATGTCTGTTACTGTTGTTTATATTATATTTATATATCGCTGAGACAAGCACCTGGACTTCTAAGCAACGTTCCCACATCCACCCAGCACTCGACTGTAAATTGGTGAGCAGTTGGTGGATGAAATATAACAATATATCCTCCCTAAAAAGCAAACACATCACAGTTTAACCAATCCCCCAGTTTCTGTGTGTGCATGTTTTACATGCATCTTGTGGGGACATACGGAAAGTATTCAGACCCCTTTAAATTTTTCACTCTTTGTTTCATTGCAGCCATTTGCTAAAATCAAAAAAGTTCATTTCATTTCTCATTAATGTACACTCAGCACCCCATCTTGACAGAAAAAAACACAAATGTAGAAATTTTTGCAAATTTATTAAAAAAGAAAAACTGAAATATCACATGGTCATAAGTATTCAGACCCTTTGCTGTGACACTCATATTTAACTCACATGCTGTCCATTTCTTCTGATCCTCCTTGAGATGGTTCTACTCCTTCATGCTTCATTAAAATAATAAATACTGACATTTTGTAATCTGTCACCAGCTCATGTTGTCCAGTATTTACCTGAGCTGGACAGCAGCTACCTGACATGAGGCGAAGGATAGGTGGATAAATATAAAGGAGGGTTATGAGGCTGAGAGGGTAACCATAGAAGACTACTGGATGGTGGAAATTAATTTGACAGCCTCTGCCTCCCAAAACACACCCTATACTCCACCCTATACCCCCACCACTCTCACACTACTACCCTCTCCCCTGTGTATTTTATCAACATGGTTGTGTGCGCAAGCATGTGTGCCTGTGTATCCGTGTGTTATGTATGACTGCATATATTTTATACGACTCCACGTATGTCTATAACGTGTGTATGGCTTTGATGTGATTTTTTTTGTAGCCTCTTCTCTCTCTGTGTGTGTGTGTGTGTGTGTGTGCGTGTGGGGGTGTGTCTGTGTGTGAGTGTGTTTGTGTGAGGATGATGAGTTGTGACAGGTGTTGTGGCCTCTAGTGCTGTAGGAGAAGGCGGAGGAGGAAGAGGGGAGGGAGTAAACGAGAGCAACACAGATGATTATTTAATTACTGTCTAATACTTTGTACCCCCCTACCCCACCTCCCTCTCTCTCTTCCCCTTCTCTTTCCCTCCAACTCTCCTTGCCCTCCTCGCTACACACACACACACATACACACACCCTTCCGCCTCCCCATTTTCATCCTTTCTTTATTAATGAATAATCCGGGCCTTTTACAAATCCGCCAGGGTTTACTGTACCCCCCCCAGACACTGTGCATGTATTTGTGTGTGTGTGTGTGTGTGTGTGTGTGTGTGTGTGTGTTGTGTTTTTGTTCAGGGCATTTTTCTTTATGCATAGATGTGTAAAAGTAGTGTGCATGTACAGTACAGTTTTGCGCATACTCACAAACCACTGCTTTATATTACTTGGGCGAGTTACACAGTAGGTCTGTGTGAATGTGTTTGTGTGTTTGCTGTACGTACTAAATAACTGTCACTCTGTAATGATGTCGCAGACACTGACGGGGTGTGTTGAGTCCCTCAAGCCCAATCCTTATCGTAGGTGTATAGTGTGTTGTGAGAGTGTGACGTGGCACACTCTCCTGCCAGTCTCCCACAGTAACAATAGAGATGTGATCACTCTGAGACTGTACAGTGAAAGGCAGTGGGTCACTGAGGAGGAGAGTATCACTTTTCAACACCATCTATGCCACCACTGTACTGCAATATGGAGGGGCTTTCTAAAGTCTGAGAAAAAAAGCTTGATTAAGTAACCAGGGTTATCTTGATTTTGGCTAGTTTGAAAAAAGTTAAAACATGGCATTATTTTTGGGGTTCGGGGGGTATGTCTAATAGGTTTGCTACTAGCTAAAAGCAAAGACTGTATATAAGAAGTGGACGTAGTCGTTGTGACATTACCCAACAGTTTTAAAGCCTAGAGTTCGGCATTTTGACCGCAGCCATCTTGGATTTTGCAACCATTGAACGGAAGTGACCATATTTGGACTGCGGAGGAGTGACGCTGTGGTAACGACCAATCAATCACAAGTTAGCCACGCCCTAAAGCATAGTCTGCTTTATCGTCTATTTTACTCTATATGGGATCTCGATTTACTAAATGAACGTCATGCTGTATTGAAACTAGCGATTAAGACCATAACAATGTTGAATGAGGTAATATGAGGTAATAAATTAAATGCGAAGTAGGGTCGTTTTCTCATGGACTGCTATGGAATCTGACATTTTTTTGCAACTAAAGGAGTCGCCCCCTGTAGGCAATTTTAAGGCACTTCTGCGTTGGCTTCATTTTTCTGAACCAGAGGTTGCTGCCTGGCTAAAAGTCACTGATTGTTTCATAGTTTTGAATGACATCTTCCCAATTTATTTTATACATCAGGAAGCCAAATGTCCAACACAAAGCACTTTTGGGTTTGGAAAATGTGTTCATATTGTTCAACTGCTCTCACGGCTGAGCTAAACCACTGCTATATTTAACTGAACTCCCCTTTATTCAAAACATCATGCAATTTATTTTATTTCTATACCATATTGTATTAGATTTTTAAATTTGATAACTGTATAATATTGGATCTTTAACGGGCTGATAACATCAATCAAGTTGTCGTAGCATTGTATTTGAACCCCAAATTAGCTTTTACAAGCAGTATACTGTCCACTGAACACATGGTTCATAACACTATAATGTAAGCATATATAAAGACATTTTAAAGTCTTTATTACTTTATACGTCAACAACCATCACTTTTCCTGTTAAACATCTCAAACTTCTAGTGTATAAATTGTTAATGAATGATTGACAATATAATATAATACATAACTGTATTCATCACGATTAAATACTTGATTTTAATATGAAACATTAATTGTTTTTTGCATTTAACAATTAGATTATTTATGTCTATATATGAAGCAGGAAGTGTGATATCATTAAATATAATTCATGTCATAGTGATTTCAATCATTCCTTGACTTATATACACCAGTTATGGATGCTTCATAGGATCATTTAATGACTGTAATGTAATGTAATCATTTATAGTTGTTGACAAATGAATAAATACACACTTAAAAAATGTCCTTATTTCTGCTTACAGTGTGCTATAACAACTCATCAAGTATTCACTGTCCAGTCTTCACCCTCTGCCTTCTCTCACCCTTCCTCCATCTCTCTCCCACCTCCATTCGCTCTTCTCACCTCATTTTTCTTTTTTCTGAGCCCCTTCATCCTCACCTCACTTCTCACCTCACTTCATCTCCACACCTCTGCCTTCACTGCCGCACTCAGAGCTCCCCTCTCACTTCTCCTCTCCCACCCCTGCACCTCCTCCTCATCTCACCTCCCTCTCTCCCTCCTATCCTCCCCATCTTCCCATCGCCTCCCTCTTCCCTTATCGCTCTTGTTAATAATTCAACAGCAGTGCACACATGAGTGGTCATCGCGGAGCTTCACATGGGGGATCTGGAGGACAAATGAACCATAAGGGTGGAGGAATTAAAAACTTCCCCACGGCTCCACAGGGCCGGAGGAATCTGCCGCCTGCCTGCCTGCCTGCCTGCCTGGCTGAAGCCCGTCTGTGCGTCCTTTCCCTCTCTTCCCCCCACCGCTAAATGTTAGCATGCCTTTTTCAGGGTGGGGTGGGGGGACTTTAAATGCTAAGTATGCCCTGAGTGGGGACCGCCTGGTGACATTTTGTCTCTTCACACAGCTTGTTCTCCCATTAGAGAGCTGCAGAGACACTCTTTGTGTCAGTGAGGACGCACTCGTTTGTGCATCTAAAAAGACAATGGGATGTAAACACAAAAATGTAAATTATAGATACTAACACATTCCACGACATTTACTCATGTGAATATAGCAGATAGTGAATAAAGCCTCTACTGAAATAAACTGGATAAACATGATATGTCCATTATGTCTCCATGTTTAAATTGGCAAGGATAACTGTGTTACTTAATAAACTATATATTTTCTGGATTTATTTTCCTTAGCATTTATCTGCCAACATTGGGAATGAAACATCAACAGTATCTCTCATTCAGTTGGTTGGCAGTTTACTTTCTCTCAACTGTTAAAATATTTTGATGAATAGATGCTGTGATTGTGCTGCAGTCCTTTGTGTGAGCCTGTTTACCATAATTATCATACTGAACTATGTGTCCACATCAGTTTAAGTAACATTTTTCCTGAGCAAGATAGATTTATTATAATGCTTTCTATTGATTGAAATCAAAACCGATGGTTGGATTTCAAATGTTGTACGTGGTAAATGTTGTAAATGTTCTTAAATAATTAAGTTCTTGGTCATTCGTTGAGTACACATAATAAAAAGTATACAAGATTTAATATCGACATGACGCTGCTGTACTTCTTTTTAGGAGCATTAATTCAGTGTGCAGACGCCTTTTCTAGAATTATCTTTGTCTCCTTGTCAATACACCTAACACGATCTTAGGATGTGCAGCATGTTGTAGCTTTCATTCAATTCCTCATGCTGATGTGGAGCAGAATCGTTCCAGGGCCAAGTGCATTTCTCTAATAGCTCTCTAATAAGCTGTCAGGATCTTACAAGAGTATAACAATCCCAAGCCTTCGATCAGTATGTGTCAAGGTATTCTAAAGCATTGTGAGCTTCTTGAGCCCATTTAATATGTATTATGGACTCTATTTAGAAGTAAAATAACCTTCCTTTACTATGTTACAATTTATAATGGAATAGTTGCACATACTGTAATGACAGTTATTAACGTTATTTAAATATAATTTTTTAAAAATCAAGTAATTTTCTACGACAACTGGGCAAACTCGCCAATGAAGATTGTGCGATATTAAGACAAAGTCAATAATAACTATGTGTAAGTGTCTACAATAGTAGCACTGACTGCACCATGAAATGTAACACTTATTAAAGTATATTGCTGTTTTTAAGAATAATGTCATAGCCTGTTTACATGTACTCTAATAACATCGCAAAAATATGAATGCCCCTGGTTACATCTTGAATTTTATGTTTGGCAGTAGGATGGAAAAATTAAATCGTCAAGGATTTCTATTGTTAGTTGTAAAACATCTCTCATCAACAACCCACAAGCTTCTGACCACCGGTTCTCAAAGATCTTGCCGCTGAAGCATTCGTGTGTTTACAGCCAGTGTAGAACCATGAGAGTTTGGTTCTACCTTGGCCTGAAACTAAAAGGCCAAATAAACATTAATCCCTCACAAATGATATTCTTCACTCTGTGTCACTACATGCTCTTGTTCACAGACTGTCTTGACAGCACTCAATTTTGAATAAAGAAAGATTGCCAGCGCCTTCTACACCTTCAGTGATGCTTTGTCAGCTAAAACATTGTCCTATTCAATTACATTCTCAGCCAGTGAAGGTTGAATGTTTACTGGTAGAAGAAACAGTCTGGACACACATCTTAGAAGTTGTTAAAGACACCAAGCAGCCATCTCAGCCCAGTTACAGGAATTGATGCTCTCATCTCTCAGGTATTTTTCTCAAAAATATTCCTCTATTATCAACAGAATCCATCCACATCTTTATATTTCCCAGAGTTCAGTTCTGTCTGCATGATCTCTGTTGTCTCAAGAGCAGAAACAAGTTTGTTGTTTTATTCTTCAGGAGATGTGTTTTGAAACAAAGAAATTCACTCAGTGTCAACTCAATTGTGAACAAGTGTTGGGATGTACTGTACGGTGACTGACGGTGTTGTTTAAGTACAGAGGTCTGACTCCTCGGAGCTCAGGATGACAGTGGAGGGAAATATGTACCTCACGGTGAGCGCATACAGGCAAACACACAGTCATTTGTAGTTTTCTGAAAAAGACAGGGGGAAAAAATTGGAAAGGGATTGTTGAATTCTTCTCCCTTCCATCAATTGTACCATTTTCATCATCTCGGCTTGGTCAGGCCATTAAGCAGGGGAGCATTCATTTTATCTTATGCAGGAAACACCCTTTTACTTCACTAGAGTTTGTAGTAAATAAACAGAACAAGAGAGGAAGAGATGAGCGGCAGGTCGACTCACTCGGCGGAAGGAAGAGGACGAGGTGCGATTTGTTCCAACATCCTTTTGATTTCACCACAGCAACAGTTCTGTCAGTCACGGAGCCAAGAAGCGGGCATATGTCACAGCATAGTTGCTATGGTAATGACAGGCACACTGATGACTCAATGTGTCACATGGAAATACAACAAACAGACTGCCGGCCAACACACACACACACAACTGAGTCAGCGAGGCTATGCAAGACACGATCACGCCGGACAACAAGAACCAAAACACTGTGGCAAAATAACACACACAAACACAGCATTACAGAGTTCGTACAAAGAAACACAAACAGGAACACGTTCAGTGAAAACAATACTCATCAGAGATACATTAGAAGTAGCAGTCCTGAACTGGCGACACTGGGAGACATCAAGTGACATCACAGGGCAGAGCAAACGGAGCCACATATCAATAAAGCAACTGCATCGTACAGACCATCAAATAATTCAGCCTGAATTAACACCCTGAGGATACACACAACTGCACATATGTGCACCTGCATATGTGTGCTAAAAGAGCGTGTTCATTGAACGCTTGCTATTGTGACCGCATGTGTGCTCGCAGAAATGCTTTGCGAAGATGCTTCTATGCTTGTTCTGGTACCTGGTTATTAGGTGTGTTAGTTTTCAGACTAGTTTCAAGTTCTTTATTGTCATATGCACAACAATTACAATGAAGCAATCATTGGCTCTTGAATCTCAGGCTCCCTTCAACAATGCTCATTTAATTAAAAAAAACAAAAATCACATAAGTAAATGCAAAAATATAAACTAATTGTGCAAGTACATATATAAATAAACATAAATAAAATAAGTAATCTCAATCTGTGCTATTTTCAAATGGATAAACTGTGTAAATAGTTTGTAAAACAGTAAGTGTATAGAGGCAAAGAGACAGTATAACGGTAATGTGTTGAGCTAAGGAACTCAAAAGTTCAAATGTCTTATGGCCGGTGGTATGAAGCTGTCCTTGATGGTGGTGGATGGTGCAGAACCGGATGCTGAAATTAAGTCTAAAAGACTAATTAGTCTCCATAGCATCCGACCAGTTCAAAAGAAGAAGAAAAACAACAGAAGGAATGAATGTGAACTTGTTAATCATTTTAACAGACAGGGTTGAACAGTATCTGAATAGATAATATGAGCACAGATCTGATACTGCTTCCTAAACACGAACAAAAAGAGAGATGATAGTGTATGAAAAAAAAAACACTCCTTTTTCCTTGTTTGTGTGCCCGTGAATGCAGTGTGTGTAATAGCTATGCCCGTGTAGTACTGTGTACATGGATACCTTTTTTCTCAATATTTGGCAGCAGCAGGTCTGACAATAATCTCACGGCAAGACACCTGCCCAAATAGTGGCTGAGGTGTGGAGGAGCAAAATCACATCTAGTTTCCACTTCCAAAAAAATAAAAAAAAACTGCCAGAGCGGAAGTATACAAGAAAAGGCCCTTTCTGGTCCATTTGGATGGAAAATCTCGCCAGAAAGGTGGTTTTACTGTAGATAAGCAACTCAACCACACGGATAACTCAGCCAAGAGTGGAAGAGTTTTTGAATGTTACAGCTGCTATAAAGCTTTTTCTTGGGGTTTGGTTCAAATATAGACTTCATGTTTGCATCCAGCCGTTTCCGAGTATGAGTGTGTGTGGTCTGTCTGGCAAAGCTGTAGTGGAGCTAGACACTCTTAAGCGTTGCCTTCAGCCCTGAGGCTACAGAGTACTGGGAGGAACTTGTCAGACTTGATGCAGGAGGGAAGAAAAGAAGGAAGGAGAGGTGTAAAATGGAAAAAAAAACACCAAAATAATAGTAAATTAAAGTTTAGTTTGCAGATATATGGTCACATAAATTATATTATGATATTTTCCCTTAACATTAAACATCGAGCAGAAATACTTGCTGTGGTTTGAAGAGAAGCAGCTTCATTTAAATTTTATGACATCTAAGTACAGTAGGACTTACTGTACTCTGCCTCAGAGAGAGACAGAGAGAGAGAGAGAGATGGAGGGGAAGCGAGAGAGCAACTCAGACCAAAAGAGGTTCACATAAGAGCACACGAATGAGCTTTACATGTAGGTTTGTCTAGACACTCAGGACACCTCTGTGCACAAATGGAGCACTTTACAAGAAAGACCCATCCACCAGTCTCATCCTCTAAAACTCCATCCCCATCAACACACACACGCACATAGATTTCTCTTACCAAAACACACATCTTTATCATCATGATCTGTCGGTTTTAGATTGTTTCCTCGGGCGACGGGGGGGGTGGGGGAGGGAGAGGAATACAGCAGCAGCAAACTGCTTTACGAACACGCTTCTTAGTGACTTCGACATTTGTGGGGGTCAGTGCCATGCTGAATGCAGATTCCTCTCAGCTCAAGAGAATTTGACCTTCATTTATGGTTTCTCCTGTTTTGTGAATATTTCATTGCAATCAAAACTAAAATATCAAGTATGTTAAATTAGATTAAAGCAGATTAAGTGGGTCAAGTACAGAAAAATCTCAAAAAGTGACCCATTATTTTCCTCAACTGACCTTTATCATAGTGACAGGGCTTTATTCCTAATTTTGCATGATTCATCAAGCATATAATTATCATATTTTAGTAAGATTCACCACTCTGCTGGTTTGAAAGCTGTTCCCAGTTCGGTGTTAAGCTATATTGTTAATGAAGCCCAACACTTCCTGCACTGATGTTTTACTTTAAAAGCATTCTTGTGGCTCAAAGGGCATTATTGCTTGCAACCCATGTTGGCCTGGATCAAAATGATATCCAGTCTAATCAGGATAGATAGAGTATTGTATGGTATTGTAACGGATCTTGCCTCTGTATATATCTAATACCCACACAGATACATCTGTCTAGAGTCTAGAGTCTAGACTCACTCTCAGAAACTGCTGTTCTCCTGGTCCGAGGAATCATGATTTCCCGTGATTTGGCGTAAACAACATTACTCCATGAATCCAGTCTTGTGTCAACATTTCCGGCTGCTGGTGGTGGTCTAACAATGTGGGGAATATTTCCTTGGTAAAATACGGAAGAAATTGAATTTGCACACTAGATAATGCTCCCATGAACATTTATCCACGTCATCAATGTTTGCTTCCTCCTTATTTTCCTGTTGTCTAAATAAATGACGCCTTGAAGTAACTATGGTGTTATTTATTTGGATATACACTGTATCCCTGGAAAAGTCACCAGAGTAATATATCCTTCAGTATACTGTAGTCCTTGCTGTCAGCTCCTTGTAGCCGGACGCCCAGAATCTATATTAGACACTGCAGCACTAAACTGAACCAGCATCACCATGTTTCTTCCAAACTGTAACTGAGGAGGCGGGACTTATGAAGAGTCAATTGAGCATTGTTTAAAAGCCACTGGCAACCTGGTGGTATTGTTGCAAACCGTGTGTCCCATTATGAACACACTCATCTTCTAACATCTACATCCAGCCGGATTACACGCCATGTCACAAAGCACACGTCACCTCAAGCTGGTTCAACCAACATTACAATGACTTCAGTAAACTCCAATGGCCACAGTGCACCAGATCTCAATCAACCTTTGTGATACGGCGGATCGGGAGAGTGGCAGTATGAATGTGCCACTGACAAATCTGCAGCAACCACGTGATACGTATGCAGTATTTTACTTTGATTCACTTTGATTGCTTAGT